>NC_088913.1:22884166-23493333 GCF_963576675.1 Euphorbia lathyris
AGCCTTTGCAATGGTTCCATTCATTGCCCGACTCTTGCAAGCACGATTGGGATCAGTTGTCGGATTTGTTTCTTGAAAAGTATCAGAGAGCTGAGGATAGAACCGCAGAGCACTTTGCAATGCAGATTGGACCCATCAAGCGTCCATTGCCAAGGGTGAGCAAGTATAACGGCAATAAGGACCCTATGGAGCACCTTCACTTCTATTTGTCAGCTATGACAGCCTTGAGTTTCAAAGAGGAAGAGATCACTAGCTTGTTTTGTAATTCATTGATGGGTGAACCGCTGATGTGGTACATGTCGCTGCCGATGTATGTTAAGATCGATTGGGCAGCTATGACAAAGAGATTTATCAAGGAATATACGGTATGGATGCTAGCAGAGCAAACTCCTGATTCCCCATCTTACCAAACACCTGATGCGGTGTTAGCAATGCCTAGGTATGGTGGGTACCGGGATCCTGTAGAGCATGCGAGGATATTCCGCGATCATATGTATAACGCTGGATTCCCACAGTGTGAGTTGCATGAACATTTTCCGGAAACCTTGATGGGTGAAGCCTTATTATGGCATCAGGGTCTGTCAGAGGAAGAGATGTGTCATTGGATACCGCTCCGAAATGCCTTTGTGGCGAGATATGAAATGTACATTCCATGGACGGGATCCCTGGATGATCTGGACAGGATTAGGCAATTCCCCGAGGAACATTTTGTAGATTATGCTAGAAGGTGGAGGCACCGTTATGAGCAGTGTAATGAGGCAATGAGCGATAAGGTGCAGCTTATGTGCATACAACGAGGCGCTATTCCATTGGCCGCGAGAAGGATGAGTAGAGTGTCCCTCCGTGACTATGATGAGTTGATAGGTTGGGCCTTGTATGGATCGGCGGATCCCTTTTTCCTGAATCCGAGTGTTCCTCACGTCATGGATTTAATGGTCGTAGACATCTGGGCGAGTTCCTCGGACGAGGAGGATGCCAATCGGAAGATCCCTATTAACATTTGGGACGAGTCGGATGACGAGCCGGAAGTTGCGGTGATGACGAGATCAGGTCGTGTGGCCGAGGGAAAGGCACCAATGGTAGAGACTGAGATTGGAGAAGGTTCGTCTCCTAAGCCCGACGACCAAGTTCTTGAACAGTTGAAGAAGACGCAAGCTAAGTCTACGGTCTGGGAAGTTTTATGCCATTCTAAGTACCATCATGAGAACCTGATGAAGGAGTTGCAGAATTTGGTGATCTCCACCGACACTGAGCCGGCAGCGCTAGTAGGGGCAATAATGGCCCGAAAGAAGACTGAGATTACGTTTACCGACGAGGATCTCCCAGAAGAGGGGAAGGCTCACAACAAGCCATTATATATCCGAGCGGAAATTAACGGGAAGAAGACTAGCTGTGTTATGGTCGATGATGGATCGGTCATTAATGTTTGTCATTTGAAGCTCTTGTCCAAGTTAGGAGTGGAGAGAGGAGATTTGACAGCTTCTAAAACAGTGATCAGAGCATACGATGACAGCCGTAGGCATATTGAAGGAGTTTTCAAGGCCAAGTTGAAAGTGGGGCCGCACGAGGAAGAAACTGAGTTCACAGTGTTGGATATCCCAGTAACTTTTGCTGTGTTGTTGGGACGCCCTTGGTTCCACAAGCTGGGAGGCGTGCCCTCCACGCTCCACCAAATGATTAAGTTCCCCTTCGGGGAGGAGATAGTTACAATTAGAGCTGAAAAACTGAGCTCGGTGGCAGCATTGGGAATTGAGCCTCAACTTTTCTCCGGATTCCAAGTCTCTGGGATTTACGAGTCGAGCATGACCACCGATGTGGTGAAGATGATGAAAGGAGGTTTCATCCCGGGAATGGGCTTAGGAGCACACCATCAAGGGTTGTCGGAGTTTCCGGATTTTAAGAGTCAGAAAACCCGGAGGGGTTTGGGATATGAGCAGGGGAGTCCATCCAACATGAGTGCAGAAGGAAAAATAGGCTTGAGGAAGCATTTTGTAAGCGAGGGGCATGGAAGGCCATATTCGGGAACGTCTGAGTCGTGGACTAGCACGGAAGGAAAGATTCTGCCAGGGTTTGAAATCTTCAATGATGTCGCCGACTGGGGAAAGGAAAGGCAAGCTGCTTTGTCGAGGAGATCATGATGCTGGATTCAAATGCCGAGGAGCAGGTCATTACCATTGAAGCGGCTACAGGAGCTGAAATTGAGCCTAGTACCTCGAGAGTATATGAGAAGTCCGAAGATATTGAGGATGAAAATTGTATTACTGCTTTGTTTGAGTCTGATGATGTAATCACCCACGCTATCAATGAAATGAATTCTGATTTTGCTTACTTGCTTGATGTTGATCATGATCATTCCATGCATTCTCATTCATATAACATGCCTACATTTGAAATCAATACAATAGAAATGTCAACTTTCAATCTTGGTACGGATGAAAATCCTAAACTTATACAAATTGCTCAAGAATTAACTATTGAAGAGAGAAAAGAATTTGAGAGAATAATTAAAAAATACGAAATTGTATTCGCGTGGACATACGAAGACATGCCTGGAATCGATCAATCAATCGTAACTCACCGTATTCCAACATATCCCGAGGCGAGGCCCGTAAAGCAGAAGCTCTGACGTATGAGACCCGAATGGGCAGATAAGATCAGAGAGGAGGTGAAGAAGCAGTTAGAAGCAGGATTCATCGAAGTGATCGACTATCCCCCTTGGGTCGCAAATGTAGTGCCCATCGCGAAAAAGGATGGCAAAGTGAGGATGTGCGTGGATTACAGAGATCTTAACAAGGCATGCCCCAAGGATGAGTTTGCCTTGCCTCATATCGATGTATTGATCGACAGTGCAGCATCAAGCGTCTTACACACAAATGTGGATGGTTTCATGGGCTACATGCAAGTTCAGATGGCCGAAAAGCACAAAGCGAAAACGTCGTTCACAACAGAGTGGGGAACATACTATTATAGAGTGATGCCGTTTGGTTTGAAAAATGCCGGGGCAACCTACCAGCGAATGGCCACAGCCCTGTTCACATAAGCACTCTTCAAAACCCCAACATGGCCTTGAGTTGAATATGTCCGGACCTCACTATACCTCACGCCATCAATCTGGATGCTAGGCTCAACCTCCACTCGCTCATAGCCAACCTCAAATGACATGTCCCGGTGCCATATATCAACCCAAATTGGAGCGATCCTTTGAGTACTCTTCACAACCCAAACATGATTTTGAATTGAATATGTTCGGCCTTCGCTTTCATTCATACCACTAACCCGGCTACCGTGCTCAATCTCTCCTTGCCCATAGCCCATATCAAACGGAATATCCCGGTGACACTTGTCAACCTACTTCATAGTGAACTCAAGCCCACTTAGATTAGCTCCTCCCCCACCTTAGGTTAACAATCCCGGAACTTCAAGACTTGCCACTTTACTAACTTGGACATTATTCCCTAAGTCTTGAATTTCTTCTATCTTCCCAACATCTCTCGGGCGGCCATCCCCATTCATCAATGACTTCATAAATCCCACTCTCTTCACCACAAGATCGCTTCTCATTGACTCCTTATAGGGTTGATGCTTCCTCAACAAGCACAACATATACCCCTACACATACATGTCAATAAAGCACAAAGTAATGAGTTCCGAATTTACTAAGTCTTGACTTCCTTCCATCTTCTCTATATTCCCCGGGAAGCCATTCCCCTTCAATAAACGACCAAAGCCCACAACAAGATCACCCTCATAGGCCCATCACATGAAATGTTCTCCATCAACATAAAGCTCACATTCCTCACAACAAGATCACCTCTCATGGGCTCATCATAGGAAAGGTCCTCCCTCAACATCCGCCTAAACTGGGAAAGCCACTTCTCCTCTATGTAGCAATTGAGGAGCGATCTATCGGAGCAATGTTAGCTCAAGAGGGAGACACCGGTGTGGAACACGCGGTGTATTATTTGAGTAAGAAGTTCCTAGAGTATGAGCTCAAATACAACATGATCGAAAAGACATGTGTGGCAGTGGTGTGGTTGAGGAAGAAACTGCGGCACTATTTCCAATCGTATAAAGTGATCATTATTTCTCGGATGGATCCCGTAAAGTATCTATACCGAACTCCATCCTTGACGGGGAAGTTAGCCAGATGGTTGTTGCTTTTGTCCGAGTTTGACATTGAATAAGTGACAAAGAAGGTTATCAAAGGAAGAGCCGTGGCAGAATTTTTGGCTAACCAACCCCTGAATACAGAAGAAGAAGAGATAAGCTATGATTTCCCCGATGAACATTTGAATGCAATCGAAGTTATACCGTGGAAAATGTTCTTCGACGGAGCAGTTAATTCGAATGGAGCCGGAGTAGGAGTACTACTTATCTCCCCAGAAGGAGAAAGAATCCCGATGGCGAAGAAGTTATCCTTCCCCCTTACCAACAATATGGCCGAATACGAAGCATGCATTTATGGTTTGGAGTCCTTAGCAGCACTGGGAGCGTCATATGTCGAAGTTTGGGGTGACTCCAAGTTGATCATCGAACAGGCACAAGGAAACTGGGAAGTGAGAGAAGAAAGGCTACGTCCGTATCTAGATCAGCTAGAAGGGTTGGCATTGAGATTCCAAGAATGTCGCTTCTATCACATTCCTCGAGCTCAGAATCAGGCCGCGGATGCCTTGGCCACTTTGGTGTCAGTTTGGGACAATCCCCGAAACCTTGCTTCGAAACCATTGGTATTGAGAAGATCTCACAAACCGTGCTACGAAGACGTAATGCTGTTAGGGGCAGATGAAAAACCGTGGTATTTCGATATCGTGAACTTCATGAAAGATGGAACATATCCGGCAGAGTCAGAACCTAGGGATCAAGCTTTGATTAGAAGGCTAGCTCGTCAGTTCGTCATCCATAACGACTTGCTTTACAAAAGGCACATTGACGGATTACAACTAAGATGCTTGGATGCGGGGGAAGCCCGCGAGGCGATGGAATCAGTACATTCGGGAATTTGTGGAGCCCATATGGGAGGAGCAGTACTAGCTAAGAAACTTATCAGACAAGGCTTCTATTGGCTCACCATGGAAAAAGATTGTAACGAGTATGCGAAGAAATGTCACGATTGTCAAATCCACGGCGATTGCAGTCATCTTCCGGCCATGGAACTACATGTGCTAGCACCTATTTGGCCATTCGCTGCCTGGGGCATTGACATCATCGGTGAAGTAAGGCCTAATGCTTCAAATGGACATAAGTTTATTGCAGTCGCCATCGATTATTTCACCAAGTGGGTAGAAGCAGAGTCGTTTAGCAAACTGGGATCCAAGCAGATGAGAAAGTTCATTGAAAAACACTTGATCACCAGGTTCGGAGTGCCTCATCACATGATCACGGATAACGGAGTCCAGTTTCAGGGGGAAGTAAGGAATCTTTTCCAAGAATATGGCATTGAACATCACAGGTCTTCTCCGTGCCGTCCACAGGCTAATGGGGCAGTAGAAGCAGCTAATAAGAACCTTAAAAGGATCCTCGTAAAGACGGTAGAATCACATCGGAACTGGCATGAGCACCTCCCACTCGCGTTGTGGGCTTATCGCACGACAGTCAGAACCTCGACTGGGGCAACACGATTCTCTTTGGTGTATGGCACAGAAGCAGTTTTGCCGATTGAGATCGAAAAGCGATCGTTGAGAATCGCAGTAGAAGCAGAAATTCCCGAAACAGAATGGGTGAAGAGGCGATGTGAGCAGTTGGCTTTAGTTGATGAAAAAAGGATGGAAGCCCTTTACCATGTACAGTTATATCAAAGAAGGATGGCTCGGGCTTTCAATAAAAAAGTCAAGACCAGCCCTATCAAAGAAGGAGATTTGGTGCTGAAACAGATCCGTGTGACGCACACCGACCCGAGGGGGAAGTTCAGGCCTAACTGGGAAGGACCATTCGTCGTAAAGAAGATACTAAGCAAAGGAGCGGTGAGGTTAACCACAATGGACGGCATGGAGTTCTCCGAACCTACCAATCTGGATAGGCTTAAGAAATACTTTTCGTAAAAAAAAAAAAAAAAAAAAAAGAGAGAAAAAAAAAATAATAAAGAAAAATTCCGGGATCCGAAAACCGAAAGGCGGGTCCTGGTAACAATAGTTATAACTTGAGCAATTACAAAAACAATGTATAAGAGACTAAGTATTTATGTTGTTTGTAAATAAATAAAGGCATGAATATATTTGACGAGAATGATTGGAATCATCATAATCTACTGAATGCATGGTAATATGAATCACGAGTTATACATTTCCTATCCTACTTTTCACAAAAAGCCTACCTACTATCCACCCCACTCCCTATACATCAGCTATACATCGGAGAAACCCTAATAAAAGCTACAAAGCAACAATGAAAGCTACGAGCCTAATACGGAGGGAAGTCCCAATAGTTCTCAAAATCTCTCAGGTGAGATGCCCGCTCCGCAGATAGAGTCTCCTCGGCAGCACGCGCTCTCTCATCAGAAGCTCGCGCTCTCTCATCAGAAGCTCGCGCTCTCTCATCAGCAGCTCGTGCTCTCTCCTCCGCAGCAAGGCGTCTGATCGACTCATCACGCGCCCTCTCCTCGACGGCAAGGCGACCCTCAGTCTCCCGTCGCATCACCCCCGACCAGTGGTCGTTCCTCTTTTGATACACACGACCAACTCGGGCATCAGCTTCCCGCACTAGCTCACTCTGTCTTCGCTCATGGGCATGAAGATCACTCTACAAAAAAAAAAAGATAAGAGGCAGCATAGGCAAAAACATAAATCATACATACATGCATACATTTCACTACACTAAAGTACAATGATGATACATACCAGGTGGTCGGTGCAGCGCAAGCTGAGGCAATCTCGTAGGAAGCCGGATAGATCCACGTAGTCTGTACAGGTCTCCTTAGTGGTCAGTGAGAAGATAGGAGGGGCCACCTCAAATCCCGCATAAGGTTTCCCAGACTCGTCATAGCGGATCGTAGCATAATCCCTCCCGTAGCCTGGTATAGGCACGCCTATGGACGATCTCTCCGGTCGGGCTGCGCTGGAGGACTCGCCGACGAAGTAGGGCTGCTCGCGCGCTGGTGTCTGAGTCTGAGTGCCATCGAAAAAATCAGATAAGTGGGCACTCCTCCAAGATCCCTCCTGCAAAAAAAACACACAATAAAACCTCCGAGCATATCATGAATAAAATGAAAAGAGGGCGGAATCACTGACCGGAACCTCCGCCTGACCAAAGACGGCCTCGACCGCCTCTCTCGAAAACACGTCCGCCACTGGATCTACCTCCATCGCTCCCGCCGGGGCATCCCTCGCGCTCAGTAAAGTAGACAAATAAGGCTCGCGGCCCCCGGCATGAATCCAGACCACTCTACCAATAAAATGGCGGGTCAGATCTCGACGAATAGTCGATAAGGGCAGAGTCCGTACAGGAAACATGGAAACGGGAATCTCCCCCGGCGTCCAGTGAACATCACTCACTCCGATGATGCCTCGATCTCCCAAATACCATGCCCGCACACAAGGGCCGGTGAGCACGCACTGCTGCTCCTGGATCATCGATGCGTATGCATAATCAGGGCCGAAGTCAAGATCATCCCACCTGAACTTAATCTAAAGAAAAATGCACAAGGAGAAAGTCAGAGGGACTCAAACAAAAATCTAGCTTGATTAGGCAAAATCTACCTGTCCCAGGGTCAGTGAGTCGATCCAATCCAGAAGTCGTGATACTATCCGACTCCTCTCAGCGCTCAAGTCGAAGTCCCTCCATCGAGTCATAAATGGCGGCCTCGGCACTCTCGGTCGAGGTCGAGACCGGCTAGGAAGGATGTGTCTCTCGTATGCCCACACCTGCGATAAAAACAAGGACTAGGAGTGTGAAAAATGCGAAAAAGATAAGACGGATAAGTCGAGAAGGCGCCACGTACCAACAGGGCAAAGGTATAACCGCCGAAGTCCTTGCGCTTCCGGCAAGTCAGATCCAAGAATTTGTAAAGAAAGGCTAAGCCTGCCCCTGCCCAATCATAAGAAGCCGCTGCATCCAGATCGCTAAGTGCCTGAATGAGACCTGCGTGTACCTTCCCGCCCTTCGTGCGAAAAATCGTCTCACTCAGAGCATACACTAAGAAACTACGAACCGCCAGGTCGGTAGCGTCAGTCTCGCAGAAATCGCGTCTACTCAAGAGGCTCGCGATAGAGACAAACTTCACCGGAGTAGACTTGGCGCATAAACGAACTCCCGGTCCAATCAAGGCGGCAAGCCTAGCAGGGTCGACCCGTGGTCGCATCATACCAAAGTGGAAAGGGACGGGATTGTTGCTCCCTCGCAATCCTGTCAACAGCGAAAAATCTCGAGGCGAGATGGTCATCTCCCCAAAGGAAAGGTGGAAGGTGTGGGTCGAGTCAACCCACCGCTCGCATAAGGCCCGTAGGCCAAAAGGATCACACACCCCGTTGGTGCGGGGCAGCGCTGCAATAAAGGGCTCGAAGCCCAACTCGCGCACGCGGGCTCTCGCCGCGGCACCTAGCCTATCATACCATGAGAGAACCTCGGCGGTGGTCCCCGAAATCTCAATGAACTAAAAAGGAACAAGACAAGAAAATTTAAATACAACTCCTAAAGCCGGCAATTGAAAAGAACGCGTTAAGACTAGGTATTCTTCCATTATCTAACCTAGAGACATCCGGTCAGTTAGGACCAATTTTCGGTAAAAATCTCTCCTGTAGGGTCATTCACGTAAGGTTTAGTCAATTCTTTAATCCACCCTCGTCTGCGGTAACGAGGAGCGTAGATTAAGTTTTTACTATTCACGTTTTTACTATTCACGTGCACTATTCACGTCGTTTTTCACTATTCACATGCATTAGCTAAGTTTTTACTATTCACGTTTTTACTATTCACGTCGTTTTCACTATTCACGTGCATTAGCTAAGTTTTTACTATTCACGTGCACTATTCACGTTCTACTATTCACGTGCATTAGCTAAGTTTTTACTATTCACGTGTCACTATTCACGTGCACTATTCACGTCCTACTATGCACGTGCATTAGCTAAGTTTTTACTGTTGACATTGTCACTATTCACGTTTTACTATTCACGTGCACTATTCACGTTTTTACTATTCACGTGCACTATTCATGTTTTTACTATTCACATTGTTTTTACTGTTAACATGCATAAATTCGTAGTGTACTATTCACACGCATATAGCGCGCATTCTTACAAAAACAAACAAGTGTTACGTGTAAATAAAGGAATTCACGTTTTCTAGCTAAAGTCCTCTAAGGCAGTCTAAGAGTTAGCATGCAAATCATGTTCGTATAGGAATGCTAAAGTCTAGAGTTCAAATCCAATAAAAGTGAGAAACCACTTACCTCGTTGCAGCGTGTCCTGCTCAAATGTGTCGTAGGGTCGTGGAAGGTATCCACTCTATCCAGGTTCACATAAACCTCGTCCATGCCTCTGGTGCCATCCCATTCGTCTAAATCCATCCCGAGAATAATCCAAATTGAAGTCTAGTGAGAGAAAGAGGAGAGAGAAGGTGTGGGGTTGAAATGAAACCCCACCACCTTATATAGGAAAAGGGAATGGCATTCCCGTAAATAGGAAAAAAGTACGATTTGACATAAAGGTAAAAAGTAAATAATTAATTACCAGGTGCACAGACCTCCGATTTGCAGTCCGTTTCAGCCTGCATCTCTCCCAGACAGCGACTAACATTGTCAAAACAACAATTCCAGACAACAGCTAATTTTTACAGAACAGTGACACCAGTCAAAATACAGACGACAGTCAATAGAAAAACAATTAGTAGTCTATTTCGTTTCGGACTCAGACGTGTGCCCATCGAATCGTCGAGATGATGGCTCTAGTGAGAAAATACAGACAACCGTGTGGTAAGAAAATCCAGAAACAGAACCCGCTTTTGAGCCATTTGACTCTCGGTCGCAGACCGGAGTTGCTTTTGAGCCATTTGACTCTCGGTCGCAGACCGGAGTTGCTTTTGAGCCATTTGACTCTCGGTCGCAGACCGGAGTTGCTTTTGAGCCATTTGACTCTCGGTCGCAGACCGGAGTTGCTTTTGAGCCATTTGACTCTCGGTCGCAGACCGGAGTTGCTTTTGAGCCATTTGACTCTCGGTCGCAGGCCGAAGTTGCTTGTTAGCCATTTGACTCTCGGTCGCAGGCCGAAGTTGCTTGTTAGCCATTTGACTCTCGGTCGTGGACCAAAATTGCTTTTGAGCCATCTTCACCGCAATTTTGAAATAAGGTAGCTGTTTAGCCATTATCCCCGTAATCTTGAAATAGGGTAGCTGTTTAGCCATTATCCCCGCGATCTTGAAATAGGGTAGCTGTTTAGCCATCATCCCCGCAGTCGTAAACCAGGATAGCTGTTTAGCCATCATCCCCGTGGTCTTGAAATAGGGTAGCTATTTAGCCATTATCCCCGTGATCTTGAAATAGGATAGCTGTTTAGCCATTATCCCCGCAATCTTGAAATAGGGTAGCTGTTTAGCCATTATCCCCGTAATCTTGAAATAGGGTAGCTGTTTAGCCATTATCCCCGTGATCTTGAAATAGGGTAGCTGTTTAGCCATTATCCCCGCAACCTTGAAACCAGGGTAGCTGTTTAGCCATCATCCCCGCAGTCGTACACCAGGGTAGCTGTTTAGCCATCATCCCCGCGATCTTGAAATAGGGTAGCTTTTTAGCCATTATCCCCGCGATCTTGAAATAGGATAGCTGTTTAGCCATTATCCCAGCAGTCGTAAATCAGGGTAGCTATTTAGCCATTATCCCCGCAATCTTGAAATAGGGTAGCTGTTTAGCCATTATCCCCGCGGTCGTAAACTAGGGTAGCTATTTAGCCATTATCCCCGAGGTCGTGAACTAGGGTGCAGCCCGAAGCAGAGTCTGATGCAGTCAGAGAGCAACGCCGGAACGTGCAGCGCAAAGGTCAGGTATGTTTCCTCCTACTCGTTACGTGTCTTTTACTTTTATATATTTTACATTGCATGTGTTACGTTAGCAAAAACGTTTTCGAACCACACATATCACTGTCAAAATAGAAAAGTAGGGGCAACTGTAGACACCGAGTCGGAGGACCTGTGACGAAAACCTGAAACAAGACGGTCGAAACGATTGATTCCGGAAGTTTTGAAAAATATATAGAAAATAATAAGCTGAGGAAAATTAACGGCACGGCGCGGGCACACAACGGCATCCCGCAGGCGGACGACGATGGTCGAACGCCCGCTTGACGGCTCGAGACGTGCGCGCAGCGTCCGTCGGACGCACCGCGAGTGGCACAGTCTCGACGCCCGAGCAATGCCTGGGACCGCTGGCGGTGCGCGCCCTCGTGGGCCGTTGAGCACACGTGCCTAGCAGCGCGGAGTGCGCGTTCGGCGGCCGCGACGTGCGAGCGTCTAGCTGCGCAGAACGCGCGCTCGGTGGCCACGGTGTGCACGCGTCCGACGGCGCGGGGCACGCCCCGATGGTCGCCGGGCGGGCACCCAACCGCGTCGGGCGAACGCCCAACGCATCGGGCGGACGCCCGACGAGGGTTGGGCGCGGGCGCCCAACCCCGCGTTGGGCGCTCGCCCAACGAAAGTTGGGCGATCGCCCAACATTGTTGGGCGGCCGCCCAACTATTGTTGGGCGGTAGCCCAACACTAGGTTGGGCGACCGCCCAACCACAATGGGCGACGCCCAAATTTTTTTGGGCGTCGCCCATTGTTCCGGGATCCGTTTCCCTATATAAGGGCACGGATCCCAAGGCAAAAAAAAAGAGGGTGGAGGAGAGAGGAAGAGGAGGCATTTTGGGAAAACTTTCTCACTCTTTTAGAGAGAGAGAGTGGATTTTTTTGAGAAAAATATTTTTTTCTCTCAAAAATTCTAAATTTCCTAAGTTCAATTTTTTACTAAATTTTCATTAAAAACGGAAGCTCGCGGTTCGTGGAATCAATCGGCTTCGACTGTCAGATACCGAATTAAAGGTATTATCCGAGGACTAGACTCTTTATTTTATTTAATTTATTTCTCTCCTTCTATTTATTTATTTTTTTTTATGCTATAGTTTTTATTCCTTTAGTCATTTATTTATTTTGTCACGTTTTATTTAGTTAGTATTTATTTAATTTTCGTTTCGCGTTAGATAAAATTCGGTTTTGTTTTAAAATAAAAAAAACCTCGTCTTGATATCCCAATACGAACCGTGATCCGATAAAAAGGTAGTTCGGGTGTCGAAAACGTTGTAATTATAAGTTTCTAATTTAAAAAATATTTCCAAATAACGTTTTAAAATAAAAACATCGTTTTAGGAACTTCCTTTTTCGACTATGATCCATTTTTGGTAGTTCGGAAGTCCAAAACGATTGAATTAGATTTAATTTAAAGCTTTTGAACAAATCTGGAAAATATTGGAGTGCTGCTGTAATTTGCCAATTCTGTCACTAAAGGCTGTTTACCGACGGATTTTCCGTCGGTAAATCTGCCAAAATGTAAAAAATGTCACTTCGGTCCCTTTTTCTTAACTTTTAGACTTTCAATCCTTAGTATATATATATATAATTATGTAATATATTCTTTTCAAATTATTTTAGAATTTTAGCATCTATAATTATTTTAGGATATGTGTATATTATTATTTGTCCCATTTCACAATATAAATATAAGTATATATATGTATTCTTTTTATTAATTTGGATTATGTTTTAAATATTAGTTATTTAGTATTTTGGGGGAAATAATTAATATATATTAGCATATGGTATTTGTGGTATTTAAAACTATATTAGTTGTGTATATGTATAGTTTTGAAACATTTGGGTTATTTTGGTGATTATTGAATAAAACTATTTTTGGTTAAGAATTATTTCATTAATTATAGGATTTGTTTCCTATTTCCCTATTTTTAAAGTATATATATATATTGTACTCGTTATTTTTATATACATATAGTCCATTTTGTATTAGCTTTTATTCTCATATTCTATTTTTGATTTTAAATGTATATATGTATGCATAAATTACTTTCTTTATTCTTTTGGGCCTAATCTTATGTCCATATTTCAAGTGGGCTTTGTTTGAATGTGGGTGGTGGTTTAAATGGGTTGTTAATATAATTATGATAGTTAGAGAGTCCGTTAAATAAGTGGGGAAAATAAATCACAAAAAGAGAGTTTTCAATTAAATTATTTAAGCTAATGAGCTTTCTTAGATTTCTAATGTAGGTAAATGGAGTCATTTTTGTTGATATTTCCAAATCGTCTTCAAAACACCACGTTTTAAAACCTTAGTCCGTTCCAACGACGGATTAAGCGAACATTGTAATCAAAATCGTTTTCTTTGTTAATAATAAGAGTTTTGAACCATTTTCTTAAAGAATTTTTACAAAATAAAATTGACTTGTATGTTTAACCATGTTTTCTTATTAAAAGGCTTTTACTTTAACGTTTTCAATTACTCGAGTCGTTCCAACGGCGATTCGGGTAAGCTTCATCGAACGGGGTTTTAAAACGCACCTAAATCGTTCCAACGGCGATTAAGGTGCGAACCATGTAATAAACATGGTTTTGGAGAAATAAGTTAATGTAGAATAGACACACAACATAACATTTAAAAACGGTTGTAAATAAATTACTTCTTTCTTCCCCCTCTCTGTGTATGTATAAACATAAATGGGTGATTCTTTACTGATGTGGCTTTTCAATATCATATACTCAAAATGATTTCCAAAAAGAAAAAAAAAGGGTTTCAAACGAATTTTAAACTTAAAGAAGTATACGATTAGTCCGTTATCGCCTAACATGCTGAGTAGGAGGCCGGTGGTTCATAACCGGGCGATGTCGGGGTGCCTAGTAGCCTTTCTCCGGAAAGGAGCTAGCCTTCTCGGCTCGTACCTAAGTTTCCCGAACCCACACCGGTCTCCCGCAAGGGATCGGTGTTCATTTTTCCATTCGTGGGTGGCGACTCTTCCATATCTCCGAGCTCCGGTCCTGCCGAGCAGCTTGATTCCACGATTGGTTGCTTTCGGCGCCAATCACCGCTTACGTCGCCATGAGGTTGTCCACCCCCCGGTCCGCCCGGGAGATTAGGCCGCGGCACCTCGTCTAACAGCCCCACTATATCAATCCCCCATGTTGCGAATGGCCACGCCGTCATTATAGTTACTTGTTCGGCTCCTGGGACATGCTTTTCATTAGCATGGATTTGACAGCTGTGACATTCCGCTACCATTTTCTGGGAATCTTCCACCACCTTCGGCTAATAATATCCCATCAACTTGACTTTTCTTGCCAACGCCGCGGATGCTTCATGCGCACCACAACTTCCTTCATGGAGTTCTCTCAGCACGTAATCTCCTTCATTGCGGCTAATACATTTTAACCATGGACATGTATATGACTTCCTGTATAAAGTCCCATCCCGAATTGAGTATCTCGCTGACTGCCCGATTAGCTTTCTGGCTAAACTTTTATCAACCGGCAAATCTCCATGTTCCAGATATTGGCGGATGGGCATCCGCCAATCTTCATCATCTTCTAGCTCTTCGATGACCATAATCTGATCGGCTTCGAATGCTGGTGACGACCTTATTTCCAAATTACATGCTTTTTGACTCCATGGGTCTCTACTCATCGCTGCTTTTGCCAACTCATCAGCCTTTGTGTTCTGGCCTCTTGGAACATGCACCATCTCCCAGACGATTCCTTTATGTGTTAACTCCTGCGTCAATCTACCGACAACCTGATGGTATTTGACCAGATCTTCCTGTTTCACCAGATAATTTTTTGTGATCTGATTTATCATGAGTTTAGAATCGCTGTAGATTACCACTCTTTCTAGCATAAGTTCATTAAGCAACTTCAATCCGCATATCATTGCTTCATATTCCGCGGCATTGTTGGTAGTTTTGAATGTTAACTTTTCCGCATAGTACAGGCGAATAACATCCGGACCCTTGATGACGACTCCCAGTCCAGCTCCATCTGTGGATAATGCCCCATCTGTGAACATACTCCATTCTTCTTTTTGTGCTTTTGGACATTCGTCTTCATCCCACGTGAACTCATTCACGAAATCGGCAAGTACTTGACTTTTTAGAGCTGGTCTTCCTTCGTAACGAATATCGAACTCTCCCAAGCGAATTGACCATTCCATCAATCGCCCGGATGCATCAGGTTTCTGCAGTACCTTTCGCATTGGAATTCCAGTTCTCACAATGATAGTATGCGCCTGGAAGTATGGCTTCAACCTAGCCGCCGTGGTTATCACCGCGAGGGCCATTTTATCTAACCTCGAATATCGAAGTTCTGCATCCTTTAAGACTTTACTCACGTAGTACACCGGATATTGTTGCCCTTCTTCTTCCCGCACCATTACAGTGCATATCGCCGTGGTGGTGACGGAGACATAAAGAAATAAATCTTCTCCATCCTCTGGCCTGCTCATTAAGGGCGGATAACATAGTAATCGCTTTATCCCCTCGAATGCTTCTTGACAATCTGGTGTCCATTCAAAGGACTTAGATTTTTTGATGGCATTATAGAAAGGTAGACATCTCCTAGCTGAGCATGATATGAATCGCCCTAATGCCACCAACCGCCCATTGAGTCTATGTACTTCTCTTATGCTCCTTGGCGTCTTCATCTCCATCACTGCTTTAACCTTCTCAGGATTCGCCTCAACTCCTTTGCCACTAACAATGAAACCCAGGAACTTCCCTGCTCTCGCTCCAAACGTGCATTTCTCCGGATTCAATTTGAGGCCATATTTGATCAGCACTTCCAGGATTTCTTTAATATCCTGCGGATGGTCTTGCATCTTCTTGCTTTTAATGATCATGTCGTCTACATAGATCGAGAAGTTCTCGCCTGATTTGTCTGAAAATATCTTGTTCATCATCCGTTGATATGTTGCTCCCGTATTTTTCAGTCCAAAGGGCATCACCTTGAAGCAATAAGTTGCCTGATGAGTTATGAATGATGTCTTGATCTCGTCCGCCTTCTCCATTGGTATCTGGTGGTAACTGGATTTCACATCGGTGAATGATAAAGCTTCAAATCCCGCAGTCCCATCTACCAATATGTCAATGTTAGGTAACGGATACATATCCTTCGGACAAGCTTTATTTAGATCTTTGAAGTCTACGCATATTCTGTACGTTCCATTCGGCTTTTTGACTAGCACCACATTGGCTAGCCATTCCAGATAAGTGACCTCTCGAATTGCATCTGATTTTAGCAAATCCGCCACTGCTTTTTCAATCGCCTTCTGCCGCTCTGGGGCATGTCCTCTCTTTTTCTGTCGCACTGGGGTTGCACTTTTGTCCACATTCAAACGATGTGTTGCTATTTCTGGACTTATCCCTTTCAGCACTTCATCTAGAGCGGCGAATGCCGACTCGCATTGGATCAACACCTCGATAATGGCTTTCTTCGTTTCCTCTGGAAGTCCTGCCGCTATCCTTACTTTCTTGTCATTTGAAATGGCGAATAGTTCTGTTTCTCCTAACGCTTCAGCCGGCAACTTCTCATCAACTTTATCTTCTTCATCTGGCTTTGTTTCAAGTGACAATGTATAAGCTTGTTGAGATATAAGTTGATCACCCTCAACAATGACTCGCCCTTGGTGTGTTGGCAAATGCAATGTCAAATGCTTCATTGAAATGAGCGACTCCGTTTCCGACAGGAACGGACGCCCCAGAATTATATTATAGGCCAATGGGAGATCAACAATTGCGAATTCTAGATCACCTCTCCATTTTAGATTCTTATCGCCCATTTCTGTCTCCAACACCACCTGTCCACTTGTTTGAGATGATTGGCCTCCAAAACCAGTTACATCCATGAACGTATGTTCTACTCGCTCGTCGTTAATGCCCAACTGGTTGAATGCAGTTCGAGTAATAACATTGCAAGAACTGCCTGTATCAATAAGGACCCGCTTGACGTCCCATCCTTCAATGGCCACCGTAATCACCAATGCATCCGCATGCGGCTCCGTGATTCGCGCAAATGAATAATTGAGGGCATCCCCCCTACTCGTGTTGCTTTTTCGCTGTTCACGGCGAGCCCTTTTTGTTGGAGGCTCATAGATCCCGCCTGCTATTACGTTAATCACTCCTTTTTTCTGCTTTTTTTCTGGCCTTGCTTCTATCTCACGCGGGAGTGTTGCTTTTTCATCAATTGTTTCTTTTCTAACGAATTGACTCAGTTTTCCTCTCTCAATCAGCTTTTCAATCTCCCTCTTCAATTCGTAGCAATCATTCGTGTCATGGCCGTTCAATCTGTGGAACATGCAGTATTTGTTAGGATATCGTCCCAAACTGGTTCGACCTTTCGCCTCAGGAAACTGCACATCCTTCTTCAGGGGGTTTTTTTCAATTCAAAGTAACACCTCATGGCGAGTCGCGTTCAATGGTGTTTGATATCCCCCCCTTGAAAGGAGCGATCGCCTTTGCGAACAAAATTACCCTTAGATTGGGGTTTGATTTTGATGGCGCCGATTGTCCGAAGTGGATCTAGCCGCATCTCGTTCTCGCCGGGTTTGAGCTCTATGTTCCCTGTTAACATCATCCACTTCCATGAATTCCTCTGCTATCTTCATGAGTTCGGCCACTGTGCGTGGCTTGTTGCGGATGATTTCCTCCCGCATGCTCCAATCTGTGGTTCCATCCGCCATTATGTTGCGAATGCTCACGATATCTGGGTTCTGCAACCGCACCAGAATATCATTGAATGCTACAGCAAATTCCCTTAGGGAATTGTAATTTCTCTGTTTGATCTCTTTCAGCTGCCTATCCGTCACATCTGCCGCTTTACAGCCCACGAACTTTGCACAGAAATCACGATTGTACTGAGTCCAGTTGTGAATAGATTCAGTAGGTAGAGACCGAAACCAATCGGATGCTGCTCCGCCCAAAGTGGTCGAGAACAATCGACAAATTATGCTTTCGCTTGCTCCTGCAACATCCATTAACTCTCTATAGTTCCTGACATGCGCCTCAGGGTCAGAATTTGGATCCCCATAGTATTTAGGTATCGCTGGTGCTTTTATTCTGTGATCTGGAATAAATTCCCTCAACGATGGGGCAAAAGGCGAATCACTCTGCACCACTGCTCTCGCCCTAGGGGCGTATCCCATTCGCTCCATCATGCTTCGCAGTTGATCTTCCAATTCAGTATTGGGTTCCCGTCGAACTTCTTCCATCCGCTGCTGGTGGATTCTGGGTGATATCCACCTGCCATACTGTGTCGACACTTATTCTCGCTGTGGGTCTAACCGCTGTCCAGTCATAGGATCAAAATTCCAAGTGTGCTCCCGCCCAGACACATTCGCTCCAGATGTCATCAACTCTGAATGTCTGTGGACAAAAGGCTCCGTTTGTTGTAGCGGAAAAATTCCTTGCATTCCTGACATCGGTTGGGATGTTTGCCAGGTCGGATGGACCGTTATATTAGGATCTTGGTGCGAGTAGTTTCCTGGATGGCTATGTGGTGTCATGCAACTACTCTGACCCACCCGATTCGTCTCTCGAGATGACTGCGGAAGCGTAGATACGGCAGAAATAGTTGATGGTTGTGTCGAAGTGACAATGGGTTCTTGTGGGGCAGCTGCTACAGCGGTATTGTGATCTGCGATTGCAGTTAATAAACTAATCATTCGATCTCCAGCCGCTTGGCTCATATTCGTAGCCAAGACCTGTCCTTCCGTTTGCACAAACTCACTATTCGACATCTCCATCTCAGTTTGCACTTGGACCTCCAATAATGGACTCAACTGTCCTGAAGGATTCGTCGAGCTGGGTATCACAGGCTGTGTACTCGCAGGCTGCGAACTCACAGTCCGTGGACCTCTTGAGTTCATACTAGTTGATCTGGTTGTAACTCCGGTTGTTCGTGATGGCTCTGACATGTTCTTGGTGTACCTTTAACCAGATGTTGGTAAAAAAGGTCCACGATCACCTCACCAATTGATAACTTGCCGGATTTGATTTGATGATCCACGTCGTAGTTACCTGCAAAACAAAACCGGAGACAGGATCTCCGGGAAAACTCTCCGACGATCAAGTCAGTTTTGTGTGGAATTTAGTAGATCGATAATCGTATTGAGAAAAAGATGTGAACTTACCCCTCCCTTGGCTTTCTTATTTCTTTTATAAGTCTTTCTAGGTAACCGCCGGGGGCGGTTACTCTTTCTGTGCCACGTCCTCCACGTAGTCACAAACGTGGTCCCGTTTCTCTGAGTGGGTGGTTTAGTGTCTTGTTGGGATTTCGGGGCGGTTAGCCCTTTCCCTTATTAGGAGCCCATTTAATCTTGAACCGTGGGCTTAAGTTTGGGATGGGCCCGTGCTTATGATTCAGCTCAGTTGGTTTCACGAATCATCAATTATCTATTGGCCCTGTTTGGGAATTAGCTGTTAGCTGATTACATTAGCTGATTTGACTAGCTGATTTGATTAGCTGTTTGTGTAGACCTGTTTGGTAAAAATTAGCTGATTGATAATAGCGGTTTGTGCAAAAAGACGAATAAGGGCATTAATTTTGGCGCAGTAGAAGAGGGAATCTATCTATTAGGGTTAAAGAAGTCCATTAATTTTAATATTGCAAAACGCTAATTGAAAAAGCTCCTTTTAAGAGCTTTTTCTAAATTAGCGTTTTCATCCCAAAACTCTCTCCCAAACCTCTCTCCACCAAACACTTCAATTAGCGGTTTCAGTGGTCAAACCTCTAAAGTTTGTCAAAACCGCTCTTTTTATCCCAAAACGCTATTTACCAAATAGGGTCATTATCTATTATCTATATAAAAGCTGGAAATAAAACTACACTTGTGGTTTTAGTTGATGTGTCTCAATAACATAGATTCTACTGATGTGTAATTCTTAAAAATTTTAAGAGATTATTAATTTAATAAAATTATGATTTTTCTAAAAGAGAGCTGATAAACAAGGATTAGAACTCTATGGAGAGATCAACAAGATGATCTCATTAATAAATATAGGCCTAATATTTTTCCAGCCCCCTTAATTTATCCAAATTGATCATTTTACCCCTTCAACTTATCCAATGTTCTATTTACCCATTTAACTCCATAAAATTGGTATTTCTCACCTCCTCAACTTGTCCATTTATCCCCCCAACTCATAGAATATCTCATTTATCTCATTAACTCCATAAAAGTGGCATTTCTCACCCCCTCAACTTGTCCATTTACCCCCTCCCTAACTCATAGAATGTCCTATTTACCCCCTTTAACTCCATAAAAGTGGTATTTCTCACCCCTTACAATCCGTCATCGAGGCCTAAACTGATACATTTTTTAAACGTTAAACCTATATTAGTGCTATTTTGTACGTGGAACCTAAATTGATACTTTCCCAAAATCATAGGCCTATTTTGGTACCTTTTCCTTACATATAATGTTTTTAACTTGTTTATATTAATTTTTATAATAAAAAAAAATGCTCTTGTGATTTGTATCTTTTATTCATTCTTTCTCTTTTCAACTTTGTTTGCTAGTTAATTTTGATTATCTAATTATTGTAATACAATATTATAATAAACACATGACGGATCAATATAATTATCAAATTAAAAACAAAATAAAAAGTTGATATTAAAAATATATATTTTCAAACTCATTTGAATAAGTGCTATTAATTTTGCACTATAAAAGGGTAAGAAATATCACTTTTATGGAGTTAAGGGGGTAAATATGATCATAAGGGGTGAGAAATGCAACTTTTATGGAGTTAAGGGGGTAAATAAGATATTCGATGAGTTGGGGAGGGGAGGGGTAAAATGACTAATTTGGATAAGTTAAGGAGTGGAAAATACCATTTCTATGAAGTTAAGGGGGTAAATAGGACATTCGATGAGTTGGAGAGGTAAAATGACCAATTTGAATAAGTTAAGGGGGCTGGAGGAGTATTAGGTCATAAATATATATAATAAAATTGAAATATTTTTGCAAATGGAAATATAATCAAATCGACTAAATTACACAAATATTTTTATTTTTTTTTATTTTGTTCATATTTATTTCATGTTTATCAAATTTATTACTGCATGATCTTCGAAACCAAATTGCTAATGGATAAAGCATGTGCTGCTCATGCTGATTAAAATTGTTTCTTCCATCTTTGCTATTTTCTTTTTTTAATTTTCATGGGTTAAACTAAAGCGAACTGTTAGTTAAATTGATTCGTAGAAATTGAACAACCTGAACTTTTGGGTATCTGTTTATTAGTTTTATCACTCATGTTTTTTTTATTGGAATTATAGAATTTTAATTTAAAAATAAGCATATAAGGTAATAATCCTTCATTATCAAGTACGTTTCTATTGATGATAATGTCAAGATAAGCACGCTCTGTTTCAATTTCCTTCTCTACGATTTCTTCATCAACTAGAACTCTAACTCCTCATCTTTTAATTCTTCTATGTGGCTCACGGTCCCTTTATTATCAGTGTAACAATCAATCTATGGCTGACCGTCTCTTTCATGTAAATTATAGGCTTTCTCTCGCCCTCTCTTTTATGGTTTGGAGAAGTATATGGGAGGGTCTTAGCATATTGAGAACTAAATGGAGAGTGGAAAATGGCAGGTCTATTAGAGTTTGGGAGGATGCATGGGTACCCAATTTAGAGGGTTTTTGTATAAATTCGTTCATGGTCTCTGGAATGGAGAATTTGACTGTGGCTGATCTATTACTTGAGAATGGGAGAGGGTGGGACATGCAGAGACTAAATGGGTGTTTTAGTGAAACCGAGGTGCAGGCTATTAGCAATATTATTTTGCCATATCATGTAGGAGAAGATATGAGAATCTGGCACTGGTCAATGGATGGTCATTATAATGTGCATTCTGGCTACTTGACTGGCATGGGTGAGGTTGAAAGTAGTAGAGCTCAGGAAGGCTGCAGAAGGTTGTGGAAGTTGATGATTCCCCCTAAACTCAAACAATTTAATTGGCGCCTTTGCTCGAGATGTTTACCTACTAGAGCTCGGCTGGCTCAAAGGAGAGTTCTCATTTCCACCAAATGTCCAGTGTGTGTGGAGCAGGAGGAGACAGATAACCATTTATTTGTTAATTGCTGTTTTGCAGGTGACATTTGGCGAATAGCAGGGATTCCTACCCCGCTGGTTGACAGTGTGAATTTTGTTGATTGGCTCTTACAAGCCTTATGTGGCTCAAATCAAAATATGATTGTCAGATTATGTTGTGCACTAAAAGCAATTTGGAACCATAGAAACTGAGTACTTTGGCACATGAGATGGTGGCCGGCAGATACTAGTTGGCGGAGCAGTCTGGAAGCAACTCAGTGTTGAAACACCTTTCCACATGATTTTGATTTGACAAAATTATTTAAGTAAAATTAAATATATTCTAAACACACTAAGTTTAAATGCTTTGATTTATTTAACTAATGTGTTTGTTCAATATTGAGTTAAATTGTTTATAAGACATAAAGACTAAAAGGCTTAAAGCCCAAATACGGAAGTCAAAGCCCAAGTCAAACAGATCAAGACAACTCGGCCCGCGTATGCAAAACGTTATCGTTATGTACAAAACGCAGCTCAGCGGAAGAAGGATCGAGAAGACCTTTGATGAACAACTTCGTAACGAAGCTGCTGAGTTGAATCGACAAAGAGTACAAGATAGCAGCTGAGCAAGAACAACTTCCAGACAAAGTGTTTTCACTTTGGGTAAAGTTCAGAAGACACAGAACGCTATCTAGTTGACCTTACCATAAATGGAGAGACATTCTGCCGAGCTGACTAAAAGCTGCTCAACACTGACAAAGGACAGAAGATACTCAAATCTGATTGGCCGAGAGCTCTGAGCAAGACTGAGTGACAACGACAGGAAGTCGTTTCCCTCCAACGGTTATTTCGAAATTCGAAATGACTGGTGTCTCAGACGTCTCTATAAATAGGGCCTTTCAATGCTTCATTAGAATAGAACTTTATCAAGCCATTACGCTCACCAAAATTCTACTCAAAGTTCTGCGGAAAAAAAAGCAAATCAAATACTTACACCAAATTCTATATCTTTCGTGTAAAAGTCTAGAGTGATTATTCAATCATCTAAAGTGTCTTAGCAATTGTTGTTTAGGACAAATCCTTATCATTTCTAGAGATTAGAAAGGAGAGGCTGAGTACTCGGTTATAGTACTCAGCGTGAGATTAGGAGTGAGTAGAGGTATAGAGGAATGTACTCTTGTTATACTCAGCTTCTAAGTTGTAAAAGGTTTGATGCTCTACCGTTAAAGAGCTCAGTAGAGAATTCGAAAGCTCGGAACGTGTTCCGGGGACAGGACGTAGCCTTAAACTCCTTAATATATATATTGCTTGCTTAAACAAAACTGACCAAGTAAAGAGGTCACGCTGAGTTGTGTGTATTGAGTATCTGAGTTCAGGAATAGACTCAAAGTGCTATCTCCTGACTCAACGAAAGAAGCTGACTTAGTCACCAGTTGACTAAGCTAGTGTCTTATTTACTCAACGCGCTGTGTAATCCTTTTTCAAAGAAAAAGAAGTCAGCCTTAATGTACTTAAATTATAAATAGTTCCTATCCCCCCCCTTGGAACTAACTTGTTACGTTATAAGGGACCAACAAGTGGTATCAGATCTCTAAGAGCTCATTGTGAAAGGTTTAACTACCTTGAGCTGATCCCCACTATGGCTAAAAACAGCACTCGGTTTCTCCCAGGAAACGAGACAACTCGGATTTTACCTGAGGGGTTGTCCATTACTCGGCCTCCCCTATTCTTCGGGTCTAACTACACCTTCTGGAAGAATAGGATGAAAAACTTTATTCAGGCAACAAATATGAGTGCATGGCTTTCAATAGTCCAAGGCCCATTTGTTCCTGTTGAAGTTGTGGCTGGCCAAACAGTTGTCAAAGCTGAGGCCAAATGGACAGAGGATGATCTCAAGAAGCTACAAAATCACGCTTCGGCTATAAATATGCTTCACTGTGCGCTTGATGCTGCAGAATATAATAAGATATCAGGTTGTGAGTCAGCACAAGAGATCTGGAAAAAGCTGGAGGTCACCTACGAAGGAACCAACAAAGTGAAGGAGTCCAAGGTGAACCAGCAAATGAGACTATACGAGCTGTTCGAAATGAACGATGATGAAGGAATATCTGACATGAATGCAAGGTTTACAAACATCATCAACGAGCTCAAGAGACTTGGGAAGATCTTCACTGAGGAAGAACAAGTCAAGAAGATTCTTAGGAGTCTTCCTAAAAACTGGCAAGCAAAGAAGACTGTTGTTGAGGAAGCTCAAGACTTAACCACCTATAAATATGATGAACTCATCGGCTCACTGCTGACCCATGAGATCTCGATGAAGAATTTCGAGGTGAAGGAAAATTCTGAAGACAAGAAGCAAAAGTCTCTTGTCATGAAAGTTGACTCCACTGATGAGAGCTCAACAGATGATGAGGAGATGGCTATGTTCACCAGGAAGATGAAAATGATGTTCAAAAAGAATGACAAATATTCTAAGAAGCCTTACAGAAAGTTTGATAAGTATAAAGCTGAGTCCAGCGACAGCAAATACAAGAAGGACAACACAAAGCCCATGTTAGGCATGAAATTGACTAAATTTAACATAGTATTTATAAGGGAATTTGGGTGTTTTATTATGTCATTTGGTAAGAAATAAGGGCTAATTACTGTCCTTGTGCAGATAAGCAAAGAGAAATGCTAAACTCGCTGGAAACAGCTTGTTTTCCTAAAGCCAAGTGGAGCTTTACTTGTATCCAGCGGTCAAACGTCGGATTTTCCAATGACGGACAGCGACAGATCATGGTGGCAGTGGCAGGGAAAGCGGCAGAGCGGCAAGTGAAAGTGTGTGGCGATGGGATTGCCTAAAGAAGCAAGATGACTTGAAGTATCACCCCCTTGAGTGTTCAAGGGTTAATCGAAAAGTTAATCATTTTAGTTTATTTTTAATCATAGTTGGTAGTTGACTTATTTTGTAGAAAGGGTACGAAAGTTGTACCGATTTTGGCCTCTGTCTTTCCCTTTAAGTAGGTAGAGCAGAGATAAGTTTAGAAGTTCGGATTTTTAGTATTTTTTTAGTAACATATAATAGAAAAAAAGAGGAGAGCTCCCATGGAGTCTCAAGCTGTATCAAGAACCATCGTTTGCTCACTGCTCGATATGAGTGAGTAGTCCATTTTGAACGGGCACGGCCTGGCCGACCCGGTGATGTAAGTGTTACAATGTTTTTATGAATATTTCGTATTTTGCCAATGTTGTGGTCAATGAGGGTTTAACTTTCTTACTTAAGCATGTATGTATGTGTTAGATGAATGATAAGACACTGCTTTCATCTTCACTGATATCTCTATTGATCTCCCAACTTCGAAGCTGACAAGTTAGAAGGTTGTGTCAAGGGTTTTCTCATCTAGAAATGCAGTTTTGTTCTTAATGCTAGAAAGAACGTATCTTTAGGATGCTAAAGGTGTTAGTAAATCTTAGGAGTTTAAGAACACACGAAAGTTGACTCAAACTCACTTCAAACTGAAACTTTGGCTTCATTGGCATTGTCTTGTATTCATGGAATGTTGTAAAACGTAGCACACCGTGTTCGGCTATGTCGAGCCTGTTCTATTCTCTAAAATCTTTGCAAAGTTATTTCATTTTCTTGTTTCATCAGTCTGCCTGAATTGTTAAGTAACCAACATCAAACAATCAACGATAAAAGAAGACACTGTTGTGACACACACTGTTTAGCAACGATTTCTAATATTGATTTAAATCACAATCCCTGTGGAGACGATACTCACTTATCACTTTATTACTTGTATCTAGTGCACTTGCTAGAGTCTAATCTGAGGACAACAGCCCATTACATGCTTTGAATGTCATCAAACTGGCCATATTAAGTCAAGTTGCCCCACGCTGAGGAAAGAAAGGAAGAATGGCAAAAAGGCAATGGTGGCAACATGGAGCGACAGTGATGAGTCTTCATCATCAGAAGCTGATGCCACTGAGTCAGCAAAGATCTGTTTTATGGCTGATGAACTTGCTGAGCCGTGCGTCTCTAAGCATGCTGACCCCTCCATTGCATCTGACTATGAGGAGCAATCAAATAAGGTAATATCACTTCCCCAGCTCAGAAATGAAATGGTTAATGCCCTGAGTGACCTCTACACACTTGTCAAAAAGTGTAATAAGAAAATTAGAGCACTCAGCAGGCGATGTGACGAGGTTGAGGAGGTCAAACTGAGTGACCTTCGATATCTTCTTCAGGACAACTCAGATTTGCATAGTAACATCGGAATTATGCAAAAGTTTGTCTCTGAGGTCCAATCAGATTCTAAGAAACTGAGAAAGGACGTCACATCCATTCAGAACCAATTAAAGGTTCCAAACAAAAGAAATATTCCTCTGAATGCTCAGTACCGAAGTACTGGTCAGCAGAGATGGAATCCCTAGAGGAATGTCCAGTGTGACTTCTGTGGGAAGAAAGGACACACCACAAAGGTGTGCTGGCATGCTCAGCATTGGGGTGCTGACCAGTCAGTGAAAAATCCTAAATGGAAGGTCAGCTGTGACTTCTGTGGAAAGAATGGCCATACTGTCCAAGTATGCCGCCATAAAATAAAATATGATGCTTTACCTGTTGAACCTAACAAGCAAGGATCCAAAAAGAATTGGGTACCTAAAAGTAACTAGTTACATTGCAGGTAAGCCTGAGATGTGCTGAGAAGTCAAAGATGTGGTATATTGACAGCGCATGCTCAAGGCATATGACTGGTGATGAAACTCAGTTCATCACATTCGAGCGTAAACGAGGAGGAAGCGTAAGTTTTCGAGAAAACAAAAAGGGTAAGATAGTAGGGTCAGGAACCATTGGAGGTAATCCTACTATTGAGTCAGTCTCCCTAGTCAGCGGACTCAAATATAACTTACTCAGCATAGCTCAGCTATGTGACAATGGGAGAAAAGTTATATTTGATGACACTGGATGTAAAATATTCGAAGGTAAAACTAATGAGTTAATTTTAACTGCCCCTCGCATTGATAATGTCTTCATGCTGAACTTAGAGAAAAAGTTTTCAAAAACTGTATGCTTAGTTTCAAAGGAAGAAAATTCCTGGCTATGGCACATGAGACTTGGTCATGTAAGCATGGACCTCCTGGCCAAATTAGCAAGAAAGCAATTGGTTGAGGGACTGCCAGAACTTAAATTTGAAAAAGATCAACTATGCCACGCTTGCCAAGCTGGAAAACAAACCAAACAATCTTTTCATAGCAAAAATATTGTCTCAACTAAGCGTCTGTTAGAGTTACTACCCTTGGATCTCTTCGGTCCAGTCCAGCCGCTGAGTCTGGGTGGAAGAAGATTTTCCTTGGTCATTGTAGATGACTTTTCTCGGTACACTTGGGTCATTTTGCTGAGTAACAAGGATGAGACCTTTGAGACATTTTCAAATTTGGTTAGAAAACTTGAAAATGATAAAGACCTAAAATTGGCTCACATCCGAAGCGATAATGGTGGAGAATTCAAAAATCAACAGTTTGTTGAATTCTGTGAAGCCAGCGGCATTGACCATAATTTTTCTGCTCCCAGGACGCCTCAACAAAATGGGGTTGTTGAAAGGAAGAACAGAACCTTGGTTGAAATAGCCAGGACAATGCTGAGTGAGCATAGGCTTCCAAAGTACTTTTGGGGTGAAGCTGTTAACACATCGTGCTATATTCTTAATAGGGCTCTTGTTAGACCTATACTAAAGAAAACCCCCTACGAACTTTGGAAAGGACGAAAGTCCAACATTGGATACTTTTGTGCCTTTGGCTGTAAATGTTTTATTTTAAACACCAAAGATAGCCTAGCTAAGTTTGACTCAAAAGCTGATGAAGCTATCTTTTTGGGCTACTCAACAAACAGCAAAGCATACAGAGTTTTCAATAAACGAACTCAAGTTTTAGAAGAGTCAGTACATGTTGAGTTCGATGAAACTAACCCTGCAGGAAGATATCTGCCGCTGACCGAGGATGATCCACACTCAGTACCCGCTGATCAAGATACAGCCGCTGAGTCATTCCCTCAAGGGCTGACCAAAGGTAAAAGTGAACCTCAAATTGTTTTCACTGACCAGTCTACACCTACAGACATTGTTGAAACACAGACAGCACAAGACATCAATCTACCAAAGGAGATAAAGATACCAAGAGGACACTCAGAGAGTGCTATTCTTGATGCCGCTGAGAATACCCTGATGACAAGAAATCAACTCAGGAGATACCTCAGCAACGTAGCCTTCATCTCAGTTCAGGAACCAAAGAACTTCGATGATGCTGAGGAAGATGAATTCTGGATGAGCGCAATGCAAGAGGAACTTGACCAATTCAGAAGAAACGATGTATGGGAATTAGTACCACATCCAAGAAGTCAGAAGACCATTGGAACAAGATGGGTCTTCCGCAATAAGCTGGATGAGCAAGGAAATGTAGTCAAGAACAAAGCAAGGCTTGTAGCTCAGGGCTACAGTCAGCAAGAAGGTATTGACTACGGTGAGACCTTTGCCCCAGTGGCAAGGCTAGAGGCTATTAGAATTTTATGCGCTTATGCAAGTTATATGAATTTTAAACTGTTTCAAATGGATGTTAAGAGTGCATTCCTTAATGGAGTTATAAACGAGGAAGTTTATGTTAATCAACCTCCAGGGTTTGAGGATCCTAAATTCCCAAACCACGTTTATAAACTCAAAAAGGCTCTGTACGGCCTCAAGCAAGCACCACGTGCTTGGTATGAGAGGCTGACCAGTTTCCTGCTGACTAGAAACTATGTCAGGGGCAAAGCTGATACAACCTTATTCATTAAGAGAAAGGGTAAAGATACCCTGCTGGCTCAAATATATGTTGATGATATTATTTTCGGTGCTACTAATGAGTCAATGTGCAAGGAATTTAGCAAGCAAATGCAGACTGAGTTTGAAATGTCTATGATGGGAGAACTCTACTTCTTCCTTTGACTTCAAATCAAACAAGGGAAAAATGGCATCTTCATCAGTCAAGCTAAATATGCCAAGGAGATATTGAAGAAATATGATCTTGAAAATTGCAAGCCAATATCCACTCCTATGGGCACTGACACTGTCCTCTGCGCTGACGAGAATGGTAAGTCGGTAGACAGCAAATTGTATCGAGGTATGATAGGCTCTCTACTTTACTTAACAGCAAGTTGAACGGACATTCAGTTCTCAGTATGCTACTGTGCTAGATATCAATCTAACCCTAAGGAATCTCATTACATAGCTGTAAAAAGAATCCTTAGATATTTGCAAAGCTCAGTGAACGCAGGTTTATGGTATCCCAACACTCATGGTTTTACACTCGTTGGATACACTGACGCTGACTATGGACGAGACAAGCTAGAACGGAAAAGCACCTCTGGAGGATGTCATTTCTTAGAAAGCTGTCTTGTATCTTGGTTCAGCAAGAAGCAGGCGTCAGTAGCCTTGTCTACCACTGAAGCTGAGTACATTGCTGCTGGACACTGTGTTGCTCAAGTCCTATGGATTAAGCAACAGCTTGAAGACTATGGTGTTCAAACAAAGACAATTGAGGTCAAATGTGACAACAAAAGTGCAATTGATCTATCCAAGAACCCAATTCAACACAGCAGGATGAAGCATGTCAGCATAAGACATCACTTCATTAGAGACCATGTACTCAAGGGTGAGATAAAGCTGACCTACGTCCCAACGGATGAGCAGCTTGCGGATATCTTCACAAAGCCACTGGCTCGTGAGCAGTTCAGCATACTGAGAGAAGCCATTGGTATGTTTAATCCTCTTCAGTAAATTCCAGCTCTTAATATAGATTCATCCTGAGTGAATTAACATGATGAATGATCTATTATTTGCTGAGTGAATAGATGTATGCTGAGTGTTTAATGCTAAATGAATGAATATCACATACTAAGCAAACATTGGCACCGAGTAGTTATCTCAAACTGAGAAATCATCCGTTTGTATAAAACTGACCACTCAGAATATAAAACGCTTAGTATTCTAAACGCTGAGTATAAGATCCGTTGCATTTAATGCTAGAGCACGCGAATAGCCACCTTGGATGACGTATGCGCCGAATGTGTCATAAAAGCCAGGATCATTGTCGGTTGACAATCCCAAGGCAAAACTGACACATAGATTCGATAAGATCCACTTTTCACCGCTATAAATAATGGGCAAATCCCCATTGTTATCTCTTTACACTTACCAAATTCTCTGGCATAAGCATTCTCTCCCTAAAAACTCTCAAAACTTCCTAATCTCTCTCTGAAACTATGACTAAGGTTTCCGTGAACATCTCCGGTGCCGGTCACCCTAAGACCAGTTCCGATGAACCATCCAGGCAAACTACTTCGCCTGAAACGACTAAGGCCACTACACCGAGCAAAGGCAAAACCGGCCAAGCCACCTCCTCTAAGGGAAAACCGACCAAAGTCAGAATCTACACTAAGGTTTTCGCAGACGTAAGAGAATGCAAGATAGACTTCTCAAGATGGTTCTCTGAGGCTTTTGTAACAACCGAGCAACCATTCTGTGAATGGATATCGAAGAATGGCTGGACCGAAATGTTCTCCATTAGAGATCCCACTTACCCTGACCTTGTAAGGGAATTCTACCATAACTTGCGGGTTGCTGACGATAACCAGGACTACCTAGTAACTGTGGTAAAAGAGAAGACCATCTTTATCAACCCTACCTACCTTGCCAACTTGCTAAAACTGAAGAATGAGGGAACCAAGATGAGGAGAACTGGTGATCATGAAGGAACTGGGTATGTAGCCACCTTCTGCAAACCCCCTGGCCATTCTGGAGAAATCTCAAGTTCATCAATGGGCCAGCACCAAAAGATGGCACACTATCTGCTGACCAATTACATCTGCCCCAAGATTAATTGCACCAGCTCAGCGATAAATTTCGAGCAATGCTTCATATGGCATATGCTGACCTTCAAACCCATCAATATGCCAGTTTTCTTAATTGCTGGCTTCCAAAGGAGCACTGGAACTCTTAGGCTGGGCTCACTCATAACCAGAATCCTCAAAGACCATCAGATTGACCTATTCGAGGAAACTGAGGCCCAAGGCTCTGAGATCACAGCTGCTGCGCTGCGTGCCTTAAAATATGACCAACCGATTAAGAAAGGCAAAAATGCTGATGAGGCTGATGAGGAGACAACTATCCCAAAGAAGGGCAAAAGGACAAAGGCTCCAGCTGCTCGAAAAAGGAAAGCTGTTGGGACTCCTTCAAAGAACGCTGAGTCTCAGGCCAAGAAGCTGAAGTCAGCTGCTCAAAAAGGTCAGGAGAGACCTAAGTCAGCTCAAAAGAGAAGCAGGCAAGATGAGCCTGATACAGAGGAAAGAACAGATGCTGATGAGCAACCTCTGAAGAAGAAGTCTTCAGAACTGGCCCCTATTGATGCCATCCCCACTGACTTCATCAATCCCAGTGACTCTCACTTCACACAGTGTCAGGGAACTGAAACTGAGCATCAAGAAGATGATGTACAACTGGATGATCACTTCATCACTCGGGTGGAAGAAGAATTAGATAACGAAGATCAGGATGATGAGGAAGCAGAAGAAGAAGAAGAAAGCGGTCAGGATGACGCTGAGGAGACAGCTAGTGAAGAGGAAGCTGCTGAGCCAACTAATACTGAGTTGGCTGTAGATAAGGAACAAGAACAAGCTGACCAGCTCAATGTTGATCAAGAAGAAACTTCTCCTTCTCACTCAGGAGAGTCTATCCAAGCTGACACTCCTCCTCCTCGCAGAAGAAGATTAGTAAAGGCAAGTCAGAAAACTGTCATTGACCTTCCTGTTCAAAAGCCGACTAAAGATCCTTCTTCTCTTAAGCTGAAGTTTTTCAATAAGCAAACCCCCTCTTCTCAACAAGCTTCTGTTGAAAAGCAAGCCTCTGTTTCTTCACAAAAGGAACAAGCCGACTTGAATGCTTCCGCCAACTCTACTAGCCAAACCGAGCAAGTTCTCGTCAATGCTGTTGCTCCAAGCATTGTGCTGACTCAGAACATTCCTGCCCCAGTCAGCACTGACTCCATTCGAATTATTTCTTCACCGACCATCACTACTGCCGATCAATCCTCTCTTCCAGAAAACCAAGTGCAGATTGACAACCCTCTTCCAGTCACTGACCATATCATCATTAAGAAAAATTTGCCTCCTCCATCAACTGGTCACACTGAGGAAACTAGGCAACATGATGAAGGATCTCTCAGCTATCTGCATGCCACCGAGTCTGGTAGACAACTAATCAACTCGGTGCAGTCATTAATCAAGGATCTTCATCAACATGCTGAACCTACTGCTGGGTCTACTAGCACTACATCAGCTCAGCTGTCCCAAGTTACTCTGCTTCTAAATGAAGTTAAGGGACTGAAGGGTCTGCTAAGTGATATGATCTCAATTCAATCACATCAGCCCAAGCAGGACTCAATATCGAAGCTGGCTGAGCTTCAACTGACAACGGTTCAACATCTTAACACTCTTCAAGGCCAATTCCAGACCTTGTCAGCTGCGAACACTCACTATGCAACTTCAGATGAAGTTAAGATGCTCTTTGCCCAGCTTCACACTGAGCAAACCAAGACCAACCATCAGCTGGCTTCCTACTCTCAATGCTCGGTGGAGCAAATTAGCGAAGCAATTCGTTTGCTGAACCTGAATAAGCAAGAGATAGACACTGACCAAATGAAGCAAAATGAAATATTGGTCAATTCCCAAAGAATCTTCACCCATGTTCGTCATAACAATATCCAGCGTCAATATTATGACTCAGCCTTGCTGAAGACCTTTCACCAAGTTTTTGCTGCACTGTCAGATACAATTACTTGGGTAGGTAAGTCTCAAGCCTACATACTGAGTCTGCTCAGTGCCGCTGAACTCGGTATACCTAAAGAGGTCTTGGATGAAAGCGTTGTTGTCTTCGACGGCATCAATGAAAGTGCCGACAAACTTAAGGAGCTATCCGCCGTACTGACTGCCGCGGTCTTAACCGACTCTTTTAGAATTCCTCCTCCTCCCGATGCTGACAAAACGGGGGAGAAAGAACAAGCTAGAACTCAGCAGGAGGCTCCTAAAAGTAGTCAGTCTAAGCAAAAGAAGAAGAAGTAGAAATAGGCTAGGCTTAGTTTGTTACTTAGTCTGTAGTCTCTATGTTCACTTATGCTCATCTTTTGCTATGTATGCTGACCACTTTACTTCAATACAATACTTGCATCTTTTATCCAAACTTGAGTTATTTCATACGATGCTGAGTATTATGCTATTATGTATCTTCAAATACATCAACTATGTTTAATGCTTATAATACTTGTTGATTGTATCCAATGTTGATAATATGTTTGACACTGTCTTGTATGTTTATAAAGCACTGTCTCATAAGATCCATTGAACAAAATGATTACTCAGTGCTCTCTATGTTACACCTTCCGCTTAATACTGAGTAAAATAGAATATGTTCCATGAGCTGACCTATATCTGAAAACTGACCTTAGACTTACTCAATTAAACCTTAAAATGTTTGGAGTAAAACTAAGTCAGCAGCTCAACCCTGACGGGGGAGTTTGCTAAGTAATAATAGGTCAACTATCATGGGGGAGCTCAACACTGAGTTCCTCGCTGAATAGTTTTGCCAACATCAAAATGGGGGAGTTTGTTGAAACACCTTTCCACATGATTTTGATTTGACAAAATTATTTAAGTAAAATTAAATATATTCTAAACACACTAAGTTTAAATGCTTTGATTTATTTAACTAATGTGTTTGTTCAATGTTGAGTTAAATTGTTTATAAGACATAAAGACTAAAAGGCTTAAAGCCCAAATACGGAAGTCAAAGCCCAAGTCAAACAGATCAAGACAACTCGGCCCGCGTATGCAAAACGCTGTCGGTATGTACAAAACGCAGCTCAGTGGAAGAAGGATCGAGAAGACCTTCGATGAACAACTTCGTAACGAAGCTGCTGAGTTGAATCGACAAAGAGTACAAGATAGCAGCTGCACAAGAACAACTTCCAGATAAAGTGTTTCCACTTTGGGTAAAGTTCAGAAGACACAGAACGCTGTCTAGTTGACCTTACCATAAATGGAGAGACATTCTGCCGAGCTGACTAAAAGCTGCTCAACACTGACCAAGGACAGAAGATACTCAAATCTGATTGGCCGAGAGCTCTGAGCAAGACAGAGTGACAACGACAGGAAGCCGTTTCCCTCCAACGGTTATTTCGAAATTCGAAATGACTGATGTCTCAGACGTCTCTATAAATAGGGCCTTTCAATGCTTCATTAGAATAGAACTTTATCAAGACATTACGCTGACCAAAATTCTACTCAAAATTCTGCGAAAAAAAAGCAAAGCAAATACTTACACCAAATTCTATATCTTTCGTGTAAAAGTCTAGAGTGATTATTCAATCATCTAAAGTGTCTTAGCAATTGTTGTTTAGGACAAATCCTTATCATTTCTAGAGATTAGAAAGGAGAGGCTGAGTAATCGGTTATAGTACTCAGCGTGAGATTAGGAGTGAGTAGAGGTATAGAGGAAGGTACTCTTGTTATACTCAGCTTCTAAGTTGTAAAAGGTTTGATGCTCTACCGTTAAAGAGCTCAGTAGAGAATTCGAAAGCTCGGAACGTATTCCGGGGACAGGACGTAGGCTTAGAGGCCGAACCTGGATAAATCTGCTGAGTAACATCTTTCTAACCTTAAACTCCTTAATATATATATTGCTTGCTTAAACAAAACTGACCAAGTAAAGAGGTCACGCTGAGTTGTGTGTATTGAGTATCTGAGTTCAGGAATAGACTCAAAGTGTTATCTCCTGACTCAACGAAAGAAGCTGACTTAGTCACCAGTTGACTAAGCTAGTGTCTTATTTACTCAGCGCGCTGTATAATCCTTTTTCAAAGAAAAAGAATTCAGCCTTAACGTACTTAAATTATAAATAGTTCCTACCACCCCCCTTTGGAACTAACTTGTTACGTTATAAGGGACCAACACTCAGGACTGGAGAGCTTGTCAAAAGAAGGCGTCACCCTTAGGCAACAGGAGGATGGAGTTGAGCGATCTTCAATCAGCCATGGCAGTAGCCGCTGTCACCAGGGCGCCATCAGCAGACAGCTCGGAGGGACAGCAGTATCACAGCACTGCGCGCAACAATCCTGAGATTGCGCATAATTTTGGCTTGAGACAGCACGCGACGATTCAGAAATGGAGCACACCTAGCCCAGGCTATGTCAAATGCAACATCGACGGGGCAATCTTTAAAGAATTGAGAAGCAGTGGTATGGGAGCGGTTATCAGAGACGAAAGAGGAGCCTTTTTATTGTGCAGTAGCAGCTTTATCCCAGGTATCAAAGAGCCAAGTGTTATAGAAGCTCTTGCTATTCGTACGAGTTTGATATGGCTATCTAATATGGGATTTACAGCTGTTGAATTTGAATCTGATGCTAAACTAGTGGTAGATGCTATTCACTCTGGAAAACAGGATATCTCTGAATTCGGAATGATACTAGAGGACTATCGAGTAGTTCTAAGATACAATCCGACTTTTAAATTAGTTTTTATTCCTCGCTTAGCGAACAGTGCAGCTCATTTGGTAGCTAGGCTTGCCTGTTCCAATGCTAGCGATTTCTTTTCAACTGTGGTGCCGGAATGGCTTGTGAACACTATTGTTATGGATGCAAATCTATCATTTATTTGATCTTCTCTTTCTGGTTCAAAAAAAAATATCTATAACTTTATCAAAAAATAATTTGAATTTTATCAAATTAAAAAAACTGTCATTTTTTTAAAACAAATCACGTTATCAATCCCAAAAGGTAGGAAATTCATAATTATGTAATTGTGACATTTTTCAAATAAATTTAATATTTTTGATATATTATTAATTAAATTGTCCATATTAATCAAAGTATAAATATAATTACTATTCATGTGTTTTTATGTAAAAGACTCTTATAAAAATTATGATCATGTATATTTTTTTTGGTTGGGGGGTGGGGGGGGGAGGAGGAAGGCTAAACGCCCAAGAAACAAACAAACAAAGAGAAAGAAAAGAAACTAAACACAAAACTAAGAACTAAATTAGATAGGTATCATTCTTCTAGATGTTCAGCCTTGCCGATCCTCAAAAAGAATGCACTGGAACTAAATTATGATCATGTATTATTTTATAGGCTTCAATTTTTAATTTAGCAGGTGATATGAAAACCTCTCAAGATATTATTTTCAATATTTATAATAAGTTAAAGGAATATTGGAGAAGTCGATCTACTTTTAATAATTTGAATTTGTATTGAGATAACAACTTTTAATAATTTATTTTATTATGATAATAAATAAAAATTAGGGAATTATCGTTTTAAAATGTATGACTATTTATCACAACGACATACAGTAAAACCTCTATAAATTAATAATGTTGGGACCATGGAATTTTATTAATTTATAGAGTTATTAATTAATCAATAAATTAATAATTATTAATTTATAGAGTGATTTTAAATTTTTTAAAAATAAATTTTAAATTACTAATTTAAATAAAGTTTTTGTCTAAAATCAATGAACAAATAAAATTAAATGTGCATTATATAAATTAATTGAACTTGAAAGTTCATTGTATTTATGTTAAAAATATTCAATGTATCATAGTTAATGAATTACTATATAAATTTATATGGATGTGTTGTTTCAAATCATACCAAAAATGAGGATGAAGCTGGGGATAATTCGGTACTTTTGAAACCAGTCAAAGAAAATGAAGTAATTATAGCATCATCCACTCTTTACAATTTTTTGTTACAATTTGATAAGGATACACCAGAACTTTTGAATGTATTGAGAATGGTTAGAGATGAAATTCAACTAGATTTAAATTTCAAGAAAAAACAAAATACTATAGATTCGTATTTTGCTAAATTATCATAAGTATGTATATCTATATATATTTCGCATATGTATTTAAGAAATTATTAATTTATAGAGGTAATAATACAATGTATTTATAAAGGGTTGTTCTGGAAAATTATTATATTATTAATTTATTAAAATTGGTCATTTGTTGAACTGACCCAAGTCGGGACCAGAAGAAATTATTATTTTAAAGAGTTTATTAATTTATCGAGTATTAATTTACAGAGGTTTTACTGTATATAATTGCATTCAAAATGTAGTATATAAAACACAGTGATGTGTTTAATTATATTATATTAATTAAATATACTTTACAATAGGATTCAAATAAGAAGCAACTTTTTTTATTTACTGACCACTAAAATTTAAGCCATAATATCTATTTGTCTCTTCAAACCAAGGCTTTAAAGTCAATTAGGACCTTAAACTATCGAAATCATCAATCAAATTTTTAAACTAAGAAAAAATTATCAATTGAGTCTCTATTCTAAACAAAAATCATCAATTAAAACCTCATCGAAATTCATTCGGTTGAAAGGTTTTAGAATCCAAATACATTTTGAACCAACAAGGAGATTATTATAGTCTATATCAAATAGTCATAGTTTTTTAGTTTAGGATATGATGGAGACTCAATTGTTGATTTTTGCTTAGTTCATGTACTTGATTGATGATTTTGATAGTTTAAGGTCCTAATTGACTTTAAAGCTTTAGTTTAGGAATCCAAATGAGTGTAATGTCAAAATGTAATTATATTTTTTTTCCAGCAAAACATACGATTTGTATATCCTGTGCAATGCAAATTAGATATGAAAGCATATATTATCTAATATTAGATATTCTGTACTAACGCATAAAGTAATGCGTTGAAACCAAAACATTATGCGGTTGAGTAGAATATAATAATTTTTTAAGTATAAAAATAAGTTTCAAGTATCAAAATGTAAGCATGATAAAGTTCAGGTATAATTGTTAATATCTTACAAGTTTTTTTATAATTGTATTAATAACACATTATATGTTTTAAACATAATTAATATTTGGAAAGTCCGATATAACTATTAAATAATGATCAAATTAGTATTTTCGAATTTTTTATAATAATAGACTAAACGAAATTATTGAAAAATAATAAATTAATTTCAAAATTATAAGGAAAAATCACGTAATCCGTGCATTACACGGGCCTAAATCTAGTTTTAATATATATATATATTTAATCTAATATAAATCTTAACATAATCTTTAACATACACTAAGGATAAAACCATCCCTTCACTTCGGGAGCATTTAATTTTTTTTAATCTTAGATACGTGAAGCCAAAACAATATATATTTAATAGGGTAAAATCAAAAAAAAAAATTGTCCTTTTGTAGATACCCATTTTTGTCCGGGACATTTTTTGAACCTTAACTGATTATATTTGGAATTCTAACAAATTCGTGAATTATATTAGAAATGCAAACTTTCTATTACAAGTATAATTTATTAAGAAAATTATATTTTATACCAATTTTTTATATCTCGGTATAATTACTAAATTATATTAGAGATGTGATTTATTGGAATAGAAATATTTTTTAGGTCATAAATTATATTTGAAATATAATTTGTTGTATCCTAAATATGATTTTTGAAATGGTTATATTTCAAATTCATTAGTTAAATTCAACTTGTATCTAATTGGTTAGAATAATTTTCCAATTTTAATTCAGTATATTGGAAATCCTTATATTCTAAATATGAAGCTATGACAAAATTAATTCTTAAAGTTATCCATAATTACTTTTTAAGATAATTTTGGTTTGCAAGTCATATTTAGGATATAATTTCCAAAATTAGCTCATAAAAATGAATTAATAAATTGAACTATTGAAAAATGATGGAACAAAAATAAAATGAAGTGCTCTTATTAAGAAAATAAAAATTTACATTGACAAATGCTAATTTGTATCTTCATGTTACAGATTTCTCTATCCAAATCCAGCTATTACAAAAACAAGCAGGGAAATACATTCAACAAGGTCAACTTCAGCTTTGATTCAGGAATTCAAAATGAGAAAATGACAAATTCACAACTCTTGAAAATGGGCATTGTCACAAGGGACAAAGGCACTGCACCTTGAAACCAGCCTTGCATCTTGAAAAGAGGCAATTGTCAAGAAAGACAAGTGCACTGCACCTTGAAACCAGCCACTGTCTAATGCAGTAGAACACATCCACTACACAGCCACTGCACAATGCAGAAGACAAGACAGTTCATCACAAAGAGATAAACACAAGACAACCTTTCTCAATCACAGGATACCCTGGGCAGCTATAAATGGATGAAACTGGACCTGGAAAAAGGGGGGAGAAGCAAGAGAAAGGAGAAGAAAAACATTAGAGCAAAAGAAAAGAGGGGCAAGAATATTAGAACGGAAAACGAAAAACACAGCAAAAGAAAAGAGCAGAAACATAAAAAGGAAGAAGCAGAAAAAGCAAAAAAGAGAGGCAAAATCAATTAAAATTGTAGTAGAGAGAGTTCTAGCTTTAGGTGATCTGGTCTGTTCTATTTGTAATTGGAAAGCAATACTCCTGTTAAGGAGTTCCAAACTCGAAGTTGGTACCGCTTTGTAAGGTTGGCAATGTAATACAATTCCGCTTTTGCAGTTTCATTTTCATTTTTAAGTTGCAGTACATTTTGAATGTTTAGCCTATTTATCATGTTTCCTGTCTAAAGGCTTTGTCATCTGTACAATATTTGATTTAAATCTTTACTAGCTCCCATTTATTTATTTGCTCGGAGTTTAAATCATCCTAGGATTGAAAAAATGTAGTCTTATATACTGGCATCGTTTAGAATCCCAGCTAGTAAGAACACCAAGTAAAGTCACCAATCCTAAAATGAAAACCTGCTGAATATGCCTATTGAGAAGGTTAGGACCTAAAAAATGGTAAGGATCCCTCAACCACAACCTCAACCTTAGCAATACCTTTCCCCTGTTAAATGCATTCCAATCCATAAGACAATCGAAATACCCAAAAAACACAAAAACCAAGGAACCACAGCCATGTACATACAATTCCAGAAAAACAAGTATAAACATGCCCAAAATCACAGTCAGTAGATCAAGTTTGGCTAGGAATCATTAGAAAAAATAAAATAATATATGATATGCCTATAATCCGCATTAAACCTCTGAACCAAAAAAGACCTTAATTTAGACCTCGCACGAAATCAAACGAAGTAAGTAAAGTTACAACAGAGAAAGGGAATGCAGAAACTCACCCATAAAGAAACGGAATAAGAAATCCTGCCGGAATCAATCTGACGCTGGTCTGATGCGGCGGACACTGTTCACTCCCTCCGTTCGATCTAGAGGAACATCCCTCATCTTCAGAAATAAAACCGATCGGGGCAAGCTTCTCCTCTCCGTCGTTCCTCGGACGGAACCATCGCCAGCCGACTCCGAGGAGGGACCCTGCTGCTCCGACTCATAACCAGCCGCCGGTGAGAAAGTGGTAAAGGCAGGAGAAAGAAAGAAAGCGGAGTGTCGAGAGAGAGATCAGGGATCCCTAATTCTAAAATGGGGAGTTTTGAACCGGGTCAGGGGCTTTGATCCGAATCCAACCCAAGGCAGACCCATCCTTGTTTAAAATAAAGCCCATCTTCTTTCTTATCCAATAATAAGTTTCATTTATCCATTTTAACTACCTAGCTGTAATTGATGAAGTTTAATTCTAGTTTCATTTAACTTAATATAGTTTACTAGTTGTTAGTTAATTAATTATTTGAATTTATTTCTTTCCCTTTTAATTTAAATTAATTTTAAATGTTTATAGCTTAAATTAGTTTATAAATAAATCCCTTCCGTAGACCCGTTAACTTAAGTTTGTAATTTAGCCCGAATATCCTTTTAGCTTCTCAAATGTCAGCTTAAAATTAACGACGACATGATTCGAACTCCTAAAACGATATATGTCACTCACGAACTCCAATTACTTCTATTACCCAATGCATAGGGTTATGTCATAATCATATGTGTGGTAAATGTAAAACGATAAAACGTGCACGAATAATAGTAACATCTCCTATTACCCAATGCATAAGGTTATGTCATAACCGTATGCATGGTAAATGTGAAATGATAAAAACGTGCATTGATAGTAACATCTTCTATTACCCAACACATAGGGTTATGTAATAATCATATGCATGGTAAATATGAAATAATAAAATCACATAAAAATAATAGTAATATCCTCCAAATATATTAAACCCGCTATATAAGGTTATGTCATAACCATATGTATGGTATATAGAAAACGACGAATCGTTCAGAGATAATGTCAATATACCGCAAAAATATTAAGCTCCCTGCATAAGGTTATGTTATAATCATATGCATTACTATATAGCGTACGAAAAGGTTTAATAGTTACGTAACCCCTAACGTCCCATTCTACCCTACTCAAACCTAACACTATGATTATACTATAACCATGCTTTCGAAGACCTAAAGGATCTTCCAAAATACGAAACCTAATGTTTATAGTTTCAAATCCCCTATACAAGGTTATGTCATAACTGTGTATACGATTGACGAATTCAAGGCGCGACGAGGAAGGCAACATTATCGCATTACAACCTCCTTAGCTCAATCGGGTAGGGTTATGTTATAACTCTACAAATCTAGAAGACTTCATGAATATCGAAGGAATGCCTAAACGAACGTAATTATTAACCAAAGCAATACCGAACACGAACACATAAAACAAGCATGCAGAAATATAACAGTACCGATTTTATCGGGCGGGGTAGGGTGAGATTACGTCTCTTCCCTACACGTAACCGGAAACCGAACTTAGAATCATCGCAGACCATTACCTTATCTGAACTTACCCGAAAGGGTCAATTTGGAATCAAATCGGTGTCCAATCAAACCGTCAAACTGATTGGTGGCGACTCAAAAACCCATTGAACCAGTCTCCTTGGAGGGACTGTCTATCATCGTTAACAAACCAGTAGAGCGGGAGACATAATCGAAGATTAACAGTTCGTGATCTGCGGGCCCGGGCGCGACACCTTTCACATATTGTCAAACTGATACTTAAAAAGTCTAAACGATGACTGAACTTTTTCGTTTTGCTAAAAATAAAGATCTTTTAGCTTGATACTATAAAAAAATGATTATTAACAAGCTCAAAATGGAAAATTTCAAGAATTAAAGTTGTTTAGTATCACATTTACTATGGAACCAAATTTTATATTTTTCAAAATCATCATTTTTAGAGCTTTCTTTCTGTAAAACGTTCATTTTCTCTCTCCTCCCAAACAATACCTAAATGACCTCAAAATAAAAAAAATTAAAAAATTAAAATTGCTTAGAATATCATCATGTCATTAAATTTTTCAATTTTCATGTCGTCAACTCTCTTTTTAATTTTAAGATCCTTGTTTTTAGTAAAACGAAAAACCTTAATCATCTCCTTTAGCAAAACGAAAAAGTTCAGTCACCGTTTGGACAATAATTTTCAAGTACCAATTCGACAATACATGAAAGTACAAGGATTTTTTTTTTTACTTTAACCTATTTATTGTTATATTGAAAAGCAAAGTTATTACATATTTAAATTAATGACGGGATAATAAAATGTTAGTTTAACAAAATGTTTTATTCTTTCATACAAAATCTCTAGCCTTGTTATGAATTTAACTTCATGAACCGTGATTTCAAAAAATGATAAAATGATAGTGACTCAATAGGCTTTGATATGATCCACCAATTATAGTCATATAATTCATGGATAGTTGTTGATGGATTTGACTTACCATCATAAGTTTAACATGGTTGACAAGCTAATACTTAATGTCGGTTTTAACCAATGCTAAAGGTGGTCATTGGAATCGATTGTTAGAACAACCAACTCCAATACTTAGGTATTAGAGTCGGTTGTTGGCTAACAATCGACCCTAATGATGTTATTAGGATCCGTTGTTTGCAACAACCGACTTTAATACATAGTTATTTGAGTCGGTTCTAATAACCAAAATTAATCCAATTGTCGCATTAAAATTATTATAATGATTTAGATTTTTTTTTAGTGAAACTGAGTTTCAATGAGGGAAGAAAGAAGGTTAATCTCAACTAGGTTGGCACCAACCAAGCAACTAAATCCCGACCAAGTAACCAAAAAACTTTATTAAAAAGAAAAAAAAAAGAAAAGTACAATACAATCAAGGCAAAGGCCTACTTAACAAAGCGAAAATACTCTGTCCTATTTGCATCTCTAAACACGGTATTAGAGCAAAAATAAGGAAAAGAGTTCCACCAACAGTCAGAGGTAGCTGTGACAGCAAACTTGGAAAGACAATCTGCAACTGCATTCCCCTCCCTAAACACATGAGAAATTCGAACTGCACGAGTACGAATAATGTCAAGACAAATCAATCAATCCGAAAGAAGGCTCCAATGAATATTTTTCGATCTCGATTTCAGTAACTTAATCGCATAGATTGAGTTACTCTCAACGCACAGAGAAAACCAATTCCGTTCAGCTGCTTTGAGGATAACAATGGTCATCGCTTTCAACTCAGCCATAAAAGCTTGTTGTTGCCCCAAAGGATGCGCAAAACAAGCTAAAGGAAAATCACGGCAAGTCCGAAAAATTCTACCGGCGCCCGCTCCCGTCAAGCCTGCTGCCCCGTCGGTGTTAACTTTAACACACCACTGAGGAGGGGGCTGCCATTTCAGAGAGAAAACAGTAAGAACCAACCGAGCAATGCCCTTGACTCCGAAATTGTCCAAGATTTTCTTATCAAGAATGATATTATGCATATACCCCTTCATCTCAATGCTAGCCTCCTTCACACACTTCCAAATAGTCTTCAATGTGAAAATAATAGAAGGTTTAACGTCATTAAAGACGCTATCATTTCTAACCTTCCAAAGAGTCCAAAAACCACTAACAATGGCCGAATTCCATAATTGAAAAATTTGACTGCTGAAATTTGCTAGGTGCAATCAACAGAGGTCCCAAAAGAAACCCCGATACTACGCCAAACCTGTGAAGAAAACGGGCAATGAAGAAAAATATGAGCAATAGATTCCTCACTCCTTTCGCATAGAGGGCAATGCGAAGCTATTATGAGACCTTTTTCGCGTAATAAATCCATGGTGCTAAGCTTCCCTAAAATCGCCTTCCAACAAACAATAGATCTTGAAGGTGGCAAAAATTCTTTCCAAAGGAAACGCGTCCAATCAACTGAACAGGAAGGACGGATGATAGACATAGCAGATTTCACTGTAAAAATCTCATTTGGAGTTTTAAGTGTGAAGAGGGATAGGGTAGATACCATCAATTAAATTCAATTTGAGTAAAAGAAAATTATATAAAAAAATTATGCAATTAAAAAAAAAGGAGAATGATATGAAAATTTATATTTTTGTGTCTTAGTTGTTTTGTTAGAAATTGTATGCTCCATCAAAATTAAGCTTCGTTATTTGCCCATTTAAACTCGAACTTGAATTTGGTATAACAACTAGTTTTAGTGTAAGACACAAGCAATATTATTTGTACACTCTAGGATTGTATTAAGTTTACTTAGTGATAATTAGCTTATATTTAATTCTTTAGTTCATAGGTTAATCATTAAAGATATATACAACCGAACTTGAACTTTTAGAGAAATTTGAAAACATAAAATAACCTAAATATCGTATGAGCTATTTTGGAGCCTAAAAAGCAAAGCTCTAATTTTCTTGATATTTTGTGTGCTTTTGCTAACTCCGAGTCATAAATTATGCACTAAATACCGAGTTAAATCTGTACTTTTGATTAGAAGTAATAGATGATAAAATAAATGCCTTTAGAATTAACTTTTTACTTTTCATAACCACTAGGAGACCATACTTTACAATAAGCCAAGTAGGATGATGATCAAATACAAAGTTTGAATACTACCACTCAGCTCTAGGGATGGCAACGGGTAGGTATCCGTGGGTAGTACTCATCCCAAATCCTTACCCGTCCCGTACCCGTCTCATTACCCTAACAGGTATACTTTTTACATCTCATACTCGTCCCATTTAATTCACAGGTACCCACTAGTACCCTTACCCGTTAAGAATCAATAAATAAAACAACAAATATTACAAAGTATAAATTTAATAAATCATCCATCTAAAATTGAACAAATTAAATATTAATCAATAAGAATAAAGTAGTATAGTGGTATCACTCAATGGTTGAAGAACAAAAGATTGGGGTTCAAATCTCATACCTGTCCCATTACCCTAATGGATAATGGTTTTGATCTCATACTCTTATACAAGGTACGGGTAGTCCCATAAAAATCGGGTAGTGCCGGATACCCATTGCCATCCCAGCTCATAGTAATACTTCCATTATCAAAGGAAAGCTCTTAAAACTAGTATGAACAAATACAAAGTCTGAAGAATACACCCAACACTTTCATCAACTACAACTTTAAAGAACGAACTTAATTGAAGGAAGTTCTTGATGACAAATTGTGTATAAAAGGGCGGCTCGGTGCATTACGTGTCTCCGCTGAGCGAGGGTCCGGGGAGGAGTCCCACCACAAGGGTGTATTGGGGGCAAGCCTTCCCCTGCTAATTTATTTAGCAAGAGGCCACTCCTAAGACTCGAACCCGTGACCTCTTGATCACATGACAAATTGTGTATACACTAATAAATTAATATCTTTTCACCAGGTAAGTTGCTGCCTACATCTTTACTAAGACAATCAACTACCTTCATAGCTTAGTTAAAACCATTTGTCCTAGTTTCAGCTTTATGCTCTGAATCATATTTATCTAGACAAGGTGATGATCCAGCTTCTTCTTTTTTTTTTTTTTTTAATATAAATAATCTTTAAATATATTTACATCATTTTATACTCACAATGCTGAAAACTCAACTTCTTGAGTACAAGGCCGATATGCTACAAAAGTGTTGTCATTTGAGAAGGATCCAGGGTTGAAACAAGTGATTCCTGTGTAATTGAATGCCTTTTGCTCACTTGTATCACCTAAGACAATCTGTAAATGTGCACAAAAAATGTTTTAAAATTTCATGGAGTATCATCCTGTTCCAAAATACAAGGAGAAATTTGCTAAATACATCCATTCAATGTATAATATCAAATAGATCGAAACATAAACCTCAACTATTCATAAAGTTTCAATTTTATTAATCTTAGATTGAATAGGAATTGCAAAATAGAAAGTTTAAACTTCTAGAATTTTAATCGAAATAGGTAGAGAAAACCGTTTAAAAACTGAGAGACGCGTTTCATATTTTGGATAATTACGGAAACGTGCCTGGAAAGGTTTCATATAAGTTTCCGTCTCCCACATCTGCTGGAAACAAGGAAACGTGTGTCTTGAAGAGTTTCCATACATCATAGGTGACAACTAAAGCATATGGTATTTTATCTTAACCATACTTGATTTTTAATGGAAAATAAATGTCAATATAGCTTTACACATACACACGAAACTTGTATACACAAGGGATCAAGAAAAGTACTGTATTTGGAGATGGATATAGATGGAGACAGTGATCGTAATTCCAGATAATTGGCTGAACAATAAGAGGCAGTGGGCAGAGATGACTTTGATGGGTTATGGTAGCAACCAGCTGTAAAAGAAATCAGAACTGACTAGTTAATAACCTCGAGTAATGAAACGCATCAACAAATTGCTTTAAAAAAAGAGCAATAGGGGAGAGAGAGAGAGAGAGAGAGAGAGAGAGAGAGATGGAAACATGTTCAAAGGGATCTGTCGTCTCCTCTGTAGAGGGAGGCATCAAGCATGAGCGCTGCATCCTATACAGCAAATTGTAACGGAAAAATACAATTTCTTGAGTGTAATACCTGACCCTGCATTTGAATGAGAAGTAAGCATACACCAAAAGCCTAAATGTCTCTGTATATCGAGTGGTAAAATTGTTTTCACAAGAATTCATTGTTTAAGCTGTCATCTTAAGACCAGCATTTCCTATATGCAATTCGAAAAAGCCAATACAATTATCATTGCTTTAATTAGTATTAACAGACAGATTCACCTGCAAGGATTGCTCGAAAATATGACATTTGGTATGTGCTTCTGCAGCTCTTCAGTTAGATACTTTGGTAAAGCACACCTGGGTAGAACTGTTGATGGACCTGTAGCCAAAGTGATGATTATCAATGTGAATCTATTTATGGAAAAGTTCAAAGCCCATATAACAAAATCATTTCATATACCTGCATCATCCGGACCTGGAATGAAGAGAAATCAACTGTGCTCTTTGAGCCTTGGATAAAAAAGGGCGGCCCGGTCGCACTACGCGTCCCCGCTGAGCGAGGGTCCGGGGAGGGGTCCCACCACAAGGGTGTACTGGGGGCAAGTCTTCCCCTGCCAATTTATTTGGCAAGAGGCCGCTCCTAAGACTCGAACCCGTGACCTCTTGGTCACACGACAACAACGTTTACCGTTGAGCCTTGGATGCGCTGCAATAATTTTCCCTAGCTTCCCAAACTGTAATCTACATGGGCAAATAGTACATTTGTATATTAAATCGATAAATCGATTCATGCCACTATGTTGAGAACAATATAGATAGTAATCGTGTAAATGAAGGTCCCTGACCTGAGACTTGAAAATGAATGGAATGAAAGATTGCACGGACGAGAACAAAAATTGCCCATGAAAACAAACAAACAAGGAACAACATCTTGAATCTCAAAGCCATCAAGTACTGTCTCCAGCTTTACCATAACCTTTTCTCATGAAGAAAAAACAGTATAAATTAGTAAGCTACTCATCAGAACTAAACCGCCCACACCCAAATACAACTACACGAACACAAACTTCAAAGACTTCAAATCACCTCTTCATTGTCTAGCCAAATGTCTGAGAGTATGACAAACATGTCATTAACAGCTCTCTTTTCAAGCTCAGCAAGTCTCAGCTATTAACGTATATAGGAAGACATTTTAAATTCAAAGAAATTTGAACAGTAATTATATTCATCCCTAATTTGCTATTCTGATTCAACATAGCATAAAAGGATACAGTTTCCTCTTTTGTTAAATTACCACCACCAAAGAAATCATATTGTGAGAGTAATTGCAGTGATTTGTCTCTGTCCTCTAATGGAGGAAACCCGCATGTAAAAATACCTGCGTGGAAAAATAGTAACCACCATTTCTGGAAACTTTATTTGTAATTTTTCAAGCTGATATTTGACATGCAGCATGAGAAAGAATACCTAGTCCTTAAGAAAATAAATGTATCCAATAATCTACAAGGTGGATACAGTAAATCAGAAGAAACAGAAAGTATACCAATATCACAGCACAAAGTGCTCTAAATATCCAAACCTAGCAGTTGTTTATGGAATGAACAAAAGTATGAGGAGCTTTGGGACCAAAGACTTGCATCCCCCAATGTCTGTGAAGCATATGAAAGTCAAAAAAGGGCTTTGAAACCAATCATTTCAATAAATATGCAGAATTATAAATTGTTTGCTTGATGACAGAACTATCTTGTTTGTTTATTTCTGCAGTTTTTGGAAATAAAATCCTCTTTATCAACCAAACAAACAATGAAACAAACAAGATTGTGCATTTTATTCAATAAATTTTCATTAAAATTATTTCACTATAATATACTTCTTGGCAAGAAAAAAATAAAAATGAAAATAGCATTTGGAAGTTAAAACAGAGATAAGTTAGTAATTCACTGTTTGTCTAGCGTCACTCTAAATTCCGGATTATCCATAAAGTGGATGCTGCATGAAACTGTTTTTTTCATAGAGCCAAACCTCTTCCAAACATTTAGGTTTTTTGACAACATTTAAACGTCAATCTCATGATAATGAACATGAAAGGATGTTTTGTTTTCAAAATACCATTTTTCTCACACTATTTCCACCTATCATAATTGTTGATTCGAAATTTATAATAATATTATGCATAGTATGTGCAATTCTGATTACATTTCAAGTTTGCATCATTAGAATCATGGGTGGGAAGGGTAAGGTCGACTACATTAACGGCCATGTAGCATAATCTGAATTACAATTTAATTTATCAAACACTCATCAGGTGGCTTCAAAGCAACATCTAAATTGCACGTTGTGGAATCAAAGTATACTAGATTGAATCAGAGTAAATCAATCAGCAATGCAAACCTCTCCAAACAGGTAGAAAGGCTTCTTACAATTTTTGCTTCATTGTTATATATCCAAAGTATTCTAGATATTTCAAATAACTAATGAAGACAATGATAATTATTTCTTTTACTAGTATTACAAAACTACACAAGACTGATATTAAGCTTTCTTTGTTCATAATAAAAATTAAATTAAGATATCAAACTTAGGACTTTAATTCTAAACATATGGTCCGAAACTCTTAATTTCTATTTGCTACAAGTCAACCAGTTTTGAAACCCCAGCATACAGGAACCTATAATTGAGAAGACATTCCTTCTACATGCTTCTTTTGCTTGATACTCCTATGATCTTATAAAGCATATGTTTGTATAAGTATCTGAAGCTACATCAGTATCAGTAAGCTTTCTCATCAATTTAGTTTTTTCTTTTCTTTTCTTTTTTCTCTTAGTCCATAATTTTTTTACTATTTGATTAGTATACATAATATATGTGTATGGCATATTAAGTTCCTAAGAAAAATACATAGCCATCTTTATTTCAGAAGTAGACTGATCTGTCCAACCTCAATACTCATGATAATTATTCACCAGTCACAGTCATAAGCATATACAATCCAGAATAACAGTGCTGCTCCATTTAAACACAAAGGAAGGCTTAACAAGACATCAAAAATCGTGAAGATGTTATTACATGCAATAGCATCAAGAAGCACCCCAGAAAGAAAATATTGCCATGAACACCGGATGCAAACAATACTAGTCATTAAACCATGTTTTGAATAGATTACTACTCCCTGATAGTGACCATGACTATATGTATGCTAACTAACTAAAACAAAAGGCATGAATAGGCAAAAAGGAAGAAAAAATCAACTAACCTCAAAAATACCATCCAAAAGCATCTCACCTTCTGCAACAACAATTGTATTTTCTGATAAAAATCCTGTGGTAATTTTGTAATACTTGTAAAGGAAAACATTACATCCAGCAATTATATATAAGAAAATATAACTGTGATAACTTCCCAAAAAATCTCATATTATCCATAATCTTTTGGTCAGCCAGCCTAGGAAGTTAGGAGAAGCACTAAATAAATAGAAAGGAAAGGAAACAGATACAAGGTTCATGTCAAACTTAAAATTCTGGAGAAACCATAAAATCGCACTTCTAAAAAGGATGAATATTACTGTAAATGTTTAAGAGGATATTGCTTTAGATAAACTAATTTCCACTGATGCCGTAAGATCTTCCAAGTAGAAATGGCCATCCTCCAACTGAGATATCACACCCATGACCCATTGTCTTCCTGTTTGCCCAACCAGAGACTGAATTGGAGCTATCTGTGGAGGTATACCACATACAAATATGACAACAATACATATTGTAGCAAAAGAGCCAAATAGTTCTACTTGGACGTCAGTTTTTAAGCACATTTTAGCAGACTATAGATAGAGAGAGAGACACCTCACAGCTTCCATAATGGGAAATGTCCGAGTCAAATGCAGGCTTGGAAAAATGCTGATCACGAGAAATTCTCTGGAGGAGTAACAAATATCTGTCCTTGTACAGACCAGCTTTTGCAGAAGAATCGCCATGAATAGGTAGACAGGTATGCCTTGATAGATTTATAACAATTACCATTAGACGTAACATAAATAAGAATTACTCAGCCCCTCCACAAGGAAAGAGAGAGAGAGAGAGAGAAATTTATAGCTGAGAAAACACGGAAACAGAAAGACAAATAAATATTAATAACACAAAATTTTAAGTCAGATTCAGTAATCATGTTTTTTTTTTTTTGGAGAATCAATAGTATACTAACATAATGTTTATACGATATACCAATCCATCATTGGATGGATAGCATGAGCTGCATTAAACAGCCACATGTGCTGGGTTACACACATAGATATGTTTTTTAACACAAAGAAGAAGAAGAGTATGATTTAATTATTTCATAACATCTCTTGTTGGATTTAATAATGGTTTGATTATGTAAACTAAATCGACCAACACAAAAATCTCAAAACAACTTATTATGATTTAAAAACCTTAAACAAACCATATTTTTGCTATCAAAAACTTCAATTAAAGCAACCACCAAGAACAAATAACCTTTTCCAAAGGAGACTGACTACACAGGGAAATAATAGCTCACCTCAATATGAATTGAGTATCTTTTTATGTCAATGTGAACAAAGTTTTCAAACAACTATCTGATATAGAAACTGATAAGGAAAAGGAAAAAGTTGGGTAAAAGAAAAGAAATAAATGAACTCACTCATAAAATTGATTCTTTATGGAACTGAATCGAAATTTGGGGACTGAGAAAGCATCAATGACACGAAAAGCAGAAGAATGAGATGAAAAGGTATCAGTTGGGGCTTGCTCAGCTGCATCATCAGCTTCCAGTATACCACTTATAACTCGATGTATTATATCCTTGTCGATGATGGAAGATTTCACCCCTACTTTCTCTATTATTCAAGCATTGAATTCAACACGTGAAGCAGTTAATGAATATTAATATAGGAACAGAAGAAAAACTAACAAGGGAGGGGTTTACACGTACCGGATTCAGAATGAAGGTTGTCAAGGAGGAGATCAATGGCTTCACCTTCAGCGCCTCGGAAACGGTTGACAAAGGAAAGTATCTCATCAAGAGCATCCACTTTGAGCCCATAGCCTATGATTTTGAATTTCTTCTGTATCTTTCTCCTAATTGTTAAGTCACTCATTTTCTTCCGGCTAAAACCGCAGATGAAGACCACCAGGGCTGAAAACTGATTAAACAAAAATTCATCAATACTTCGATGGATTCCGAACTAGATAGGCTTAACCCTCTTCTTCTTCTCAAATCTAAGCCAAATAACTCTCATCTCCATTCACATTGAAAATAGAGTTTAGAATTCAAGTTAAATGCTAATCAGAATTATTTAACTCTTTAGAATTCGAATCCATCAATAACAATAACCAATTTTTTCTCATAAAAATAAACAAAAATAAAAGGAAACAAAGAAAAAGATTGACAAACCAACTAACAGTGTGAGAGTCAAATTAGCTTTTCAGTTTTCACATAATCAACAATGGGAATCCTTGTGTTTTCAGTACAAATGTCGGCTGAATCTGAGATACAGGGTCGTTGAATTGAAAGAGGAGGATAAGAAGCGCGCCAGAAACCAAAAGGAAAATATGAAAAAAAGAAATAGTGGGAAAAATAGGAAGACACGAAGAGAGAGCCAAAAACCAAGAGACCACTTCCACTTAAATTTGGGTATGGGTTAGCTTAGACCTGTTTGCCAGTTCAGCCCGTCCAAACCCATTCTTCATGAGTTGAGTTTGCATATACACATTTCATGTTTAGTCCGGTCCAAGTCTGGACATAAAATGGATTGACTTGTTATTTATCTTAAAAACCCAAATCAGTCTGGCCTGGCCCGACTTTATACTAAATATATTTTTTAACTAAAAAATATATGTAATTAATTGATCAATTAAGCGTATTGATTTACGACCTTCTCTCTAGGTTTTTCCTTGCACACTTCTTTTTTCTTCTTTCTTTTTTCTTTCTTCTTTCTACTTCCAAAACTTGATTCTTTTGTAACTTGAAAGCTTAATCAGGGCTAGATCTATTTAGAGGAGGGAGAATGAAGGTTGTCTTCCTCCTTCCTCCATTTTTTAGTTTTATCTGTGTTTTCCTTTTGTTTGAGTTGAAATACATACCTTTCATCGGATTTTCTCCGTCTGATTCGCACTTGTCCGTCATAACTCTTTCATTTACGCTTTTTTCGGGTTTAGCAAGAGCGGAAACGTATTATCTTATATGTAGATCTACAGATCTATGGGGTTGCACCAGTAGAAATGGCTTAGATCTGATTGGTCAGAAGAAACTAAATGATGACGATTGGTTTGCAGTCGCTTTCATGCAGAGTTGGATTCGTGAGAAGTATGTGATTTGTCGTTAGTTGTACCTTTTATGGCTATTTTTGCTCTTTGTAGTCTTTTTATTTCATTTATGGATCTTGTATTGGGCATTAGCATATACTTGTATAAGGTTTTAGGGTTAATCCCCTAAATGGGGTTAATTGAGAAAATAATTCCCCATTTAGGAAGAGTTAAGAATTATTTCTTCATAAGGGGCTGTTTTTAACCCATAGTTAAAAATGGTCCCACAAAATTTATTATTATTTTTTATATATAAAAAATCTAATATATTAAATAAATTAAAAAATGTTTATCTATATATTTTATTAGTATTTATTTTTATTTAAAAAAAAAGTATTTATTTGTATTTTTTTATCAGCGAAGTATTTATTGTGTTATTAATATAGCTACAAAAAATATACGAAACTGCTTCAATTTATCAACAAAATTATTTGGAAGACCAAGTGTGACAGTTAAATAACAGTGAAATCAGTCTTTCTTTTATCCAACTCGTACAAAGTACATTATAATTTTACCTCTAATATTGACAATCAAGAGCAATTTTATACATGACGTCTAAAATTATACAATTTTATCCTAATGTTGACAGTCAAGAGCAATTTTACTCCTAATATTAATAGTAAAGAGCAATTTTACACCTAACGTCTAAAATGGTGCAATTTTATCTCTAACGTTGACAGTCAGGAACAATTTTACTCCAAACATTAAAAAGTCTGTGTTTCTTAATTATATCCGAAATTGACCAAACTTACCAACGTTAGGGGTAATATTACTCTTGGCTGTCAATATTAGGAATAAAATTACACCATTTTAAATATTATGGGAAAATTGCTCTTGATTATAAACAGGGGCGGAACTAGGGGGGTTGTCCGGGGCTCGAGCCCAGGCTGGCCGCCCGAGAATTGAGAAAAAAAAAATTTAGTAACGGTATCTCGTAATATGTTGGAGAGAATTATATTGACTCTATGTATTATTATTTCAATATATAAAAGTAGATGAGATGGTTAAGTATGCTTGCTTTTATTTAAGAGGTCATGTGTTCGATTCCTTTCAGTCTCATTTTTCTTTAAAAAAATGTATTTATTTTAATTTTATTTTTCAATAATTATAAAAACATGTTACCATTATTAATTTAAATGAACTCTTTATTTTTATTTTTATTTTCATAACACTTTTGAATTCATTTTTAATATGTCTTTACAAAAAAAATAAACATATTTAATATTCATTTTTATTATGTCATTACTATTTAAAAAAGTAAACATGTTTAATTGTCTATTAGTTCAATGTTAGTTTCTAAAAAAAATGATAACATTTTTACAGTTTTAATGCGTTGGAGGCTAAAAAAATTTTGACGAGCCCTAACGGGCTGGACTTTGAAAATTTACCGTCAATTGCACAGTTAATTTTGATTTTTTTTTTACGTTTTGAAATTTTTTTTATTGATATGGTTGAGCCCCGGGTCATCCGGGGTCCTGGTTCCGCCACTGATTATAAACGTTAAATGTATACATTATCCCTCAACAAAATAAACTCAAATAAAATTTCACCATTTTAGTTAAATTAATATATTAAATTTTGATATAAATTATTTTACATATAATAAAATAGGAGAGTTGGCAGTGGCTTGAAGCCACTGCCATGCCCATCGTTGCAGGAATCCTTTCAGGATTCCTGTCAACAAGCTTGGCCTCATTACGGCATTGTATGCGCGGTAATGGGGTTAGGCAAATTACCATTTCTCTCCATTCCGGTGGTCGAAGCACGGTAATGGAACTATTTTTAACTAGGGTTAAAAAATAGCCCTTCATAAGGAAATAATTTTTAACTATTCCTGAATTAAGAATTATTTCTATAAATAACTTCATTTGGGTGTTTAATCCAAGGTTTTATCCCTTACTATATTTTCATGATGTATTTGAAATGATTAAGCATTATTATATATAAAAAAGTTCATTGATTTACTTAAAAGATAAGTTATTTTATCTAATAAAACAAAAAGTTAATAATTAAGTATAACAAGATAATAATAAGGCACAAAGGTCATTTGGCCCCTAAACTATAGAGACAAAGTCAATTAGCCCCTAATACTCTTTAAATCACCAATTTAGTCCATATACTACTTTTAGATGGTTAATCAACCCCTTCTCTTAGTTACTCTATTATGCCTTCTTCCCTATTAACTTCTCCTATTGTCTTTATACTCTTTCCAGAGGCTTTCTCTCTTTTTTTTTCCCATTTCAAAGTAACAATTTGTAATGATAGCCAAATTCATTTCTTTTAACTATCTACTGGTCGATTAACTGGAAATTTTTGATTCAGAACGAAGGCAGAAGAGACAAAAGTTGGCAATGAAAAACAACTTAAGGTTCGATTTTTGCATACTCGTTCTGTTTGTCGAGTTTAATGAAGATGAAAGTTGAAGACTGAACTTAAAATTTAGACAAGTATGAAGGTGTTTAATATGTGCATAAAATGAAAATGCAGAATTCTAGAATTGCAGCAAAAGCTAACAATATTTGCGATAGAAATATAAGTAAAAGAAGTGTTGCATATTCATGGAATAAGAGCTTTTTGGTTTCAATCTAGATTTTCTATGCAAGGTATTCATGTTTATCTGCTATGTAACAAAGCTTCACTGAGATCATTATCATGTTGCACTTTTCATATTCAAGAATATAATAAAGGAAAAAGAATGTTGGGTTTTGATGCATTATAAGTTGGAGAAGCCAAGGGAGAAGAATGAAGGACAAAGCAGCTAAGACAAGGCCTGATTAACCAACTTAAAGTAAAATAGGGACTTAATTGGTGATTTGAGGAGTATAAGGGGCTAATTGATTTTGACTCTATAGTTTAGGGATCCAAATGGACTTTATGCCTAATAATAATCATATAATTAACTAATTAATTAAAATGATGGTTAAATAATTGAGAAGAGTTCGATGGGCATATACTTAATATGCACTGAAATATTATCCCAACACGTCAATCTACTTTTAATCCAAGAAATAAAAGAAGAAAACACAAATAAGAGGGTTCTGTGTTTAGGGATTAAGAAGTTGCTCGTGGAGGCTGACAATCTCGAAGCAGTTAATATGATTTCTGATAAGAGGGCTCTGTGTTTAGGGATCCAGAATCTGATTAAAGCCATTCGTAGGACTTGCTCCTCCTTCGAGTCTATCAACTTTGGCCATGTCTATAGAGAGCAGAATCGGGTGGCAGATCGTCTGGCTGCTGAAGGTCATGAGAAGGTTGTGGGCGTCTCTATCTTTTCTTCTCCCCCTGAGTTCCTTGGGTCTTTACTGTCTGAAGATAATGTGGGGGCTAGCTTTCCTAGGCTAATCCCGGGTTAGTTTTTCGTGGGTTTTTTTTTTTGTTTTGTTTTCTTTCTTTCTTGTTTCTACCAAAAAAAAAAAGGTTCAAGCAAACACAAGCATAATAGATTACTTATATCGTATTATTAGAGGCTTACATAGTAATAATTGATTTTTATTTTACTTTTACTTTTAATTTTAATTTTTTATATATAAATATATTAGTTGGACGCTTGGGTCGGGCTAGGCTTGTGAATTAGTTTTCGTAGCATAGCACAGCCCGGCCCGAACCTGATGTAAATAGTGTACGGGTTGGGATGGGCTTGGACAAGGTAATTACGTAGCAAACCCGGTTAGGCCCGACTCGAACCGGATGTAAATATTATACTGGTTAAGATGGGTTTGGATAAGGTAATTATGTAGCAAATCTAGTTAGGTCTGGTCCAACCCATGAACAAGTCTAGATTAGCTGCACATGGACCGCCATTCAAAAAATTAATAATATATATCTATACTCTAAATAATATACTATAAATAATACCGGAAGCGGAGAGAAATGAGGAAAAGTGTTCTAAAACCTTTTTTGATAGTTGTCGAATATTTAAAAATCAAAATTAAAAAAAATATTTAAATAAATAAAATAATAGAATTAATAACAAAATAGAAAAACGTGATAGTGTGTATTAATTATCATTATGTGGGTATAAATTAACATTATATTATCATTATATGAAATGAAGTGGTTAAAATAAGTATTAATTAACATTATAAAACGTGATAGTTATAGTGTGGTGTTAATTTGGTATTAATTGACATTATAAAACGTGATAGTTATTATTTTTTTTTTTTTGAAACCAAAAAAACGTGATAGTTATAGTGTGGTATTAATTAATATTACAATTTTTTTGGATGAAAAATTAACATTATAAAACGTGATAGTGTGGTTTAAATAAATAAAATAACATGATATTGTGTATTAATTATCATTATATCAAATAGTTAAAATAGGAAGGTATTATATTAATTAAATGTTATAACAATAAATTATTAATGAAGTATGTGATGAGGTATTACATTAATTAAGATATAATAACACATTAATAAATTGTATTTAATAGGTATTATTATTTACAACAGTTACAATTTATTGTATTATATAATGTAAGAAGGTTGTGATTTTTTTCTTCACAAATTTAGATCCTCACAAACTAAAAGCTTGAGGTACGGCTATGTTGGATTTTGTTAAATTATATGATTCTTTTTAATTGTTTTATGTTGTACATTGTTATTTGAAAAAATCGTTTATTGGTTTAAATTATGATTAAGTTGTTATACATTTATTACAAATTTGAACTCTTAAATAATGTACTTAACTTTATTTTTTGTATTTTTGTGTGTTGTTTTAATGAATTTATTTTCATGCAGTGTGGCAATGTTGTAAATGAAAAGTCGATTAAACCAAATTAATCACCTCTCTGTCGAAAAAGACACTTGGAGAATAAGAGTCGGACTAATTAGGTCATGAAGAGCACTTAACACAAAAGATAATAATTATATAATGAGTTTGGATATATATTGCTAGATGAATAGGTATTTATTTCACATTTTTATATATTCATTAAAACTGTAAATATATTGATATAATTTTTATTGCAAAACATGGTAGCACCATTCATGGAAGCATCTGTAAAGCTCAAATTGATAAATTTCGAAGCAAATTACATGTAAGGGAAATTTTATTTATTGAGAACTTCAAATTTCTGCTAGCTTTACAAAGCCACATGTCTATTCCTAATGAACATAAGATTATCTTATTTCTAACAACTAAAGTAACACAAGTTGGTGAAATTGATTGTAAAATTTTGTACAAAAGTTTGCGTTTGTTACTTTTAATAAGCTTAAAACCATTTAGTTTTAACTGGTGAAATATTTCAAATATAGTTTTAGGGTTTCATTCAGTTTCAAAGTAAATGTTAATTTTAATTGATCTTACAATGTTAATTTTGCAGATGATGTTGGAAGAATCACAACAATAAGTTCGACCAATGAAATTGATGTGGTATTAATTAACATTATAAAACGTGATAGTTATAATGTGGTATTGATTAACATTATAATTTTTTTGGATAAAAAATTAACATTATAATTAATATTATAAAACGTGATAGTGTGGTTTTAAAAAATAAAATAATGTGATAGTGTATATTAATTATCATTATATCAAATAGTTAAAATGGGGAGGTATTATATTAATTAATGTTATAACAACAAATTATTAATAAAGTAGGTGAAGAGGTATTGTATTAATTAAGATATAATAACACATTAATAATTTGTATTTAATAGGTATTATTATTTACAACATCAGTTACAATTTATTGTATTATATAATGTAAGTAGTTTGTAATTGTTTTCTTCACAAAATTAGATCCTCACAAACTAAAAACTTGAGGTACGACTATGTTGGATTTTGTTAGAGTTATATGATTCCTTTTAATTGTTTTATGTTGTACATTGTTATTTAAAAAATCGTTTATTGGTTTAAGTTATGATTAAGTTGTTATACATTTTTCTTACAAAATTGAACTCTTAAATAATGTACAAATTAACATTATTATTTTTTGTATTTTGATGTTTTTTTTAATGAATTTGTTTTCATGTAGTATGTCAATGTTGCAAATGAAATCTCGCTTCAACCAAATTAATCACCTCTCTCCCGAAAAAGATACTTGGAGAATAAGAGTCAGACTGATTAGGTCATAGGAAGCACTTAACACAAAAGATAATAATATCATAATGAGTTTGGATATAATATTGCTAGATGAAGAGATATTTATTTCACATTTTTATATATTCATTAAAACTGTAAATATATTGATATAATTTTTATTGCAAAACATGGTAGCACCATTCATGGAAGCATCCGTAAAGTCCAAATTGATGAATTTCGAAGCAAATTACATGTAAGGGAAAATTTATTTATTGAGAACTTCAAAATTATGTCAGCTTTACAAAGTTACAGGCATATTCCTAATGAACGTAAAATTGTCTTCTTTCTAACAATCCAAGTAACACAAGTTGATGAGATTGATTGTAAAATTGTTGTACAAAAGTTTGAGTTTGTTACTTTTAACAAGTTTATTGACATATGTGAAAACCATTTAGTTCTAACTGCTGAGATATTTCAAATATAGTTTTTGGATTTCATTCAATTTCAAAATAATGTTAATTTTAATTGATCTTACAATATTAATTTTGCAGATGTTGTCAGAAGAACCACAACAATAAACTCGATTAATGAAATAGATTTGGAGATGAAGCTTGAATTGATTATTGAAATCAACATTATAAAAGGTTTTTTACTGGTTTTAAATACACTAGTATTGTTCCCGCGCATTGTACGGGCTCACTAAATTAACATCAATTTCATTGATCGGGCTTATTGTAGTGATTATTCCAACAACATCTGCAAAATTAACATTAGAAGATCAATTAAAATTAACATTTACTTTGAAACTAAATGAAATCCTAAAACTATATTTGAAATATCCCATTAGAACTAAATGGTTTTCATATTTATCAATAAGCTTGTTAAAAATAACAAATTCAAATTTTGACCACAATTTTGCAATCAATTTCATCAACATGTTTTACTTTAGTTGTTAGAAAGAAGACAATCTTATGTTCATTAGGAATAGGTTTGTAGCTTTGTAAAGCTGACATAATTTTGAAGTTCTCAATAACATTAATTTTCTCTTCATTTAATTTGTTTCAAAATTTATCAATTTGGGCTTTGTGGATGATTTCATGAGAGGTGCTACCCTGTTTTGCAATAAAAATTATATCAATATATTTACAGTTTTAATGAATATATAAAAATGTGAAATAAATGTCTCTTCATCTAGCAATATCATATCCAAACTCATTATGGAATTATTATCTTTTTGAGTTAAGTGCTTCCCATAACCTAATTAGTCTAACTTTCTCCAGGTGTCTTTTCGGCATAGAGGTGATTAATTTGGTGCATGAAAACAAATTCATTAAAAAAACAAACCAAAATACATCAAATAAAGTTAATTTGTACATTATTTAAGAGTTCAATTTTGTAAGAAATGTATAACAACTTTATCATAACTTAAACCAATAAACGATTTTTTCAAATAACAATGTAAATATAAAACAATTAAAAAGAACCATACAACTCTAACAAAATCCAACAAAGTCGTACCTCAAATTTTTTAGTTTGCGAGGATGTAAATTTGTGAAGAAAAAATCACAAACTCCTAACATTATATAATATAATAAATTGTAAATGATGTTGTAAATAATAATACCTATTTAATATAAATTATTAATGTGTTATTACATCTTCACCTACTTCATTAATAATTTGTTGTTATAACATTAATTAATATAATACCTCCTCATTTTAACTATTTGATACGATGATAATTAACACACACTATCACGTTATTTTAGTTATTTAAACCACACTATCATGTTTTATAATGTTAATTTTTCATCCAAAAAAATTATAATGTTAATCAATACAAAATTAATACCACACTATGACTATCATGTTTTATAATGTTAATTAATACTAGGTTTAAGACTAAGAATTCCACGACTTCATATATGCTACTTTGCTTCATCGGAAGAAAGAAGAATATGATGATATTATTTGCCTAGTGAGATAAGCCTCCATGTGACTTTAAACCCCAATGAGAAGTTAGGTTTCCCGAAGTTCCTCCAATTTCCATGGACGGTCTCCCTTTTTTAGGTTAGCCTCCCAATTAGTGAATGATTATAAAACCGAACACGTTTGTTAAAAGCCTCTTGATTAATTTTCATGAATTTGTATTCTCCATATTAAAGTTGCTTAGAATCAAGTCTTTGAATTTTCAATTTTGAAGTCGACAACACTCATTTTAATTTTGGAGTACTTGTTTCCAGTAAAACCAAAAACTTCAATCATCTTGTGGTCGCAAACACTCAGAGATAAATGAGGTATAAAGATATTAAATAGGGATTTACTGTGGGAGAAGGGATAAGTGAAAATATAAAAAAAAAATGGGAATCTCCTAAATACAAATATATTCAACTGTCTCCTAAAATTGGATTCAGTTTAATTGGCTTACATTACAGTAGCCAGCCAGTAGGTTTAGAAGCTAAACTAGTTTTTGACCAGTGTGATGCACGGATTCATCTTAATATATAAATATTAACAAAAAATATAATTTAATAATTTCAATTAATGATACAAAGGTGCTATATAAATTAAATATTATTATTTTATTTTCACATTTAATTTAAATAATCTTTTTATAGATAAATATAATAATATAATTAAAATTAAGGATAAAGTACGAAAAAATGCTCGTGGTTTACCTTATTTACAAATAGAGGTCTGTGGTTTAAAAGTTTGCAAATAGAGGTATGTAGTATGTTTTTTTACAAAATAAAGTATTTAAAATTAAACTTTTAAGTAATTGATGATAATAAGAGCATTTTAAAAAAAAAAAATCAATTATATTTATATATTGACAAAACACGGATTCCAAATTTAAATTGAAACGGTGTAAAATGAATTTAAATATCAATTTAGTTCATAAACCGTCAGATTCGTAAAAAACGTAAAATTTCCCCATATTATTTATTGTTTCAATTTAGGAATTTATTTTTTCGGGGGTTATGTTTTGCTGATATGTAAGAATATTTTTTTTAAGATAAAAATGTATTTAGTTGTAATAAGAACTTAATTGTGTAATTGTAATACTTCGTTTTGTAAATAAAACATACCACATACCTTTATTAGTAAACTTTTAAACCACATACCTCTGTTTGCAAAATGGGCAAACCATAAGCATTTTTTTGTACTTTTCCCTAAAATTAATATATTATATATTATATTAAATTTTTTATGAGCAAAAAATAATGAAGTGACACCTCAGGTTCATCGTTACTGTTTTATATTATATATATAGATATGCAGAGAATTAGAGAGATTTTGGGAATTAATTTAAATTAGGTAGAACTTTTAGATAGATATGCAGAGAATTAGAGAGATTTTAGAGATTAATTTAAATTCTGTAGAACTCTTAGATATAGTATATAAATTAAATATTATTATTTTATTTTCACATTTAATTTAAATAATCTTTTTATAGATAAATATAATAATATAATTAAAATTAATATATTATATATATTATATTTTATATTTTTTATCAGTAAAAAATAATGAAGTGACACCTCACCTCCATCGTTACTGTTTTATATTATATATAGATATGCAGAGAATTAGAGAGATTTTAGGGATTAATTTAAATTATATAGAACTTTTAGATATAGATATACAGAGAATTAAAGAGATTTTAGAGATTAATTTAAATTCTGTAGAATTCTTAAATATAGTACGGATAAAATAATCTTTTTATAAATAAATATAATAATACAACTAAAGTTAATATATTATATTTTATATTATATTTTTTATCAGTAAACTTCTTCGTACTGTTTTATATATATATATATATATATATATATATATAGATTAAATAAAAATCTAATTGGATAATCCCAGTCAGCATCAAGATGTGCCACGTGGACAATAAACTAGCTTCCCAGTTCAGAAAAAAAAGGTGATTATCCTGAAAAGTTAAGAAGTTGTGTTCCACAAAAGAAATTGAAGAAAAATAAGGAACACCAGTTTCCTGTTCTTGAATTGGTGGCGAGGCGTGGTCCTTTCCCTTCTGGTCCCTCCATATATATACAGACTTGATAAGCCATTTCAAAACAATCTAAACCTCAAACATCTTCTCTTTGAACCTTTTCAAAACCATCAAATGCATCCTTTCTTCTTGCTCTTATGAGTTTCACTGCTATGTTGGACTTCATCGCTTCTCCACAACTTCCAAAGGTACCATCTTTACTTTTAAATTTCATCTCACTTCAATAATTCAACTGTACTTAATTATGGAAGTCTCTTGTGGACAGTTGTAATTTATTGATCGTTTTAGGGTAGTTTTGTTGGGTCCATTAAGTGTTGGGAAAACTCAAGTATTTAATGCTCTGAAATACCCTTGAATTTTAAGTTTTTAAACTTTGAAAAGAAAGAATGACATGTAATTCTGTCCCAAATTGTGAAGATTTTAGTTTCTTCTTCTTCGGTTCAGAAAAACATCTCCTTGGACATTAAATTTGTGTTTTTTTCGCATGGATTCATATATGCACTAAGGGAACTTTGCCTCCCAACTTTTTGAATTAAGCTTAAGATTGAACTTCATTTTGGGCCGAGATTGTATTGACCTTGACTGAAGTGGCTGGCACCGGGTAGAAAGCCTCAGCAAGGAGTAGCCCAGGACGGTAAAGGGCGGTCCGGTGCACTACGCGTCCCGCTAAGTGAGGGTGCGGGGAGGGGTCCACCACAAGGGTGTATTGGGGGCAAGCCTTCCCCTACCAATTTTTTTGGCAAGAGGCAGCTCCTAAGACTCGAACCCATGACTTCTCAGTCACACGACAACAACGTTTACCGTTATGCCAAGGTCCGCCCTCAAGTAGCCCAGGACGGTGATGGTATAAAAATGAATGGAGTCACACACTTTGGAAATGGAGAGAGAGTTATTAGGGTATATTAGTATGGCTTGTTTTCAATATATGTAGATGTACTTAAAGACGTGAGACGCAAGAAGTTGGACTTTGGGCAAAGTGGACAATATCTAGGTGATATTGGGTTAGTACAGTGTGTTGGTTCATGTCAGCTATTAATATGAAGTGGACCTTTAACTATCAGCTCGAGCTTTGCAGGACATGGTAATATGGGCCTGTGTTGTCACGTTTCATGCCCTAAGTGTGCTTTCGCGTGTGGGGGTGTGTCAGCTATTAATATGATATTGGGCTAGGCTATTACAGAAATGTGGTATAATTTTGCAAATAATCAATCGCATGCTTTCTGGAATGCTACTTAGACAGTGAACAATTAAATGTTTTATGACAGTTTCTGTAATTTGATAGATTAATCTATCATATTTTAATGATTTGGTACTAATTTATGTTTATTGGCTTGTAGACTGTGAACCTGTGTCTTAATTTGATATCATATTCTTTGAAATGATAATTATTTCTATTGCTAATCTATTTTTGATACCTTGCAGGGGCATGGGCATGATATCTTCAGACAACCAAGTCCAAATGGGGCATGTTTATATGATAAATCACATCATCATGTGCATTGTTTTAGAACTTCAAATGCCTCAAAGAAGCAAATGTATATGCCTTTGCAGGCCTTAAGTTACAGGACTAGTCATTGCTCGTATTTGTCAGGAAATGTCTGTGAAGGCACACCTTTGTTAACTTCCTCAATTCCTAGTTGGAGAGGGATATATATCCCTAAGTGCAGATTCGAACATTCAAAGAGATATCGAATATGTGCATCAGTAGATGTTGCTAGTGCTGTAGATGTCGTCAATGATCTTGGATTGGATACTTTGACATTCTTAGCTGTGACTGTTGTGGTTGTTCCAGTGTTCAAGTTCATAAAAGCTAGCCCAGTAAGCGTTTCGTTTATATTTCATCTATTAGTTAAATATGTGTGATCAGCAAGTTCTCTTTAATTTGATAATCATAAGATATATGACTTGCTAGTTCATTGGAATTTGTTCAAAATGAAGTCGTTCCTTTCCGCGCTGTTACCTGGGCCATTGCACCCTGCTGGGACATTTGCCTGCTCATAGTAAATTCTTTTTTATTGCATGGACTTGTTTGGGTTAAAAAATTGCAACCTTGCAGCCATGCCAGCAATTCCATTACTGTTGAACCCAAGAGCTTCTAATGATTTTTTATGCACATGAGTATGTAGCTGCTGCATGTATATCCTTATGTGTGCTGATGGGAGCGTCGTGTAAATACTCATGCTTGCATATCGTAGGTTTTGACTAGTCGTTATATTATATTTTATATGATAATTAACAATTCTGGTTGTTTTCAGATCCTTGGTTTCTTCTTTGCTGGAGTTGTGCTCAATCAATTTGGTGTAATTAGAAATCTCACAGATGTTAAAATCCTATCTGAATGGGGAATCCTTTTCTTGGTAAGTACAGTGACATAACAGCTTATTGCAACTTTTCTACTGATGTTCTTCTGCTGTCATCTGAATCTTTATCGTCATTCATTGTAATTCCATTGGTGCTCTCTAGTGTTCATAGTGAATAAAAATGATTTACTCTAGTTATAATTACATCTTCATGTGCTCTTGAAGACCACCTTATGATTAAATTCCTCTTATGATCCAGAAAGTATTCTCACCACTTATAAGTGCATGTTTTGTTTTAAGCAGTTAATGTTTCGAAGTTCATATTTATTTGTATTAAGGGTGCACTAACCATACATGTTCCTTGCAGCTGTTTGAGATGGGTTTGGAGCTTTCACTTGCACGTTTAAAAGCTCTAGCAAAATTTGCCTTTGGCATGGGTTTAACTCAGGTATAATATTTCAAACACTATAACCTGGTTACAGTAAGAATATTTTCCTTAGAAAGTGGGATGGCAATGCATGGGATTGTTGCGTTTTATAAGAGATGAACTTAAACGATATCCGTGTACAGAATTATGTTTTGCTGAACTGTGTATAACATTGTTGCAATGTTAAGGATATTTCTGACTTCTGTTGCGCTGCAATGGTTTCTTAAACTTTTGGCTTAATATGAAGTCATAAGTTCATTCAAAATTATGAGTTTTGACTTCTAGTAGTTGCTACTTCTAGTAGTCTGACATGCCTAACTTTCATGATTGCAATCTTGCTTTCATTTACTTTCAGATTTCGAGAGACGAGAAGTATTGCATTCTATAAATAAGTTCTGCATAAATTTATCAACTTCTTATGTTTTTAACACGTTTTTCCTCCCTGTTTTGAAGGTTGTGTTATCCACTCTTGCTTTCACAGCATTTGAACTTCCACCTAATGGGGCAATTGGAACAAAGATTTTGCAGTTCCTTTTCAACTCCAGGCCTGATTTGGTGAGTACTATGCCGTGCAGAAATCTAGAACCTTCTTTAATTATGGTCAATCGGATTTCTTAACTATTATAATTCTCCATCATGTAAGCCCATTTAAAGTCAAAAATTTGCAACTCCTAGGAAATACTATAATTTTCCATCTGAATATTTAGAATGGTGTTTCGTGTGGATTTCTTAACTATTGTAATTCTCCAATTCCAGTTTCTATGTTTCAATAGAGAAATTCTGATTGAACTTTTCTTACACTTTTTCTGCATGAATCCATGAAATATTTCTTGTTCATTCATGTCTTCATTTAACGAATTCCAGGTCAACATTAGAAGCATTGATGAGGCTATTGTTATCGGTGCTGCTCTTTCTCTATCCTCTTCGGCATTTGTTCTCCAGGTACTCTAATTTTATATTTTTATCAATAATTTTATAAGTCTGTTTCTGTTATCAGCTTTTTGGATTAGATTAATGTCATTGACCTTTTACCTTTTAATATCCTTGCTGAAACTGAATGTCTCCTGGTATTTTTACTTGATATGATTGATTGTTTTAGAGGGCTCAGAATGAAGGTTTATTGCCGCAGGAAGATTAGACCTAAAAAAGTGTAAGGTTTTGGTTTCCGAAACAAAGTAACCTTAAATTAGTTGTCAATCTAATTGAAGAATAATTGTAAAGAAGATTTCCATGAACTAGCCTATCGATTCTACTTAAATTTGGATTGAAGTTTAGTAGTTTTGAATTAAGTCTCTTCTCCATCCATTTTTTAAGCTTCTTGCCCTTCCACCATCTCTTGAAAGTTCTTCCGAGTCCTATAGTAGTACTTTTGGAAGGAATTCTGAGAGAGAAATCAAAATGAATACACCTAATTTTCCTTCTTCAATCCATGATGTGTAGGTGTTTTTTTTTTCATGAGGATTTTGAACTGGATATAGCATCTTGGAGCTCATCAAATATAATTTATAGCTTCTTGCAGAGAAAGGTGAGCTCCCAACAAGACTTGGGTCAGCGACTTTAGGAATTCTTCTTCTTCAGGTATTCACTTACCTCATACTTGGGTTCCGGTTTTCCCTTCAATTTAACAATACATGTTTGATTTTCTATTACTTTTTTCTTGGATCTTCATGTAAATGAGAGGTAAAAAATGGATTCAATACTCCTTTTAGTACCTCAATTTTTGGTATTTTGCAGGACATAGCAGTTGTTCCTCTTTTAGTCATACTCCCTGTGCTAGAGAGCCAGGTACCTCAATACTTAATTTTCGTTATATTTCTGAAAGAAACTGGATATATTTTAGCAATTCTCTTTTCTTGTTTTTTTTTGAGTAAAATACAAGGTTTTGTTATGCTTAGATTGAGTGCAACTGTTGATTAACTTTTGGGTGCAGTTTTTTTTTTTTTTGCTTTAATCTGTGCTTATGGTAGAGCGCTTGATGCGCCGGTTAGGAGAACCGAAGAGTGGCAAAGGGATGTAGTGGTGAGGGGTAGGGGAAGACCTAAGCAAACTTGGAGGAGGGTGATCGAGAGTGATATGAGTTTACTGGGAATTGAGGAAAATATGGTAGTGGATAGGACGGAGTGGAGGGAGCGAATTTGTGTCGCGGACACGACTTGATTTCACGGTTATATATGATGGTTCATGTTAGCCGACCCCGTATCATTTCGGGACTAAGGCTTTGTTGTTGTTGTTGTTGTAATCTGTGCTTATGGTTTGATTATCCTCCTTTAGGATGCATCTTTTGTTAATTTCAATTTCATGTTTTTTCTTTCTACAAACAAATGGAAGACCTGAACATTTTCTAGTTTCTAATTCGAAGACTTAAATTCACTTCGCGTTTGAGATAAAAGTGCGGCTGAGAATGCCATGTGAAATGAAAGAAACATGTACATTCTATTTTGTTAACTTGCTAGAATTTTTTTTATCTTTCACATTTTGTTCTTTTAAAGTTGTAAGTGGGTAAATTGGGTAGGTGACCTTCCTTTAACATTAATTTCTTTTCTCATTTGTGTTTCGTTTTTCTTTCTTTCTTCAGAATCTGGTTCAAGAAAGTATCTTGCCAATGCTTGCTAAAGAAAGTTTAAAGGCGTTAGGTGGATTAGGATTGCTTTCTCTTGGTGGAAAATACATTTTAAGGCGAGTTTTTGAGGTATTCGGGCTTTTTAGTTCTTATAAGAGTTCCAAAGCACTATACATGCTTGCACATAGTATTGCAGTTTGCAGACTTTAATTCAATTTATTCAGGTTGTTGCAGAAGCAAGGAGCTCTGAAGCTTTCATTGCTCTATGTCTGCTGACTGTTACTGGGACTTCACTTGCAACACAGAAGTTGGGCTTTAGTGACACGGTTTCAACCACTCTTGCCAATAATAGAACATGTATAGTGATGATATTCGAATCCCGAGATTATTGAATTGGATTCCATTTTGCAGCTTGGAGCATTTTTAGCTGGGGCATTATTGGCAGAAACAAATTTTCGGACACAAATTGAAGCTGATATAAGGCCATTTAGAGGCTTACTTCTTGGGTTATTTTTTGTGACTACAGGAACATCTATTGACATGCAGGTAAAAGTTTAAATATACACATTTTATGTGGAGAAAAGAATGGAGGATACGATATTTTTATTGATTTTGACTTTCCATATCTTTATCGAATGAGGAATTATCGGCTTTGCCTTTTGCTACGATGATACTTTTAATGTATTATATTTTGAGCAGCATGGTTGCTAATAATTCAAGCCTGAAAATTGTTGTATGAAAATACTTTTTGGTGCCTTCCGCAGGTACTTCTGAGAGAGTGGCCAAATGTACTGTCGCTCTTGGCAGGTTTAATCACCATCAAGACACTGATTATAACTGCAATAGGTCCCCGTGTTGGACTCACTTTAAAAGAAAGTGTTAGAATAGGATTTCTACTGTCACAAGGAGGCGAGTTTGCATTTGTTGTTTTTTCTCTAGCAAACAGGTTTGGAATTTATTTTCACATTGTTGCAGCCACATTGTTTAGAAGCATTCTGTATTAGCTTCTCTTTGCACTTCTATTCCCTGATCTTCGGGAACACAGGCTTGGTGTGCTTCCACTCGAGCTTAATAAGCTGCTCATTATCGTTGTTGTTTTGTCAATGGCATTAACCCCATTGCTTAATGATGTTGGAAGAAGAGCTGCAGATTTCATTGGCGAAAAATATGAACCTGAAGACGTATGTTTCTACTCTTTTATTTTGGAATTTTAATACTTAAATTACTCGCAGATGCATTCCACACCGTACCATTAGTATGTTTGGTGCTTAATTATAAACATCTCACTGGTTTAATCAGATGTTAGTTGTCATACTTTGTATTGTTACAAGTGCTTAGAAGTTAGATCAGTATCCGCTTCTGATACCAGTGCCTAATATTACCACAAATCTGGGATATTTCAGAAACCTGCTGAGCTGCCGAACTTCGATAGCAGTGAACCTGTTGTAATCCTTGGATTTGGACAAATGGGTCAGGTACATTATTCTTTTATGAAGATAGCTGTCAGTTTGGCTGCAATATAACTTAATTGCCTCCAATTTTTCATCTGTTGCATTCAGGTCCTGGCCAATTTTTTGTCTGCCCCATTAACTGCTGGAGTAGATGCGGATCTTTCCGGATGGCCTTATGTGGCTTTTGATTTGAATCCATCTGTGGTGAAGGTCAGGAAAATTTTACTATCAAACTTCAAGTTCTTCAGAATTCTGCACCCTATATGGCTTATCATATCAAACTTTTAAGTTCTTCAGAATTCTGCACAAACATGTATCTTCAACAAATGAGGCGTTATCAAAATTCAGGAACAAGTTGAACTTTCTTGATAATATTATTTAATTTGTACAATCAATTAAATATCGAATATGGCTATTAATGAACTCAAGTGAAGCTCCCTGCAGTATGAAGAAGAATAAGTTTGTTGTTTGTTTGGCACAATAAATGAGAATAAGAATAAGTTTACGCTCATTTTGCGAATGAGTTATCTTCTTCTGTACTTTCCATTTAGAGCTACTTCTAAAGTATTTCAATAGTTAAACTAATTATATATTATTTTCACAGGAATCTCGGGAACTTGGTTTTCCAGTCCTGTATGGAGATGGATCACGGACAGAAGTATTGGAAACTGCTGGAATTTCTTCTCCAAAGGCTTTCATGATCATGTACACGGGGAAGAAAAAGACAATAGATGCTGTTCAAGGGCTTCGGCTTGCATTTCCTGCAGTAATTCTCTCTCTTTCTTCATGCTCATATGTCTGTCAGATGCAGTATTAGTTCAGAACCATTTATAAGTGCTGCAAAAAGTAGATAGATAAGCTTAGATGTGGGTTACTAGGAGGTACACAAATCAATCAGAAATTTTTAAAGCTTTGATTTGGTCATTTGATTAGCCTTCCTTCCGAACACCAAAAATATTCTTGTCGATTTTGGCTTGTTATCCACGATAAATGAGGCCATACTTTTCCCTTTTCTAAGTCTGTATTTCCACTTTATGGGCTCCATTCAACTTGCCAGACCCCAATTTATGCTAGAGCTCAAGATCTTGTGCATCTTCTGGATTTGAAGAAAGCAGGAGTAACAGATGCTATTCTGGAGACTGCAGAGGTACATGATTTTATTACTGATGTAGACCTGGGACTCGTGTTATTTATGATCCACCGTTTAAGGATCGTATCAATTACCAGATGAATCTACACAACCTTGTATTGATCCTGGTTTATTGTTCCATATATTTGCAGACAAGTTTACAGCTTGGCTCCAAGCTTTTGAAAAAGCTAGGCGTCATGTCTGATGATGTAGACTTTTTGAGTCAGCTTGTTCGAAGTTCCATGGAGTTACAAGCTCAAGAAGCAGTCAACAAATCTGAAGATCGAGATATTAATGTTATGGAACCATTTCAGGTATGACAAAAAAAGTTAAACCATAAGAAAACTTATAAGTTGTTTGATTGATAATCAGATTGGTGCGGCAAAAAACATTTTTATAGCATATACAACATCGTTAACCTTCCTGAAACAGCACGGAGACTCGAGCAGAACCTTATATTTTCTCTTATCATTTTGTTTATGTGTACTGTGGGAAGAATGCTGAAGTATTGATCTTTTGTTCTAAGGTAAGAGTAGCTAACCCACTTGTGGCCGAAGAAGTACCTATAAAACCGACTGCACCTGAAGAAGATTTGATAAGAATAAAACAGCTTGCCGTAACTCAAGTCATGAGGTCCCAAGATGATGGGAAATCTAGTAATGGCGCAGCGCGTAATAGCAACCAACAACAATTAGATGATGTGCAGGGAAAGGGTGTTTTCTATTGTGAACTAAGTACACAAGATAGTGATGATCTTCCAAGTATAGATGCTGCAGCAGAAGAAAATAGATTAGACCCATCAGCTCCTTGCATGACAACTGCTGAAGAAAATTGACGATGCATAATCGATTTGACTCGTGTTCTTCTTCCTAAGAATATTTGCATCTGTGGATTCATCAAAGATTTATCGGGCTCTACTCTACGAGGAGATCAATTTTTTTGCTGGGACTAACATCAGAGACAAGAAAGAAACTAAAAGGGAAAGTTTGTCTTGATTAGCTGTTCTTGTTGAGGTTTATGTCCTGCTCTAAATAAGGTTTGCATTTTTCAAAAAACCACACAATGTATATATAGTTGATTGATATTGATATTCTTCACATACAGCAAATGTCACAGCTGAAATTACATGTCTGATTTAAGAGCTATTTATTTCAGAAAATGAGAAACTGAACTGACTGTTCATATTATTTGGTTGTGCTTCATTGTAATTATTGTACATGTTCTACTATTTGAACTTTATTGTAATGGTATTAATCCTCAAATTAGACAATTACACTTCAGAAGACCATTCCTCACTCCTATATACATGATGAGAGGATTTGGAATACGTTCTTGAGAATGGAGTTCTGAGCGTAGGAAGGACCGGATATTCGAGATAGTTTGTCTTTCTTACATAAGACCTGCAAAACATATCTTGGTAAGATCTCTAGCGAGATATTCCGACGTTAAAGTTAGTTCTGGTCTAATAAAGAAAGTAAGAAAGAGAGCAATCTCTACGCAAAGAGATTATACATCATATATTAATGAAAGGAGTTTGACGTTTTTATATAGGACTTGACGTTCATAGTTTAAATAGGAGAAAAATGACACTATCTATATGCACCCTATAAACTCCTAATTATGAGAGAGTTCCTTATTTTAACTAGATAGAGGAAGAGGCTTCTGGAAGTCCATATAGATTTTCGTTCAACATGTGGGAGGAGCATATGGTAAGTTTAAGACCGAATCTTGAGTATTCGTTCATGTTATCAGAAGCGCCATGTTAGACGAGTCTAGCGTTTTAAGGCTAGAGCAAACGCCTTATATTTCCCAGGGGATTTGGTTGTCTCGAAGCTGCATATGTATTGGGTTCACCATTGTGGAATTTGTTATTAGTCGTTTTCTTCCCAGAATAAGAAGCGTTGCCATTAACAATTTTGCAATGGCAAGGCAAACGCAGATTGGGGATGACTATTATGCACATTTAAAGAAAGAAAAATGTCATTAGAGTCTATATAAAGGAAAGAAACTCTTGAGCATAATTTCATCATTTGTTGTCTACAATCCAGTATCTGCTTGCAGAAATTCTTAGCAAGTGTTCATTTCTCTTGTTAAATGATGCACATGAGATGTGGTTTTCCCCGGTACACCCAGTGTACGATCAGATTCCCACGTCCTGAAGACACTCTCTGCAAGTCACACAATTTTAAGATCACACAATGGTTAAGCTCTTTCTCTTACTTCCTTGGTTGGATCTATCGATCAGGGTTTCATATTCAAGGAGGCCATGTACGTATCTTGTAGAATGAATTGTTTACCCAGCGCAACAACCATGTCTTTTGTTGTAAGTATTTTCCAAGCCAAATGATAGAAGTATAGAGCTCCACTGGATCAGATAGCAGTGGCCTTCTCACAATGGCATTGTAGGGAAGGACTATTAGGAACTTTGTTTCAATACACCACTTCGCTCGGCCATCCTCAATTGCGACCTTCATTCTCATGCTTCCCAGTAATGGTATTGTGTGTCCGCCAATTTCCACTAGCGGAAACAGTGTTGGCATCGATCGTTCGGGATTCAACTGGAGGGCCTCGAAGGCTTTCCTAGTGATGATGTTTACCGAGCTACAAATATATACAAACGCTATTCAAACTTTGAAGTCCTCAATCAAGATTTCAAAACTAAGGCCTCTTCGTGGGATTATCTTAAAAGGTTCTTCAGACCTCTCAATGAGAATTTGGTGTTGTACCATTCTTTGTCATCTAAGATAGAAAAATTATCAAAGAGAGACCAGAGAGCAATGACTCTACTCTCATGCTTAAGTCAATGAGAGAAAGATATTAAGTAGTATAAAGCTTATGTGAGCAACATGGACAAATTTAGTGTTGTTTTAGTGTACATTTTACCTTCTATTTATAAAAGAATCAATTGTATGCCCTAAATAAGAGTTGAGGTCCACGTGACGTCGGTTAGTGGCGAGAGCATGTTGTCAATCAGAAACGGTTGTAACAGTTGCACTTATGATTTCGAAAATCACAGAGTCTGACGCGAGTATAAATGTGCATGATCTTGAGGTCTCTTTTAACCGATCCATGTGGCTTCGATGGTTAATAATGTTGAGAAAAAGGAAGCATCTCATTAGTCCAAATGTAATATGATTAATTGCATGATATAGTATACTTTAAAACTCGAACTTAAAATCTTCGATAAAACCCTTACCACTCAAACTAATCTTAGTAAACTAACCTTAGTTATTAGATATGTGATATATTCTTATTCTGTCATAAATAAAACAAATCAAAATTAGCTTGAACAATAAGAGCCTCTAACAATATGAAGTTTAATTCTTAATGTATACACACAAAAAATCTTTGATTGTGAGAGAAGTTTTCTATGAGTGGCTGATCAATTTTGAACTTATTAACATATTCATTTAATAATAATAATAATAATAATAATAATAATAATAATACTAATAATAATAATAAAAGATTTAATATTTTAAAGTTGTCTATCAAAGAAAAGAAAGTTCCTTTCAAGTTGTCCTCAGAACCTAACCTATTTAATAAGTAGCCCGTACTAAACTGGGCCTAAATCTGAAAATCACTAATGAGAAAAATTGATGAGCCATTGAATGAAACCTGTATATTTGTATATATTTTTAAATAATATTTTAAAGTTACTAATGTTTTAGAATTAGAAAAACATTCAAAACGAAACATGTATACTCGATAAATTAATATTCGATAAATTAATAATCTCTTTAAAATAATAATTTCGTCTGGTCCCGATTTGGACCAAATCACTAATTTTATACTCGATAAATTAATAACCTCTATAAATTAATAAAATTTTATGATCCCAACATTATTAATTTATAGAAGTTTTACTGTATATGCTTTTAAATAATAATATATATAAATTTTAATTTCCACTTATTTTTCTTTTAGAAAAAAACCGTTGTTATATAATAAGCTCATTGTTTAAGTAATTAAAAACAACAACATCACTTTCTTTTGTAAAAAAAAAAAGCAACAACATCACTAAAAAAAAAAGTTAACATTAGAATGAGAATGATGAGTCATTGAATGGGCCACTCCGATCGCTAGTTTAGGGACAAAAGCCATAGAATAATCTAACTAGATAAATAACATATCTTGAATTTCTTCAAAAACAGCATTGAACTGTGTAATATCATGGATCTTTGTTGGCATGCGATCCACCATCTCCTTAGCATCAATTTCGAACTGGACATTCTGAAACTAGAGCGAAATTACCTAGAGTATCGCTTCACGGAGAACCAACACCTCAGTTAACGAATCTGAATGTTGCCTACCGCAAACGAGCTACAACATGTAATAAAAGTGTTGGTACAACTCCGAAGAACTGCTCCCTAAAACTATTCTCTGATTGGAAAATGGTTGCATCGACATTACACTTAACATTACCCGAAGTTGGCTTCTTTCATTGAGTCGTCGTTTGCCCTCTTGCACATCGAACCTCTTGAACTCGGCCAGCACCCTTCGTCCACACCGCTGTCAATTCTGAAAGAAACTGGTCTGGTTGTAACTGCAACCACAAGAGACTTGCACTTCCCAATCCACAGTTTGACATCACGATGCTGCCAGATTTCCCACAAAACATAGCATACCTGCACGCATCCTCACCCCCCATCGTCGACAGTATATGTAAGGCTTCCTCCCTTCGGTCTCACTCGGTATCCAGGAGGTTACAAACCAACCACCTCTCAACACGCCTTTACATACTCACAACCCGAGAATAAATGTCAACCATGTTCAATATTCGATGAGTATAATAAACAATTACTCATAATAAAAACTGTCATTGTATTAGTCGCGGTCTAAAAGGTAATAATTTAGTACATAATTTCTATAAAAACAATTTGACAATATGAAGATTCATAATCTACTCCAACCTGTAGTCACCATAGTCCCTATACTGGTACTTTCAAGCAAATGATAACTAGATTCCCACTTAATTGTTAATAATAAGATATTAATGATAGATTACCTTAAATGTCAATACCCAATCATCAACCTAAGATTCTTGATTTTTTTTAATTAAATTCTTGATTTTTTAGTTTAATATATTAATTTCTTAATTGGTGTAGTAATTACACGTAGTTATCACAAAAACAAAGAAAGAAAAAAGGAAGATGCATCTTACTATACTTTCCAAAAACCGCGTCTAACAGACCGAGTTTGAAGGATTTTGTCCCATGATGGATCTTTTAACGAGGATAATTCCTCATTAAGAGTCCGGTTAAACAATATTTCTATTGTGGAGCTTCTTTAATCGGATTCAAAACCGGAAGATAAACTTCCGGTTTCAAATTGCAAGGTCTTCCGATTTTATAATTTATTTATTTTTTTTAAATATAAAAAATAGACCGGAAACCAGTCTTCCAGTTTCTATTTAATATATATATATTTTTAAAGCTTTAAAGATGTGGACTCCGTCTTTTGAAAAATTTTAAAGTAAAATTTCAAAAAAGTTCTTTTATATTTTTTAAACTTTTAATTTAACTTCAACCTTCAACTATTTATTTCTAAATTCATTAATTAAATATTTTCTTGTCAAATTAGTTAGTAGTAAATATCTAATTCGGTTAAAAATGTTTTATTCTTTTAAATGTGAGCTTGAAATTATATTTTTGACAGTTTAAATTACAGTTTGAAATGGTTTAACTGTTATTTAACTGTCACTTCGAACCGTAACGTTTCAGTGACGTTTGAAATTATAAACTTAACTGTAACTTTTCAGTGATGTTTGAAATTATAAATTTAAATGAATTAGATATTTACTACTAACTAAATTGGCAAAAAAATATTTAATTAATGAATTTAAAAATAAATTGTTAAAGGTGTGATAACATCGAGATATTATTTACGGGACCGAAATGGATATTAACCAAAACGACCGCGTATTCGGATGATCGGGAAATTTATGGCGTATCAAGCAAGCTACCAAAGTGGCGGATCACAGAGATTCCTTTACACGCTATCCATAGTCAAACCTATGAGAGACCCGCCATCCTGCCTCGATCCGCCCAATGAGCGGCTGAGCCGACTCCCGATAAAGAAGTTAATGAACCATTAATGAGTTAACGGTCATACTTGAATAAGATCAGTAACTGCCATTAATGAGGCATTAATGGAGACTTTCTAGTTACTTGGAGTTACGACTACATGACTATAAATAGCTTGTATCCCAAGCTATTGAGGTACACATTCACGCTCTCCTAAACCCTTCTTTGCCATTACAGTTTATTCCTATTACTATATACTGACTTTGGCATCAGAGCTTCCCCACGCCGATCCTAACGGTGCCCCCCCCCCCCCACAGGGAAGGAATCCGATCAAGAGTTCAACACCAGTTATCAATTGGTGCGGTGAAGGTGGAAGTTCTAATCCAAAAAGAACTTAGTTCACAATCCAAGCATGGCTAGTGGAGGGTCTAACCCCTCAACTGGAACTACAACAACATCCGTACCACCTTCAGTTAATCCCCCTACAAACGCTGGTCGCGTTGATCCCGATGCGCCAACCATTCATGACGAAAGGGACATGTCGCCAGAATCCTTCTGGGAGATTTGCGCAAGTGCCGTAGGGAGAGAGCATAGACCCATTATGGAGGGTCGATTGAGGGCCTATTTGGATAACCAAGATGTAGGAGGACCCACAATAGGGACTATTCCCTCGATGAATCGTCGTCGTCCGCCAAGGCCAACCATATCACAATGGCAAGCCGCCTACTATAGACCAGGTGCCTTCTGTGATTTGGCGTTCTTGCTCTCTCAGCCCACAGATTCGATGGTCGTTAATCCAGAGCTCGTAAGTAGTATACCAGTAAACAGAAGGTTATTTCCAGACATACCGGAGGGAAGTCGAAGGAATGATCAGGCACCCTGATAGGGGTCAAAAACCCCTATCTTTGGGTACGGTTTTAGGACGGTTTTTAGAGTAATTTGGTTAATAAGCGAGCAATTCTCGCATTTAAATGCTTTTGTGTGAGTTAGTTAGAAATTGGAAACGTTCTATTTACTTTTCGTTGTTTAGGCTCGTTTTGTGATCAATTTAGGCAAATACGGCCGAAATAACATGCATATTAGAATTCCGTTATCTTTTGAAGCTAATTGGTCCGTTAAAAGTCGCACCAAACGAAGCGTTTGCTCAAAATAAGCGATTGACGGATCAATTTGGCTTTTAGACTAATGTTTCCTGGAGTTTTTTATGCGTGTGCAGGTGTAAGTTCGGACGAAAAAGGGTATAGAAGTCATCCGGCACGGATCGAGCGCGTTTCGGGCGAAAACGCTCGGCGAGCAGGACCCCCCGACAGCCGCTCGGCGAATTGAGCATCGGCACGCAGCCCGGGCAGCAGCCCAGGCAGCGCCCAGGCACTGCCCAGGCACTGCCCAGGCACTGCCCCGGCAGTGTGCCTGCTCGCCGAGCAGGCAGTGCCTGCTCGCCGAGCAGGCCACCAGGCGCCTGCTCGGCGAGCAGGGGCTGCTCGTCGCAATTCTGCTCGGCGAGCAGCCTTTCCTGCTCGGTGAGCAGACCTACGGGAATTGGTCAAAAAGACCAATTCTGCCCCCACGAAGCCACGTTCGGCCCCACATCTTCCTACACCAATAAGGACACGAAATTAGGTCAAAACGAGACCCGAGACGCGTGTATAAATAGGAATTTTCAATTGTAAATTAGATATCTTTTGTTTTTGTAATTCTCTTATCTTCCACCTCGAGAAATCCTCTCCACCTCCTCCAAAAACCTTCAAACCTCCATTAAAGACGCCTCCGAAGCTCCATTCACCGAGGATTGCTCGAGCTCCATCCTTAAGTCCTAGGAAGACGCCTGCATTGGTTGACAGGTTCCCTGAAAGGGATTTTTCTTCTTTTATAACTTGTTTATCCTATGATACATGCTATGAATCTTAGGCTTATTGTAACTTCGTGACAATGTTCTCCATCTTTGATTAGTATAATAGTTTTGTTTCTTCAATTGTTTTAATGCTTTGAATCTTTGTCTTACGCTTTGTTTGATTGGTTTAACTCATTCGATAATCCCAAAATCAAGTTGGCACATATTGCGAGCTGAATCTGACCTAGTCAGTGCCTATAGGATTGACGACCCTATAGAAGATTAAGCCCAAATTACTGAGCCTTAGAGCTAGTTTCGGCCTTACAAGGGAATCACGAACTAGGAACTTTAGGAGGATAGGTCGGGTTAATCGCCTCGAACACAAGTGACTTAGATTTTAATTCAATTGTTTAAACAATCTATTTCCATTATCATCGTATCCCTCCATGATCCTTTAGATGATTGCATTGACAAAAGATCACTTAGGAGTAGTTTAACTTAATTAGGGGTAGAGTAATTTAGTTAGGCTTAGAATAACTTAGCTAGAATTAGATAACTTAATTAGAATTAGTGTAATTCAACCTAGGAGTAGAGTAATTAAACAAAACCAAACTCAAAACCCCCTAAGCCTAGATAACATCCGAGACTTAGTAATTCGGTACTTGCAGAAATAAATCATATGGACGATAACCTGGACTTAAACCCAGAAATTTATTACTTGATAACGACGGGGTACACTTATCCCTCAGATCGGGTTCTTCACGGAATCCGCATCAAGTTTTTGGCGCCGTTGCCGGGGATTTATTTCTTCTGCAATATCGAACCAAATGTTGATTTGTTAGTTTAGGCATTCATTGTGAATATCTTTGTTTATATCGTTTATACTTGTTGATATATGATTTCTTTATACGTTTCTATACTTGTTCATATCTGTATACTGTTACTTATCAACTTTTGTGCTAGAACTTCACTTTTTCTCAGCATTCTCTGATCAATGAATTGGCAAGAAAAAGTCGAGTGGCAAGCTCAAAAGTTTACTATCCCATCAAGACAATACATTCATACCCTGGAGAATGAGGCTCCCAATCCCTCCATGGCCGACTTAAATGAGAAAATGGATATCTTGATGGCAAATCTGAGCCTCAACACCAATGAAAGTGTAAGTTTTGTGGGTAATCACCAAAGGTATAATTCTAACCCCAATTCTTACAGCTTTTATGGTAGTGATTGGAGGAGACCTCAACACTCAAATCTGTCCTACGGGAACCCTAACATATTGAGGCCTCCAAATAGGTTTGTTAATGAGCACAGGGAAAACGAATTGGGAATGTTCCCTTACGAACAAGCAAGCCAAGTTCCTCCACAACCCTCTAGCTCACGAGATGAGGTGCTGTCCCTTTTGAAAGGAATATCAGCCCGACTTACATCAACGAGGAGGTTTGCAAGGACTTGAGCAACCAACTGGCTCAAATAAACCAAGAGATGCAAAAGCAATCCCGAGATGCTCTCCCAAGCATAAAGGAAAACATAGAAATCCCACAAAGGGGATCAGCTCAAGCCATCTCTTTGAGGAATGACAAAAAGGTAGAACCAAGTCCACTATCACATGCATCACTCGAGGTAAGTGAAGAACCGGAAGCGGTAAGCAACCCCGGTTCAAAATCTGAAATTCTAAATCATGTGGTAGAGATAAAAGATCAAATCAAAACTTGTGTATCTCAAGTACCTTTTCCTCAAACATTAGAAAAGTTTAGGTTTGTTTCATGCTCAGAAGTTTTCATTCTCTTCGACCTACCAAGAGAATCCAAAAGGGAGCAAACCAAACTTTTTCATAATATGTTTAAATTCGGCCTCCTGCTTTCATTAAACTTATTAGAGGCTCTTAATCCGTTTTGTAGGTACGGATTATTTATTCAGGAATTTGAATTCCTAACACGAGTAGAAGCATACACCTAGGCGGGAATTCTATGTCGAGCTCACCGACTATAACGTAGCGCTTCTTGGGAGGCAACCCAAGTTTTAATAAAACTTTTCAGGTTTGTTTTATTTAGATTATACATTGATCTCTTAGTTTAGTCTTTTTAGTTTTCTTTTACGTTTTTTTTAAGTGTTCGTTTAAAAAATAATAATAATAATAATAAATAAATATTTTTTTAGTTGTTTAGTTTTCTTTTATTTTTATTTTTATTAAGTTTTCAGGTTTAAAAAAAAAAAAAAAAAAAAAAAAATTGGCCCCAGGAGGCCCAGCTCGGCGAGCAGGGTCCTGCTCGCCGCGCGCTGGGCGCTGGCGCCCAGCACGCCGCTGGGCACTGTGCCCAGCCTGCCGCTGGGCGCTGGCGCCCAGCCTGCCGCTGGGCACTGCGCCCAGCCCGCCGCTGGGCACTGCGCCCAGCCCGCCGCTGGGCACTGCTGCCCAGCGGCGGTGCTCGGCCGCGATAAGGAATTTTTTCGAGATTTTTTTTTTAAATCCCGAACGAAGCTGAATTAAATAAATAAATAAAAATTTTTGCCACCGCAAATCGTCAAGCTTTTGCGATTGCGATAAAATCCGTAAGTTTTCTTCTCCACCATAACTTTTTACACTCGTACTTCATGATTTATGATGCAATGTTGGAACTTATTGCATAATTTTAGTGTGAGGAGGAGGGGTAGGCAAACTTACAAAAAATTGTATAAATTTTTAATTTTTGTTGCGTCGTGTCTAGTTTAGGTTTGCGTTTTGGTGTTTTGTTTATGTTTTTGCATGTTTAGGACCTAAAACCGTGAACCTCCTTCGAATCTGAACTTCGTTATTTGTCTTTGAGGGCTGAGAACCGAATCTAAAATTGCATGACAACTAGTTTAGGTGTAGGACACAACTCTTGTATCTGTAAAAGCATGAGCTAAGGTTTGCATTTAGACCCTACTTTTGAAGAAATGCTAAAATCATTACTTAGGTAGATAATTTAAGAATTGAAGGCATGTGATGTTAAACTTGAGTTTGGGGAAAACTAGTAAACACAAAATTGAAACCCAAAGAATTGTGAGCTGAATTTGAGCCTAAGAGCGAACATCGAAAAGCTCTTTTTCTTGACATTTTTGTGTGAATGCTTTGACTTGTGGAAGATTACAGATTTTGCACCTAATACTGTGTTGAACCTACATGCAATGATTTGAGATGATAAACGATGAATCAGCCTCATTAGAATTAACCTTTTCTTTACCTTATTTTTCTCTTTTTCATTCACTCTAGGAAGCCCCTTTGAGCCGACATTTTTGTAGTTTGTAGATTTTTTTTTCGTTCTAACCCGTTTTTGCGAACCACAACTTGGTTCGCTACTTAACCTTTGTTTTTGCAAAGCTCGAATTGAGCCTTTGTTTTTCTCTAGCGCTTTATCGTTGTTTATGGCATTATAGTAGCAAGCCAAAAGGCTAAGAGGTGAATGAGCATCACTATCCCAAAAGAAAAGAAAAAAAAAATCACAAAAAAGAGAAAAGAAAAGAGACGAACAAAAGGGAAGAACTTCATTCCCCAGTTCCTAAAAATAAAAACGTCTCAAAAAGAAATCCAAAATAAGGGATGAATAAAAAGCTCAGTCACTCCGTATTTGCTAAAGCCATTTTAACCTTGTTTTTGTAGCGCTAGAGCTTTTAACCTTTGTTGTACCTTTAACCCTCTAACCACATTACAACCCCAATTAGAGGCTGTTTTTTGATATCATCGGAGTCATGTAGCATAGTAGAGGAACTCGGATGAACGTGCAAAATCAGCGTAATCCTAAGCAAGAACATAAGCCGAGAGTAAACACCTTAGCCACCAAAAATTGTGTGAATGAGTGAACTACCTATGGTGAGGTGTTTTACTTAGCAATCCCCTTAAACTCGTTTAATTGAACATGTGTCCATTTGCTTAAAACTATGACCCATGATAATTGAAATGCGGCTTTTGGATATCGTGTCTCTACTTTGTTTTTCCGAATCCATGTAATTACAGATGTTCGAAGTTGTGTCAAGCACCCAGTCAAACCGGGAGGTTTTCTAGCTTGCTTGTGGTGGCGGGTTTAGTTTTTTAGTTTACTTGGGGACAAGTAAAGTTTTAAGTGCGAGGAGGTTTGATATGGGTCAAAAACCCCTATCTTTGGGTACGGTTTTAGGACGGTTTTTAGAGTAATTTGGTTAATAAGCGAGCAATTCTCGCATTTAAATGCTTTTGTGTGAGTTAGTTAGAAATTGGAAACGTTCTATTTACTTTTCGTTGTTTAGGCTCGTTTTGTGATCAATTTAGGCAAATACGGCCGAAATAACATGCATATTAGAATTCCGTTATCTTTTGAAGCTAATTGGTCCGTTAAAAGTCGCACCAAACGAAGCGTTTGCTCAAAATAAGCGATTGACGGATCAATTTGGCTTTTAGACTAATGTTTCCTGGAGTTTTTTATGCGTGTGCAGGTGTAAGTTCGGACGAAAAAGGGTATAGAAGTCATCCGGCACGGATCGAGCGAGTTTCGGGCGAAAACGCTCGGCGAGCAGGACCCCCCGGCAGCCGCTCGGCGAATTGAGCATCGGCACGCAGCCCGGGCAGCAGCCCAGGCAGCGCCCCGGCACTGCCCAGGCACTGCCCAGGCAGTGTGCCTGCTCGCCGAGCAGGCACCCAGGGGCCTGCTCGCCGAGCAGGAAGTGCCTGCTCGTCGCAATTCTGCTCGGCGAGCAGACCTGCGGGAATTGGTCAAAAAGACCAATTCTGCCCCCACGAAGCCACGTTCGGCCCCACATCTTCCTACACCAATAAGGACACGAAATTAGGTCAAAACGAGACCCGAGACGCGTCTATAAATAGGAATTTTCAATTGTAAATTAGATATCTTTTGTTTTTGTAATTCTCTTATCTTCCACCTCGAGAAATCCTCTCCACCTCCTCCAAAAACCTTCAAACCTCCATTGAAGACGCCTCCGAAGCTCCATTCACCGAGGATTGCTCGAGCTCCATCCTTAAGTCCTAGGAAGACGCCTGCATTGGTTGACAGGTTCCCTGAAAGGGATTTTTCTTCTTTTATAACTTGTTTATCCTATGATACATGCTATGAATCTTAGGCTTATTGTAACTTCGTGACAATGTTCTCCATCTTTGATTAGTATAATAGTTTTGTTTCTTCAATTGTTTTAATGCTTTGAATCTTTGTCTTACGCTTTGTTTGATTGGTTTAACTCATTCGATAATCCCAAAATCAAGTTGGCACATATTGCGAGCTGAATCTGACCTAGTCAGTGCCTATAGGATTGACGACCCTATAGAAGATTAAGCCCAAATTACTGAGCCTTAGAGCTAGTTTCGGCCTTACAAGGGAATCACGAACTAGGAACTTTAGGAGGATAGGTCGGGTTAATCGCCTCGAACACAAGTGACTTAGATTTTAATTCAATTGTTTAAACAATCTATTTCCATTATCATCGTATCCCTCCATGATCCTTTAGATGATTGCATTGACAAAAGATCACTTAGGAGTAGTTTAACTTAATTAGGGGTAGAGTAATTTAGTTAGGCTTAGAATAACTTAGCTAGAATTAGATAACTTAATTAGAATTAGTGTAATTCAACCTAGGAGTAGAGTAATTAAACAAAACCAAACTCAAAACCCCCTAAGCCTAGATAACATCCGAGACTTAGTAATTCGGTACTTGCAGAAATAAATCATGTGGACGATAACCTGGACTTAAACCCAGAAATTTATTACTTGATAACGACGGGGTACACTTATCCCTCAGATCGGGTTCTTCACGGAATCCGCATCACACCCCTAGGGCACACGACCAACCCTAGAATTACTATCGGCGGATCTCGAGCTCCTCTGGTGCAAACTGGAACACAGGCGGGTCAGGAATACCCAGAAGGCGGATGTGAGGATCGCAGGCATAGAAGGCGAACCAGATCACGGGGGAAAAGATGATCCAAATCCCGTTCACATCATAGACGTCGAGCTGGATCCCCCCGGGGAAGATCGCCGCCACCACCAGGACGAAGGGAGGATGAACTCGGAGCTGGGAAACCTCACCAGACCATACCCCCTCCACCACCAAATCAAGGAGGGAATGGGCGATCCCCCCAAAGAGGGCGTGACAGAGGTGGAAGAAGGTCACCTTCAGATCCATCATCGGGATCCAGCTCCTCTTCTTCGCAGCAAACCAGATCTCGTAGTAGGAGATGTTGGTCCCTAGTAATTAGTTCCAAAGGGGGGGATAGGAACTAATGTAACTTTTTTCGCTTTTATTTATGCTGACTTAATGTTATTTTTAAGAGTTTGTTAACTCAGCGTGTTGGTCAGCACGACCGATTGATTAGTCAGACAGTTTTAGTTCTATGCTGACTAAGACTGCTTGACTTGAGAGTTGGGAATTGACTCTTGAGAGGTCAGCTTCCAACTTAGCACTCAGATTTACTCAGTTTCAGTTTTAACAATTTATATGCTGAGTAGATATCACAAGCAACACATGCACATATATATATATATATATATATATATATATATATATTGAGAGAAAGAGTTTAGAAGTTACTCAGCATGACTTATCCTGGTTCGGCCTCTCTGCCTACGTCCAGTCCCCAGTTCCTCTTGGGATTTTCAATCCAATACTGAGCTCTTTCAAGGTAGAGCACAAAACCTTTACAAGGTAGTGAGTATGCAAGAGTATGTCCTCTATTCGTCTACTCAGCTCCTACTAAGTACTACAACCCAGCACTTAGATTTTTCTACCACTGGATGCTTACAACCAAGCACTCAGCATACACTCTCAATAGTACGATTGATAAACACTTGTTCTCTTTTCAGTAAAGAACACTTTAGAAGATTACACAGAATCACTCTAGCATTTACACAAAGTATAGAAGGTTTGGTGTAAGATCTTTGTATTTGAGTGCTTTGAAGATTTCTCTCTTGGATCTTTCTTGTTTGTAATTTGGCAAATGTCCAAGTGAAATCCTTGTCCATTTTATAGATGAATTCTGGAGATTAGACCGTTTGAATTTGGTGTGTCCGTTGATTCCAAAACGGCTCTTTTAGCAGACAGCTTCTGGTCAGCTTCAGTTTTGCAGGCCAATCCTGTCATCTGATTTCTTCAGGTGTCAGCCTTGTCTTCTTCCTACAGACTTGTCTTTTACCAATAATCCATTGACCCATGTTTCTTGGAATTAGTCTTCTGTGTATTTTTGAGACATCAATTATTGGTGCAGAAGATTGGCAGACTTTGTCCTTTAGTGAACGGATCCTTCATGCTATCCTGACTGTCACTCAGCTTCATTCGTTATCTTCGAATGTTCAACTTCCATGCTGAGCTCCTTCTTAGTCAGCTCCGTTCTGTTTATACAATTCTGAAGGAGTCTTCTAATTTAGTCAGCTTCTTTCTGGCAACTTTGAAGGAGACTTCTGATACTGAGTTCTACTCCACTCAGCTTCTATTCTTTTATGCTGAGTTCCGTTCCACTCAGCTTGGCTTATGCTGACTTTTGTCCTGTCTAACTTTATGTGTATATTTTTTGCACTCAATATTGAACAAACACATTAGTACAATTAAATTAAAGCATTTAAATTTAATTGCCTCTTAATCATGGATGATTCTGACAAATCAATATCTTGTGGAAAGGTGTTTCAACAAACTCCCCCATTTTGATGTTGGAAAAATACATAATTATGGAACTCAGTTATAAGTTACCCCATGATTGATATATTTTTGAAATAACTCCCCCGTAAGGGTTGCACATATTATCTTAACTTAATTCTAAACCTTCCAAGATTTAATTGAATTAACCTTAAGGCATTTGTGTATACTGACTTAGTTTAATATTAGATTTTTCAAGATCTGAGCTAATTTGGATTTAAGTCAGTTTTCAAAAATATTTGAAGTATGTTGTTACTCAGTTTATTGCATAAGTATTTTGGTGTTAATGTATACTGAGTATGTTTTACTTCTTAATTTGTTTGTTCAATTTTATCAGCCAGATTGAGAAAATGGTATTTGTCATAGATTAAGCAAAAACATATGAAGAAAGATTATATGCTAAGTTCTAAACATTGCCTAAGCTATATCTAGTTCTTCTTCTTTTCCTTCATATTGACTTGAGCTTGAGGGTCATCTCGAGCTACTCCTTTGCCTTTATCTTTACTTCCTGAGGCATTACCTACAGGCTGAGTTCCTTCTTGGCTTGTCTCCCCCGTTTTGCCATCATCGGGTTTATAAAGGAAGGTTTCATTTCGAGCTGCAGTGGAGAGAAAATGTGAGTAACGCTGGAGCCTCTTTGTGCTTTCACCCAAGCCATCAATGACAGTGACACTATCATCTTGGACATGGTGAGGAACCCGGAGAGAGCTGCTAATCATGCTGAGTAGGCATTCATGTGATTTGCTAAGCCAGGTGAGCGAGCTGGTTATCTGAGCAAAAGATTGGTGGTACATCTTCAGCATGGCAGATTCAAAAAACATGCGCTGGGCATTGTTGATGCGCATTGCTTTCATAATTGCTTGGGAAAAGCTCAAGAGTTGACTATTTGAGACTGGTCATAACACTTACAAGATCTTTGAGTCCTCATAGTTCATTGAGAAGCTGAGTGATACCAGATAATTGGCAGGACTCAGCATGAGAAGATCTAGTGGCATCAGCTTGAGGAGGGTTCAAATCTTGAAGCAAGGACTGAGCAGAGGCAATGATTCGTCGTCCTGACTCAGTAGCTTTCAAGTATGTAAATTGAGCAGCATTTGTCTCAGAGGCTGGAATTGAGCTTGATGATGGTGGAGTTGGCTGTTTGCTAGATTGATTATCTTGATTGGTGACAGGACTTTGATGCAGATTGGCTTGAGGAGCTGAGTTATCAACATGCTGTGTAGGAGGTGGAGTTTGGTTAGTCATGTTGACCTGCTCAACTTGAGTGGGGGAAAGTGAAGCAGGATGTGTTCCATCTTGAGCAGTTGGATTTGGATTTTCAAAGGTTTTGGCTTGTTCCTCATCCTGAGTAACAGAGGCTTGTTTTTGCACAAGATCCGTTGGAGGAGACTCAGGCTCAGCATCAGGGGAGAAGTATTTGAACTGAATTTTGGAGAGTTCAGCATCAATATCTTGGGGAGGGGAATCATCCAGAAGATCAATTTGCTTTTGTGCCTTCTTCTTTAGTCGCTTGAACCTTGTTTCTTTAGGAGGAGATGGGTCAGCATGAATATCCTCCTCGTCAGTATCAACTGTCTCTTCGTCCACAGTTGGATTCTCATGCTGCTCAACGTGAACCTTAACAGCAACATTTTCTTCTTCCTCAATTCTCCGCTCAGCATCATCCTGATGTTGCTCAACATGAGTAGGTTGTTCCTGCTCGGTATTGACTTCTTCCTCAACATGAGTTACTTGCTCAGCATCCTTGACCGGCTCAGCATGAGTTTGGTCTAGGTCAATTCCATGATCTTTTGGAGGTACAACCCAATCCAAGGGATTAGCTTCAACTGTCTTTGAGGTATGACCCTTCTTCCTTTTCATCAAGGGGGATTCCGGAGTTTCCTCTTCTTCATCCTCAGGCTCTTCTGGCCTCTTTCTTTTCCCTGCCGAATCAGCTTTCTCCTTAGCCTGGTCAGTATCAACATTCTTAGCTCTATTCATAGCCCTCTTCTTCCTGGGCACTGCATCAACATCTTTTGCACATGTTGCCAGCGCTTTTCTCTTCTTCTTGTCCTTAGGGGACTCAGCAGGAGCCTCCACTTCTTTCTCAGGCTCATGCTCAGGCATAGCTTCCTGTTCAGCTTCATCATTTTCCTCAATATCTTCAACTTCTTCATATCCTTTCAATGGTTGATTGTATAATAATCCAACCAGCAAAGCTGCTGTGATCTCACTTCCTAAGGTATCAGTCTCATTTATGGTCTCAATCTATTTATCCTCGAGGATCTTAGTGATTAAAGAACCTAACCGAAGTTTCTTACCTCCTCGCTGGAGCGCCCCAACCAGAAATACCGGAAGGTTGAGAGGGGTGTAGGTCAGTATGTTCCATATGAAGCACTGCTCAAAGTTGGAGGCAGATGAGGCTGAGTTAAGTTTTGGGAAGATGAAGTTGGTCAATATGTAGTGTGCCATCTTCTGGTCTTGCCCCATACAGGTGTTGGGTATTTCACCTTTATGATTCTTGGGTTTGCAGAACCCCTTGATCTGGTCAAGCTTTTCCTTTGGTACCTTTTCTTTTGTTGTCCTAAACTCCATTCCTTCGTCTGGTAAGTTTAGCAGAGTAGCTAGATAGGCAGGGGTTATGGTGATTTTCTGTCCTTTGACCGTGGTCTCCAAATAGTCAGCATCTTCTTCATCAACAAACATGTTGGAATAGAACTCTCTGACCAACCTAGGGTATGTTTTTCCGGTGAGTGAGAAGAGACCGGTCCATTTGTTCTTCTCAATCCAGTCACAGAACGGTTTCTCAGAAGTGACAAATCCTAGAGAGAACCATCTACATTTTAGAACCTCCAAGTTGTTGACCTTTTTATGGACCTTGATCATGTTCCTTTCTACTGGTTTTGATGAGCCGGCGGGGTCAGCTTGAGTGGGTTTGCCAGAGGTTTGGCCAGGCTGAGTGGTGAAGTTAGGGATTTCGTTTTTGCCGGAAGCCATTGTTACAGATGAAGGTTTTAAGGTTTAGGGAGAGAGAAGGATTCGATTTCAGAAGATTTTAAGCGTAAAGAGTAATGAGTGAGGATCCTTCCACTACTTATAGAGTCTTGAATCATTCCTAATTAGTGAACTAGCCGTTTTCTTCTTGGGACTTTAATCGACAAAGATTCTGCCATTTATGACAGGTTCGGCGCATGTGTATTCATTATTACTTACGTTTTTCTAGGTATGATTTGTTACACGTGTCATTGTTCATTGGTACAAGTGGGCTTTTACTCAGTTTGCCAGAATATGAATCGTGTATGATACTGAGTATTTAATTCTATGTAGATGGATTTTCTCTCTCTTAGTAACTCAATATATGTTAATCACTCAGCATGTACATCTACTCAGCATAAGGTGATTACTCAATATGTTTATCTACTCAGCACAGAATATTTACTCAACATTTGTATCTATCCAGCATAGACTATTAAGCTCAATGTGCAGTAGTTACTAGATTGATACCAGTCAGCATGACAATCACTCAACATTCATTCAAATATTTAGAATTATTGAAGAGGATTAGACATACCGATAGCTTCCCTTAGTATGTTAAATTGCTCACGAGCCAAAGGCTTGGTGAAGATATCTGCAAGCTGTTCATCTGTTGGCACATAGGTCAGCTTGATCTCACCCTTTAGTACGTGATCTCTGATGAAGTGATGCCTTATGCTGACATGCTTCATCCTGCTGTGTTGGATAGGATTCTTGGATAGATCAATGGCACTCTTGTTGTCACACTTGATCTCTATTGTCTCAGTTCTTACTCCATAATCCTCAAGCTATTGCTTTATCCATAGGACTTGAGCTACACAGCTTCCAGCAGCAACGTACTCAGCTTCAGTTGTAGACAGAGCAACTGATGACTGCTTCTTGCTGAACCAGGATACTAGACAGCTTCCAATGAAATGGCATCCTCCTGAAGTACTCTTACGTTCTAGCTTATCCCGTCCATAGTCAGCATCAGTGTATCCTATGAGTGTGAAGTCATTTGAGGCTGGATACCACAAACCTGCATCAACTGAGCTCTGCAAATATCTAAAAATTCTTTTTACAGCAATTAAATGAGATTCCCTTGGGTCAGCTTGATATCTTGCACAATAACATATTGAGTACTGTATATCAGGTCTACTAGCAGTGAGATAAAGTAAGGAGCCTATCATACCTCGATAAAGTTTACTATCTATTGACTTACTTTTCTCATCTTTGCATAGGACAGTATCAGTACCTATAGGGGTTGATATGGGCTTACAATCTTCCATATCAAATTTCTTTAACATCTCATTGGTGTACTTGGACTGACTGATGAAGATGCCATTCTTACCTTGCTTGATCTGAAGTCCAAGGAAGAAACTGAGTTCTCCCATCATAGACATTTCAAATTCAGTCTGCATCTGTTTGCTAAACTCTTGACACAAGGATTCGTCAGTAGCACCAAATATTATGTCATCTACATAGATTTGTGCAAGTAGGGTATGTTTACCCTTTTTCTTAATGAACAAGGTTGTGTCAGCTTTTCCTCTGACATAATTCCTGGTCAGCAGGAAGTTGGTCAACCTTTCATACCAAGCTCTTGGAGCTTGCTTCAGGCCATATAAGGCCTTCTTGAGTTTATAAACGTGGTTTGGAAATTTTGGATCTTCAAAACCGGGAGGTTGATTAACATATACCTCTTCGTTTATAAAACCATTAAGAAATGCACTTTTAACATCCATTTGATACAATTTAAAGTTCATGAAACTAGCATATGCACACAATATATGTATAGCTTCTAACCTAGCAACTGGTGCAAAAGTTTCACCATAATCAATGCCCTCTTGCTGACTATAGCCTTGGGCTACAAGTCGGACTTTGTTCCTAACTACATCTCCATGCTCATCTAGTTTGTTTCTGAAAACCCACTTAGTTCCTATGGATTTTTGATTCCTAGGTTTAGGTACTAAGTCCCATACCTCATTTCTCGTGAATTGGTCAAGCTCTTCTTGCATAGCATTGATCCAATACTCATCATGCTCAGCATCAGCAAAGTTCTTTGGTTCATGGACTGATACGAAAGCAACGTTGCTAAGGAATTTCCTAAGCTGGTCTCTAGTCATTACTTTGTTGTTGGCATCATCAAGGATGGACTTTTCTGAATGTCCTCTTGGAATTTTTATCTCCTTGGGTAATGTTGAGTTGTTTGGAACAGGTGTTTCTACAATCTCAGCAGGGACAGATTGGTCAGCAAAGGTAATTTCAGTTTCGATTTTACCTTTGGTCAGCTCTTGTGCTGATGGCTCAGCACCTCCAATTAGGTCAGTATGAGCTAAGTTCGGCTCGTCCTCCATGGGTTGAGTTGTCTTACCTGCAGGGTCAGTTTCATCGAAATCTACATGGACTGACTCTTCTACAACTTGGGTTCTTTTATTATAAATTCTATATGCTTTGCTGTTTGTTGAGTACCCTAAAAAGATTGCTTCGTCAGCTTTGGCATCAAATTTTCCCAAATTGTCTTTTGTATTGAGTATGAAACATTTACACCCAAAGGCACGAAAGTAGCCAATGTTGGGCTTTCGTCCTTTCCAAAGTTCATAGGGAGTTTTCTTTAATATGGGTCTAACTAAAGCCCTATTCAATATATAACATGCTGTGTTGACAGCTTCTCCCCACAAATACTTTGGAAACCTATTTTCGCTCAGCATTGTCCTGGCAATTTCTACTATTGTCCTATTTTTCCTTTCAACAACTCCATTCTGTTGAGGAGTTCTAGGGGCAGAGAAATTGTGGTCAATACCATTAGTTTCACAGAATTCATCAAACATTTGGTTTTTGAATTCTCCACCATTATCACTTCTAATGTGAGCTACTCTTAGGTCTTTGTCATTTTCAAGCTTTTTGACTAATGTAGTAAACATCTCAAATGTTTCATCTTTGCTACTCAGCAAGATGATCCAAGTATACCTAGAGAAATCATCTACAATAACTAAGGAAAATTTCTTACCTCCCATGCTGAGTGGCTGGATAGGTCCGAAAAGATCCAAATGTAGTAATTCCAATGGTCTTTTGGTTGAGACAACATTTTTGCTATGAAAATACTTTTTGGTTTGTTTACCTTGCTGACAAGCATTACAAAGTTGATGTTTTTCATACTTTAATTTGGGTAATCCCTCAACTAATTGCTTTCTAGCTAGTTTGGCAATGAGGTCCATGCTGACATGTCCAAGTCTCCTATGCCATAGCCAGGAGTTGTCCTCTTTAGATACTAAGCATATATTATTTGAAAATTGTTTTTCTAAACTCAACATATAAACATTTTCTACACGAGGGGCTGTTAAAATCAAATCGTTTGTTTTTCCCTCGAGTATTTGACATTGAGTATCATCAAATATAACCTTTCTTCCACTCTTGCAAAGCTGAGCTACACTTAGAAGATTATATTTGAGACCCTTAACTAAGGAGACTGACTCAATTCTGGGGTTACCTCCAATAGTTCCTGAGCCAAATATCTTACCCTTCTTGTTGTCTCCAAAGCTTACATTACCTCCTCGTTTAAGCTCTAGTGTAATGAACTGAGTTTCATCACCTGTCATGTGTCTTGAGCATGCGCTGTCTATGTACCAAATTTTTGATTTTTCCACGCATGTCAAGCTGACTTGCATTTTAAACTATTCGTTTTTAGGTACCCAATTCTTTTTGGGTCCTTTCTTGTTAGTGTAAACAGGTGCGAAGTCATATTTCAACTTGTGACGACATACTTTTATAGTGTGGCCAGGCTTACCACAGAAGTCACAAAAAGGTACCCTTTGAGGGTTGTACTGAGTATAGTCAGCATTGTTGTGTTGAGCATGCCAGCATACTTTTGTGGAATGCCCTTTTCTTCCGCAGAAGTCACATTCAAAAAAATAGTAATTCCTAGTTGTACCTCGGGAAAACTGACTATTGGACAATCCGTTTGTTATGCCAACACACATCTTTTGTGTGCCCCCTTTTTCCACAACACTCACATTGAGTGAATTGCTTATGCTGACTAGTACTTGCGTACTCAGCATGGGGTTTGTTGAAACACCTTTCCACAAGATTTTGATTTGACAAAATCATCCATGATTAAGAGGCAATTAAATTTAGATGCTTTGATTTAATTGTACTAATATATTTGTTAAATTTTGAGTGCAAAAATATATAAAGTAAAGACAGGTTAAAAAGTCAGCATAAACGAAGCTGAGTAGAATGGAACTCGGCATGACAGAATAGAAGCTGAGTGGAGTTAAAATTCAGAAGCAAAACGAAGCTGACTAAAGTTGAAGACTTCTTCAGGAGCGGTTAAACAGAACGGAGCTGACCTTGAAGGAACTCAGCATGAACGTTGAACATTCGAAAAGAACAAACAAAGCTGAGTAACAATCAGGACATCATGAAGGATCCGTTCTCTAAAAGACAAAGTCTGCCAATCTTCTGCACCAATAATTGGAACCTCGAAGACACCTAAAAGACTAATTCCAAGAGTCATGGGACATTGGATTATTGGAAACAGACAACTGGCACAAACAGACAAACCAGACGCTAGAAGACAAACTTGACGCCTGAAGAAAACAGAGAAAGGGAATGGAGGTGCAGTCTGAAGCTTTCCAGAAATTGTTCCCCAAAAGAGCCGTTTTGCTGTTAACGGTTAGGACATTTCAAAACGATCAAATCTACAGATTTCCTTCTATAAAAGGACAATCGAAAAACTTGGATAATCACTGAAGCATCAAAAGAAAAATACAAGAGAGAAAGTTTAAAAGCACTCAAATACAAAAAGGATCTTACATCAACTGTTCTATGTGTAAATGCTAGATTGAGTTGTAATCATCTAAAGTGTTCTTTAGTTCAAAAAGAACAAGTCTGTGATCAATAGGAATATTGAGAGTGTAAAGCTGAGTGCTTGGTTGTAAGCATTTCAGTGGTAGAGAAATCTAGGTGTTGGGTTGTAGCACTTAGTAGGAGTTGAGTAGACGAATAGAGGAAGGTACTCTTGCATATTCAACTGCCTTGTAATTGGTTTGTGCTCTACCTTTAAAGAGCTCATTATTGGATTCAAAAAGCCCGGAGGACTCTAGGGACTGGACGTAGGCAGAGAGGCCGAACCAGGATAAGTGATACTGAGTAATCTCTAAACTCTCTCTTATAATTGCATGTGTTGTTTGCTTTATTTACTCAGCATATAAATTGCCTAAGCTGGTCCTGAGTAAGTAAGTGGTGCTGAGTTAGAAGCTGACCTCCAAGAGTGTCAATTCCTAACTCTCAAGGAAACAACTTTGGTCAACATCTGACTAAAGCTGTCCTGTGATATATCTCACCAAGCTGACCAAAGGCTGAGTTAATAAACTCTCAAAATAACATCCAGTCAGCTCAATTAAAACACGAAAAAGTTATATTAGTTCCTAACCCCCCCTTGGAACTAATTACCAGGGACCAACAGGGTTTATTTCTACTTGAGCCATTCACTTGACTCTGTAAGGTTGTGACATCCTTTCTAAGTTTCTTTGACTCGGATTGGACCTCCATGACAAACTTATGCATGATTTGCATGTTGGTATGTAAATCTGAGTTGTCCTGGAGGAGATATCGGAGGTCACTCAGCTTTACCTCTTCAATCTCGTCACATCGCCTACTGAGTGATTTTATTTTGTTATTGCATTTTTTAGTTAACTTATGTAAGTCACTCAGGGCATTTACCATCTCATTTTTAAACAAAAGTAAAGGTGTTACCTCATTGTTGTTTTCCTCCTGCTCAGAGTCTCCAGAGAGATCAGCTTGTTCAGATTGAGATTGGTCAGCTCCATCATCTGCCATGAGACATATGTTGGCTGTTTCATTCTGTTCAGTTTCAGCCGATGTTGACTCATCACTGCCACTCCACGTGGCCACAATTGCCTTTTTGCTTCCATTCCTATCTTTCTTTAGATTAGGACAGCTTGACTTAATGTGCCCGGTTTGATGACATTCATAGCATGTGACAGGCTTGGAGCTGTCCTTTTTGTATCTGGTGTCACTGGGCTCATCTTTATATCTGTCTCCTTTCTTGTAAGGCCGCTTACTATTTCTTTCATTTCTTCTGAACAGCTTTTTCATTTTTCTAGTAAACATGGCCATTTCCTCATCATCAGTTGATTCAGCTTCTGTGGAGTCAGCTTTCATCACTAGTGATTTCTGTTTCTTGTCCTCAGATTTTTCTTTAGCTTCAAAGTTTTTCATGGAAATTTCTGTTGAAACACCTTTCCACAAGATTTTGATTTGACAAAATCATCCATGATTAAGAGACAATTAAATTTAAATGCTTTGATTTAATAGTACTAATGTGTTTGTTCAATATTGAGTGCAAAAATATATATAAAGTTAAACAGGACAAAAGTCAGCATAAGCCAAGCTGAGTGGAATGGAACTCAGCATGAAAGAATAGAAGCTGAGTGGAGTAGAACTCAGTCTCAGAAGTCTTCTTCAAAGTTTCCAGAACGAAGTTGACTAAATTAGAAGACTCCTTCAGAATTGAATAAATAGAACGGAGCTGACTAAGAAGGAACTCAGCATGGAAGTTGAACATTCGAAGATAACGAATGAAGCTGAGTAACAGTCAGGACAGCATGAAGGATCCGTTCACTAAAGGACAAAGTCTGCCAATCTTCTGCACCAATAATTGAAGCCTCGAAAATATACAGAAGACTAATTCCAAGAAACATGGGTCAATGGATTATTGGTAAAAGACAACTGGCATAAAAAGACAAGTCTGATGCAAGAAGACAAAACCTGACGCCTGAAGAAAACAGAGGAAGGGAATGGCGGAACAGTCTGAAGCTGACCATAAGATGTTCCCTAAAAGAGCCGTTTTGGTGTTAACGGCTAAAACAATTCAAATGATCCATCTGCAGATTTCCATCTATAAAAGGGCAATCAAGTACCTTGGATCATTACCGAAGTATCAAAAGAAAAATACAAGAGAGAAATCTTCAAAGCACTCAAATACAAAGATCTTACACCAAATCTTCTATTCTCTGTGTAAATGCTAGAGTGATTCTGTGTAATCTTCTAAAGTGTTCTTTACTGAAAAAAGAACAAGTGTTTTATCAATTGTTATATTGAGAGTGTATGATGAGTGTTTGGTTGTAAGCATTCAGTGGTAGAAAAATCTAAGTGTTGGGTTGTAGTACTTAGTAGGAGCTGAGTAGACGAATAAAGGACGTACTCTTGCATACTCACTGCCTTGTAAAGGATTTGTGCTCTACCTTGAAAGAGCTCAGTATTGGATTGAAAATCCCAGGAGGAACTGGGGACTGGACGTAGGCAGAGAGGCCGAACTAGGATAAGTCGTGCTGAGTAACTTCTAAACTCTTTCTCTCAATATATATATATATATGTGCGTGTGTTGCTTGTTATATTTACTGAGCTTATAAAATTGTTAAAACTGAAACTGAGTAAATCTGAGTGTTGAGTTGGAAGCTGACCTCTCAAGTGTCAATTCCCAACTCTCAAGTCAAGCAGTCTTAGTCAGCATAGAACTAAAACTGTCTGACTAATCAATCGGTCGTGCTGACCAACACGCTGAGTTAATAAACTCTTAAAATAACATTAAGTCAGCATAATTAATCACGAAAAAAGTTACATTAGTTCCTATCCCCCCCCCTTGGAACTAATTACTAGGGACCAACAAGTGGTATCAGAGCCTAAGCTCACTACTCAAAGATCTAACAATCTTGAGCTGATCCCGAAAAATGGGTGAAAATAGTACTCGTTTCCTTCCCGGGAACCAAACAACACAGATACTCCTTGAGGGACTATCAATAACTAGGCCTCCCCTATTCTTTGGATCCAACTATACATTCTGGAAGAATAGGATGAAGAACTTTATTCAAGCCACTAACATGAGTGCATGGCTTGCAATTGTTCAAGGTCCACATGTGCCATACAAAACTGTTAACAATGAGAAAATTGTTAAAAGTGAAGCTGAGTGGACAGAGGATGACCTCAGAAAATTACAAAATAATGCTTCGGCTATCAATATGCTTCACTGTGCTCTAGATGCTGCAGAATACAATAAGATTTCAGGTTGTGAGTCAGCACAGGAGATCTGGAAGAAGCTGGAAGTGACTTATGAAGGCACCAGCAAGGTCAAGGAATCCAAAGTGAACCAACACATGCGATTGTATAAGCTGTTCGAGATGACTGACAATGAGGAAATCTCAGCAATGAATGACAGGTTCACCAACATAATAAATGAGCTTAAAAGACTCGGTAAGAATTTCACTGAAGAAGAACAAGTGAAGAAGATCTTACGAAGTCTTCCCAAAAGCTGGCAAGCTAAGAAGACAGCTGTAGAGGAAGCTCAGGACCTGACCACATACAAATATGATGAGCTGATCGGTTCCTTGCTGACCCATGAAATCTCCATGAAAATTTTTGAAGCTAAGGAGAAAACCGAAGATAAGAAGCAGAAATCATTAGTGATGAAAGCTGACTCCACTGAAGCTGAGTCAACTGATGATGAGGAAATGGCCATGTTTACTAGAAAAATGAAAAAGCTGTTCAGAAGAAGTGAAAGAAATAGTAAGCGGCCATACAAGAGAGGAGACAGATATAAAGCTGAGTCCAGTGACACCAGATACAAAAAGGACAGCTCCAAGCCTGTCACATGTTATGAGTGCCATCAAACTGGGCATATTAAGTCAAGCTGTCCTAATCTAAAGAAAGATAAGAATGGAAGCAAAAAGGCAATGGTGGCCACGTGGAGTGACAGTGATGAGTCGACATCATATGAAGCTGAGCAAAATGAAACAGCCAACATATGTTTCATGGCAGATGATGGAGCTGACCAATCTCAATCTGAGCAAGCTGACCTCTCTAGAGATTCTGAGCAGGAGGAAAACAACAATGAGGTAACATCCTTACTTTTGCTTAGAAATGAAATGGTAAATGCCCTGAGTGACTTATATGCACTAACTAAGAAGTGTAACAAAAAGATTAAGGCACTCAGCAGGCGCTGCGACGAGATTGAGGAGGTCAAGCTGAGTGATCTTCGATATCTCCTCCAAGACAACTCAACATTACATAGCAACATAGAAGTTATGCACAAGTTTGTCTTGGAAGTCCAATCAGATTCAAAGAAACTGAAAAAGGACGTCACCACCTTACAGAACCAAATAAACGGTTCAACTAAGAATAAACCCCATGCTGAGTACTCAGGTACTGGTCAGCATAAACAATTTACTCAATGTAGCTGTTGTGGGAAGAAAGGACACACAAAAGCTGTGTGCTGGCATAACAAACAGACTGTCCAATGTGACTTCTGTGGTAAGAAAGGTCATACTACCAAGGTATGCTGGCATGCTCAGCACAACAATGCTGACCACACTCAACATCACCCTCAAATGGTAACTCAGTGTGGCTTTTGGTGGTAAAAGTGGCCATACTACAAAAGTATGTCGTCACAAACTAAAATATGACTCTGCATCTGTTTATACTAACAAGAAAGGACCCAAAAGGAATTGGGTACCTAAAGATGAATAGTTTAAAATGCAGGTCAGCTTGACATGCGTGGAGAAGTCAAAACTTTGGTATATAGATAGCGCATGCTCAAGACACATGACAGGTGATGAAACTCAGTTCATCACACTAGAGCTTAAACGAGGAGGTAGTGTAAGCTTTGGAGACAACAAGAAGGGTAAGATAGTTGGCTCAGGAACTATCGGAGGTAACCCCAGAATTGAGTCAGTCTCCTTAGTTAAGGGTCTTAAATATAATCTTCTAAGTGTAGCTCAGCTTTGCAAGAGTGGAAGAAAGGTTGTATTTGATGATACTCAATGTCAAATACTCGAGGGAAAAACAAACGATTTGATTTTAACAGCCCCTCGTGTAGAAAATGTTTATATGTTGAGTCTAGAAAAACAATTTTCAAATAATGTATGCTTAGTATCTAAAGAGGACAACTCCTGGCTATGGCATAGGAGACTTGGGCATGTCAGCATGGACCTCCTTGCCAAACTGGCTAGAAAGCAATTAGTTGAGGCATTACCCAAATTAAAGTATGAAAAAGATCAACTTTGTAATGCTTGTCAGCAAGGTAAACAAACCAAAAAATCTTTTCATAGCAAAAAGGTTGTCTCAACCAAAAGACCATTGGAATTACTACATTTGGATCTTTTCGGACCTATCCAGCCACTCAGCATGGGAGGTAAGAAATTTTCCTTAGTTATTGTAGATGATTTCTCTAGGTATACTTGGGTCATCTTGCTGAGCAGCAAAGATGAGACATTTGAGATGTTTACTACATTAGTGAAAAAGCTTGAAAATGACAAAGATCTAAGAGTAGCTCACATTAGAAGTGATAATGGTGGAGAATTCAAAAACCAATTGTTTGATGAATTCTGTGAAGCTAATGGTATTGACCATAATTTCTCTGCCCCTAGAACTCCTCAACAGAATGGAGTTGTTGAAAGGAAGAATAGGACAATAATAGAAATTGCTAGGACAATGCTGAGTGAAAATAGGCTTCCAAAGTATTTTTGGGGAGAAGCTGTCAATACAGCATGTTACATATTGAATAGGGCCTTGGTAAGACCTATATTAAAGAAAAGGGAAAATTACATAGAAATTCATCTTTTAAAAACTATTTACAACTATGTCAAGTCATAATTTTGGATTATGTCAAATTATTAAAATCAGTACATTTAATATATTTTAAGGATTAGAATTTATAAATTAGAAGTCTAGAATATATTTTCTAGAGTTTATGATTTATGAATTGAAGTCTAGATTTTTAAATTAGGGTGTAAAATCATAATATATAAGAATATATGACATATTAAAAATTAAGTTTGGTGATATGACTTAGTTGTAATTTTGTACTTAATTATGATATTTATGTATTTGACCCTAAAGAAAACTCCTTATGAACTTTGGAAAGGACGAAAGCCCAATATTGGATACTTTCATGCCTTTGGTGTAAATGTTTTATACTCAACACTAAGGATAATTTGGCAAAGTTTGATGCCAAAGCTGATGAAGCAATCTTTTTAGGGTACTCAACAAACAGCAAAGCATATAGAATTTATAATAAAAGAACCCAAGTTGTAGAAGAGTCAGTCCATGTAGATTTCGATGAAACTGACCCTGCAGGTAAGACAACTCAACCCATGGAGGACGAGCCGAACTCAGCTCATACTGACCAAAGTGGAGGTGCTGAGCCATCAGCACAAGAGCTGACCAAAGGTAAAATCGAAACTGAAATTACCTTTGCTGACCAATCTGTCCCTGCAGATATTGTAGAAACACCTATTCCAAACAACTCAACATTACCCAATGAGATAAAAATTCCAAGAGGACATTCAGAAAAGTCCATCCTTGATGATGCCAACAACAAAGTAATGACTAGAGACCGGTTTAGGAAATTCCTTAGCAACGTTGCTTTCGTATCAGCTCATGAACCAAAGAACTTTGCTGATGCTGAGCATGATGAGTATTGGATCAATGCTATGCAAGAAGAGCTTGACCAATTCACGAGAAATGAGGTATGGGATTTAGTACCTAAACCTAGGAATCAAAAATCCATAGGAACTTAGTGGGTTTTTAGAAACAAACTAGATGAGCATGGAAATGTAATCAGGAACAAAGCTCGACTTGTAGCCCAAGGCTATAGTCAGCAAGAGGGCATTGATTATGGTGAAACCTTTGCACCAGTTGCTAGGTTAGAAGCTATACATATATTGTGTGCATATGCTAGTTTCATGAACTTTAAATTGTATCAAATGGATTTTAAAAGTGCATTTCTTAATGGTTTTATAAACGAAGAGGTATATGTTAATCAACCTCCCGGTTTTGAAGATCCAAAATTTCCAAACCACGTTTATAAACTCAAGAAGGCCTTATATGGCCTGAAGCAAGCTCCAAGAGCTTGGTATGAAAGGTTGACCAACTTCATGCTGACCAGGAATTATGTCAGAGGAAAAGCTGACACAACCTTGTTCATTAAGAAAAAGGGTAAACATACCCTACTTGCACAAATCTATGTAGATGACATAATATTTGGTGCTACTGATGAAACCTTGTGTCAAGAGTTTAGCAAACAGATGCAGACTGAGTTCGAAATGTCTATGATGGGAGAACTCAGCTTCTTCCTTGGACTTCAGATCAAGCAAGGTAAGAACGGCATCTTCATTAGTCAGTCCAAGTACACCAAAGAGATGTTAAAGAAATTTGATATGGAAGATTGTAAGCCCATATCAACCCATATGGGTACTGATAATGTCCTATGCAAAGATGAGAAAAGTAAGTCAATAGATAGTAAACTTTATCGAGGTATGATAGGCTCCTTACTTTATCTCACTGCTAGTAGACCTGATATACAGTACTCAGTATGTTATTATGCAAGATATCAAGCTGACCCAAGGGAATCTCACTTAATTGCTATAAAAAGAATTTTTAGATATTTGCAGAGCTCAGTTGATGCAGGTTTGTGGTATCCAGCCTCAAATGACTTCACACTCATAGGATACACTGATGCTGACTATGGACGGGATAAGCTAGACGTAAGAGTACTTCAGGAGGATGCCATTTCCTTGGAAGCTGTCTAGTATCTTGGTTCAGCAAGAAGCAGTCATCAGTTGCTCTGTCTACAACTGAAGCTGAGTACGTTGCTGCTGGAAGCTGTGTAGCTCAAGTCCTATGGATAAAGCAACAGCTTGAGGATTATGAAGTAAGAACTGAGACAATAGAGATCAAATGTGACAACAAGAGTGCCATTGATCTATCCAAGAATCCTATCCAACACAGCAGGATGAAGCATGTCAGCATAAGGCATCACTTCATCAGAGATCACGTACTAAAGGGTGAGATCAAGCTAACCTATGTGCCAATAAATGAACAGCTTACAGATATCTTCACCAAGCCTTTGGCTCGTGAGCAATTTAACATACTAAGGGAAGCAATCGGTATGTCTAATCCTCTTCAATAATTCTAACTATTTGAATAAATGTTGAGTGATTACCATGATGACTGATATCAATCTAGTAACTACTGCACATTGAGCTTAATAGTCTATGCTGAGTAGATACAAATGTTGAGTAAAATATTATGTGCTGAGTAGATAAACATATTGAGTAATCATCTTATGCTGAGTAGATGTACATGCTGTGTGATTAACGTATGTTGAGTTACTAAGAGATAGGAAATCCATCTACGTAGAATTAAATACTCAGTATCATAAACAACTCATATTCTGGCAATCTGAGTAAAAGCCCACTTGCAGCGATAAACAATGACACGTGTAACAAATCATACCTAGAAAAACGCAAGTAATAATGAATACCCATGCGCCGAACCTGTCATAAATGGTAGAATCTTTGTCGATTAAAGTCCCAAGATGAAAACGGCTAGTTCATTAATGACTCAAAACTCTATAAGTAGTGGAAGGATCCCCACTCATTACTCTTTACGCTTAAAATCTTCTGAAATCGAATTCTTCTCTCTCCCTAAACCTTAAAACCTTCATCTGTAACAATGGCTTCCGGTAAAAACGAAATCCCTAACGTCACCACCCAGCTTGGCCAAACATCTGGCAAACCCACTCAAGCTGACCCCGCCGGTTCATCTAAACCAGTAGAAAGGAACATGATCAAGGTCCATAAGAAGGTCAACAACTTGGAGGTTCTGAAATGCAGATGGTTCTCTCCAGGATTCGTCACTTCTGAGAAACCGTTCTGTGACTGGATCGAGAAGAACAAATGGACCGGTCTCTTCTCACTCGCCGGAAAAACATACCCTAGACTGGTCAGAGAATTCTATTCCAACATGTTTGTTGATGAAGAAGATGCTGACTACTTGGAGACCACGGTCAAAGGACAGAAAATCACCATAACCCCTGCCTATCTGGCTACTCTGCTAAACTTACCAGACGAAGGAATAGAGTTTAGGACAACAAAAGAAAAGGTACTAAAGGAAAAGCTTGACCAGATCAAGGGGTTCTGCAAACCCAAAGATCATAAAGGTGAAATACCCAACACCTGTATGGGGCAAGAACAGAAGATGGCTCACTACATATTGACTAACTTCATCTTCCCCAAACTCAGCTCAGCTTCCTCTGCTTCCAATTTTGAACAGTGCTTCATATGGCACATGCTGACCTACACCCCTCTCAATCTTCCGGTATTTCTGGTTGGTGCGCTCCAGCGAGGAGGTAAGAAACTTCGGTTAGGTTCCTTAATCATTAAGATCATCGAGGATAAACAGATCGAAACAATAAATGAAACCGATACCTTGGGAAGTGAGATCACAGCAGCTCTGCTGGTTGGATTATTATTCAATCAACCATTGAAAGGATATGAGGAAGTTGAAGATATTGAGGAAAATGATGAAGCTGAACAGGAAGTTGTGCCTGAGGATGAGGCTGAGAAAGAAGTGGAGGCTCCTACTGAGTCTCCTAAGGCCAAGAAGAAGAGAAAAGCACTGGCAATGTGTGGAAAAGATATTGACGCAGTGCCCAGGAAGAAGCGGGCCATGAACAAAGCTAAGAATGTTGATACTGACCAGGCTAAGGAGAAAGCTGAGTCGGCAGAGAAAAGAAAGAGGCCAGAAGAGCCTGAGGATGAAGAAGAGGGAACTCCGGAATCCCCTTTGATGAAAAGGAAGAAGGGTCATACCTCAAAGACAGTTGAAGCAAATCCCTTGGATTGGATTGTACCTTCAAAAGGTCATGGAATTGACCTAGACCAAACTCATGCTGAGCCGGTCAAGGATGCTGAGCAAGAAACTCATGTTGAGGAAGAAGTCAATACCGAGTAGGAACAACCTACTAATGTTGAGCAACATCAGGATGATGCTGAGCGGAGAATTGAGGAAGAAGAAAATGTTGCTGTTGAGGATCATATTGAGCAACATGAGAATCCAACTGTGGTAGAAGAGACAGTTGATACTGATGAGGAGGTTATTCATGCTGACCCATCTCCTCCTAAAGAAACAAGGTTCAAGCGACTCAAGAAGAAAGCACAAAAGCAAATTGATCTTCTGGATGATTCGCCTCCTCAAGATATTGATGCTGAACTCTCCAAAATTCAGTTCAAATATTTCTCTCATGATGCTGAGCCTGAGTCTCCTCCAACGGATCTTGTGCAAAACCAAGCCTCTGTTACTCATATTGAGGAACAAGCCAAGACTCCGGAGAATCCAAAAACTGCTCAAGATGGAACAAATCATGCTTCAACTTCACCCACTCAGGATGAGCAGGTCAACATGACTAACCAAACTCCACCTCCAACACAGCATGTTGATAAATCAGCTCCTGAAGCCAATCTGCAAGATGATCAATCTGGCAAACAGCCAACTCCACCTCCATCAAGCTCAATTCCAGCCTCTGAGACAAATGCGGCTCAATTCACATACTTAAATGCTACTGAGTGAGGCCGACGAATCATTGCCTCTGCTCAGTCCTTGCTTCAAGAATTGAACCCTCCTCAAGCTGATGCTACTAGATCTTCTCATGCTGAGTCCTCTCAACTATCTGGTATCACTCAGCTTCTCAATGAACTTAGAGGACTCAAGGATCTAGTAAGTGTTATGACCACAGTTCAGACTCAGGAACCCAGGCAAGACCAAATAGCAAAGCTGACTGAATTGGTACTCACAATGGTAAACCATCTGAACTCGCTTGAAGGAAAAATCCAACAACCGTCGGAAGTTAATCTAGGGTATGCAACTTCCACTGAACTTCAAGGCTATTTTGCTAAGTTAACTGCAGAACTGTGCAAATCAAGCGCACCTGGCAATACTGAGTATGCCACATCTGCTGAACTCCAAGAATGCTTTACCAAGTTCAATGCTGAGCTGACTTGTACACGTGAGTTAGTCTCCTCCTCCTCTCAGTGTACAATTGACCAACTGAGCGAAGCAGTAAGTCTACTCAACGTCAACAAAGCACATATGGATGTCGATCCAGTCTCCAATGGTCAACTCTTGAGCTTTTCCCAAGCAATTATGAAGGCAATGCGCATCAACAATGCTCAGCGCATGTTTTATGACTCTGCCTTGCTAAAAATGTACCACCAATCTTTTGGTCAGCTCACCAGTGCGCTCACCTGGCTTAGCAAATCCCATGAATGCCTACTCAGCATGATTAGAAGCTCTCTCCGGGTTCCTCGCCATGTCCAAGATGACATTGTTCCTATAATTGATGGCTTGCGTGAAAGTACTAAGAGGCTCCAGCGTTACTCAAATCACCTCTCCACTCATGCTCGCAATGATACCTTCCTTTATAAACCCGATGATGGCAAAACGGGGGAGACAAGCCAAGAAGGAACTCAGCCTGTAGGTAATGCCTCAGGCAGTAAAGATAGGAACTAATGTAACTTTTTCGCTTTTATTTATGCTGACTTAATGTTATTTTAAGAGTTTGTTAACTCAGCGTGTTGGTCAGCACGACTGATTGATTAGTCAGACAGTTTTAGTTCTATGCTGACTAAGACTGCTTGACTTGAGAGTTGGGAATTGACTCTTGAGAGGTCAGCTTCCAACTTAGCACTCAGATTTACTCAGTTTCAGTTTTAACAATTTATATGCTGAGTAGATATCACAAGCAACACATGCACATATATATATATATATTGAGAGAAAGAGTTTAGAAGTTACTCAGCATGACTTATCCTGGTTCGGCCTCTCTGCCTACGTCCAGTCCCCAGTTCCTCCTGGGATTTTCAATCCAATACTGAGTTCTTTCAAGGTAGAGCACAAACCCTTTACAAGGCAGTGAGTATGCAAGAGTATGTCCTCTATTCGTCTACTCAGCTCCTACTAAGTACTACAACCCAGCACTTAGATTTTTCTACCACTGGATGCTTACAACCAAGCACTCAGCATACACTCTCAATAGTACGATTGATAAACACTTGTTCTCTTTTCAGTAAAGAACACTTTAGAAGATTACACAGAATCACTCTAGCATTTACACAAAGAATAGAAGGTTTGGTGTAAGATCTTTGTATTTGAGTGCTTTGAAGATTTCTCTCTTGGATCTTTCTTGTTTGTAATTTGGCAAATGTCCAAGTGAAATCCTTGTCCATTTTATAGATGAATTCTGGAGATTAGACGGTTTGAATTTGGTGTGTCCGTTGATTCCAAAACGGCTCTTTTAGCAGACAGCTTCTGGTCAGCTTCAGTTTTGCAGGCCAATCCTGTCATCTGATTTCTTCAGGTGTCAGCCTTGTCTTTTTCCTACAGACTTGTCTTTTTGTGGCAGTTGTCTTTTACCAATAATCCATTGACCCATGTTTCTTGGAATTAGTCTTCTGTGTATTTTTGAGACTTCAATTATTGGTGCAGAAGATTGGCAGACTTTGTCCTTTAGTGAACGGATCCTTCATGCTATCCTGACTGTCACTCAGCTTCATTCGTTATCTTCGAATGTTCAACTTCCATGCTGAGCTCCTTCTTAGTCAGCTCCGTTCTGTTTATACAATTCTGAAGGAGTCTTCTAATTTAGTCAGCTTCGTTCTGGCAACTTTGAAGGAGACTTCTGATACTGAGTTCTACTCCACTCAGCTTCTATTCTTTTATGCTGAGTTCCGTTCCACTCAGCTTGGCTTATGCTGACTTTTGTCCTGTCTAACTTTATGTGTATATTTTTTGCACTCAATATTGAACAAACACATTAGTACAATTAAATCAAAGCATTTAAATTTAATTGCCTCTTAATCATTGATGATTTTGACAAATCAAAATCTTGTGGAAAGGTGTTTCAACAGGAGACGCCCAAGAAGGAATCAAGGTACTATAGCGGATCAGATCAGGGATGAAATATGTAGGCAGAACGAGGACAATGCCAGACATAATCCTTTCGCCAACCGAGAATCGCCCTTCACAGAGTGGATTGAAGCTGAGGAAACTAATAGGCATTTCAAGATCCCAAATGTACCAGGCTACTCTGGTGAAGATAATCCTGAAGCTCATGCAAGGAAGTATTGCATGTTGCTTGGTCTTAACCGAGCTAGTGAAGCAGTGTTGTGCCGGATGTTTATTACCATGCTAAAAGGCCCGACGTATGATTGGTTTCAATCTCTCCCTCCAGGATCGATCGATAGCTGGGACCAATTGAGTAGAGAATTTTGCGCAAAGTTCGCATGAAGCATCCCATCGGTGGTTAAATCGCGAAAACTCTTCGAACTAAATCAAAAAGAAAATGAGTCTCTAAGAGATTATGTTAATAACTTCAACAAGTTATGCATTCACGTTGTAGACGTGGATGTCTCCATAGCCGTAGAAGCAGTGGTAAAAAATACAACATGCAAGAGCTTGCAGGTGGACCTCATCAGAAATAAGCCGAAGACTATAACAGAGCTGATGGAAAGGTGTAAGGATTTCATGGAAGTTGATGATATCCGAAGGGAGTCAGCTTCTCCTCCCAAGAGAGGGAAAGGCGAATCCCGAAGGAGGGATAAGGAAAAAGAAAAGCTCTCTGATTCTTCCTCCTGAAGTAGGCGGAGAGGCTCTAGGAATAAATCAGCATATACACCATCGTTTACGCCGTTAAACGCCTCCAAAAGTGAAGTGCTAATGTGGATAGAAAACAGCCAACACAAACGGAGCATTTCATACCCCGAACCAAAAGGGGGAGAGTACACCAATACGGGGAGAAACCCCAAGAATTATTACAAGTATCACAGGAGGAATGGCCATGAAACAGATGCATGCTGGGAGCTGGCCAGAGAGATTAAAAGGCTTATTGAGAGAGGAAAACTGGACAGGTTCGTCCAGAACGACAAGAAAGGAGATGGTGATAAACCAAGAGATGAGCCGAAGAAGAAGGCTAATGGGGTCATTAATGTCATCGCCAGCAGACCAGGGTATCAGCCCACGGTAAATAAGGTGAAAACTATTGCTCTAGACAGAGCATCACTCAATCGCCCCTTTGCAGATATTGGTCCAGCGTCCCTCTACATGCAAATGCTCTCATCATCACCATGATGGTGGAAGGATGGGAAATGAAGAGAGTAATGGTAGACACTAGCAGTTCATGCAATGTCATCACTCGAGGAGTGTTTGCCAAACTCAAGGTTGATCCCATTCAGATAGAGACCACCATCGTAGATATCCTAGGAGTAACGGGTCACACAATCCAGACAAAGGGACAAGTGACGCTGGAATGCGAATTAGCAGATGAAGATCAGGTGTGGATGGGAGATCTGGAGTTCTCCATCATGGACGGTCAATTGGCATACAACATCATCTTGGGATGGCCTTTTATCTCAGAAGTGGCGGCTCTCATATCGATATGCCATTTGACGATGTACATCCCTACTGCTAAGGGAGGAGTAATGATCAAGGGGAACCAGAAGGTCGCTCAGGAGACATACTCTGCATCCTTATCGATCCGCCCACAGTCCAAGGATGATGAAGAAGATGAGCTTGTTACGACGGCCCTTGGAGATACAGAAATGTTCCTCATTGCGGATGGTAAGCAGGTACAGATCGCCAAAGGGCTAAAAGTTGAGATTAAGGAGGATGTTACGAAAGTTCTCCTCGAATCAGAAGACGTGTTCGCATGGAAAGATGAGATCCTCACAGGGGTCAATCCAGATGTGATCACTCATAAGCTCAATATCGCCGAAGACGCAGTCCCTGTGGCTCAAAAGAGAAGGAATCATGGGCCAGAGAGACAGAAAGTGATAGAGGAAGAGATATCTAAACTGAAGAAGGTGGACGCCATTAAGGAAGTTATTTATATGCAATGGCTGGCGAATGTGGTCCTGGTTAAAAAGGCAGGCGGATCATACCGCATGTGCATCGATTTCACGGACCTTAACAAGGTTTGTCCCAAAGACAACTACCCTTTTCCTTGCATTGATATCCTAGTTGATGGGACCGCAGGACATGCAGTATATTCCTTCATAGATGTGAAGTCGAGCTATCACCATATCCTCATGGAGCCATCGGATAGGATCAAAACTTCCTTTGTAACTCATCAGGCGACTTATTTCTTCAAGGTCATGCCTTTTGGGCTTAAGAACACTGGAGCTACTTACCAGCGGATGATGAACAAGATATTCGAAGGAAGGAAGGGTGACAACTTCTCAGTTTACGTGGATGACATGATCATTAAAAGCACCACCATGGAGAGGCACGCAGAGGACATAAGAGAGGTCTTAGGAGTCCTACGCCATTACAACATTAAGCTAAATCCTAAGAAGTGTACTTTCAGGGCAACTTATGGAAAATTCCTCGGATATATGATCAGCCAGAAAGGAGTAGGTCTCAATCCAGATAAAATCAAAGCTGTAGTAGACATGAAGGCGCCGCAAAATATCCGAGAAGTGCAATGCCTCAACGGGCGGATCATAGCACTTGGCCGATTTATCTCATGCTCCGCTCGTAGATGCCAACCTTTCTATGAAGTGATAAAAAAGAAGAAAGCATTCGAGTGGAATGAAGATTGCAAGCAAGCCTTCGAAGGGATCAAGCGCTTCCTCTCAGAACCACCTCTAATGAGCAGGCCTTTAGAAGGTGAGAATCGATACATGTATGTTTTTGTTACAGACAAAGCAGTTTGTACTGTCATGATAAGGGAAGAAGATGGTCAGCAATATCCAATCTATTATGTAAGCAAAGTCCTAAAAGATGCCGAAACTCGGTATTCGAGATTGGATAAAATGGCATTAGCTGTGGTCACTACCTCGATTCACCTTAGACCATATTTCCAGGCTCATACAATCATCGTCCGCACCAACATACCCATGAGGAAGGTATTACAAAAGCCAGAAACTTCAGGGAGGTTGATGGAGTGGGCAATCCGCCTGGGCGAATTTGATGTTCGTTATGAAGGCAGATCTGCCTTGAAAAGCCAAGTCTTGGCAGACTTTGTGAACGAATTCACTGAAGAGGGCGTGAACCTTCCTAAACCAAAAGTGGAGGAATGGATGATGTACACCGATGGCGCATCTTCAGCGGAAGGTGCAGGGATATGCATAGTGATCAAGGGGCCTCATTACATCAAGTTACATTATGCTGCGAAATTAGAGTTCCCTACAACAAATAATGTCGCAGAATATGAGGCCTTGATATTGGCGCTACGCCTATTGAAGGAGATTACGCCGGAGCGAGTTGTGATCTATAGCGACTCCAAGCTGATGGTCAACCAGGTGATCAAAAACTTTGATGTAAAAGATGAAACTCTGGTCAAATATGTAGAGGAGGTCAAAAAGTTATTAAACCTCCTGGAAATCAAAGAGACTAAATGGGAGCTAGTCCATGTGCTGCGAGGATCAAACACAAAAGCGGATCACCTGGCTAAACTGGCTTCAAGCAAAGATCAATGGGCAGACCTGCAATGCCCCTTCGAGGTAAAAACTAGACCGACATTCGCCCCAGAAGTCGTAGCTCTCCTTATATCTGCCGTAGGAGATTGCATATCACCTATCCAGCACTATCTCACAGACGGAACTTTGCCTCAAGACGAAGAAGAAGCCAGGCGGACGGTAAGAAAAACGGCATACTTCTCCATAATAAATGGCCACCTGCACAGGAAATATTTTGGACATCCCTGGTTGAAGTGTGTTGCAATGGAAGAGGGATATGAGATCCTCAAGGAGTTACACGAAGGTGCTTGCGGAGCCCATGAAGCATCCGCCTCCATTCTGAAAAGGTCCAGGTTATCTGGATTTTATTGGCCTACGGCGGAACTTGATGCTCAGAAGCTGGTAGAGACCTGCCATAATTGTCAAGTCCATGCAAATGAGTCTCACACGGCTAAGCACCTACAAAAGCCCATCATCGAGGGATGACCTTTTTCCATCTGGGGTATTGCCATTGTCAGACCTTTTCCTCCTACCAAGAGATAAAAAAAATACGTGATAGTAGCTGTTGATCACTTTACTAAGTGGGTAGAGGCCAAAGCTGTCTCCTCCATAAACGCAGAGCGAATGGTCGAGTTTGTAAGGGATAATATCGTCGGAAGATTCGGAGTCTCTCACACAATTATCACTGATAATGGGATGGAGTTCAATTGTGGGGAGTTCAGAGCATTCTGCGAGAGTCAAGGCATTCAGAACAGGGTCGCCTTAGTATACTACCCTCAAAGGAAAGTTGGGAATCACCTGGACGGGACCATACAAGATAGTCACCAAAATTGGACCCGCCACCTTCAATATCTAAGATATGGAGGGGAACACACTGCCACGGACGTGGAATATTCAGAACCTCCGTAAATATTTCACCAGAGAGTAAAATGTAACCAAGGTCTTGAGTACTCTTTTTCCTCTAGTAAGGTTTTATCCCATGTGGTTTTTCTTATTAAAGGTTTTAACGAGGCTCGCACATAAGACCAATTTGCTGTAATAAGGAGAATCGCTATCCAATAAAGAGAAATTTCATTTATGATTTCCTTCTTAAGTATCTTTTTGCAGAAATATGAATATTCCAGATTCAAAAATAAGGAGGCAACAAAAGCATTCACATGGTAGAACAACGTTATTATAGCACATCTACCTTCTCCTCAAAGATGGGAGGGCATCAAACTCGGATGGCGGATCAATCTACCTCAAAGATAGGAAATGATTAACCGCCATCGGAGAAGGATTAAAAATTTCTCAGACGTGAGATCTTTACATCCTCAAATATTCTTCCCAAAGAAGAGTTCCAAGACTTGGTGGCGGATCGATTCACCTCAAAGATAGGAAGCAAATCGATCACCTTAGGCAGCTTAACTTCCTCAAAAGGAATAAAAAGCTTCAAAAGCCTTCAAAAAGGCTCACATTTCGAGGTATGCTTGCCACCTACCTCGAACTAGCAAAATAAGTCCTAAATACAATTTACTTGCTGAAAGATATAAAGCATAGAATTAAGGACCAAAAAGTTTCAACAAAAACTGTACTTAGTTACAATAAAATTAAATGTTCACAACATTATCCTGTTGGGATCCCTTCTCAAGAGGTGCATCCTTCAAAGGGACCTCCGTCTCCTTATCAACAACCCCCGCTTGAGGAGCCACATCATTGATCTCCGCTACACCCGCCTGATCCCCTGTCTCCTTAGAGGTTTCACCAAGGTCATCCACGTCAAGGTTGACAATTGGCTTGACTTTTTCATTCGATCCTTTCAGCTCTTTCCGAACCTGGTCACATATGAAGTCACGAGGATTTGGCACTCTGTCATATCTAAGGGCATCCTCAACCTCGGGGACCGTGTACTCTGGATCCACAAAGTTAATCTTTGAGTAGGCAACACTGACGTAGGCCATGATCAGCTCACCATAATAGTATGCTCGGCTACCCGCCATAAGCTCCATATTCATCAGAGCAGCTTTGTGATCCTCCTCGTCCTTCTCCATCTTCTCTTTCAGATCGCGGATCTCATCATCCTTACTTTGATTAAGGGCTATAGCAGCAGTCGCATTTGCATTAGCAATAGCTACATCATTCTCCAGCTTCTTAATAGTAGCCTTATCCGCGACTCCCTAGAGAAGATCCGCCTCCATTGCGCGCATGTGAGCATAAGCCTGAAAAGGTAAGAAGCCCACTTAGAAACAAAGTCTCTCTCATAGAGATCACTCTTTCATCCAAAAATGTAAAACAAAAAGAGAAAAGCTTACTGAAAGGAGATCCCTTTTCCCCATCTTGACATGATCAGACCCGGAGAATTTGGTCTGATTCTCCTTAACCTCTCCAAGCTGGCCAATGGCTTCATCTAAGTCATTCACGACCGCCTCGCTCCTCAAAGACCCCTTGGTACCATACTTGGAGGACCAATACTTCCCTAAATCAGGTTTGATCACCTACACGTAGAAAGCAAAAGATCAGAATCTATAAGCCGAAGAACAAGGAAAAGTAAGGCGGTCGTACCTGCTCTTGGTTGGAACTCAACCAGTCCATCCTAGGCTTCCCAGCTTTCAAAGAATTTGCCAGTAATTTTTCTCCACCGGCTGCGGCGGATCTCGTCTTCTTACTTGGGGGGGTTCGCAGTGCCCTCCAAAGGGCGTTTCTCGTCCCTCTTGTTAGGATTCGCCACCTGCGCGTTCTTTTGAGCCTCCAGCTCCTTCTGCTTCTTACGCCTCTCTATAAGGGAGCGACTGGCTTCAGAAAAATCTCTGACAAAGGAACAACAAAATAATCAAGGTTCAAGGAAAGAACAAGTTTACCTTCATCAAGTTGAGTAAACTTCACGTAAGTAATCTCGGTCCGCACTCGACGGACTAGGGGAATTTTATTCATCATAAACTCCAGAGCATCGGTGTATGTCCAGAAATCTGTTTTGATGCTCTTCATGAGATTCGCCACTTTTTCATCCGCATCAGTCAGTATACGCAAATCTCCAGCCATATGTTGAGGTTTATAGTTCCTGTTCAGCGGGAATCCAAGAGATCCGCTCTCTTCCACTTTGACAAAGAAAATTTTTTCGTCCCAGAGATGGACGTTTGACATTTTATCACTAAAGGGCGAATAACTTTTGAATTTGATAAAGGTGATGAAAGACTCGGTTTGACGTTTTTAAGGCTTGTGAAGAGATCGGAAGACCCGAGGAGTACAGGTTACCCCCAGATTTGATGCTAGAAAGCAATCCAAAGCTATGTCCAACCAGCCATTCGGATGTAGCTGGCTGACAGTGATCCCAAAAAATTCCAAAATATCCCCCATCATCCGGGGAAGGGGAAGGCAGAATCCCCTCTCAACGTGGCTTTTATATACATAAAGGTATCCCCTAGAGGGACAGGCGGGTCGCTGATGAGCAGCCGCCAATGCGGTCTCATAATTTTTGATCCAAGGAAAACGATCTGCCAAATCGGTAAGATCTGTGGGGCTCATACGAGATGAAGTAATCTCTGCATGAGGTTTCTTTTTTCTAATCGGGGTTGAAGGGGAAGCCTCCATTCCAGAAAGAGTTCTAAGGCCTATCGCTGGCGCAATAAAAGCTACCGCGACGGAAGGGTTCTGAATTTCAATTAAACTGGGGCAATGATCCCTACGCTCCTTCACCGTATTACGCAACTCCGACAAATCGCAACTAGGGGTACTCTCAGAGGAACTTGAGTTCTCGGAAGAAGTCCAACTAAACGAAGGTTCAGAGTAGGTAGTCAAGTCGAAGAGTTCAGTGGTAGAACCGGAGGAAGAACTCATAAAAACCCAGATGACAATAAAAACAGAACAAGAAGGTCAACTTACATGGGAAATCGGAAGCTTCAAAGATTCTTGACACAGGAGAAGCTCTGGAAAAATGCAAGCAAAGGTCGAAGGAAAATTAGCAAATGAGGAAGAAAGAGAAAGAAAGAGTCTGAAAAGGTGCCGCCACTTACCTCGAGCGATGTGTCCAGGACACTTGTCGCGCGGTGGGTGGTCTGGAACAGAGCGATAATTAATGCGATGCATCATGACGGCACGCCAGGAAGTGCAAAAGCCCTAAAGGACTTTAACGTTACTTTGGGGGGCTTCTGATAACATCGAGATATTATTTACGGGACCGAAAGAGATATTAACCAAAACGACCGCGAATTCGAATGATCGGGAAAGTTATGGCGTATCAAGCAAGCTACCAAAGTGGCGGATCACAGAGATTCCTCTACACGCTATCCATAGTCAAACCTATGAGAGACCCGCCATCTTGCCTCGATCCGCCCAATGAGCGGCTGAGCCGACTCCCGATAAAGAAGTTAATGAACCATTAATGAGCTAACGGTCATACTTGAATAAGATCAGTAACCGTCATTAATGAGGCATTAATGGAGACTTTCTAGTTACTTGGAGTTACGACTACATGACTATAAATAGCTTGTATCCCAAGCTATTGAGGTACACATTCACGCTCTTCTAAACCCTTCTTTGCCATTACAGTTTATTCCTATTACTAACTGACTTTGGCATTGGAGCTTCCCCCGCCGATCCCAACGCCCCCCCCCCCCCCCCCAAGGGAAGGAATCCGATCAAGAGTTCAACACCAGTTATCAAGGTGGAAGTTAAATTAAAAGTTTAAAAAATATAGACTTTTTTGAAATTTTACTTTAAATTTTTTGAAGAGACGTCCAACTCTTCAAAGCTTTTAAATATATATATATATATATATATATATATATTTAAAAGCTTTGAAGAGTTGGACGTCTCTTCAAAAAATTTAAAGTAAAATTTTTTATATTTTTTAAAAAATAATTATGAAACCGGAAACCGGAAGCTTGTCTTTCGGTTTCGAGCTCAGTTAAAGAAGCCCCATAGTTGAATTTGCTATTGCATTTTAAAGCCCGCTTAAATTAAGTGGGCTTTGGGTTGAGCATCTTTAGCGAAAGTCCGCTAGATCTGGCCCAACCCGATCTACGAGGAGCTCTTACAGAAGAAAAGGAAAAAAGAGAAATGATATGATTTGGTGTACATATTTGGAAAATGGTAATAGAAAAGTAGAAAAGAAGAAAAGAAGGAGTTTAAAGTAGTCAGACAATGATATTTAAGTTGTGAGGGACAGTGTTATTGAACAGATAAATATGGTTCCATCCAGAAATGGTCATTCGCCTATAAAGTGTAATGATTCTGAATATGAAATTCGTGTGACAGCTTCTTGTCATATATATATGCATATGCTTGCAGTTTCAGACATCCTTTCCCATAAAAAAGAAGAAAAAAGAAAAAAAGTAGTGTGTTGGGAGGTCAAATATTCGAAATTGGACAGCATTAGACAAAACGCTATGTTTCTAAAAAAGTATGTCAATCTTATAATCAACTACTACTATTTCATCATCATTCATATAAAACAATCCTCATTTTATAAAAAGAATAGTAATTTTAGAATAACTAGGTAGGAAGAAGTAAGATTTTAGTATTTGTTTCTTCTATACTATTCTTACTTTATTACTGTTGTGTTGTGACCACGTTTCCAGATGATGGAAGGTAAACCAGGAAAGACTAAATTTTATCTGCAACCATTTTATTGGGAAAGTAAAAGTAAATAAATGATTTGATGCATCTGGGAATCGTAAATCTATGGTTAAAACTTTGCAAATTCATATCTGTGATTTTTAATTAGTTAATCTTACTGTCGCATCATCAACTCCATGAACTTGTGCATAATAATAGATTCGCTTCATGAACTTTGCTAGTGTCTCACCAACTCTCTAAACTTGCTTATTTCGTATCACCAACTCTCTAAACTTGTCCATAAAAGTATATTAGCTTCATGCACTTTGTAAATGTCTCATTAACTTTCTGAACTTGTTTATTTTGTCACAACTAAATACAAGAAATACAATACTAACTCTCGATCCTCGTCCATTCGATCTCTCAAACCTGCAACACTAACTCTTATAATATGTTGAATGGTACGAGAAGAGAAAAAACCACCTCTTGAAAAGATGAAGATGTATTTTTAGAATTTCAGTTTAATAAGTTTTTGTATTTAGTTGCTACAGACGTTTGAGAAGTTCAGGGAGCTAATATATTTTTATGGACAAGTTTAGGGAGTTTGTGATACGAAATAAATAAGTTTAATGAGCTGGTGAGACACTAACAAGATTCAGAGAGCCAATCTACTTTTATGGACAAATACAGTGAGCTAGTGATGTATATTAAGCCTAAAAAATAAGCAAGAAGTCGTTAATTTATAAATTCAAACCTTATAAAGTTAGAACTTTTTATACTTGTTTCAAATTGTTCACTTTTCGGTTAAATAGTCTCGACACTAGTTTTAACATCTATTTGCAAATGCCAAAAACTACAATATTCGAGTTCTTATATTAAGCATCAGATCTTACATGTCACTCGGAGGATCCCCAATTCACATATGGATATGTGTATTGTGACCCCACGTAATAATTAGAATAGTGTGACCTCTTATAATATACATGGATCCATGTTACACGTGTCAAAATATATATGGAATGTCCTCCATTTGACATGTATCACGTAGATCCGAGTGCTTCTAATAATTTGTTACAATATTCACACAGCACAAGCTACATATATTTTATTTTTTGACTTTCCCCATTTTATTTTTCATAAACTTATAATATTGTTGTTTATTCTTTTTGTTTTTGTTATCAACATTATATTTATTTACAAGATGAAGTATCTAATCTAGAGTAATAAAACCGGTAGGTTAGAAGGGAATAATATATATGTATTATGAGAGAAATCATTAGAAGTATAGTATCGGGTTCTTTGTGTCAAATGTAACACCCGTGCATATTTTGTGATGTGTGATTCACACTGTTATAAATCGAATGAAGTTCGTCCAACTTCTTTACAGTTTTGGTTAATTATTAAACGTAACCCAAACTTAAAAGCTCGGGTTACACACTTTATAAAGAAGTACAAACTTCATTCAATTTTTTCACGGTTTTAAAGTTGGGCATCTCCTTCTGGTTCACCATCTTCAAAAGGGTGATGTACCTTTAAACATTCCATTGTTCTTAAACATCTCCTCTTGGCATGGCATTCCTATTGGGTATATTTCTATGAAATGTTAGGAAGTTTTTGGATCAGTTTTTGGGTAGCTTTATCCAATAAAAAAACAAACAATAACAAAGCCTTAGTCCCGAAATGATTCGGGGTCGGCTAACATGAACCATCATATAAAACCGTGAAATCAAGTCATGTCAGCGACACAAATTCGCTCCCTCCACTCCGTCCTATCCACTACCATATTTTCCTCAATTTCCAGTAAACTCATATCACCCTCGATCACCCTCCTCCAAGTTTGCTTAGGTCTTCCCCAACCCCTCACCACTACATCCCTTTGCCACTCTTCGGTTCTCCTAACCGGCGTATCAAGCGCTCTACGTCTCACATGGCCAAACCACCTTAGTCGGTTTTCTCTCATTTTATTCTCAATAGATGTGACCCTACTTTAACTTTATCCAATATGATACAAAAAAATAACTCACGCGGGTGGAAGAGCTTTATATGTCTTAGGGTTTCCATTGATGCATATGTCCTCTCAAGAGATGGAAGAAGATTAAAATGGATGTTTATGCTTTTATTGTGGTTCAATTTAATACACGGTTCCATTTGCTAAAAACATATGTTATGTTTGTGGTATGCAAAGACACAACGGTTCTCTCTTTCCAGCATGTTTTACTTTGTCGAAGGGGGAGATCAAATAAGAGTGAGGATGATGGATACGAGCGAAAAATCTACAACGTACTGGGAATGGGTGCACACAAAAATCCGGAAAACTGAAAAACCGAAAAATCAAATCGAAACCAAATAAAAAATAAGGTTAACCGAAATCGATGGACTAGTGTACGGTTTTTAATTTTAAAAATAAAGGTTAATGGTTATGGTTACGGTTACGGGTTTTTTATTTCAAAAACCGCGGTTAACCGAAACCGACTGAATCTCAATTAAATATTAAAAAATATAAAAATAAATTTATTTATATGGATAAACAATATTTTAGTCCCTATAGTTTTTTTATAACTCATTAATCAATCCATTTATTAAGTGATTTGCTTCATACCGCCCCTTATTTCCCACATACCGCCCCCAAATTACACTTTTACCCTTCCCCTTTATATTTGAAAAATTAAGTTCAAATACACATTCTAACTCCCAAACACATTAATTCAAACCCGAAAAAGAACCCGAACTAATTATGGATGGACGTGGAGGTAAAGGAAAAGCAGTAGGGCTCATTCCGGTATGTGAATTAACTTAAATGTGTTTTTAAATTTTTTTTTTTTAGTTTTCTGTCCCGAAAATCGGGACAGATTTTTGGTTGAATTTACTCGTGGCGGGTCCTGGACCCGTCATGAGTAATAGAATGGCGGGTCCAGTACCCGTCGTCCTACTAATACTGGCGGGTATCTGGACCCGCCATGCTCTTAATCATGGCGGGTCCTGGACCCGCCATGCTGTAATGGCCGGCGGGTCTTGAACCCGCCATGGTCTGAATGACGGCGGGTCCTGGACCCGCCCCACTATGAAATTTGGTGTTCTGTCCCGATTTTCGGGACAGACAACGAAAAACTAAAAAAAAATAAAATAATAATAATAGTTAGCATATTGTTTTTTGAATTTTAGCATGTTGTTTTTAGAAATATTTAGCGTAATTTTTCGTAGAACTTTAGCGTGTTGTTTTTAGAAATATTTAGCGGATTATATTTATAAAATTAGCTTGCTGTTGAATGTTTATTTTCCAGCGTGACATTGGAGAGGGTTCCGGACATCGGCATCCTTCCTTACGTGGCGTCACAGCCTCTCGACGGAGGGAACGAGGAGCAGAGAGGCTCATGGCGGATGCTCAAAGGGCGCACGTGACAGTGCAGCGGCCCATGAGTGACGATGATGACTATGTTACCATGGATGATGGTGGGGATTTTCCCGAGAGCGACCCTAGCCCTGTTCGTCGGGCGACGAAACTGAAGGGTGGTCGTGCCGAGTCATCTGGTAAATAATTTACATTTTTCTCATAATTTTTTTTTATTAATTTACTTTACTATAGAAAAATTATTTAAATGTTATACGTCTAATACTATTGTAGAGAGTAGTAAGTGCTCGAGGAATGTTGTAGACGATGACTGGATTGTGACGGATCCGGTCCCCGGTGGACCAATTGATGGTACTATGATTCCCAGCTTCTTGGGACATGTCGCTTCTACCATATGGATCGGACAGCTGAGGCCGGAGCTCAGGGGCCACACTAGAGGGACATTCTGTCGGAGATTGAATGAGTGGTATAAGAGCGCTCATCCAGAGGTCAGGGCGCTTATACGGGGATCACAACTAGCACACCTCCCATCTACCATGTACACACACATTGATATGCCCCTTGTATGTGCTTTTTTGGAGCGGTGGCAGCCAGATACGTCATCATTTCACATGCCATTTGGGGAGATGATGATTATGTTGCATGACGTCTGGGAGATTCTACGCATCCCAGTGGAGGGGCGACTGGTGTCTGATAGCACTAGTGGGGAACAGCTTCAGTCGGTAGTGATGGAGTTGTTTGGGGTGACTAGAAATGAGCTGCTGGCTACCCATTGGCAAGGTGGCGGGGTATTCTGCAGTTCAGTTGTCACTTTATGATCTGTAGGTCGGATGTCTGAGTTTGAGGCTATCGGGTGGATGTTTTTGATGTTCGGTTCCACCTTGTTTATAGACAAGAGTGGCGACCGAATCTGACCCGCGTGCGTACTAGAGGTGCAAGATGGGGTAGAGGATGTGGCTGGCTACTCCTGGGGCACAGCTACACTAGCATACCTATACCGGCAGCTAGGTGTTGCTAGTAAAGGAGATTGTGGACAGATAGCGGGTTGTCTGACTCTTTTGCAGGCGTGGATATACGAGTATTTCCCATGTTTCAGACCTCAGCGAGAGGGACTCCCACCCCATCCGGACGCAGCCGGAGCTCGTATATGGGTCCCGACACAGCAGCCTAGGATAGAGACTCGTTTGAGAGATTTGTGTCGCCGTCTTGATAGATTGACAGCAGCGGAGGTACGATTTCTACTTATACAGCAATAAATTGTTTAAAATATATTAATTTACTTTTATAATAATTAACTTGTTACATTTGTAGGTGATGTGGATGCCATACGGTCCTGACATAGTGACCAGCACTCCTAGGACTATTTATAGAGGATGGATACGATACCGGGATGTCATGGAGCCGTATATGCCTGATAGATGTCTCCGTCAGTTGGGGTATCTCCAGATTGTACCCATGCTGGCTTTCAGGGGTACGAAGGTTGTACGTCCTTGGAATAGCAGTCGGTATCGGTTAGAGCATCCAGTTGTGGTTGCTGACGATAGTTGGGGATTTTTCCCAGCAGCATCTACGCTCATGTTGATTATATACACTCTTGCTCAGATTCCATCAGCATGTGATGAGACGTACATGGAGTGGTACACGAGATATTCATATCCACACATCATGCCCGACATGGATGAACACCCACAGACAGCTCTCACTCGTTCGAACAGTGAGCTTGTAAGTATTTTTGATTTTATCTGTTAATACGAGTTTTTAACAGTAATATTAATTAATAACATTTTGTTTTGTTTTTTGTTTTTTGCAGTGGGTTAATCGGTGGACTACTGTGGGCACTGGCATGTTAGCAGCTCTTCGACGCGTAGATGAAGAGACGGCAGATGTGTGGGCGGAGGAAGTGGATAAGCTTATGCATGATTTGCATTTGGCCAAATGATTAGTGATGTTTTATTTTAGTTGTTTTATTTGTACTAAACAGTATTAATAGTATGTTTTATTTTAGTTGTTTCAGTTGTACTAAACAGTATTAATAGTATGTTTTATTTTAGTTATTTCAGTTGTACTAAACAGTATTACTAGTATGTTTATTTTATTTTAGTTGTTCCAATTAAACAGTAATCTGAAGTTCAGTAATGACAAGAAACAGTAATTCCAATTAAACAGTAATCTGAAGTTCAGTAATGACAAGAAACAGTAATTCCAATTAAACAGTAATCTGAAGTTCAGTAATGACAGTAAACAGTAATTCAAATTAAACAGTAATCTGAAGTTCAGTAATGACAGTAAACAGTAAGTTCACTAAAAAGTAATGACACTAAACGCCATATCCTGCAGCTCTTGATAATCTATCCCACTGTGCTCGCCGATCTGCATACAAAAGGTCCCATCCTTCAACGCTACTGTCACGATAGATGTTCCAGTTATTTAATATCGGCGGCACTGGAAAATCTCTGGATAAATCCAGCCGAATATAATGTTCGTACCCACTACCTAAATGAGCAATAATAATTTCTCGTTGTGGTCGTGTAGCAGTTGCCGGTGCATACAGCGGTAGCACAGTACTACATGAAAATAAGCTCTCTCCATTCCCATATCCGAACAAAAATACAGCAGCATTGTATAATGACGCAATCGGATATAGGTCATCATAAGTTAGCATCTAATGTTCCCTTGTACAATTCCCACCATCCCAAGAAATCCGCTTAACTGCCGCTGCAATCCCATCATAGTATATTGACTCGTATAAAGTACGTTTAGCAATTATTTCATTCACTATAGCCGTTCTAACAAAATACCAACTCTCTTCATCACCGAATACTCGGTCTGCCACAACACAGAACCCACAGTTACCATCACCCTTGACATCGAGATATGATTCAATATAAGGCTTTATGATTTCAACGATTTTGTCATAATTATGGTAATCAGTAATATCATATTCAGTGGCAGCAGTACCTATAATAATATAACTTTGGACTTAATAAACATTTAATAGTAAAAGGAACACAATCGATTCTATACAAAAATTATTACGTAAATTAAAAATAATGGTAAAAAATACCTGCTGATCGGTTAGAAGAGCGTCCATGATTTCGACCCGAACTGGAAGACCGAGCCCGTCCACGACGACTGTCACGGTACTCCCACGCACTGGGCATACGTTTGGTTGATAAAGCTCCTTTCGGTCATCCTCGAACATCGGCTTTGACTTCCGGTTCACCATATCTAGCTTCGTCTGGATGAAGTTGCCGATGAATAAATTGAGAAACATTACGTATAAAGGTTGGATCGCTTTTATCGACCTCGTCAACAAGAGAGTGAAAGTATTCCCGCTCCTCGGTCCCATGAACATACTCCAAATTGCCACTGGTATCAGGTTGACCAATGACAAGTGTTTTCCAAAATAGATGTATCTTGGAAATACTTACCGATTTACGTGAACGACACGCTCGGCTAAGCTCGTATGCACATGGAATCTGGTAAGAGGTCCTCAACCTATGATCGCAACGTTCATCCACTTCATAACTCAACTTTTGCATTCGCAAATATTCAGCACCAAGCAACAACAAACAGTGGTGGGACACTTTGCATGTCAACAATTCGAACGGAGGTCCGGAATGCGATACAAGCTTTTTATGTCTTGAAGATTCAAGAGTGCCCCTGATACGAATAAACATGTAGTATCAATCAAAATATATATTACTAAATTCAAATATAGTAATAACAATAAGGAAATGGAATAAATTTGTACTTGATTTTGACGACTTGCAAATCAATTTCATGGTGAACCTTGGCCCAAACTGTATCGAGGGATCCAGTAGAGGAATTCAGCCATTTCTTTAAAGAAGAGTGCTCACTCTCCACTCTACAGGTTGTTGTGTTGCCAAAATGTAAGAAATCTTTAGTCCACGCAACAACAAACTTCTCTTTGTGGACTAACCATGTATTCTCAACGTAAGCTACCACATTACCTATCCTTCCCATTGTATCCTTCATCTTGGCCACTTCCAACTCATATTCATCTACTGTTTGAGAATTTATTATTTTCTTCCATCTGCCATTCTTGAATTTTGAAGCAAATTTCATGTCTTCACCCATGAGTTTGTAGACTCTGTTTTCTACATCCTTGTTAATATGCCAAGTACATAACATGTGTGCAGAATCTGGAAAAACCTCTCGAACAGGCCTCATCAATCCCAACTCTCTATCAGTCAAAATAACTATCGGGTTTATGTCAAACCCAATCAAATTCCTCAAACACTCCATAACCCAACGATAGCTTGCTTCGGTCTCATCCTGCATAATCGCATAAGCGATCTTGAAATTGTTGTTGCATGGAGTCATCCCAACAATTTCAAAGAATGGCATTCTATACTTGTTGGTCTTGTAGGTTGAATCCATGCCAATATACCAGTGGTACGTCCGTAGTAATTCAACAGAAGCTGGGTGTGCCATAAATACATGTGTTAATACATTAGTTTCTGAATCAGCAAGCGAGGCATGATAATACTTGTTCGTGACGGCAAGATGGAAAAACTGACTAACCATATCTCTACCCTCAAACCCATCCTTCCTCAACCGGTTTCTATAATTATATACATGCTTAATTGTTGGGTTATCTTTTGGATGTTTCTTACGAAGTGCCTCCATAATAGCACACGGCTTTGCTTGATACGAACTCATGTCACGCACAATTAGCTTCGCTGCGGGACTAAGCCCGCTTATCTATCGGTGTCCCTCCGCATAAACCATCATTTCATGATTATGCGTACTCTGCTCCCCAGTATTAAGAACGATTTGCCAACCCGAATAATCTTGCAACTGCCTGACTTTTAGCCGAAATGGACAGCGGCACGCTTTAGTTTTTGTTTTCCTACTTAAACCATCTTCTAAAGGAATAGGCAATCCTCTATACCGTTCGCCACGTGAACATCTCATAAGAGTTTGTTTACCTCCGTGTTTATGCGAAGAAATAACGAGTTCGAAACCATTTTTGATTGCAACGTTTTTCGCCCATTGCATTGCTTCCATACTTGTTTGAAATACCGTGCTCGTTATGAAATAAGGACTATAATCGATTCCGTCTCCAACCCAAACTCGAGCTGCCTCCTGAAAATACATGCAAAAAAGGACTACATTTAGATTAGTCTCAAAACGGGTCCTCGGACCTCCTGCACATAGGCAGGCGGGTCCAGGACCCGCCAACATGTAAAGGGAGGCGGGTCCAGAACCCGTCTCCCTTTAGACAGGGGCGGGTCACGGACCCGCCCCGCTTAAGACTAGGGCGGGTCCAGGACCCGCCCTAGTTTAGTATAGACGGGTCACTGGACCCGTCTTCACATGTAAGAGGGCGGGTCCTGGACCCGCCCTCGTCTGAAGCGGGGCGGGTCCGTGACCCGCCCCTGACAAAATAAAAAAAAAACAGAAATTAAAGTACATTAAATTTAAAAAATTTAAAAATACATTAGATTATTACCTCGTCTTCGGAGTTTTCGTGTTCCGACGTTCTCGGATCCATAATTTTTGGTTATGTGCTTTGTTCGGGAGAGAGAGAGAGAGAGGAGGGTGATTTCAATTTTTTTTGAAAAATAATGAAAAGGGCATAATTGGTATGTAGGGGGGCGGGGGCTGTAAAAAGGGGGCGGTGTACGGTAACACCCTTTATTAATTATAAGGTCTCTAAATTTTTTTCACTTTTAATGGTTTAGTTCTTCTATCAAATATTAACATCAAATGAGATGACAATATGTAAATAACTCTCAGTTAATTTGTTACTGTCTCTCTAACTTCAGTTTATACGACCTTTTTTTTCTTTTATGTTTCTGGATGTAGAAACAATGATAAAATTTTATTACTTGTTTTCCAAAATTTTATAGCCAGAAGTTTTATTAGGGGCATTTTGCCTCTTTTTATCCGTTTAATTATGCTTTAACACATTTTTAGACGGAGATTTGATATAGGGAGGAAACAATTTAACGGAATTAAAACTGAGGGATAATAATGCACGTACATCTCTCTCTCCGCAGTTAATCTCTTCAACTCACTATTGACCCACCGTCTCCCTCACAATAAAAATTAGAATTTTTTTATTATTTTTATTTACTAATGGTTAGAAACCGAAATAAAAGGTTAACCGACCGAAATAATTAGTTAACTGGTTAGTGGTTAACCGAATTTAATGGACTAGTATATGGTTAGTGTTTTTAAAAAACCGATTAAATGGTTAACCGACCGAATTAACCTTAATGGACTGGTTAACCGACCACGTGCACCCCCAGGAAGAGGTGGTTGAGGGAGGAAAATGTAAGTAGCATGCATCACGTTTCAATAAACTTTGCTGCTTTATTTATGTGGCATGCTCGTTTAGACCATGCAACAATTCGAGTTGTTAGAAAACTCGTTTCTTCTAATGTTATTTTAGCTTCAGATAATAAAAGGCATCCCATTCGTGAACCATGTTCTTTGAGAAAAAAATCATAAACTTCCTTTCGTTATTGCTAAACAACCATATGAGTTGATTTTTTCAGATGTGTGGACTCCTGCGCGTATTAAATCTCATTATCGATTCATATTATGTTCTCTTTCGTTATTGATATGTCCTGCCTAAATGAGATATGTTCGTTTGACACTACATATTGACCGATTGCAATGCTTTTCTGATGTTGATTGGGATGGAGATCAAGATGATAGAAAATCCACCAACGGTTATGATGTTTTTCTAGGAAGGTGCCACCTATCATGGTCCTCGTGTGAGTAGCGTACAGTTTCTCGCTCATCCATGGAGGTAAAATATCGTTTGATCGCATCTACCATGTCTGAGCTGAGTTGGATACAAATGTTACTCTGTGAAATCGATTCCCAATAACTTTTCCTCATATCTTATGGTGTGGCAATTTAGGTGCAGTTTATTTAACTGTTAATCATGTGTTCCATAACAACAGTTTATAAATTTATTTCTATTTCGTTCGGGATAAAGTTCGTTCCAAAACAATAGTTGTGTGATACATTTCTACTATTGATCAAACGGCATATGTTTTTACCAAACCGTTGCATCACTAGAGGTTTCAATTTCTTCGTGATAAGCTTTCAATTTGCAGTCCCGCCCAGTACATCTTAAGAGGGAGTGATAAGTATGTCGTAGTCGAGTAAGAATTAATTATAGTTTCCAAATTATCCTATACTACACGGTTTACTCTAATTATAATTTGTATAGAAGTCGGTTTTCCTAAACAAAGTTTGATGCGGAGCATCTTCTTAAAGGGTTGAGTCCGGACGAGGGAAGTCGGAAAAGGAACGAAGCACGGACAATCAAGCGAGAAAAGGGGCCAAAACAGCCACACAGGGCGTGCCAATCATTCTGCACGTCGTGTGGGGGTATAATTTGATCCGAGAGAGTGACACGAAGAAAATATACTTATGGAGTCAGAAATTGACCCACATGGCGTGCCAATTAAGTGAGGTGTGTGGACATGCTCCTTTCCAAAACGGTTGAGTTCTGAGCTCTCTACGGCAGCAACTCCATCTTTGGCGACGATGCGATTATGTTTAGCGTTGGAAAGTTGATTTTCAGCGACAGAATATTGAGCTTTAACGATGACGAATCAGCTTTTCAGACCAAGAAGAAAAGACATCCAAGGTTAGGAGACCAAGGCTACCACAACTTCTTACATCCTTTAGTTACCATTGTTCCATTTTAACCCTATTGTTTGTACTCTTCTTTTATTGCTTAATTGCCATTTTGGCATTCTCTTTCCATTATACCCCTTAGCACTCTTAATTATTAGTAACTCTAATTAGACTTTTTTAGTCTTTTATCTTTTATTTTGTTGAGCTATATAACCTCCTATTATTGTGAGGATATTAAACTTTTATCAAATCAAATTATCATCTTCTTCATTGAAGCTTGTTAATGTTTCAAACCTTCAATAATGAGGGATATTTGATTTCCTACAGATTTAGGCCGTAAAACCCGGGATTCACTCCTTCTAGTTTAACTAGAAAAGAACATATTTGTTAGTTTATAATTAAAACTAGCACGTCATGAGACCGATCCGTAACTGAGTTGGTTTAGGTTACGGTCAGTTTCCTAAAATAGAGTTGGTTTATGTTTCGGTGACGCGGTCTTTGTATATACATACGTGTTCTGTTAATGAGAATCTAAACGTGAAATTCAGCCAATACAACACATTACCTACAAATAATGGCGTATCTCCCTTGATATGATTTGTGAAGAGATGTTAGCTTTATAAGGAACATTTAATTGGAAGAAGAGGGAATAAAGTGGGAGATGCTCCCTAAAGTTATTGCTCCACTCTGAATCAATCTTTCATTCCCTTTTTAATTATAACCTTCCTTTCTCTTTAAGCTTTTCTAACTTTTCTTCTTTCTAATTTAGACCTCTTTTCCTTTAACCAAAATTGCCTCAATAATTTTAACTTCCTTCAACTTGAAAACTTTAGGATGGGAGCGTCATCTCCAGTCAGGATAAAAAAAAATAATGTCGCAGAGGAATATACGAGAGAGTTCATATATATTGCTTAAGCGCAAATCAAACCTAAATGAAGTTATCACATTAATAATTTATTTACCGTTAAACTCATCTTCATAGAACTCAAAAATAATTTTAACATTTATATATTATTAGAATATGGACCAAATTTTTCCTATCGTTTTTTATATAATTTTACCTTTAACACTTTTCAAATAAGGTTAATTTTAGACTGGTTTACTGTTATTTGATTCGTTATTTAATTGTTATATCAGATTTTCGAATATCAATTATACCTAAAATATTTATTTTGCTATTAACACAGTTACAACAAAAACCTGCTAAAATATCAATATTTAAATTTGTGAGATACAAATTTAAAATGGTTATTAGATTACTTTTTTTTTTTTTGAGAAAGTTATTAGGTTATTAATAGTTATAAATAATCCACCAAAATGTATAAAACTACTTATGCTTATCGGTAAATTTGTTTAGAATATCTCACGCGACAATCGAATAATTATTAAAATCAGTAAGTTGTTTGAAGTATGAATAAAAATTGGTCTTATAAATAAAATTAAGAATAAATATACATTTATCCAAACACTAGATGTGGATATATTTGGATTTTATCACTGTTTATTTGATTTGAGTACTGACACTACTATACTACCCACACCTAACTGTTAATTTTACATATTTTGTCCATTAAAAACATTTGTTTTTATTTTGTGATGTGTTTTTTGTTTTTTAGAAAGGATACAACGATGTTACAATGGGTCAAAATTAGAACACGGGATATAAAAATAATTTTAAAAAGTACAAGTTTGAGTGCAGTACTACAAGTCTATTTATTTAGTCAACGTAGGTGGGGGGTTTAAATTATTATAAAAAGAAATAAATCCTGCAGAATATTAGTTTCTATACTAAACTAAACGATAATTTTGCAAAAATCATCCACCAATTTGTCATTTTGCTCTCCATAAATAAATAAATAGATATCTCTCTCATCAAATAAAACATTTACGTACTTGATTAAACCGTGAAAGCTCAATAGTGAAAAACGACTCTTCGTAACATTTTCATACGAGTTCACATGTACCTTATGAATCTAGGCTTATAAGAATTTTAAAGTGGAGGTTGAAAATATTATTAGGATTAGATTTAATAAGTCTAGATCTAACGGTGAATCATTAAATTCATTTGGTTATATTCCTATGAGTTCCGTTTATGTGGAGCATTATATAAATTCTTTACATTATAAAGGGTAACTTACACTCATGGCCACCGAACTTTGACCATTTTAATATTATGGCCACTGAACTTTAATTCTTAACGGCATGACTTTTGAATTTCATATTTTTTAATATTGGTGGCCACTCAACTTTAACTAACTCCTCAAAATCACCGTTAACAACTTCAAAATGAAATTATTCAAGAATTAAAATTGTTCAGAACGAAATTTATGATGAAACCACATTTTTTATTTTTCAAAATCATATCTTTGGAGTTTTCTCTCTCCTAATCAAATAACACCTAAATGGATTTAAAATGAAAATTTCAAGAATTAAAGTTCTTTAGAATAACGTTAATTCTTCAAATATTTTATTTTGAACCCGTCAACAGTTGTTTTGAGGCATTGAGTGGTAACTGGTGTTAAAAAGTGTAAAATTCAATGGTTATACCACTAAAAATTGAATTTTAATAGCCACAATATTAAAATTAGTGTAATTTACCCCTTTTCTAATATTGAACTGGAGATACGCTTCTCTCCCCAAAAAAAATTTTGTTCACAAAAAATAAATAAATGTTTTTAAGATTATTTACATGTCTATAATATCATTGTATAAAATTTGGTTTCCCTAGTAAGATATAAACATTTATTTATGAAGAAATCTTATTTAGTAGATTCGAAAAATTTCATTTAAAATCAAGACCCGGAATTTGTACCGTATGCCTCGTTCAATGATTCTAACGATATTGTTAAAAATGAAAATCATGAAAATTGTTCCAAATTGAAAATGTTAATGATTTTTTTTTATTTCTTATATTAGACATTTGCATTCGTCAAAAACCGTCAAGTGAAAATATGATTCTATATATTAATAGGATCTAAATTCCATAAACGAACTACTTATTCTTATTTTTCCAAACATGACAAAAAAATAACAGAAAAGTAAAACCAATATTCATAAAATAATGTTATTCAACATTTCTAAAATACCGGATTCAATAAAGAATGCAAGACTCGTATTTCTCTTTCAATATCGCCCATTACCATCTTCATTCACGGATAGCAAATTAAAAATCTTATTTATAACACCAAATTAAGAACTTGCATACCCATGTCATGGATGAGTTGAAAAATATAAGAATAATTTCAAAATGAGGAATAAAATAGGAAATTGAATTTCTCGTATGAAAGTGTATGGAAATGACTAAAACTTGATGAAAGCCTTCTAAAAGTGATTGAAACTATTGTAAAAATTAAATCAAATGTTCCATGAAATAAGAATTGAGTTTAGACAGTTTTACATGCAGTTATATATGACTTTCACCTCATGTGAAAGTGACAAAAAATGTATGAAAGCGGTTGAATTAAACTTGTTGAAAGCTTTATAAAAGTGATTGAAACTATTATGAAAAATTAAATCAAAGGTTTCATGAACTAACACTTTAATTTAAACAGGTCTACATGCAGTTATATATATATATATATATATATATATATATATATATATATATATATATATATATATATATATATGACTTTTAGCGAGTTTCACCTCAAGTGAACATGACTAAAACTCATTGAAAGACTTGTAGAAGTGATTAAAAGTATTCTAAAAAGTAAATCAAATGTACCACAGGTTTACATGCAATTACATATGGCTTTCACACACTTTCACCCACTTTCATCTCTTGTGAAAGTGAATGAAATTATATGAAAGTGACTGAAACTTGTTGAAAGTCTTGTAAAAATCATTGAAACTAATCTGAAAAGTTAAATCAAAACTTTCATGAAATATAACACTAGAGTTTAAATATGTTTACATATAATTACATATTACTTTCACACTTTCACCTCATGCGAACATACTCAAAACGACTAAAACTCGTTGAACGTCATGTAAAAATACGAAAACAATTATGAAAAATTAAATCAAATAGTTTCATGAAATAAAACTTACCCTTAAAAAAAGTTTAAAAGTTGTTACATATATTATTTTCATCCACTTTCCTCCACTCTTACCTCACATGAAAGTGATTAAATTAAAGTGGTTGAAAGTCGCTGAAACCCAACCATAACCAACAATAAAAAATATCAATAATATATAAATATCAACTACTAGTAATTAATGACAGGACACACACAAATAAAATTATTTGTGTGAACATGAATTATTGATAAACCATTGACATTTCCAAGTATAATTTATTGGAACCGGCAATGTCATAAAAATAAAAATGTTTGATTTTTCTAAATTATTTAAATTGATTCGATTCTAGGGAAAAAGCTTAAGGTAAAAAATAAGAATGATTATTATCATAATAACAAATCATATCATAATTTTCACAGAAAAAAAAAATCATCATACCTATGAGAAAGTACATATAAAAAATGTGTACGATGAAATAATTATTTTCGAAATGAATTATTAGTCGTGATCTCTAAATTTCATGCAATTATCACAATCGAATAGGACAATTTTGAGAAAAATTATTAATTCTTGAGATCAACGTCCTGTTTGTCAAATAGCTGTTAGCTGATTATCTTTGATTAACTGATTTAATTATTATATAAACTTGTTTGATAAAATTTAGTTGATTTTTAATAGCTGTTTATATAAAATGATAAATAAGGACATGGTAAAACATTTATACGGGGTTCAAGGGTAGTAATTAGGGGGTAAAAATGTCCTTAAAAAAAGATGAAGCAATAAGCTAATTGAAAATGCTCATAAAATGAGCTTTTTCAAAATTACATTTTTGGACCCAATAAGCAGTTTCAAATTTCTTTTCACCAAACACCAATATTAGAGGTTTGACTAGTCAAGGATGAGAATTTTTCTTTTACTAGTCAGAGGAGTGTCGTGCAGTTATTGGGTTGGAGTAGACCTGGGGAAGGGACAGTGAAGTTAAATACGGATGGTTCCTGTCTGTCAGATGGGAGGATTGCTGCTGGTGGAGTCTTGAGAGACGTTGGGGGTGCTTGGGTGTCTGGCTTCGCTTAGAATCTAGGAGCAGGTTCTGCCTTTACTGCTGAGCTCTGGGGAATATTCTCTGGGATTAGGCTCGCCAAAAGTCTGGGTTTGAAAAGTCTTATCGTTGAGTCTGACAACCTTGAAGCAGTTAGAATTATCTCTGATAACAAGGCTTTGTGTTTGAGTAACCAGAATCTTATAAAAGGGATCAGAAGGTTATGTTCTTCTTTCAACTCCATCATCTTTGGACATGTCTTCAGGAAGTAGAACAGGGTTGCTGACCGCCTTGCTGCGGAGGGCCATGAGAGGTTTTTTGGAGTCTCTACTTTTCAGTCGCCTCCGGACTTCCTGTGTTTTTTTCTTTCAGATGATCTGGTTGGGGTTAGCTTTCCCAGGCTAATCCCGGGATAATTTTTTGGGGGTTTTGTTTTTTTTTCCTTTTCCTACCAAAAAAAAAGAGGTTTGACTAGTCAAAAACTTTAAAGTGGATTAAACCTCCAACTTTACTCTAAAAAGCTCTTGATCAAACAAAGCCCAAATCTCGTGATATGATTTTCATTCTCATAGTCAGGGGTGGAGCTAGAGGAGGCGGCGAGGGTCGACCAATCCTCCAACCCCACCAGAAACCCCACATTTAATTTTTTTTAAAGTAGCATAGTATTTATTTTTACACGGTCTAGTCCCTCCAACATTTAGGTCTTAGCTCCATCACTGATCATAATCATAAGAGGTTGAGTTGAGTGGAGCCATGTAATTAGGGATGACAACGTGTATTTTACCTGTAGGTATCTGACATTATCTGATTCTAATGAGATTATTTGTATCTTTATAAAAGGGTGGGCTAAAAAAAAATTACTTATCATGGGTATGGGAACACTCTCAGATACCCGTTATCCGATATCTGTCATATGTTTGATTTTCATCCATTGATTTTAAGCATTAAACTAGTTTATTTTTATTTTTAGAATTTGGAATATATATTTGTTAAATTTATAGATGAAATATTTATGGATGCTTTAATAAATTTATTTTTTATTAAATTTGTAATGTTTTTTGTTTTATGCATTATTTTTAACGGTAAAGGTATCTGGAATTTAAATGGAATGGATATAAGCAGAGGCGGAACTAGGGGGAGGTTGGGGTGGGCTCGAGCCTCGGCAGGCCGCTCGAGAATTTAGAAAAGAAATTTTTTTAGTAATAGTGTCTAATAATATTTTGGAAAAGATTATATTGACTTAATGTAGTATTATTTTAATGTTTAAACGTAGATGAGATGGTTAAGAATGCTTACTTTTATTTGAGAGGTCATATGTTCAACTCCTTTCAACCTCATTTTCTTTTAAAAAGTTTTTATTTATTTTAATTTTATTTTTCAATAATTATAAAAACATGTTACCATTATTAATTAATTTAAATGGACTCTTTATTTATAACACTTTTGAATTCATTTTTAATATGTCTTTACCATTAAAAAAAATAAACATATTTAATATTCATTTTTATTATGTCTTTACCATTAAAAAAAATAAACATGTTTAATTTTCTATTAGTTTAATGCTAGTTTCTAAAAAAATGATAACATTTTTACAGTTTTAACGCGTTGGAGGCAAAAAAAATTTATCAACCCTGCCGAGCTGGATTTTAAAAATTTACCGTCAATCGCACGGTTAAAATTAGCATCCCAAATTATTGTGTTAAAAATTATTTAATTTTATGTGATAAAATATTTTTAACGTTATAAAAATTTATTATTAAATATTTAAGCCATAATTTAGTTTGAGTTGTAGTTCCGCCACTAAATATAAGTTTCATGAAATATATGCGTTCGGATAATAGGACTGGTACCATCGGTGGGTACCCTATCCCTAGTAGGTGCAATGTAATGAGTGTTGTGTTGGTGAGAAGAAAATAAAAATAATAATAATAAGTTGAATGGAAGCACGTGATAAGTGACATGCATGCAAGATTTGTAAGAGATGGGTGTGTGATGTGCATGCATTCATAAATACATACTAGTCCTATCATCATCCCCATTTATTCAAATAAGTACCTGTTTCTTTTTAACCAATCAAAAACCCCCTTCACAACTCATAAAAGAAACTGCTAGATTTTAGGTGAATAAATATCAACATTTGAGGTATATGATCTGAGTAAATTATATACGTGGTGTACAACCATTATCCATAATCACATTTTGGTGTACAACCAAAATTTTGTCACACTAAACTGTACAACCTTTTAGTGACCTCCCACTAAAGTGTACAACAGGTTAAAATGACCGGTCAATGTTCAGTCAACGCGCCACATCGGCATTTTGACCACTTTAAAAAGTCAAAAATTCACATCCCTAATATAAAATTACTAAAATACCATTCCCCCTTTCAAATTGAAAAAAATAAAACCCACTTCATTACTCCCTCTAACTCTTCTCTCTCTAAAAAGAATATTTACATTTGGAATATTTACATTTGGAAAAATTATCCAGTGTACCATAGTAATCAAAATTAGGCACCTGTTAACAAAATTAAATTTAATATAAGAAAATAAGTTAACATTGCACTTCATCTTTCAGATCTGCCCCGTCTTCTCTTCCCCTCTGCCAATGACCACCATAACTTCCGTCCGTGTTCCTCCGCCGATTACCACCACGTTCATCAAATCAGATCTGCTTCGCCGACCACCACAACTTCCGTCCGTGTTCCTTCGCCGATCACCACCACGTTCATCAAATCGGATCTGCTTCACCGACCACCATCATCTCGTGCCTTCTACTTCGCTCAAGCTTTTCTGGAAATTTATTTATATTAGATTCCATCTTCTTCTCCAAGACATTCCTATTACTCAAATATGGCCAGTCAATTCTAGTCTCTGTACCATAATTTTCTATTGATTTCTTTTTGCTGAAATAGATGAATCCTAACTTTGACCCACCATTTCTACTATCAAAATCGATTACCCTCTGTGTTGATTTTTTCCGGCGGTGGTTATATAGAAAAAGCGAAATCAGTTGCATATTTCGCCTCAAGGAATTGATTAATCTCACTGAGTAGTCCATTTTATCAAGATTTCTCAAATAAATTTTTTTCCTGCAAAAATAAGTTGGCCTTTCAACTTCTCGCTCATACTCATCTTATTTGTGTAAATTTACAGTTTTCATTTTTCAATCATAAGCCGGCTCAATCCAAGGTTGCAGTGGATCTTGATGGTATTGATTCTACGGAGAGTGGTTAGAGAGAGAAAGAAATATAAAGAGAGAGAAAGAAATAGATGGAAGAAAATGAAAATACTGAGAGATAGGGGTATAGAAGTAATTTTATATTAAATGGTCGATTTTTATTACTTTTTGACCGGTCAAAGCTGAGGTGGCGCGTTGACTGAATATTGACCGGTCATTTTTACTTGCTATATATTTTAGTGGGAGGTCACTAAAAGATTGTACAGTTTAGTGTGACAAAATTTTGGTTGTACACCAAAGTGTGATTACAGAAAAAGGTTGTACACCACATATGTAATTCACCCATCTATTCAGTATTCATATGGAGTAACCTGACAGATTAAATAAATTAGGTTACACACTATTATATTTAGATTTATGTTATTAAATTTAAAATTTAAATTTTTTAATAAAATTTAAATTTGATAATTGATAAGACATATAGAGCAAATCTACCATGGCTACAACGTATAGGAGAAGTCTGAAGTCGGAAGGAAGCCCCTAAATCTTCACATCTTCACTCTTTGGTGCGGTGAATGATGACAGCAAGCCACCTTCAGATCCCTTTTGTTCAAACATGACTGACCATCAAGCTACATGTACTCCTATCAAGGAGATGTTCATCACAACTACCGAGGCATTTAGCTCCGGACGTGAAGATTCCCCATTGAGCCCAATCGGGATGCCACAAAACTTAACCCCTGCTTATGGAGGTCGAGCCCAACGAAGAAGCAATGAGCACATCCGCTCAGTAAGTCAGTATCATCATAAGTTTCCAAACTCAATCGGTATAAACCACCGTACAAATGAAGATCGTGCAACATCAGAAAGTTTAGAGGAGGAGAACGCTAAAATATGAGAGTTCCTCAAAACTAAAAAGGCCCCATAGAGGTAGAACTCAACCTCAACTCCCCGGTATTGATGGATTCGGCCTCAATACTCCTCGTGCAAACCGCGCTTATGACAACGCACCTTGTGGGCCCAGTCCTGATGTCACCACCATCTCCCACTCATGTACTGTCACACCCGACCCAAAACGTTATCGGGTATGACATTTTGGTATCAGAGCTCTAGGTTATTTTCTTCGGATCTAAGGATTATGATTTTGGAATATGAAAATTTGGAGATAGAAATCCTGAGGGATATATAGTTCGATAGTGAAAAGGTCGATATGAATTTCGAGGACGAAATTCTTTAAGGTGGAGAGAATTGTCACGTCCGTGCCCAAAATTTATTTCGATATAAATTTTGGAGTATTAATTGATTACGATTTTAAATACAATATTGGGTTAAATTAATTGGGTTAAATTTAATGTCTTTAGTTGTAAATTAAAAAAAAAATTATAGGTAAGTTTTATAAGAGTTACAAATTAAGAGGACCAAAATCAATATTTTCTCAATTACAAAATCTGGTATACACGTAAACAGTAGTGTTCACATGGACCCTAACGACCACGGTGAATTTGGTCATTCACCGTTAGATGTAGGCTGATTAAAATCCTAAGATGGAGATTCAAAGCATCCTAAGGCTTAGATTTAATCAGTCTACATCTAACGATGATTGACCAAATTCACGTGGTCATTAGAGTCCATGTGAAAAATACTGTACACGTAAATAGTATAATTTGATTTTTAGGTTGCCATCAAATTCAATATTATATTATAAATAAATAAATAAATAAAATAAAACAATTAATTTGAAATGGAGATTATTAGAAGACACTTGTATTTTATGTGTCAATTTTATGGTTAAGAAATCCATGTGTCAAGTTTTTGATTATAGAAAAACCATGTGTCATATCTAAAGTTTATTTAATAACATGTGTCATGCACTAAATTTATCTTTAAAAAAAAATGTTTCATGCATACACTTTAGTTAAATATGAATAAATAAAAAGTGTTATATATAGTGTTTATGAAGAAGAAAATGGAAATACATAAACTTATAATATTTTTATGAAAGAGGCGAAAATGGAGGTTTTTGAAAAAACAAAATTGAATTTTTACATTATTTGAAATGGTTTATTATTATGAAATGTTTTATTTTGGTGGCTAAAATGATTAATTAAATGAATTTAGTATAAATCATATGGAGATTTAATCTTCTTTATAGTTTTTAAAAGGAAGAAAAACAATGAAAATTGTGAAGGTTTTGGTTTTCTAATGAAAAACGTTTTATGTTTTTGTTAGCGATATTTTCGAAATATGCTAATTTCAACCTTGTCACGTGTGGTTAGGGTGCGGGCGTGCCAGAGAAGATTACTTCTCAATTAAAATGGTTAAGTTTATGGAAATGCGTGCCAAAATTTGAAATCTAATCGAAGCGATTGGCGAGGGACGCAAGGATTGAAAAAGTCCCTCTTGGGTCTCTCGCACCGTATAGAAACTTTGCGAGATAAATTGTTTTTATTTAAGCTAAGCGTATAAATTGAAGACAGAAAAATAAAGGAAATTAAAGTGCGAAATTGACACGAGATTTTGAAAAAATTGGTGTTTTATTGATATGAATATGTTCAACAAGCATGAAATTGAAAATGAATTACAATTGAAATATGTCTATACTAAACATATTGAAAATGAATTACAATTGAAATATGTCTATACTAAACATATAGATAATCAATTGAATTGGGAAGAGACAAATCAATACAAAGAATTGAAATGCAATTAAAATAAATTGGAATTCAACAACAAACTCGGAGCCACAATAGCTATCTCGGATTGATGTTGAATTTTGGTGTCGGCTTGAGGTTTTTGGAGAGATGTGGTCGGTCGGGCCCGTACGGTATATGATCTTGGCAATGGCAAAACGTTGGTAGGCAAATGGGACAGATTTAATCTTCAATTTTGGGAGGCTCATTTGGGCGTTTAAGAACATGGAATTGGATGAGTAAATAGGCTAAATTTAATTTCGGAATGTCAGGAACAAACTTCTATAAGGGATCGAAGGCTAAAACGGATGCTAAGTAGACGAAATTGGGAGTTGAAAATAACTGGACGAATCTGGAAAATTCTGGAAACAGAATGTCTAAAAGAATTTGGGCTGTAAAGATCGGCTTGTAACTACGGTTTCTGGGCACGGAATTGGGCAAATAAATACACTAGATTGAAATTCAGAACGTCAGTAACAACTTTGTTGAAGGGATTGAAAGCAAAAAATGAATTTAAACGGACGAAATCGGGTTTTGAAAGTAGTTGGACGAATCTAGAAAATTAATTTGAAAACAGAGTTTTAGCTAGGAATTGAGCAAATTAAAGGCTTGGAATGCTAAATTGAATTAGAAAAGCTTGGAAAGAGGCTATTGGAACTTGAATTGGAGCTAAAGAGATCTAAAAAAGGGATCGAAGCTAAGAAAAATGAAGAACGAAAAGAAAAACTTTGAAGAACTAAGAACTTAAAACTAGAAACTAGAGAGCATTGGAAGGGACCTTAGGAAGGGGTTTTGTTGTGTTGGGTTGAGTGATTTTTTATGAAGGGGATGGGGTCTATTTATAGTATTTTGGAGTGGCACTTTGGTAATTATTCAGTAGCATTTTGGTAATTATTCACCAACTAACTCAACTACCTCCATGCCACATCACCCCACTACCTCAACTTCCACTAACTACCATCAACTTCCATTGACTGCTTCCAACTGTTGCCGGAAGAGACGATACGCCCCGCGTATCCTTGGTTACGCCCTGCGTATTGGAGGTCCTGAAGCTTGTGCGTTTCGTTGATGGTATCTGCGCGTGGCGCCTCTGGTGTTACGTCCCGCGTAGGAAAGTACGCGCTGCGTAAGAGAAGGACGCCCCGCGTGTTTGTGCTCCTGAACTTGGAACGCCTTGTTGATGCGCTTTACGCGTGACGTGTCTAGCTTTACGCCCCGCGTACTTGAGCCTCTGAAGTGGAACTTCTCCGGATGTGTGGTATACGGCCCGCGTATAGGAATACACGCCCCGCGTGTTTGATTGACGCCCTCATTGGCTGGAGGTGAGTTTACATATATATATTTATTTTATTTTTTTCTAGAAAAATGGAAACTATACCCTAAAATCAAATATAAGCTTTCTATATATATGAAAATAAAATTTATTTATTTTGGGCCAACAATTGCCCCCTCTTTTGTGTATAAATTGACTAGGATTGAAAATTTGTACACAAAAGAATGTATTTAGGATTTTTTCTTTCTTTCCTTTTCTTTTTTTTTTAATAAGAACCTCGTTTGCTCATTGATTTTTTTTTTTGTAAAAATGTGAGAAATAAAGCAGGAAAATTACAAAGCAATATGTACGCCGAAATTATTGGAGATAATTGTACAAAAATAAATAATAACAAACTTGACCTCGTGACCGATGAATGGTTTGAGATCAAAACAGTTGTTCAGAACAGTTGTTTGATGGGATTAAATTTGATTCAGATCAAATAAATACCAAAAGCTTGGTTCTGAGATAATTGGTACTTTAGAATCACGGATTGCTTTTGAAAAAGGTATGGAAATGGTTTGCAACGAGAGAATGGCTCGTAATAATGAAAAATATCTTGAAGCTATAATAATGATTAATCTGGACACAACTGGCTCGAATTGAGGAGTGGATAACGTTTGTCTAAGCTAAATGGACTTCTAGAATAATCAGATTGAAATTTGTTGAATTTGACGTAGAAATTGGACGTGTCAAAATCATTTTAAAATTCGAATACACGAGTTATCTAATGTAAGAAAAATCAAATGGCAATGGGGTGATTTCGAGTGAGAAAATTGAGGTTATAGGAAATCGTTTTGAACAAAATGAAAGTTGAGAGTTATAATTTGGATATCAACGAAGAGATTGAGATTGGTTTTGAAGGAAAAGGTGGTTTATGGCGGATGAAATCAATTTTGGGAAAAAAAGGGCTAACCAGAACAGTTGTTTGATGGAAATTATGATTTTGAGATCAATAATTACCAAAAGCTTGGTTCTGGGTATTTTAATTAACCGGAATCAACTAATAGATAACAAATACGATTTAGAAATGGTAATGATTGAGTGTTCTGGTTTGTGAGTTAGAGTTTGAAGCAAATGAAGAAGATGCGAAAACAAAAGTAGAAAATATGAACCAAATGGAAACATGAACATAAATAATTTATTTTGAAAACTGGAATTTTTTTTTTTTTTTTGGACGTCAACTTATTTTGGCCATGAATGGTCTTATGGGCTATGTTGTAAGTACAAAATCATGTTATAGCCTCATATAATAAAATGCTCAGTAACATCTCTACAAGAGGGAAATGAGTTTCCATGTCTAGACTCTTATTTTCATGACTCTCTTTCCGCATAATAAAAAGTATTTGTAAACTAGAGTCTAAATGAATAAACACGGTTAAGAAGTAAAAACCTTGTGACTTGTCTGGATGGTAGGACAACTGAAGTAGACTGATGACAAGTAGAATCATGGATTGCAAACTTGATTTTCTACTCGAGTTAACAAACTTCATAGTGATCATAGGCTCTGAAAAAACATGAGTTGTTGGAAGAATCATTAGAGGTATTTCTGGGGTGGATTCTCGATTAATCTCTTGATCTTGACTGCCCCCCAAATCACGATCATAGAAGTTTTCTTCATCATGACTGAGTTGCGAATTACAATCATAGAAAACTTCTTCATGTGTTTCTGAAGCCACTTCTTCTTTGATATTACAACTTTTCATAAAGTCTTCTGATTTTAAAGACTTCACAAGAATGAGAGATTCTTCTAGAATAAAGTCTTGCACCTCTTCCATTTGGATGCCCCCCGGGTTGGATACCTCACCCTCTTGACTAGATTCTGAATCATAGCTCCAAGAAACGTCTTCCTCATCTTCTTGAATTTCTCAGGTCCTTCGTGGATTCCCTCCGAGTTAGAAGTGCTTGATGGGTCGTCACCCTCCCGACTGAAATCCGAATTGAGGTTATGAGATATATTTTCCTCCTCTTCCTGGGCTTATACAACTATTTTCTTATTCACGTCGGGACTCCCTGGAAATTCTATTGACTTTGGGGGATTTGCATCTATGGGCAATACTTCTAGAGTGGGTTCTTGCTGAATTGCTTCCTCTTTACTGCCCCCCGAATCAAGATCACTAGAAACGACATCATCCTCTTCGCTGGATTCTGAAACGTAGCTCCTAGAAACATCTCGTTCTTCTTTTTGAATTTCTATAGTAGTTTCGTGGATGCCCTCCGAGTTCGGAGTATCTGATAGGTCATCATCCTCCTGGCTGGAACCTGAATTGAGGTCATGAGATACATCTTCATCCTCGTCTTGGGTTTGCACAACTTCCTTCTCGTTCATGTCGAGGCTCCATAAAAATCCCATTGACCTTTGGGGATTTGCATATAAGGGCAGTACTTCTAGAGTGGGTTCTTGTTGAGTTGCTTCCTCTATGCTGCCCCCCGAATCAAGATCACTAAACACGACATCATCCTCTTCGCTGGATTCTGAAACGTAGCTCCTAGAAACATCTCGTTCTTCTTTTTGAATTTCTATAGTAGTTTCGTGGATGCCCCCCGAATCAAGATCATTGGAAGCAACGTCATCCTCTTGCATGGACTTAGAATCATAGTCATATGGATCGTCTCCATCCTCTTGACTTTCTATTGTTGTCTCACCGTTATGAATCTTCGTTTTTGGAAGAGTCGGGCGAGTGGAAAATGCTTCTAACTTTGTATTATAATCTCGTGTCAATTTCGCACTTTAATTTTCTTTATTTTTCTGTCTTCAATTTATACGCTTAGCTTAAATAAAAACAATTTATCTCGCAAAGTTTCTATACGGCGCGAGAGACCCAAGAGGGACTTTTTCAATCCTTGCGTCCCTCGCCAATCGCTTCGATTAGATTTCAAGTTTTGGCGCGCATTTCCATAAACTTAACCATTTTAATTGAGAAGTAATCTTCTCTGGCACGCCCGCACCCTAACCACACGTGACAAGGTTGAAATTAGCATATTTCAAAAATATCGCTAACAATTTTTGGCACGCCCTGTGGGACATTTGTTTTAGGCTTTTGCCAAAAATTTAATACCCATCGCACACATTTTTTCTCTTCACACTCGTTATCCCACTTCCACTTTACCAAAATTTATTAGCTAACGCTAAAATTTTTTGGCACGCCCAGTGGGACATTTTTGTTTTTTTAGGCTACCAAAAATTACATATAGGATCTAAAACTTTTTGTTTACACAATTTATTATTTTTCGGACCTCGTATTGCACTTTTCTCGCCCCACTTTACCATACCAAAATTTATTAGCTAACGCTAACTATTTTTGGCACGCTCAGTGGGACCTATTTTTAAGCTTTGCCAAAAATTTTAGAACCCGTTTTTGTGCATATTTCTTCTGTAACCTTTTTTCATATCACATTTATTTTTTTTCGCCCCACTTCCACTTTACCAAAATTTATTAGCTAACGCTAACAATTTTTGGCACGCCCAGTGGGACCTTTTGTTTTTAGCTTACCCAAAAATTGCAAAACCCATCAGACATGTTTTTTTTTCTCTCACACTCAGCTTTTCAATTTAGTTTATTATTATTCCATGCTCTTACTTTATGCAATTTTACTCGCTTTATTTTCATAATAAATTTGATTTAATCATTTTTTCTATTATCCACGGAGAATGCCTCTGAATATCAATAGGTGCAAAGCAATCGAACCATGACGAGGACAGCATACGAAAATGCAAGGGATGCTACGATACCGGTGTATTTTGGTGGTTTCAATCGAGATCGACATTTTACAATAAGTGCAACCGGATTGTGGGTCCATTGGTACACCGTCTTTAGATGCTACGACGATGGCTATGTTCAGTTTATTCATAGCGACGAACATAATATCGACTACAAGTGTTGTGCTTACGTTCAAACCGCGTCATTCTATGATGATCAATATGGTTGCTACGTGGAGCAAGTCCAGGAGTCCTATAAAAATCCACATGGTCCTGATTATATTGAAGTATGGGAGCATCTACGGATGAGTAATCCTCATTGCCAAAATAATTATATTTGCAATTATAGGGATGAAAACCTACATTTTCATCGTCCATGTCGGCAATCTTGCTTTGAAAGAAGTACGGTCATGGCTCCAATCGAGCATAAGACATATGAAAATGTTGTGTGCTCTAATATGAGTTATGACCAAAATTCTTTCAAGGATTCTAGTCGTGTGGCAGAGGTGGAAGCAGTCCAAGTTGTTGAGGATGATGGAGAAATCGAATCATTGCTTATGGAGGAGAACCAATCAAAGGACGATGAATATCAACTATTTTTGGATCAACTCGAGAAACAGACGGCTAATATAGCAGCTTCTTTCAGAGCCTGCATTGAAGGTTGTATCGGGGCCATCCAAGATGGAATACTTCATGGGAAAATTGGTGTTTTATTGATATGAATATGTACAACAAGCATGAAATTGAAAATGAATTACAATTGAAATATGTCTATACTAAACATATAGATAATCAATTGAATTGGGAAGAGACAAATCAATACAAAGAATTGAAATGCAATTAAAATAAATTGGAATTCAACAACAAACTCGGAGCCACAATAGCTATGTCGGATTGATGTTGAATTTTGGTGTCGGCTTGAGGCTCTTGGAGAGATGTGGTCGGTCGGGCCCGTACGGTATATGATCTTGGCAATGGCAAAACGTTGGTAGGCAAATGGGACAGATTTAATCTTCAACTTTGGGAGGCTCATTTGGGTGTTTAAGAACACGGAATTGGACGAGTAAATAGGCTAAATTTAATTTCGGAATGTCAGGAACAAACTTCTATAAGGGATCGAAGGCTAAAACGGATGCTAAGTAGACGAAATTGGGAGTTGAAAATAACTGGACGAATCTGGAAAATTCTAGAAACAGAATGTCTAAAAGAATTTGGGCTGTAAAGATCGGCTTGTAACTACGGTTTCTGGGCACGGAATTGGGCAAATAAATACACTAGATTGAAATTCAGAATGTCAGTAAAAACTTTGTTGAAGGGATTGAAAGCAAAAAATGAATTTAAACGGACGAAATCGGGTTTTGAAAGTAGTTGGACGAATCTGGAAAATTAATTTGAAAACAGAGTTTTAGCTAGGAATTGAGCAAATTAAAGGCTTGGAATGCTAAATTGAATTAGAAAAGCTTGGAAAGAGGCTATTGGAACTTGAATTGGAGCTAAAGAGAGCTAAAAAAGAGATCGAAGCTAAGAAAAACGAAGAACGAAAAGAAAAACTTTGAAGAACTAAGAACTTAAAACTAGAAACTAGAGAGCATTGGAAGGGACCTTAGAAAGGGGTTTTGTTGTGTTGAGTTGAGTGATTTTTTATGAAGGGGAGGGGGTCTATTTATAGTATTTTGGAGTGGCACTTTGGTAATTATTCAGTGGCATTTTGGTAATTATTCACCAACTAACTCAACTACCTCCATGCCACATCACCCCACTACCTCAACTTCCACTAACTACCATCAACTTCCATTAACTGCTTCCAACTGTTGCCGGAAGAGACGATACGCCCCGCGTATCCTTGGTTACGCCCTGCGTGTTGGAGGTCCTGAAGCTTGTGCGTTTCGTTGATGGTATCTGCGCGTGGCGCCTCTGGTGTTACGTCCCAAGTAGGAAAGTACGCGCTGCGTAAGAGAAAGACGCCCCGTGTGTTTGTGCTCCTGAACTTGGAACGCCTTGTTGATGCACTTTACGCGTGACATGTCTAGCTTTACGCCCCGCGTACTTGAGCCTCTGAAGTGGAACTTCTCCGAATGTGTGGTATACGGCCCGCGTATAGGAATACACGCCCCGCGTGTTTGATTGGCGCCCTCATTGGCTGGAGGTGAGTTTACATATATATATTTATTTTATTTTTTTTCTAGAAAAATGAAAACTATACCCTAAAATCAAATATAAGCTTTCTATATACATGAAAATAAAATTTATTTATTTTGGGCCAACAGTTCTTATGAGTTTTTATAGGTTTGTAAGAAACAGATTTTCAGTGGGAAAAACTTATCTACTTTATGATGGCGTGAACCGGTAGCTGTCGACGGATCACAACGTTGACTTTTCGGTGACCGACAACGATATTTCGGTAACAATATTTTAATTACAAATTATTATCGGTATGATTTTAAGTAAGTTTGGTTTTATAGTTTCGTTAAATTTTAACAGATTTATAATTTATCAATCCTATGAGTTACTAATAACAATATAAGTTTACACTAGTTGTCATTTAGATTTAATAACGTGAAATTCAGTATTAATAGACTCTTAGCTTTGACACGAGTTTAAAGGTATAGTCGGTCTAAAATAATTACGTCGGTTTAAAATTACTATCTCATTAACCGAAAATAATCCAATAAGAATATTTTGATTAGTAAAATATTCTAAGCAACTTTAACAGTTAGAGTTTAAATAAGTTGAAAATAGAAGGACTGATATTGATATTTTCCAAGTAGAGTCGGTATAGAGTCGAATATAAAATAATCAGTACAAGAATTTGGAATATAAAATTAATACGGATAGACTCCTAGCAGTGTCACGAGTATAACTGAACCATCGGTCGGAGTGAACAATATCAGTTTAGAGTTACAGTTTATAATTTCAATGACGAACATAAATAGTCTGTTAAAAATGTTGGTTTAAAATTAAATTTTATGATAATTAAGTGACGTTAATTTATCGAATTATAAATTAAAAGGATTAATATCGATATGTGCTAATTAGGTCGGTATAAAGAAGAATATAAAATTAGTACGAGAATTCGAATATAAAATTAGTACGATTAGACTTATGATAATATTATAACGAGTCTAACGGTATATTCGGTCTAAAATAACGGTACCGGTTTAATATTACACGTAACTGTTCCGGATAAACCTAAGTTATAAAAGTATTTGAGTTAAAATTTTATTTAGGTTTATTTCTATTTGAGTGATTTTTCTTGGAGTTTGGTGAATTATTAAACTATAAATTTTTATGGATTTTGAAGACTATATATATTATTTGAAATATTTGAATATTTTCAAGATTTGTGATTTCGATACTTTCGAATTGAGGTCGAGGAAAATGAATTTGAGAATATTATGCGAATTGTTTTTGGATTGAGAAAGCTGATTTGGTTGTTGTTAATATTTATGTGATTTGGATCGAAATCCAAATGTGATTTTCATGTTGTGATATTTATTTTGAACGATTGATAAAAATGGTTTTGTCCATCTAGGATTGCCCGGGGTAGGAGTTGTATTTGTAAGACTATACCTAAGGGCGGTATGGCCAGAGTGCACGGCTGGTAGTCCTAACGTTAGGCAAGGCGAGATATGAATGAGATATCTCGATTATTGATATGATTGATGTTATGATAAGCTACACGGGTGGAATTCGAGGATGGACACACACGCAAATTTTGTATTACGTTTGAAAAGGCTTGATGATTTGAAATATAATGTTTTACGTTTGTTGGTTTGTTAAAGCAATTGATTTGATTACGAGATTTGATTACGAGCTGGTTTGATAAAATTACATTATTCGATTTGATTCGTTTTGATAAAACGATTTATATATATATTAAATTATATAGTAGTAAAGTGAAATATATAATTAAGTTATTAGCGTGTCAATCAACGTGTCAATAAGTTAAAATGATTTCATAAGTTAAGAGAACTATCTAAGTTAAAAGAACTACCGAAAATAGGTAGAACTACGTGACTTTGATTCCCGGTTTAAAGATTAAAGACGTTCGGGATACGTAGGAAGCTTGATAGAATTATCAAGTCCAAGCCAAATAATTAATAAAACTTTAGGTAGTCCCAATTAATTTGTTGTATTCGTAGAAAATCGGTTCGACTTTTAGACTTGATAACGCCCGTTATCTTGTCTTCCCTTCATACCCGATGCCGTTTAGGGTCGGGTGTGACATGTACCACCCTCATTAGCACTTCTCAACCCCGCAGCGATAACCCTGGCTCCCCATGAGGTTGAAGACTTGTTAGAATCCAAAATCCAAATGTTCCACGATAAGCGAGCTTTGAGTGGAGTAATGGGATGAAACATAACGTTAAGTAAAACTCCTCTAGTGCACTAGATCGTAGACACTCATTTCCCGAGGGACTGAAAAACTCTCAGGCTCACTTTCTACTCGGACACTGAAGATCCAAACGACTATATATCTTCATTCATGAGTACTATCAACCTGTATTCCAAGGACGAAGACATAATGTGCAGGGTTTTCCTCACCACTTTGTCCGCAAGCACCCAGGAATGGTACTGAGGCCTAACCCCTGAGTCAATAGACTCCTTCAACTTGCTAAAAGGCATATTTCTATCATGTTTTGCGATATCTACCAAGGTGAGAAAGGTAAGCTCAGACCTCAACAAATTTGCATAGAAACTTCCTCTCAAGATTCCATCATTTAGCCTCCCAAGTCAAGTGTCTCAACTATGGAAGGGAACTTCCATTAAGCCACTAAAGTCAAAGTGTTTCTAAAAGCTCTCATGCTCTTTCGAGGAGCTCGTGGTCATGGCGCAGACCTTCATCCGCTATGACGACTGCGACCGACTAAAAGGTACGAGAAATCCAAGAAAGACAAAGCCAAAGGCAACAAGTGTGGGGAAAAAGGGAAGCAGCTCACGGACTCTAGGGACATAGGAAGAAGCAAGAGGGATGAGGCTCCTCTGTCATACCTATCCTGATGAGAAGAAGACCATGCGGAACCCAAATCCATGACCAAGTCAAACCGCTCGGTAGGGCATAAATTTATTGGGGTTTAGTGTCCTATAGTCAATTGTTCTAGGATATAAACCAACTGTAAATGAATTGTTCTTTATATCATTTGTTTTAATAAGATATGATTTTCCAAACTATATAAAAGCAATTACTTTTAAGAACTAAATAAGTCTAATAAAAGGAAATCCCTAAGTTTATTTAAAGTGATTATAAAGTGTTCATACAAGCATGAAGTGAGACAAAACATTATAATAAACTAATAAACTTAAAACCACCCCAAGTCAAGTAATATGTTTTGAATAGGGATTGACATAATACTGTAGAGACTTGCATGTAACAATGTTTTCTGTCGAGACAGAGAGCTAATCTCACAAGCTTCAGATATGCAGATATCTCGACAGTTACATGGATCCAATGAAGGAGTTCATTAGGATTGGGGACCCGACTTGAGATAACAAGATGGATGGATTTATCCTTTGTCACATGTTCATCACATTGGTATTAATAGGTATAAGTAATCCTCAGGCTCAAAGGATTGTTAACTAGTGATTCTAGATTATGGAATGTGATACTTTGACTCTGTTCAAACACGATCCATAACAGAGATGACTCTGGGGTGTGTGCGGGCAAGCGTTGGGTATCACAGGAAATAATTGCAGGATAGTTAACATTGGATTGAACATTTGTCACTCCTGATAAATGGGAGATGCGTCCAAGGATTGCTTGTGGAAGACTTGACTCTAAATCCTTGCAAGGTGGTAGATTAAGACTTGAAATTGAGATTTTACTTAACCTATCTATTCGGAGTTAACTCGGCCTGTACAAGTAAAACGAACGTCTCGCTATATGTGACTTGACATAATCCATAGTCATAAGATTCTGTTCAAGGATGTAGTTGATAAAGGACCGAATTATACTGTAACTAATAAGGAAAGGTCAACGACAGAATCAATCTGTCTTCTTATAGATCTGGGGGAATGTTTACGGTTCTGCCTATCACAGTCCTCGCACTCATTCCGTTATGCAAAGATTAAATTTAATTTTGGAAAATTAATTTAATGGTTGTATACAGCTAGTAGTAATAAGAACCTAATGGGTCACACATAAGACTTGGAACCAAAAAGAGGAATGAATATTAATTAATTGATGGAAACCCAACTTAGTCCACTAAGACCTAAATAAGGAGGGGGGCGAAATTTAGTGTGTTTAGACATATGTGAGAATTAATTTAATTTTAGCAATTTTAATTAGATTATAATTATGGATTAAATTAATTATAGGATAATTAAGTTAGAAGGTTTATTGTGATAAATTGCTTCTAATTATTATCCTATTAAATAAGTTAATATTATCTTTATATATTTAGATATAATTATAGATAATAATAATAATAATAATAAGAGTATTATTCCGAATATAACTCTTAATTATTAACCTAATTTTATCTAACTAGGGTTTAGATACAAGAGGTTATATATACCCCTCCTATTGTGAATTTCGGCATACCCTAGTTTATCCCGCAGACTGAGATTTTCGACCCCTACAGTAGAGGATGGAATTCCACCGCTTGCTTCCATTCGATTGACTTGATCTCTTTCTTCTTGATCTTGTGTTGATTTGTTAGAGACAATTTACTTTGATTGTTTTCCTGGTTGAGATTCTAACTTGTTTGATCTTGTGTTTTTGTATGTGCTCATGAACTCATAACTAGAGTTGAGGGCACTTCGTTAGCAACGGTAGATAGTTCTTCATAAAGGTATTTCCTTCTATCATTCCTTGTATGAAATAACGATTAACGGATCTTGGTTTAAGGAAATAGGTTAAAATCTTTATATTTTCTCTGCCAAACTTTTGCCTATTTTCCTTCAGAATTACACTATTCAAATAGGGTAGTCGCCCCACTACCCTGTAAAATCGAGCAGACACACAACTCCTTTTCAGAGAGATCATCGAAGCGCAGACTAATAAAGAGCTATACTGCAAATACAAGTCCTCCGGACATTCAATAAAGAACTGCACCCAATTATAGAAGGAGATTGATAACTTGCTCGACTAGAGGACTCCCCTCAGGGTCGCCCGCCAAGCTGATGTCAATCACCGACCTCAGGATCCCGAATGAGGAATCCGGCGTCCACTCTTTGATGCTTAAGTCAATGAATTACTTAGAAGTAAGTAATAATTTAAAAGCACTTGGTAATGAATTATGAATAGTGAACATACCTGGAGCTCAGTTTCCAAGGCTATTTATAGATAATTACATATCTAAAGTGCGAGACATTTTACATGTGTCAGCTTCTGATTGGATTCGTCCAAGCACCTTTGCATGTGTAGATCGTTGATTGGCTTCGAACTCAATTCCCTTTATGTCACTCCGTAATATCTCACGGGATCTAAGGATTAGGAGCGTGGCTTTGAGTCTGGAGCTTCTATTGGTCCATATGTGAAACTAGGTACATTCTTGCTAAAGCTTTCTACTTAACCGCTCCAACCAGCTCCTTTAACTTAATTTGGGCCTTTGGTTCAGACTCATTCAGTTGATTCGTTCTGGCCTTTGTTCCGGTCTTAATTATTTTATCCTATATCAAGTGATTTATTTCGTTTTATCCTTATCAGCACAAAGCCTGGTAATTTTGATAAATGTTGCTGAGGTCTTACTGAAAATGGAAAATTCAGTTGTAAAATTGTGTATCATTTGGTCTATGCGTTCTCGGAAGAAGATGGGATGTGGTCGAAAATTTGCACTACTAGGACTCCCTAGAGGCTTTGAAGCTTTGTGTAGTTGTGTGCTAACAAGAAGCTTCTCACCAATTTAGAAGGAGCCAGGAGACACCTCACTAATGTCCTAACTTGTTATCGACGTGGTAATGGCGAGTAATCTGTTATCAATGTGCTAAAGTATTGCCCTTTTGTCACTACTATTTGAAGGATGCTTTTACGTGGTCCTTTTCAAACAGAGTTCTTTTTTATGATAAAGGAGCCTTGGCTCTAGTGGTAATTGTTGAATTATCAACCTTTAAATAATGATGCCATTGGTGTTTGCTTCCCGCAACTGATCCTAGACTAGCTTATTTTGTTTTATTTTATATATAAATAAATAATCACAAACCTGATTCGGCTAACGTATATTGTTGCCTTATATTGTTTTGGGAGAAATTATACTATACGATCAACGCACCATGTCATTCGTACACCAAACCAATAATTTATGTCACGTCAATTTTACAGTCCAGAGTTTATAATTTATGAAATTTACATTTTAGAGCCTATGATTTAAATTTTAAGATCTAGAATTCAATTTACGTATAATTATTATACAACATTAATATTTCATTGATCGAAATGCAACGTGATATGGAATTATCGGAGAGATTTTACTGTATACATCCGTTGCGTCTCGTCATTCTTTTGATAATCAATAAAATATTAATATATTTTTTATTTAATTATATAAACTTTAGATGTTAAAATATAAACTTTAAATCCTAAAAGTTTAAGTATAAATTCTAAATGTCTTGTCTATATGACAAGTTGAGTTTTGTTTTATCTTTTTTAATAACTTTTGCTTTTTGTCTTGTGTCTTCGTTTTTGTTTTACTTCCAAATGATTTCTTCTAGTAATTTGGAATTCTCTTATGCTAATCTAAGTATGGAAGATGAAGAAGGAGGTGGCGTTGTGGTGGAGGATGCAGATCTGAGTAAGGCAAATAATGTTGGGAGTTGTTGTTTGTGGGTTATGGTTGTGCGGAATATGTGGCTGAATAGAAATAATTCTATTTGGAATAATTCAAGGAATTCTGCATATGTTTGTTTTCGTCTAGCGTGCATTAGGTTGAAGGAGTGACATGATGCTCAATCAAAGGGGATGAATGTTTCCAAATTGTTTCAAGTGGGGACAAGGTCTACTCGGGATGCGATTCACTAGTTACGGCCTCCTCCAGCTCGCTTTAAACTAAATGTGAATGCATCTATTATCTCGGGATCAGGTCTGCTGGGTTTAGGAACAGTTCTACGGGACTGCAACAACAAGTTTTGTGGAGCTTTTGCCAAACTTGTGTGGAGTGATTTCTTGCCTCGTGTAGGGGAAGCTATGGGTATTCAGGAAGCTCTAAGTTGGCTCAACAAAAAGGATATGGACGGCTGTCTTGTTGAAACCGATGCAAATGTGGTGGTATTAGATCTTAATCAACCTTCCTTGAGGTCTTATTACAACCTTATTCTTGATAATTGTAATAATTTGATTCATTCGTTTAATGATATTAGTATCATTTATGCTAGTCGTTCTGCGAATAGTGTTGCTCATGAACTTGCAAAAGTATCCTATTATAAGCCAGGACTGATGGAGTAACATACTAATCATCCAGATTTCATTGTTCAAGCCTTGTATTCTGATTCTATTTAATGCATAATATTTTTAAAAAAACTATAAATTCTAAATTATAAAGCTTAAATTTTAAAATAGGGCAATTAATTTATTAGTCCTTATATTTTGACAAAACACACTTGATAACAACCTAAATTATTCTTGAATAAGGAATAAGAGAAAACTAATAGAAATAATGGCAAACTATTATTCCTTCTAAAAGAGAGATTTATGCATGATTAATATGGAATTAATGACAATTATTGCAGGATTAATGCAGGGGTGAATATGCAAATAATGAAGAAAAAGAAGGAGTTTCTAGCATTATGCCACACCACGTGGACCATGGCGAGATACGCCATAACGAGATACGCTCGATGAGAGCGAGTAGTGAAAACCCGCCATAGCTCTCAAGGGGAGCGTACATACGCCTTGGCGGATCTAAGAATACCAAAAGGCGCCTTTATTACCATCCATGAATGGGAATAAAATACAACTAAATGGCAATTAATAGCTATTAAATGGGAATAAAGACTTGACTGTTCGAATACCTCAACTCTGAGGGTTTCAATGCTAAATGTTGGGATTAATGGAGAATTGATAGCAATTAAAGACGAGTAATGACACGACTCTTCACCTGCTTCCCCATTAATGCTGAAGGTTACAAAAACCTATATAAATACCCCAGCTTCCTAGGATCAAGGGTACACTTACTGATTCTCTACTTTTGTGCTTACAGTTTATTCTCAGAAATATTACTGACTTTGGCATCGGAGTGTCCCCGGCCGATCACAACGGCGCCTCACAGGAAAGTGCTCCGATCAAGGTTTTTTCCCCGAGTTATCAATTGGTGCGGTGAGCGTGGATCTCTAACAAACAGAAGATCACAAAATCTTCATTTTATAGAGTTTCACAAAGAACAAAACAATGGAGTCAACAGAATAGAAATCTCCATCTCAAACCTTGGCTCAATCAGTACGAACAAATCTATCCAAAGATAGGCTTCTCTATAGATTGGTGGGAAAGAGTTCTCTACATTAAATCTGGAATTTTATGATAAACAAGATAAGTTTCCTCCCCTTTCTTATTCCATTTTTAATTAAAGAAAATTGAGATCCCCCACCCTTATAAAGTGATATGAATATCATTACATGTTATTATGATAAATCTAATAAATTGTGAAAGATAAAGTCATAGACACAAATCTTTCATTAAATCTTGCATGCTTACTATGCCCTCATATTTTTATGTATGACAAGTGTAATATGATATTATCATTAAATTAGTACAAAATGCATGTATAAGACCCGTAATATTGGGATTTTATAAAAAAAAATCTATCCATTCAATGTGATTTTGTCATTTGATATTAAAATATCATAAAAAGACTCATGTAATCACAAATCATTTAGATCTGATCAATCTTTTTGGGTGAACATGCATATAACTATTAGAAGAAATTACAAAAAAAAAAAATCATATTTGGTTTTTCCTTGTACAATCACCATCTATATATGACTTTTCTCCTATATAGTACTTTTAATATCAGAAATTCATATTTTTGAATATTGTTTTGTCAAACAGTTATTTCATTCCCTTTTTTACAAGGATGTGTCTATTCATATAAAAACTGTTTATTTGACATTGTTAGAATTTCTGTTACCAACACAAGAGACTTGAAAATATTGAGTCTATTTGTAATTATCCTGTAATTGTCCCTAACTATTAAGGCTATTATGGGCTGATGAATTACCAAATGGGATAAACAAAACTTTCATGTCCTGAGCTAACTACAAAATAGTGCAAGTGTCGGTTTCGGATCAGAACATTAATTTATGCAAAATTCTTAGGATATACATGAGAATTCCTTAAAGATTGGAGGATTGTATGTGGAGGTAGGTGAGAGTGGATTTTGAGTAATTTTCCTTACACTCCAAATTGGAGGAGAATCATGGTACATGTATTTTTCTTCCAAAATTACCCTTTCTCTTTTATTTTATTCGTACAAATGAAATGATATAAGAGTAATTTTATATATAACTATATTATTAAATCATCACTTACCTTTCTTTAATTACACCTCATTCAAATTAGGCTTTAATGATCTCTGAATGCCATTAATGTATGGATGCACAATATTAATTGCAAGTAAATAGCAACTATGTAAGATATCTTACCCAATATAGAATGTCATAACTTTTATGACGTTTAAAATAAATATGCTATCTTGGATATTAATGCGCATTGAAATACAAAATGACATTATTCTTAAACCATTCTCATTATGGTTATTTATTAAGAATTCATTATGATATTCATGTGCAGTAGCAATCTTTATGGTTATGACCGTTATACGTGATATTATTATTATAACAAGCACGATTAAAATTCTATTATGAATTTGTTTGACATATAATATTTACTCGGTTTTATCCTTTGACTAAGTTCATTCTAGAGTCAGGGACCAACGTGAAGGAATTATTAAGTTGATTCCAAGATGAACTAAAAATTCCATAGAGAGACATTGCATTATACATGATATTTGCCAACAAGGTCAATGCAAACAGTCTTTTGCTATGAAGTATGTTCCGTGGATCAAGCCACTGATCCCCAAGGTAAGTGAATATAGCTTTTATGCCTTACCACAATCTTTTAATAATGGACAGGGTATGCCCCACTTCTGGAGTTCTTTCAGTGCTAACCCATAGGTACAAGGGAATTGCTAATAATGCAACCAGTGCCAAACACTAGCATGAAAAATGAAGCTCAATCCAGAGAAGTGTATATTCAGAGTCACTTCAGAAAAATTCCTTGACTATGTCATTAGCAAAAAAGGAGTTAGAGCAAATCCAGATAAAGTAAAAAGCCATGCGAGGAAAAAGGTGAAAAGAGCGCCTAAATGAAAGCCCCACTATGGGTGAGAAAGATCCAGAGATTGAACGGGCGGATCATCGTACTAGAAATATTGTCAACAAGCATATCAAGGTATAAAACAATTCCTAGCAGAACCACCCTTGATGAGTAGACCAATCTGAAGGGGAGACCTGCATTTGTATTAATCTGTCATGGATAAAGCTATGTGCACCGTGGTTATTCAAGAAGAAGAAGGTCAGCAGTGTTGAAACACCTTTCCACATGATTTTGATTTGACAAAATTATTTAAGTAAAATTAAATATATTCTAAACACACTAAGTTTAAATGCTTTGATTTATTTAACTAATGTGTTTGTTCAATGTTGAGTTAAATTGTTTATAAGACATAAAGACTAAGAGGCTTAAAGCCCAAATGCGGAAGTCAAAGCCCAAGTCAAACAGATCAAGACAACTCGGCCCGCGTATGCAAAACGCTGTCGTTATGTACAAAACGCAGCTCAGCGGAAGAAGGATCGAGAAGACCTTCGTTGAACAACTTCGTAACGAAGCTGCTGGGTTGAATCGACAAAGAGTACAAGACAGCAGCTGAGCAAGAACAACTTCCAGACAAAGTGTTTCCACTTTGGGTAAAGTTCAGAAGACACATAATGTTGTCTAGTTGACCTTACCATAAATGGAGAGACATTCTGCCGAGCTGACTAAAAGCTGATGGACACTGACCGAGGACAGAAGATACTCAAATCTGATTGGCCGAGAGCTCTGAGCAAGACTGAGTGACAACGACAGGAAGCCGTTTCCCTCCAACGGTTATTTCGAAATTCGAAATGACTGATGTCTCAGACGTCTCTATGAATAGGGCCTTTCAATGCTTCATTCTACACAGAATTTTATCAAGCCATTACGATGACCAAAATTCTACTCAAAGTTCTACGAGAAAAAGCAAAGCAAATACTTACACCAAATTCTATATCTTTCGTGTAAAAGCCTAAAGTGATTATTCAATCATCTAAAGTGTCTTAACAATTGTTGTTTAGGACAAATCTTTGTCATTTCTAGAGATTAGAAAGGAGAGGCTGAGTACTCGGTTATAGTACTCGGCGAGAGATTAGGAGTGAGTAGAGGTATAGAGGAATGTACTCTTGTTATACTCAGCTTCTAAGTTGTAAAAGGTTTGATGCTCTACCGTTAAAGAGCTCAGTAGAGAATTCGAAAGCTCGGAACGTGTTCCGGGGACAGGACGTAGGCTTAGAGGCTGAACCTAGATAAATCTGTTGAGTAACATCTTTCTAACCTTAAACTCCTTAATATATATATTGCTTGCTTAAACAAAACTGACCAAGTAAAGAGGTCACGCTGAGTTGTGTGTATTGAGTATCTGAGTTCAGAAATAGACTCAAAGTGCTATCTCCTGACTCAACGAAAGAAGCTGACTTAGTCACCAGTTGACTAAGCTAGTGTCTTATTTACTCAGTGCGTTGTGTAATCCTTTTTCAAAGAAAAAGAAGTCAGCCTTAACGTACTTAAATTTTAAATAGTTCCTATCCCCCCTTGGAACTAACTTGTTACGTTATAAGGGACCAATAAGTGGTATCAGAGCTTAAAAGCTCACTGTGAAAGGTTGAACTACCTTGAGCTGATCCCCACTATGGCTGAAAACAGCACTCGGTTTCTCCCAAGAAACCAGACAACTCAAATCTTACCTGAGGGGCTGTCCATTACTCGGCCTCCCCTATTCTTCGGGTCTAACTACACCTTCTGGAAGAATAGGATGAAAAACTTTATTCAGGCAACAAACATGAGCGCATGGCTTTCAATAGTCCAAGGCCCGTTTGTTCCTGTTGAAGTTGTGGCTGGCAAAACAGTTGTCAAAGCTGAGTCCAAATGGACAGGGGATGATCTCAAGAAGCTACAACATCACGCTTCGGCTATAAATATGCTTCACTGTGCGCTTGATGCTGCAGAATATAATAAGATATCAGGTTGTGAGTCGGTGCAAGAGATCTGGAAGAAGCTGGAGGTCACCTACGAAGGAACCAACAAAGTGAAGGAGTCCAAGGTAAACCAGCAGATGAGACTATACGAGCTGTTCGAAATGAACGATGATGAAGGAATATCTGACATGAATGCAAGGTTTACAAACATCATCAACGAGCTCAAGAGACTTAGGAAGATCTTCACCGAGGAAGAACAAGTCAAGAAGATTCTTAGGAGTCTTCCTAAAAACTGGCAAGCAAAGAAGACTGATGTTGAGGAAGCTCAAGACTTAACCACCTATAAATATGATGAACTCATCGGCTCACTACTGACCCATGAGATCTCGATGAAGAATTTTGAGGTGAAAGAAAAGTCTGAAGACAATAAGCAAAAGTCTCTTGTCATGAAAGCTGACTCCACTGATGGGAGCTCAACAGATGATGAGGAGATGGCTATGTTCACCAGGAAGATGAAAAGACTGTTCAAAAAGAATGACAAATACTCTAAGAAGCCTTACAGAAAGTTTGATAAGTATAAAGCCGAGCCCAGCGACAGCAAATACAAGAAGGACAACTCAAAGCCCATTACATGCTTTGAATGTCATCAAACTGGCCATATTAAGTCAAGCTGCCCCACGCCGAGGAAAGAAAGAAAGAACGGTAAAAAGGCAATGGTGGCAACATGGAGCGACAGTGATGAGTCTTCATCATCAGAAGCTGATGCCACTGAGTCAGCAAAGATCTATTTTATGGCTGACGAACTTGCTGAGCCGTGCGTCTCTGAGCATGCTGACCCCTCCATTGCATCTGATGATGAGGAGCAATCAAATGAGGTAATATCACTTCCCCAGCTCAGAAATGAAATGGTTAATGCCCTGAGTGACCTCTACACACATGTCAAAAAGTGTAATAAGAAAATTAGAGCACTCAGCAGGCGATGTGACGAGGTTGAGGAGGTCAAACTGAGTGACCTTCGATATCTTCTTCAGGACAACTCAGATTTGCATAGTAACATCGGAATTATGCAAAATTTATCTCTGAGGTCCAATCAGATTTTAAGAAACTGAGAAAGGACGTCACATCCATTCAGAACCAACTAAAGGTTCCAAACAAAAGAAATATTCCTCTGATTGCTCAGTACTGAAGTACTGGTCACCAGAGATGGAATCACCAGCGGAATGTCCAGTGTGACTTCTGTGGGAAGAAAGGACACACCACAAAGGTGTGCTGGCACGCTCAGCACTGGGGTGCTGATCAGTCAGTGAAAAATCCTAAACGGAAGGTCAGCTGTGACTTCTGTGGAAAGAATGGCCATACTGTCCAAGTATGCCGCCATAGAATAAAATATGATGCTTTACCTGTTGAACCTAACAAGCAAGGACCCAAAAAGAATTGGGTACCTAAAAGTAACTAGTTACATTGCAGGTAAGCCTGAGATGTGCTGAGAAGTCAAAGATGTGGTATATTGACAGCGCATGCTCAAGGCATATGACTGGTGATGAAACTCAGTTCATCACATTCGAGCGTAAACGAGGAGGAAGCGTAAGTTTTGGAGAAAACAAAAAGGGTAAGATAGTAGGGTCAGGAACCGTTGGAGGTAATCCTACTATTGAGTCAGTCTCCCTAGTCAGCGGACTCAAATATAACTTACTCAGCGTAGCTCAGCTATGTGACAATGGGAGAAAAGTTATATTTGATGACACTGGATGTAAAATATTCGAGGGTAAAACTAATGAGTTAATTTTAACTGCCCCTCGCATTGATAATGTCTTCATGCTGAACTTAGAGAAAAAGTTTTCAAAAACTGTATGCTTAGTTTCAAAGGAAGAAAATTCCTGGCTATGGCACAGGAGACTTGGTCATGTAAGCATGGACCTTCTGGCCAAATTAGCAAGAAAGCAATTGGTTGAGGGATTGCCAGAACTTAAATTTGAAAAAGATCAACTATGCCACGCTTGCCAAGCTGGAAAACAAACCAAACAATCTTTTCATAGTAAAAATATTGTCTCAACTAAGCGTCCGTTAGAGTTACTACACTTGGATCTTTTCGGTCCAGTCCAACCGCTGAGTCTGGGTGGAAGAAGATTTTCCTTGGTCATTGTAGATGACTTTTCTCGGTACACTTGGATCATCTTACTGAGTAGCAAGGATGAGACCTTTGAGACATTTTCTAATTTGGTTAGAAAACTTGAAAATGACAAAGACCTAAAATTGGCTCACATCCGTAGTGATAATGGTGGAGAATTCAAAAACCAACAGTTTGTTGAATTCTGTGAAGCCAGCGGCATTGACCATAATTTTTCTGCTCCTAGGACGCCTCAACAAAATGGGGTTGTTGAAAGGAAGAACAGAACCTTGGTTGAAATAGCCAGGACAATGCTGAGTGAGCATAGGCTTCCAAAGTAGTTTTGGGGAGAAGCTGTCAACACAGCGTGCTATATTCTTAATAGGGCTCTTGTTAGACCTATACTAAAGAAAACCCCCTACGAACTTTGGAAAGGACGAAAGCCCAATATTGGATACTTTCGTGCCTTTGGCTGTAAATGTTTTATTTTAAACACCAAAGATAGCCTAGCTAAGTTTGACTTAAAAGCTGATGAAGCTATCTTTTTAGGCCACTCAACAAACAGCAAAGCATACAGAGTTTTCAATAAACGAACTCAAGTTTTAGAAGAGTCAGTACATGTTGAGTTCGACGAAACTAACCCTGCAGGAAGATATCTGCCACTGACCGAGGATGATCCACACTCAGTACATACTGATCAAGATACAGTCGCTGAGTCATTTCCTCAAGGGCTGACCAAAGGTAAAAGTGAACCTCAAACTGTTTTCACTCACTAGTCTACACCTGCAGAGATTGTTGAAACACAGACAGCACAACACATCAATCTACCAAAGGAGATAAGGATACCAAGAGGACACTCAGAGAGTGCTATTCTTGATGCCGTTGAGAATACCCTGATGACAAGAAACCAACTCAGGAGATACCTCAGCAACGTAGCCTTCGTCTCAGTTCAGGAACCTAAGAACTTCGCTGATGCTGAGGAAGATGAATTCTGGATGAGCGCAATGCAAGAGGAACTTGACCAATTCAGAAGAAACGATGTATGGGAGTTAGTGCCACATCCAAGGAGTCAGAAGACCATTGGAACAAGATGGGTCTTCTGCAACAAGCTGGATGAGCAAGGAAATGTAGTCAGGAAAAAAGCAAGGCTTGTAGCTCAGGGCTACAGTCAGCAAGAAGGTATTGACTACGGTGAGATCTTTGCCCCAGTGGAAAGGCTAGAGGCTATTAGAATTTTATGCACTTATGCAAGCTATATGAACTTTATACTGTTTCAAATGGATGTTAAGAGTGCATTCCTTAATGGAGTTATAAACGAGGAAGTTTATATTAATCAACCTCTAGGGTTTGAGGATCCTAAATTCCCAAACCACGTTTATAAACTCTAAAAGGCTCTGTACGGCCTCAAGCAAGCACCACGTGCTTGGTATGAGAGGCTGACCAGTTTCCTGCCGACTAGAAACTATGTCAGGGGTAAAGCTGATACAACCTTATTCATTAAGAGAAAGGGTAAAGATACCCTGCTGGCTCAAATATATGTTGATGATATTATTTTCGGTGCTACTAATGAGTCAATGTGCAAGGAATTTAGCAAGCAAATGCAGACTGAGTTTGAAATGTCAATGATGGGAGAACTCAACTTCTTCATTGGACTTCAAATCAAACAAGGGAAAAATGGCATCTTCATCAGTCAACCTAAATATGCCAAGGAGATATTGAAGAAATATGATCTTGAAAATTGCAAGCCAATATCCACTCCTATGGGCACTGACACTGTCCTCTGCGCTGACGAGAATGGTAAGTCGGTAGACAGCAAATTGTATCGAGGTATGATAGGCTCTCTACTTTACTTAACAGCAAGTAGACCGGACATTCAGTTCTCAGTATGCTACTGTGCTAGATATCAATCTAACCCTAAGGAATCTCATTACATAGCTGTAAAAAGAATCCTTAGATATTTGCAAAGCTCAGTGAACGCAGGTTTATGGTATCCCAACACTCATGGTTTTACACTCGTTGGATACACTGATGCTGACTATGGACGAGACAAGCTAGAATGGAAAAGCACCTCTGGAGGATGTCATTTCTTAGGAAGCTGTCTTGTATCCTGGTTCAGCAAGAAGCAGGCGTCAGTAGCCTTGTCTACCACTGAAGCTGGGTACATTGCTGCTGGACACTGTGTTGCTCAAGTCCTATGGATTAAGCAACAGCTTGAAGACTATGGTGTTCAAACAAAGACAATTGAGGTCAAATGTGACAACAAAAGTGCAATTGATCTATCCAAGAACCCAATTCAACACAGCAGGATGAAGCATGTCAGCATAAGACATCACTTCATTAGAGACTGTTAAGCCCAAAATATACCTAAAATATTATCAATAATTACATCAATATTGCTACGAATTTATGCTGTTTATAACTATTTAGAAAGCTTTTACTTTCGAATATGTTTCTTTCATGCAAGGTACATAAATATTTGGTAAAATCCAAATAGGAGTAAAAATAGCTCGAAAATAGAAGAAAAGCCCTACAAAAGGAGTCAAAGACGACGAAAATTAATAACGCCAAGTCGAGGACACGAACGAGAGCGAAAAAATGAAAAATGCTCCGTGCCGCGACCGCGGCTTCCCCTTTTCACGGTCGCGACACACGTCCTTTAGCCATTTTACCCTTCGTCCGAAGTACAATTGATGCTCCCCCATTCTCGGTAGTGAATTTGATAATTCTCGGTAAGAGCAGGAGATTTAGAAGCCTAGTTACACACTTTCGTTTTCGACGGAACGCGATCGTTCGGGTGGATAAAGACATTCCTTCACAACGGACACGATCCTTCACAACGGACACGACACTTCGATCAAGACTCTTCAACATCTATAAATAAAGAGTTGATGGAGAGTTGAAAGAATGTGATATGTGTAGAAGAAAGAAATTAGTGTAGAATTTATGTAGAAATTCCGAATTAAGTGATTCAGAAGTTAGATTTCGATTCTGTTCAAAGCAATATGATGTACACACATTGTTTACAAATTAATAACAAATTCAGTAGCGTTTAGACATTGTTCCAGTTTAGTTTTCATTTTGGTAGTAGACCGACCCAGTCTCTATTACGAAGATTCAGCGAGAAGATTGAGTAGAGGATTCGCCCCTGAGCCTGACAAACTCGAACGAAACCCAAGGAAAGGATTGACAACCCGTTCACTTGCACGCCGTCGAAGAATTCAATGCTCCATGTTCTCTGTAAACTTGTATCAATTTATATTTCATCTAATAAAGTCCGTTCTATTCGATAGATTCTTATGCAACACTTTGGTAAATGAGCCGAAGTGGATTGATGCTGGTGTTTTCATTAAAACGTATTTAATCCAAAATCTTTACAAGGAAACTTTGTTGAACACTTAGGCAAATTATTATCTCGGTAGAGTTTTAATTTGGTTAAGGGCAATTATCCCGGATAAGGGTTTTGTCGCGTTCAAAGCTAATTAATTAGAGATTCCGTCATTTATTTCATCTTTATAATTCGTACAAAGTTTAAAGTTGTTTCTTTGCTTAATGCAAACAAATATACCTGTTTACTTTTCTAAAGTACTAAAACGTTCCTGTTTTGCAAATTCATTTTTAATCAGATATTTTCTAACATCTTCATATTATAATCTAATTCTTATTCTAGCTATTTCAAAACCAAAACCGATTAAACGACTTTTCCATATCATAAACCTAAAAGTAAATTTAACCGATTGTAAATAAGTTTTGTTAAAAAAGCGTTCCCTGTGGGATCGATATCTTTTATTACTACAAGCGTATACCGTGCACTTGCGGAAATCGCTCAACAAGTTTTTGGCGCCGTTGCCGGGGATACGCCAAAATTTTAAATTTTTCGTGTTTTATTACGAATCTAGGTTTATTCATACTTATTCAAACTTTTATATTTTTAATTATTTTCAATTACTAACATATTTATTTTTCAAATTCTGTTTTGTAGGTAGTTTCGGTTCGTGCGAAATTTCAAGTTCATGCGCAGTTCTCGAAGTTCGGGCACGTCACCAGATCCTATTGATCCAAAAATTGAAAGAACCCTTAAAAAGAACAAGAAAGAAAAGAAAAAGAAAAACCAAACCCCAATAAAAACTAAAATTACCGAGCCAGAAGTTATGGCCACACTTATGGATTACGCTAGGCCAGGAGTGGCCGGTGTAACAAACAGTATAGTTAGACCCCAAATCAATGCAAATCAATTTGAAATTAAGCCTGCGTTGCTTAATATGTTGCAAAATAATGTAACGTTTTACGGGTTACCTAACGAAAATCCTAACACCCATTTGACAAATTTCTTAGAAATTTGTGACACTTTTAAAATTACTGATGTAACTGCAGAAGCAATCAAACTTCGCCTTTTTCCTTTTACTTTGAAGGATCGAGCCAAAGAATGGTTAACTTCTATGCCAGCCGCATCAATTGAGACTTAGGAGCAATTAGCCCAAGCATTTTTATCAAAATTTTTCCCTTTAGCAAAAACCGCAAGAGTCATTAAAGAGTTAACATCTTTTTCTCAAAATGATAATGAAACTCTTTATGAGGCTTGGGAACGTTTTAAAGAACTTCAACGTTTATGCCCACACCACCAATTGCCCGCTGAACTTTTAATGCAAACATTTTATAATGGACTAAATCCTACAACTAGAGGTTCATTGGATGCTATGTCTGGAGGGTTATTCATGAAGAAAACATCTGCCCAAGTGAGAGAACTTTTGGAGGAAATGGCAATCAACAGCAGTATGTGGCCCGCGGAACGTGGACACGTACCAGTAGCGAAACCATCATCCTCAACAACATCATCAGTTAAAGGTATAGTGAATCTTGATCCAGTAGCGATGTTGCAAGCCCAATTTTCTGCCTTGTCGCACAAAATTGATAGGTTTATGGCACCGTGTGATCCTAATGGTCAACCAATCCAAACGGATGTGGATTACGAAGGTATGAGTGAAATTGAACAGGTAAACTTTGTCCAAGGGCAAAACCAAACTAATAACCCTTATTCCAATACATATAATCCTGGATGGAGAAATCATCCAACTTTAATTGGAGAGATAATAACAATAATAATGTTAATGCTAATCAAAATCGAACTACTAATTATCAAAATCAATCAAGAGATACGATTAGCACTTTATCTTCTAAAATCGACAAATTCATTGATGCGATGAGCGGAAAAATAAGTAATCACGACGATGGTTTTAAACGGATCGAGAATAAATTCGATCAACTTATTAAAAACCAATCATCTAGCATCCATAATTTGGAAATTCAAATTGGACAACTCGCTAAATCAATTCCATCCCGCAAAGAGGGAAGTCTTCCAAGCCATACGGAAGAAAATCCGAAAGAGCATGTTAAGGCTATCACTCTTCGTTCAGGGAAAAACTACTTAGGCCCGGAAATGCCCGGAAATTCTACTTTACCTGGAACTGATTTACCAAAACCCAAAGAAGATACATTAAAACAAAAAGATGCACCGATTGACTCTAGTACAAAAACTTTTGTACCCAAACCACCTTTTCCACACAAAGTCCGCAACAAGGACTATGATAAACAACTTTTAACATTTTTAGACAAACTTAAGAATTTGCATATTAATTTAACGTTTATGGATGCAATTACGCAAATTCCCAACTATGGAAAATTCCTCAAAGATTTATTTCAAAGAAAATCAGTTGGGAAGGGATTTCATCCATTTCACTAACTGAAGATTGCAGTTCGATTGTGTCAAGTAATTTGCCCACAAAACTCAAAGATCCCGGATGTTTTACCATTCCGTGTAAATTGGGAGATATAGAATTCCCAAGTTGTCTTTGTGATTTAGGAGCAAGTATTAACTTTATGCCATTATCTATTTTTAATAAGTTAGGCTTAGAAGAAGACATCAAACGTACCAATATGGTTTTGCAATTAGCGGATCAAACCACTAAAAGACCATACGGTATAATTGAGGATGTTTTAGTTAAAGTTGACAAATTTATTTTTCCTACCGATTTCGTTATTTTAGATTTTGCTTATGATGTAAATTGTCCGCTAATCTTTGGTAGACCGTTCATGAACACGGGACGTGCTCTAGTTGATGTGTCGGAAGGGAAAGTAGTTTTACGAATAGGAGATGATAAGATTGAGTTTGACATGAATCAAGCGATGAAATATCCTATGGAGGATTTCGCTTGTATGAAACTTGATTTAATTGAAGAATGTGTAAATGACATTGTTCAAAAAGAAGAAATAATAGAACCTATAATGAGTGAGGAACTAGAAGATAAGGACCCAGAACCTTTGATTCGAGAAGATGGACCAGTTCCGCCTTCAATTGTAGTTCCACCTAAATTAGAACTTAAGGAATTACCAGGTCATTTGAGGTACGCTTTCTTAGGCGAAGGCGATTCTCTACCTATAATTATCTCTAACAAGTTGACACAAGTTCAAGAAGGAAAATTGAAAGAAGTTGTTAGAAGTAGGATAGGAAGTATGGGTTGGCAAATTTCTGACTTAAAAGGTATTAATCCAAGTATTGTAATGCATAGAATTCACTTAGAAGAAGATAAGCCACCTAAAGCGGATAGGCAAAGATGCCTAAATCCGAACATGAAAGAAGTAGTAAAAAATGAGATTACTAAACTTCTGGACAATGGAATCATCTACCCTATCTCGGATAGTGAATGGGTTAGTCCAATCCATTGTGTACCTAAAAAGGGAGGCATAACAGTTGTAAGGAATGAAGAAGGAGAATTAATACCCACACGAACCACCACTAGTTGGAGGGTTTGTATAGATTATAGAAATTTAAATAAAGCAACTAGGAAAGATCATTTTCCTCTTCCTTTCATTGATCAAATGATCGAAAGGATAGCTGGTCATTCTTTCTACTGTTTTCTTGACGGTTACTCCGGATTCTTTCAAATATACATTTACCCGGATGACCAAGATAAAACAACCTTCACATGTCCTTACGGAACATTTGCATATAGGAGAATGACCTTTGGTCTATGTAACGCACCTGCAACATTTCAACGTTGTATGACTGCGATTTTTAATGATTTCATTGAAGATATCATGGAAGTTTTTATGGATGATTTTTCAGTTTATGGAGATTCTTTTGATTCGTGCCTAGAAAATTTGGATAAAGTTTTGTCTAGGTGTGAAGAAACAAATTTGGTATTAAACTGGGAAAAATGTCATTTCATGGTTGACGAAGGAATTGTTTTAGGTCACAAAATATCTGAAAAAGGATTAGAAGTAGATAGAGCAAAAACCTCAGTAATAGAGAAATTACCCCCTCCAACTACTGTTAAGGGAGTAAGATCATTCTTAGGACATGCTGGTTTTTACAGAAGATTTATTAAAAAAATTTCTGTAATTTCCAAACCACTTACTAATTTACTCATGAAAGATTCAACCTTTGATTTTAATGAAGAATGCGTTAAAGCTTTCGAAACATTGAAAACTGCTTTAGTCAGTGCACCTATTATTGCTAAACCTGATTGGGATTTACCCTTTGAAATTATGTGTGATGCAAGTGACTTAGCTTTCGGATGTGTTTTAGGTCAAAGGAAGGATAAGAAACTTCATGTCATTTATTATGCAAGTCACACACTGTCTGGTGCACAATTAAACTACACCACAACAGAAAAAGAAATGTTAGCCGTAGTTTTTGCATGTGACAAGTTTAGGTCATATTTATTAGGTTCAAAAGTTATTATTTATACCGATCATGCAGCATTAAGATATTTGTTTGCTAAAAAAGATGCAAAACCACGTCTAATTAGATGGGTTTTATTATTGCAAGAATTTGATATAGAAATTAAAGACAAAAAGGGAGTTGAAAACCTCGTCACCGATCATCTATCGAGACTTGAAGATGAAAACGGTCCTATAGGTGAAACTATCGGTGTACGAGATGATTTTCCTGATGAACATCTCTATCAAATGAATAGTTTCATATCACCTTGGTATGCAGATATTGCTAATTATCTCGCAGCCAATATTGTGTTGGTCCCTTGTAAGGTTGCAAGTATAGTTCCAAGGGGGGGGGGGGTTAGGAACTATTTAAACTTTTTTGCAATTAGGGCAGACTTCTTTTTCTAAGGAAAAAGTTTTTAACAGCGGCGCTGAGTAAACAGTAAGATACTGGCTTAGTCAACTGGTGACTAGGTCAGTTTCTTAGCTTGAGTCAGGAGATAGCACTTAGAGTCTATTCCTGAGCTCAGACGTTCAACGCGCACAACTCAACTTGACCTCTTTACTTGGTCAGTTTTTGGTTATTTTAAGCAAGGAATATATATAAGGAGTTAAAGGTAAGAAATACTTCACTCAGCAGATTTATCCAGGTTCGGCTTCTTCTAAGCCTACGTCCTATCCCCGGAACACGTTCCGAGATTTCGAATCCTCTACTGAGCTCTTTAAAGGTAGAGCCTCAAACCTTTTACAATCTTAGCAACTGAGTATGACAAGAGTACCTTCCTCTATACCTCTACTCAATCCTAATCTCTCGCTGAGTACTAAAACCGAGTACTCAGCCTCTCCTTTCTATCTCTAGAAATGATAAGTGTTTTGTCCTATACAAAGATTTGCTAAGACACTTTAGACGATTGAAACAATCACTCTAGAATTTTACACAGATATAAGAATTCTAGTGTAAGATTTGCTTTGCTTCTTTGCTTGCAGAACTTGTAGAAATTTGGTCAGCGTAATGGCTTGATCAAGTTCTGTGTTGAGTGAAGCTTCTGATGGCACTATTTATAGAGACGTCTGGCATCGGTCATTTCGAATTTCAAAATAACCGTTAGAGGGAAACGGCTACATGTCGTTGTCATCCTGACTTGCTCAGAGCTCTCGGCCAATCAGAATTGTGTATCTTCTGTCCTCGGCCAGCTCAGCAGACTGTCTCTCCTTTTATGGTAAAGTCAACTGGACAGCATACTGTGTCGTCTGAACTTTGTCCAAAGGGGAAATACTTTGTCTGGAAGTTTTCCTTTGTCAGCTGCTGTCTTGTATGCTTTGTCGAGACTACTCAGCAGCTTCATCTTGAAGTTGTTCCCGAAGGTCTTCTAGATCCTTCCTTTTGCTGAGTTGCGTTTTGTTCAAAACGGCAACGTCTTGACACACGCGGACCGAGTTGTACTGAGCTGTTTGACTTGGGCCTTGACTTCCGTATTGGGCTTGGGCCTTTTGATTCTTGTGACTTATAAACAATTTTAACTCAACATTGAACAAACATATTAGTAGAATAAATCAAAGCATTTAAACTTAGTGTGTTTAGAATATGTATTTCAATTATACTTAAACAATTTTGTCAAATCAAAATTATGTGGAAATGTGTTTCAACAAACTCCCCCATTTTGATGTTGGCAAAACTATTCAGCGAGGAACTCAGTATGAGCTCCCCCATGATAGTTGACCTAGTATAGTTTAGCAAACTCCCCTGTAAGGGTTGAGCTACTGACTTAGTTTTACTCAAAACATTTAAAGGTTTAAATGAGTAAGTCTAAGGTCAGTTTTCAGATATAGGTCAGCTATTTCAACATATTCTATTTACTCAGTATTAAGCGGAAGGTTTAGTCATATAGAGCGCGCTGAGTAATTTGTTGTTCAATGAGTTCTTATCAGAATGTTTTATAAACACATAGGTCAATGTCAAACATGTTATCAGCATTTGATTTAGTCAATAAATGTTACAAGTATTAAACATAGCTGATTTAATTGAAGATACATAATGACTCAGTACTTAGTAACATATATCATAACTCAGGAATTGAATAAAAGATGCATATATGATATATAGATAGAAGTCAGTGATTACACAGCAAAATATATATAGATAAGGCAAATAGATTACAACTGACTTAGCCTAAACTGAGCTAGCCTATCTATTTCTTTTTCTTGTGTTGCGACTGACTTCGCTCATGCTGAGCTCTAGCTGCATGTTCTTTCTCCCCCGTTTTGTCAACTTCAGGGAGTCTGAAAACATCTGTTAATACAGCTCGAGTCAGTTCTTGGGATAGCTCTTTAAGTTTCTCAGCGCTTTCATTTACGCCATCAAAGATGGCAACTACATCAGCTGATACCTCTTCGGGTACTTTGAGATCAGCAGCACTGAGCATATTGACGTTAAACGCTTGAGCTTTGCCTTGCCAGATAAGAGCTTCAGTAAGGCCAGCAAAGATTTGGTGAAAAGTCTTTAAAAGAGCTGTGTCGTAATACTGACGTTGAATGTTGTTATGACGAATGTGGTTGAAAGTTTGTTGTGCGAGAGTCAGCATCTCATTCTGCTTCATTACGTCAGTATCCATCTCTTGCTTATTCAGGTTAAGCAACCATATAGCCTCACCAATTTGCTCTACCGAGCACTGACTGTACGAAACCATTTGCTCGTTGGTCTTAAGTTGCTCAGTATGAAGCTGAGCAAAGAGCATCTTGATTTCAGATGAAGTGGCATAGTCAGTTTTCACATCTGACAATTTCTGAACTTGTTGGTGGAGAGAGTTCAAGTGTTGCACGGTTGTCAGCTGGATCTCAGCCAGCTTGGCAATTGAATTCTGCTTAGCTTGCTGTGCTTGGAAGGATATGACGACGTTCAGCAGATCCTTGAGTCCCTTAACTTCGGTGAGAAGCTGAGTGACTTGGGAAAGCTGGGAGGTCTCAAGAATTGAAGATCCAAGGAGGAGTGGAATGTTGAAGGTCTCTGATTAATGCTTGCACTGAGTCAATAATCTTTTTGCCGGACTCAGTGGCATTCAGATAGCTTTGTGATCCTTTAGGGACATCAGTATGACCGAAAGGAAGAGGAGTGAAAGGAGTTACTAGGTCAATGACTGGAAGTGAAGAACCAATCTGCACTTGTGTTTGTGGGATAGTTGATTGATCGGCAGAGAGTTGAGTTAGAGAAGTTGTAATGCGAATACTGTCTGTGCTGACGGCAGAAGTGTGTGGAGTCAGCACCATGCTTGAGGAAATAGCATGAACAGTAGACGGCTCAACCTGACTGGTTGATGTTGCAGAAGCATTGGGGTCAGCATGTTCCTGTTGAGAAGAAACAGAGGCTTGCTTTTCTAATGGCGCCGATGTAGTGGAAGTGGATTGGCGTTTGAAAAACTTGAGTTTGACGGTAGAAGGGTCCTTAGATGGCTTTGAGAGGACAAAGTCAGGAAGAGTTGGTGGTTGCACAGGAAGTTCACTGTCTAGTTTCTCACTGGCCTTAACCAACTTTCGCCTTCTACGAGGTGGAGTGACAGTATGATCAGGTTCTCCTAAGTGAGAAGGGGAAGATTCTTGTTGCTCAGTATGAGGCTGGTCAGCTTGCTCTTCAGCTGGATCAACAGTGTGTTGGTCGAGTACTTGCTCAACCCCAGCAGCCAACTCAGTATCGGCATGCTCAACCTCATTCTCACTGGCTGTTTCCTCAGAGTCCTCAGCGTCATACTGACCGCTGGCTTCTTCTTCTTCGGTACTGTCACCATCAAGTTCTTCCTCAACTTGAGAGATGAAGTGATCATCTAGTTGTACCTCATGTTCATCATGCTCAGCTTCTGTACCTTGACACTGGGTGAAGTGAGAGTCACCCGGTACAATGAAGTCTATAGGTATGGCGTTCAGTGGAGTCAGTGTTGAAGACTTCTGCTTCTTCTGAGCTTGCTCCACAGCTTCCTCAGTTCCAGGCTCACCTTGCCTGCTTCTTTTCTCAGCTGACTTGCCAGCTGACTTCTGCCTCTTTGCTGGAGACTCAATGTTTTGTGAAGGAGTCTCAGCAGTTTTCCTTTTACGGGAAGCTGGGGCCTTAGTCCTTCGCCCTTTCTTTGGCTCAGCAGTTCCCTCAGCTTGGCCAGCAGCAGCAGCTTTACCTTTCTTCAAAGTCTGTCCAAACTTTAGTGCTCTCAGCGAGGCAGCTGTGATCTCAGTTCCTCGAGTCTTCTCCTCACCTTCGAGATCAACCTTATGGTCAATGAGGATTCTGGTGATGAGTGATCCAAGCCGCATCGTGCCAGTGCTTCGAAGGAAACCAGCAACGAGAAAGACCGGCATGTTGATGGGAGTGTACGTCAGCATGTGCCATATAAAGCACTGCTCGAAATTTGTTGCTGATGTAGTGCAGTTGATCTTCGGGTAGATAAAGTAGGTCAGCAAATAATGAGCCATCTTCTGGTGCTGACCCATTGATGAAGCTGAGACTTCTCCTGAGTGACCCTCAGGTTTGCAGAAGTTGTGTACATAGTCAGTTTTATCCTGATCTCCCGATCTTCTCAGCCTTGCTCCCTCAGTTTTTAGCTTGAGAAGATTTCTTATGTAGAGAGGGTTGATGAAGATGGATTTGTTTTGCACCTCAGTGCACAAGTAGTCAGTGTTGTCATTTGCAACTTTGAGGTTGTGGTAAAACTCCCTCACCAGGTCAGGATAGGTTTCATCCCTAACCGAAAATAGCCCAGTCCATCCATTCTGTGAAATCCACTCGCAGAACGGTTGTTCATTTTGCACGAAGTTTTCAGAGACCCATCTTGAGGGCTCAACTTTCCATTCACGGACATTCTCAAAGACCTTGGAGTAGGTCCTGACCTTTACGGGTTTTCCCTGACCAGAGGTTTGGCCAGCTTGTCCTTTGCTGGGTGTTGGAGGATTCCTTGTAGGTTCATCGGAGCTGGACTTTTGGTGGCCGGGACCGGAGACATTGTAGGAAATCTTAGTCATTTTCGAGGATGGGGAAGGTTTAGAAGGATTTTGAGAGAGAAAGAGTTTCTTTGCCTTAGAATTTGATTAAGCGTAAAGAATAAAAAATGGGGAATTACCCATTATTTATAGAAGAAATGAGCGGTGTGGATTTAATCAAATCCATGTGTCAGTTTTGCCTCGGGATTATGTACCGACAAAGATCCTGGCATTTATGACACATACGGCGAATACGTCATCCTAGGGCTATACGCGTGCTATTGCATTCATTCTAACGGATCTAACACTCAGCGTGTAGAATACTAAGCGTTTGATATTCTGAGTGGTCAGCATTGCATAAAGGGATGATTTTTAAGTTTAAGTTTAAACTAATTTACTCAGTGTGCAAGTTTACTCAGTATTTGATGTTCAGTCAGTTTCGATGAGTTACTCAGCAAACAATCAATCATTCAGCATAGTAATTCACTCAGCATACATATTCATTTAGTTCAGGAATTTACTGAAGAGGATTAAACATACCAATTGCTTCTCTCAGTATGCTGAACTGCTCATGGGCCAGTGGCTTCGTGAAGATATCCGCAAGCTGTTCGTCCGTTGGGACAAAGGTCAGCTTGATCTCACCCTTGAGTACATGGTCTCTAATGAAGTGATGTCTGATGCTGACATGCTTCATTCTGCTGTGTTGAATTGGGTTCTTTGAGAGATCAATTGCACTTTTGTTGTCACACTTGACTTCAATTGTCTTCGTTTGAACACCATAGTCTTCAAACTGTTGCTTAATCCATAGGACTTGAGCAACACAATGACCAGCAGCAATGTACTCAGCTTCAGTGGTAGACAAGGCTACTGACGCCTGCTTTTTGCTGAACCAGGATACAAGACAGCTTCCTAAGAAGTGACATCCTCCAGAGGTGCTTTTACGTTCTAGCTTATCCCGTCCATTGTCAGCGTCAGTGTATCCGATGAGTGTAAAATCATGAGTATTTGGATACCATAGACCTGCATTCACTGAGCTTTGCAAATATCTAAGGATTCTTTTTACAGCAATGTAATGAGATTCCTTAGGGTTAGATTGATATCTAGCACAGTAGCATACTGAAAACTGAATGTCCAGTCTACTGGCTGTTAAGTAAAGTAGAGAGCCTATCATACATCGATATAATTTGCTGTCTACTGACTTACCATTCTCGTCAGCGCAGAGGACAGTGTCAGTGCCCATAGGAGTGGATATTGGCTTGCAATTTTCCAAGTCATATTTCTTTAATATCTCCTTGGCATATTTGGCTTGACTGATGAAGATGCCATTCTTTCCTTGTTTAATTTGAAGACCGAGGAAGAAGTTGAGTTCTCCCATCATGGACATTTCAAACTCAGTCTGCATTTGTTTGCTAAACTCCTTGCATATTGATTCGTTAGTTGCACCAAATATTATATCATCAACATAAATTTGGGCCAGCAGGGTATCTTTACCCTTTCTCTTAATGAATAAGGTTGTATCAGCTTTGCCCCTGACGTAATTTCTAGTCAGCAGGAAACTGGTCAGCCTCTCATACCAAGCACGTGGTGCTTGCTTGAGGCCATACAGGGCCTTTTTGAGTTTGTAAACATGGTTTGGGAACTTAGGGTCCTCAAAACCTGGAGGTTGATTTACATAAACCTCCTCGTTTATAACTCCATTAAGAAATGCACTTTTGACATCCATTTGGAATAATTTAAAGTTCATGTAAGATGCATATGCACATAGAATTCTAATTGCCTCTAGCCTTGCCACTGGGGCAAAGGTCTCACCGTAGTCAATACCTTCTTGCTGACTGTAGCCCTGAGCTACAAGCCTTGCTTTGTTCCTGACTACGTTTCCTTGTTCATCCATCTTGTTCCTGAAGACCCATCTTGTTCCGATGGTCTTTTGACTCTTTGGATGAGGCACTAACTCCCATACATCGTTTCTTCTAAATTGATCGAGCTCCTCTTGCATTGCGATCATCCAGAATTCATCGTACTCAGCTTCAGCGAAATTCTTCGGTTCTTGTACTGAGACGAAGGCAACATTGCTGAGGTACTTCCTGAGTTGATTCCTCATCATCAGGGTATTCCCAGCAGAATCAAGGATTGCACTTTCTGAGTGCCCTCTTGGAATCCTTATCTCTTTAGGTAGATTTATGTCTTGTGCTGTCTCGGTTTCAACAATCTCTGCAGAAGTAGATGGGTCAGTAAAAGTAATCTTAGGTTCACTGATAAGTGCGTAATTCAACAACAATTAACCCCGCTTTTATGCTTTATTATTGTCGTGTTTTGTTATTTTTGCGGGTTTTATTGTTTGTTCTTGGTGTTTTCATCTCTACAGGCCAATGATGACTAAAGGGAGATAAATTGGGCTTAATTTGGGCCGAGCTGATGTCGGGTCGTGATCCGGAGCTGATTGGACAGATATTGGTTTGAGTCAGAGTTACTCTTGCACAAGACTAAGGCAGTTGCGGGCTGACAGTTTCCTAGTTCAAATAGGATTGCTTTCCTGATCCGGATTGGACAAATTGAGAACGAGATTTTCGCCAGAAGCACGAAATTGTAGGAGAAAAATGAGGAAGCAACCAATTTCAAAATTTGAAAGAAGGATTCTTAAGCTATTTTGAAGGGATTTAGTTCCTTACATTTAGGAGCCGTAATACACTTAAGAACGACAGATCTTCCAAGTCCAGAACATCAGTTTTTACATATTTTATTTTTATTTTTCCCAGCAGAAAAACACATACGTTCCATGGCTATTGATAGCTAATTTCTTTAATTTCGGTTAAGGGATAGTTCAAGGGATTCTTCTCCGTTATCGTGAGATCGTTGTATTTCACTCTTCTCATTTATTAAGTCGTTTATTTGTTCATTATGTTCAGAATTATTCTCAATTGATTATTTGTTCCATGAATGGTTACTGCAGGATTGTTTATTAGATTGAATAATCATAAGGCTGATTCGGTTTATTAGAGTTTCACCTAGGACAACCGAACTAAGTAGCTACCGACTATTTGAACCAAGCTAGGTTTGTGTTCGGAAGAACGGATTCAAGTCTGACAAACCAGAATTCATATTCCACGTGACATTAACACAAATCAAGTTAGGTTTATCTAAGTCGAACGAACAGATAAGTTAGTTTATAATCGCCGACGCTGAGAGACGATTAACTAAGATTGGGTTCTTCTATTTCTTAAAGCTGTCAGTAAATTAAATCCTAGGCGCTGAGATAGGATTGTTTATTGATTAGGGACAAGTTATTTGCAGTGCTTGATTAGTTCATTATTAAGGAAGAACGTTCAAACTGGTCCGTCGTAAACATGAGAATGTAACCTTGTCTGTCAATGATCGTTAACGAAAGAATTATCCCACGATTCCCCTTAACTGAACTTTTCTAAATATTATTCACAAAACCCAATTCATGCTCTGTTTTGTTTTTGCAACATCTTTTAATTACTACATTTAATTTAATAAGTCTCACAATTTCAATCCCCCCTTTATTTAATTCTGTTATTTTCTTGGTTATTAATTTAGTTAAATCGATATTATTCCCTTGGGTTCGACCTCTACTTACTCTATCGCAATTTATTCGTTTAGGGAAAGTTGGGATTATTTTTGGTGATTCGACACCCATCAAATTTTGGCGCCGTTGCCGGGGAATAATCTAATCTGATTTTATTTCTTTTATGACCAGGTCCAACAATTCAGAACAATTGCTCTTTGAATCAGAAATTGAATTACTAGCTCGGAAGTTCCGCAAGGAAGTGAGGTTACAGAAGTTACAAAGTGCCAGAAATTCGAGTTCTAGTGAAGAAGAAACAATCTCCAGTGACGAAAGTGAACAGTCCGCGGAAGAGACAATGGCAGACAGAACTCTGAGACAACTTCAGGCGCAAGAGGTTAATAATCAGCCCCTATGCATCACATATCCCAACTTGGATGTGTCGTTTGAGCTGAAATCAGGGTTGATTCATTTGTTGCCCAAGTTTCACGGCATGGAGAGTGAAAGTCCTCATAAGCATCTTAAGCAATTCCATGTGGTGTGCTCCAGCATGAGACCGCAAGGAGTAACGGAAGAACAAGTGAAGTTGAGAGCATTCCCATTCTCACTAGAAGATGCAGCCAAGGATTGGCTTTTAAATTTGCCATCAGGAACCATTACTACATGGAATCAGATGGTACAATCTTTCCTGGACAAATATTTTCCAACCTCCCGAGCGGCATTAATTCGGAGAGAGATCAGTGGGATTAAGCAAAAAGATGTGGAATCGCTCCATGAGTATTGGGAGAGGTTCAAAAAGCTATGTGAAAATTGCCCTCAACACGGGATTGTGGAAAATTCTCTGATTCAATATTTCTATGAAGGAATGCTTTGTATGGAAAGAAAAATGGTGGACGCGGCAAGTGGGGGATGCTTCCTCGATAAAACGCCAACCGCGGCTAAGGAATTGATCAGAGTAATTGCAGCAACTTCTCAACAGTTTGGGAAATCTCAGGAAGGTCCAAAGAGGGCGTATGAGGCAAGCAGCTCTAACATTGAAGAAAAGTTGAATAAACTGACTAGTCTTGTGCAGAACTTAGCCATGGGGAAGGCGGCCCAGGTAAAAAAGTGTGGGATCTGTACTGCCACTGAACATACCACTGATGAATGCCCTATTTTGTATGAAGATAATGCTGAACAAGCCAATGCACTTAATGGGTACCAAGGGCAGAATCAAAGGAAACACAACCCATACTCTAATACGTACAACCCAGGGTGGCGTGACAATCCAAACCTCAGCTATGGACCGAGACAGCAAAATTATCAGCCGCAACAGAACTATCAGCCACGGTCTCACCAATCCACCCAAAACTCAGGTATGCCTTTAACTAATGTTGTCCATAATCTCGCAACTAACGTGCAAGAACTTCAGAAACAGATGACTCAAATAGCCACTGCACTAAGCGAAATTCAGTCTCAAGGTAAGATGCCTTCTCAATCGGTAGACAATCCAAAGCCAAACCCAAACGTGAGCGCAATCACCCTTCGTAACGGAAGAGAAATTGAGCAGCCCGTTTTAAACAAACCGGTCAGCAAGAAGAACATTGTTGAGGAAGACAAAACTCTTGAAGAAGAAGGGCAAAAGCGAGACAAGGTCCCTCCTTTAGTTACTCCAGCACCTTTCCCAAATCGGTTCGACAAATCAAAGAGGGAAAAGGAAGAGAAAGACATCTTTGAGGTATTTCGCAAGGTTGAGGTAAACATTCCGTTAATTGATATTGTCAAACAAGTTCCTCGATATGCTAAATTCCTTAAAGATTTGTGCATTAATAAAACCAAAAGGGTTGGGTATGAAAAGATTACTATGGGTGCCAATGTATCAGCTGTACTTCAAAGGAAAATGCCCCAAAAAAGTAAGGATAGAGGCATGTTTGTTGTTCCGTGTCAGATAGGGAATACTAGTATAAAAAGGGCGATGTGTGATTTAGGGGCGTCTATAAATGTCATGCCTAAATCTATTTATTCTTCCTTAAATGCTGGTCCTCTTGAAAAAACTGGAGTAGTTATTCAACTTGCTAACAAATCTGTTGTTTACCCTGAAGGGCTGTTAGAGGATGTTTTGGTGCAGGTTAACGGGTTAATTTTTCCAGCTGACTTCTTCGTTCTCGATATGGAAGATGACAGTTGCTCGTCAGAATCGTCAGAAATCCTATTGGGAAGGCCATTCCTGCAGACATCTAACACAAAGATTGATGTTAAGAAAGGGACCCTCACTATGGAATTCGATGGTAAGGTGGTACAATTCAATGTCTATGATGCTATGAAATTTCCTAGCGAAGTATCTTCAGTATGTGGCATAGATATACTCGAACCAATAACCCAACGAGCTTTCGAGATTTTTAGTAGAGATGAGTTGCAGGTGGTCGTCGAAGAAAGCATTGGAATCGAGGGCGAAACAAGTTTTGAGATGGGAGAGGACATATGCGATGTATTACACGAGTTGGCAGCCTTGAAACAAGATGGTAAGATTTGTGAAATTAATAAATTAACAGCCTCTAACGAGAAGCCTTTACCTTCCATTTTGCAGGCACCGAATCTGGAATTAAAGCTGCTGCCCAGCCATCTTAAATATGCATTTTTGGGTAGCGAGAACACTCTTCCAGTCATCGTCTCCAACAAACTAGAGCCAGACGAAGAGGAGCGACTGATTGAAGTGTTGAAAGAGTACAAAGAGGCCATAGGGTGGACCATAGCAGATATTAAAGGAATCAGCCCCGCTACGTGCATGCACAAAATTCACATCGAAGAAGATGCAAAGCCTAAACGGGAAGCACAAAGAAGATTGAATCCGCCTATGATGGAAGTTGTTAAGAAGGAGGTTCAGAAAATGTATGACGCCGGTGTAATTTTTCCGATATCCGACAGTAAGTGGGTAAGCCCAGTACATATCGTGCCAAAGAAGACCGGGATCACTGTGGTTGCTAATGAAAAAGGAGAATTGGTTCCCACCCGAGTTCAGAATGGGTGGAGGGTTTGTATCGATTACAGGAAGTTGAATACTTCAACTAGAAAAGACCATTTTCCGCTTCCATTCATCGACCAAATGTTAGAACGTTTAGCTGGAAAATGTTTTTATTGCTGTCTTGACGGTTATTCGGGTTTTTATCAGATTCCAGTAGCACCGGAAGATCAAGAAAAAACCACCTTTACCTGTCCCGTTGGCACTTTCGCATATCGGAGGATGACGTTCGGACTTTGCAATGCACCAGCGACGTTCCAGCGATGTATGGTAAGTATTTTCTCTGAGTATGTTGAACAAATAATTGAAGTGTTCATGGACGATTTCACGGTATATGGAGACTCGTTTAATCACTGTTTGTCTAACCTTGTTAAAATTTTAAAACGATGTTTGGAGTCTAATCTGGTTTTGAACTATGAGAAATGCCATTTTATGGTTGATCAGGGGATAATTTTGGGCCATATTGTTTCAGCAAGAGGGATTGAGGTAGATAAGGCGAAAATAGATGTTATCCATACTTTACCTTACCCCGTTAGTGTTCGGGAAGTCCGTTCTTTTCTTGGCCATGCAGGTTTCTACCGGCGATTTATAAAGGACTTCTCGAAGATCACTCAACCGATGTGTAAGTTGCTTCAAAACGACGTACCATTCGATTTCAACCAAGAATGTAAGGATTCTTTTGATTTGTTGAAAGGCAAGTTGGTTTCAGCACCGATTATCCAACCACCCGATTGGAATCGTCCTTTTGAGATCATGTGCGATGCCAGTAATTACGCGGTAGGAGCCGTCTTAGGTCAGCGAGTCGACAAGAGTCCGCACGTGATTTACTATGCTTCGAGAACCTTGGATCATGCTCAATGCAATTACTCAACAACAGAAAAAGAACTCTTAGCCGTGGTTTTTGCTCTAGAAAAATTTCGTTCATATTTATTGGGTACTAAAGTCATAATTTATTCTGATCATGCAGCACTTAGGTACCTAATGCAGAAAAAAGAGTCCAAACCTCGGCTGATACGGTGGATTTTACTCCTCCAGGAGTTCGACGTTGAGATTAGAGACAAAAAGGGGTCCAAGAATCTCGTGGCGGATCACCTAAGTCGTCTACCCAACAGCGAAGAAGCAACAACACCCATGAGTGAAGAATTTTCGGATGAGAACTTATTCAGCGTAAGTGAAATAACCCCATGGTATGCTGACTTAGTGAATTATTTGGCTACAGGTGCTGTACCGGACGATCTCAGCAGGCACGCAAAAAATAAACTCAAAGCTGAAGCCAAATATTACATTTGGGACGACCCATACCTATGGAAACACTGCTCGGACCAGTTGTTAAGGCGATGCATTCCCGAGAGCGAGGTGGAGTCAGTATTGAAATTCTGTCACACAGAAGCTTGTGGAGGCCATTTTGTACCAAAAAGAACAGCTCGTAAAATACTGGATAGTGGTTTGGTTTGGCCTAATTTATTCCGTGATGCTTACCTATTTTGCAAGTCTTGTTTTCGTTGTCAAAAAACAGGAAATATAGGACGACGGGATCAAATGCCACTTACACCGGTTTACTCTTGTGAAATTTTTGACGTTTGGGGAATAGACTTCATGGGTCCATTCCCCATTTCATTTGGTAATCTCTATATATTGCTAGCTGTGGATTACATGTCTAAGTGGGTCGAGGCCAAGGCCACCAGAGCCGATGATGCTCAAACGGTGATCCAATTCGTTCAAACTAACATTTTTTGCAGGTTTGGCACGCCTCGAGTACTCATAAGCGATAGAGGAACCCATTTCTGTAACCGGATAATGACAGCCCTCTTGAAGAAATATGGCGTACAACACAGGACGTCGACGGCCTACCACCCCCAAGCTAATGGCCAAGCAGAAGTGTCAAACAGAGAATTGAAGTCCATCCTGGAAAAGACAGTGAATTTCACTAGGAAGGATTGGAGTACTAGACTAGAAGCAGCTTTATGGGCTTACCGGACGGCGTACAAAACGCCCATCGGGACCACCCCATTTCGACTAGTATACGGGAAGGCCTGTCATCTCCCAGTCGAGCTCGAACACAAAGCGTTCTGGGCAATAAAGCGCTGTAATATGAACCTTGATGAAGCGGGGGAAGCCCGAAAACTTCAGATTCAAGAGCTTGAAGAGCTGAGGAATGATGCTTATGAGAGCTCAAGGATATACAAGACGAAAACTAAAAAGTTCCATGACGACATGATTGTCCGGAAACAGTTTCAGGTAGGACAGAAGGTATTACTATACCATTCTCGATTGAGACTATTTCCCGGAAAATTAAAATCAAAATGGATAGGGCCTTTCATAGTTGTCCAAGTTTACTCACATGGGGCTGTGGAAATTCAGAGTTTGGAGAATGGTAAAGTGCAGAAAGTGAACGGTCAACGACTCAAGTTATTTTATGAGAACATCGCAGTGGGAGCCCCTGAAACAGTGCAATACCTCGACCCCGGAGATGAGCCTTAGTGCTCGGATGTGTCTGGCCGAAGACGTTAACTAAAGGCGCTACTGGGAGGCAGCCCAGAGTTAGTCTTGCTCAAGACTAACACGTATCCTTTGTTCTTGTTTCTTTTATTATTTATTTTTATTCCTAATTTCTTCTTTTTTTTTATTTTGGACCAACTAACTTAACTGACATCTTCTTCTTCAGTGGGCTCTGTCTTTCCTTTGATAAATTCTTTTTGCAGGATAAAAATGGTGACTTGAGGTACATGGGCTAAGAGATGGTTTGAAATTTAATAAAGCAAAGGAGGCCCAACTATGAGCAAATAAAGGTAAAAATAAAAGAGATTGGGTTAATGGCTCTTTTAACCCTAAGCATCCACCAACATCACCGCCACTTTCTTTTACCCCCCCCCCCCCCCTTCATCTCCCACTTTCTCATTCAATTTGAACTCACCAACCACTCACTCTCTCTCCTCCTATCCTAAACCCGCAACATCGCCGCTTCCACTCCCTAAAACCCACTTTCTGATTTCATTGTTCTCAAGATCACCGCCACCCTCTTAACTCCCTCCACTCACACTTCTTCTCACTTAACCAACATCACCACAATTTCTTTCTCCATTTCGCGGCCACCGTTCACGAATTTAACACCGCCATCTCCACTTCACTCCTAAAATCACCGCCGTTGACATCAAATGGAGGAGCAGCCGCCGCCTCTATCAATAGTGCCTCCATCACCCGAACACTCATCGCCGTCGAACTTGAGACTGGTAGTCTTTAACGAACCTGCCGCGGTCGTGAGCTCTTCTCCAGCACCGACCAATCCACCAACTCAAAAGAAAAAACCGCAAAGAGAGCCTCCTGCCAAAGCCACGACAACCACGGAGAAGGCAAAAATGCAAAAAGAACCTCCTGCTCAAGCCGCAACAACTTCCAAAAAGCGGAAGCCGAATCCCACTCCTCCCACAACCACTAGGAGATCCACTCGGTCTCAACCTAGCAAGCCAACAACCACGAGCAAGCCAAAAACCCCAAAGGCAAAAACTCCAACTCCCACTTCCAGTTCAAACACAAGTTCAGATACCGAAGACACTGAAGTTTCAATTAGCCCGGACAGTTCGCACGAATCTGACAGTTCGGACAACTCAAGTCCAGAACCAAAAGCTCCATCAAAGAAACGTGCTCGGCTCGGGCACGGGAAGAGCAAATACGGTTCGCTTACCACTCCTTACGTAAGTGACCTGAAATTCTCCAGCCCTGAACACACAGTGAGGTATAAATTTCTAAAACCCCTACGAATTGTCCATGCTCACAGTGTTGATGAGAATGCTTTGACTCATTTGAAAATGCATGATAATTTTTATGGATTAGTAGATGGGATTGGTTGGAGGGAATTATTTGCCATGAAATTTCCTGTGTTTGTCGATTTGGTTCATGAGTTCTATAGTACATATGCATTTCATTGTGACACGAGGAAGTTAGATTTACACTCTAAATGCATTCGTTTTAGGTTGTTAGATAAGGATCTTCAGTTATCTATAACTGAGTTTAATGTTGCATTAGGACTAATGAATGCCACCTATGCTGCCTCTGACGATTATCTTGACCTGCTATGTGACTATCCCTCCAACTTTGATGACACACATGTTTATAATGAATACACGATTGAGTCTGCACCAGAATTTTCCCCGTCTAAAACTTCGGCCCACTACTTTCGCAATCCTGTTGTTAGGGTTATGCATCGGTTTTTGGCGGTTAATTACTCGGCCAGAAATAGGGATTCAACCAAAGTCTCAAAAGCTGAACTGTTTTTCTTATGGTGTATGGTAACAAGTCAAAAGGTGAACTTGGGTTATTGGATAGCCGACAAATTCCAAAGGCTAGTCCAAAAACCCAAGTGCATCTATTTAGGACATTTGATAACATCACTGGCTGTACACCTATGTGGATTTGATGTTGCACACACTGACAAACATATTGCATGCTCTACACCACCCCTTAACTTAAAAGTCCTACAGAACATGCAATTATTACGCCGAGAAGGGCAAAACTTTGTGTTTGTGGATGCAGGGAGATTGGCAACAGATAAGGAGCTACTGCCAGATGACGGTACTAACGGGACAGCAAGCCAACGTCCTCGTTTCACTAAGGCAACGGCAGCAAGGAAAGCCACAACTGAGTTGCCCCCTCCGGAACTTCAGTTTCTGCAAAGGCAATTACAATCCTTAGGAGGACTCGTTCAAGATTCTACAACTGCCGTGGAAGCATGTCAACGCACCCAGGAGCGTATACTGCAAGAAATCCAAGAAATGCGTGCCAACCAAGAGGCTTATTTCAAGACGGTCAATTTTGACCCACCCTTCCCTCGGAAAGATTGAGGCTCGGGGTCCCCTCCCCTAACAAAGGCAGTAAGCTTCTCAATCACTCGTTAATATTTTACCTTTTCATTTACTTAGTTGTTGAGATTGCTGCCCTTGCCCCTATTTGATTGAATTTCGCACCGAGGACGGTGCGAGGAGAAAGGAGGGGGAGGGATGATATTCTAGAAGTGCTTACATGTGAATATGGTTGTTTTTGTTGATTTCTGTAGATGTTTTGATGTCCATGATGTTTTGCTGTCCATTTTGTTAGTAGTTTTGGCTGTCCATGTCTATTTTGTTAGTAGTTTTGGCTGTCCATGTCTATTTTGCTAGTAGTTTTGGCTGTCCATGTCTATTTTGTTAGTAGTTTTGCGCATGATTAACATATTCTTTAAAGCTGAAAAGTTGTGCAACTGTTGGTATAAGTCTAGTGTGAGGTGGCTGCCTTTTGCCTTGTCCCTTTGAGATTCTACCATTGCTAGCTCATTATCTTTCAAATGCTTTGATAAAGTTGCTTGTTGTTATAGTATTGAGTCCCCTGAAGTGTTATCGAGTCTTGCGATCACCTTTCTGAATAGTCGGAGTCAAGTAAATGTTTGCTTACACGCTGACGAACTGAATTGTTTCCAACATTGCATGAAAAAATCGTTTTAATAAGTTGACTTAGAAGCAGCAACGCCACTTTACACCCCATTTCTGGTAAGCATTTGAGCCTAATGGAAAGAGCAAACACATTACGCATTTGCTCTGTTTCTTTTCTGAGTGCGTCTGTATAGCATGATAGTTCTAGAACTTGCCATGACATACGTTTCAAGACCCGATTGATGAATTTGAACTGTTAAAATGATAAGGGCATTAGGTTTCTTTTGTTGTTAACCTCTCCACACTTTTGAACCCTGAAAAAGAAAAAATTTACCAAAATTTAACCAGCCTTTAGACTGCCAATTTGAGCCTTTTTCCCCATTTTTGATACCTTGTTTATTCCTTTGACCAATGATAGGTTTTAAGCCTTCAGAGTCCAGTTGAAGTTTGTACAAAGTGTTGAGTCGTTTATGTTTCGTGTCACATTTCGAACCACAAGCTCTTTAAAGAAGAGACAACAAACTGTTGTGCTCTATAATTACTTATTGTGGTTATCAACAAAAAAAAAAAAAAGAAAGAAAAAAATAGAGGCAGAAAATAAAAATGAAAAAAAAGGCAGAAAAGAAAAAGCCTCAATGAAAAAAAAAATAGAAAAAAGGAGATAATTAGGATACATTCATTTGTCTGTCCTAGTTCGTTTAATGTTTCAGTTTCTTTTGTTTATGTTCTCATTAGTTTCCATGATTATCTCGAATTGTTTTCTAGATATTCATGTGAGTTTACGAGTTTGTCGTCTTGTAAATATGCAATTTTACTTTCGTTTTGGCCTAGTTTGGAGTAGTTTGCACTATTCTACTACTCTCGGATCCCCTAAAGTTTCATTCCCCTCTCTCTTTTCCAACCCATGAGCCTAACCTACATTACACCCCTGTAAGTCCCTTTGATTTTCTGTTTGAATTCATACTATGTGGTGGAGATTCGATTGATTGGCTAGCTTATGGTAACTACATTCTATGATTGTGACTTGAGTGAATCCTCTAAAATGAATTATAAGCCTAAACACAAGAGTGCATAGAGTGATCATGTGAGGGTGTTGTTGCTTCTAGTTTCTTGTTTTACACTTTGCGTGCGGTGTTGTTGAGACATTTTTGGGAGTTAGAAGTATTCTTTAGGTAGATTTATGTCTTGTGCTGTCTCTGTTTCAACAATCTCTGCAGAAGTAGATGGGTCAGTAAAAGTAATCTTAGGTTCACTCTTACTCTTGGTCAGCCTTTTCATGAATGACTCAGTAGCTGGTTCTTGGTCAGCGGTGGTTACTAAGTGTGGATCATCTTCGGTTAGCGGCTGGTATCTACCTGCAGGGTCAGTTTCGTCGAACTCTACATGTACTGACTCTTCTAAAACTTGAGTTCGCTTATTAAAAACTCTGTATGCTTTGCTGTTTGTTGAGTAGCCCAAAAAGATAGCCTCATCAGCTTTTGAATCAAACTTTGCTAAGCTATCTTTGGTATTTAAAATAAAACATCTATAGCCAAAGGCACGAAAGTATCCAATATTTGGCTTTCGTCCTTTCCAAAGTTCATAGGGGGTTTTCTTGAGTATAGGTCTAACTAGAGCCCTATTAAGAATATAGCATGCTGTGTTAATAGCCTCTCCCTAAAAATACTTTGGAAGCCTATGCTCATCCAGCATTGTCCTGGCTATTTCAACCAGAGTTCTGTTCTTCCTTTCTACAACCCTATTTTGCTGAGGTGTTCTAGGAGCAGAAAAATTGTGGTCAATGCCGCTGGCTTCACAGAATTCAACAAACTTTTAGTTTTTGAATTCTCCACCGTTAGCATTATGGATGTGAGCTAATTTTAGGTCTTTTTCATTTTCAATTTTTCTAACCAAATTTGAAAATGTCTCAAAGGTCTCATCCTTTCTGGTCAGCAAGATAACCCACGTATATCGAGAGAAGTCATCTACAATGACCAAGGAAAATCTTCTTCCACCCAGACTCAACGGCTGGACTGGACCAAAGAGATCCAAGTGTAGTAACTCTAACGGACGCTTAGTTGAGACAATATTTTTGCTATGAAAAGATTGTTTGGTTTGTTTTCCAGCTTGGCAAGCGTGGCATAATTGATCTTTTTGAAATTTAAGTTCAGGCAGTCCCTCAACCAATTGCTTTCTTGCTAGTTTTTCCAAGAGGTCCATGCTTACATGACCAAGTCTCCTGTGCCATAGCCAGGAATTTTCTTCCTTTGATACTAAGCACACAGTTTTTGAAAACTTTTTCTCTAAGTTTAGCATAAAGACATTATCTATTCGAGGGGCAGTTAATATTAACTCATTTGTTTTACCCTCGTATATTTTACATCCAGTAGCATCAAATATAACTTTTCTCCCATTGTCACATAGCTGAGCTACGCTGAGTAAGTTATATTTGAGTCCGCTGACTAGGGAGACAGATTCAATAGTAGGATTACCTCCGATGGTTCCTGACCCTACTATCTTACCCTTCTTGTTGTCTCCAAAACTTACGCTCCCTCCTCGTTTACGCTCAAACGTGATGAACTGAGTTTCATCACCCGTCATATGCCTTGAGCATGCGCTGTCAATATACCACATCTTTGACTTCTCGGCACATCTCAGGCTTACCTGCATTGTAACTAGTTACTTTTAGGTACCCAATTCTTTTTGGGTCCTTGCTTGTTAGGTGCAACAGGTAAAGCATCATATTTTATTTTATGGCGACATACATGGACAGTATGGCCATTCTTTCCACAGAAGTCACAACTGACCTTCTGTTTAGGATGTTTCACTGACTTGTCAGCACCCCAGTGCTGAGCGTGCCAGCACACCTTAGTGGTGTGTCCTAACTTCCCACAAAAGTCACACTGGAATTTTCGCTGGGGATTCCATCTCTGCTTAGTACCTTGGTACTGAGTTCTCAGAGGACTGTTTCTTTTATTTGGAACCTTTAGTTGGTTCTGGATAGCTGTGACGTCCTTACTCAGTTTCTTTGAAACTGACTGGACTTCAGAGACAGACTCATGTATGATCTTCATGTTATCATGCAGAGTTGTATTGTCTTGAAGAAGGAATCTGAGGTCACTCAGTTTGACCTCTTCCACTTCGTCACAGCGCCTGCTGAGTGCTCTAACTTTCTTATTACACTTCTTGACAAGTGTATAGAGATCACTAAGGGCATTAACCATATCGTTTCTGAGCCGGGGAAGAGAAATTACCTCATTTGATTGCTCCTCGTCATCTGATAGGTCAGCATGCTCAGAGACGCATGGCTCAGCAAGTTCGTCAGCCATGAAGCATATCTTCACTGACTCGGTGGCCTCAGTTTCTGTAGATGAAGACTCATCACTGTCGCTCCAAGTAGCCACCATTGCCTTCTTCCCACTCTTCTTGTCTTTCCTCAGTGTGGGGCAGTTTGACTTAATATGGCCAGTTTGATGGCACTCAAAGCATGTAATGGGCTTTGAGCTGTCCTTTTTGTATTTGCTGTCACTTGAGTCAGCCTTATACTTATCAAACTTTCTGTAAGGCTTTTTAGAGTATTTGTCACTCTTCCTGAATAGCCTTTTCATCTTCCTTGTGAACATAGCCATCTCCTCATCGTCAGTTGAACTCCCGTCAGTGGAGTCAGCTTTCATGACAAGGGATTTCTGCTTCTTGCCTTCAGATTTTTCCTTCACCTCAAAGTTTTTCATAGATATCTCATGGGTCAGCAATGAACCGATGAGTTCGTCATATTTGTAGGTGGTTAAATCCTGAGCTTCCTCAACTGCTGTCTTCTTTGCTTGCCAATCTTTAGGAAGACTCTTGAGTATCTTTTTGACTTGTTCTTCCTCAGTGAAGATTTTTCCAAGTCTCTTGAGCTCATTAATGATGTTGGTGAACCTTGCATTCATGTCTGAAATGCCCTCATCATTGTTCATCTCGAACAGCTCATACAGTCTCATCTGCTGATTCACCTTGGACTCTTTTACTTTATTTGTTCCCTCGTAGGTGACTTCCAGCTTTCTCCAGATCTCTTGTGCCGACTCACAACCTGAGATTTTATTATATTCTGCAGCATCGAGCGCACAGTGAAGCATATTGATAGCCGAAGCATGGTTTTGGAGCTTCTTAAGATCATCCTCTGTCCATTTGGCCTCAGCTTTTACAACTGTTTGGCCAGCCACAACCTCGACATGTACAAATGGGCCTTGGACTATAGATAGCTAGGCACTCATGTTTGTAGCCTGAATGAAGTTTTTCACCATATTCTTCCAGAAGGTATAGTTTGGCCCGAAGAATAGGGGAGGCCTAGTAATGGACAGCCCCTCAGGCAGTATTTGAGTTATTTGGTTTCCAGGGAGAAACCGAGTGCTGTTTTCGCCCATGGTAGGGATCAGCTCAAGGTTGTTAGACCTTTTACAGTGAGCTTTTAAGCTCTGATACCACTTGTTGGTCCCTTGTAAGGTTGCAAGTATAGTTCCAAGGGGGGGTTATGAACTATTTAAACTTTTTTGCAATTAGGGCAGACTTCTTTTTCTAAGGAAAAAGGTTTTAACAGCGACGCTGAGTAAACAGTAAGATACTGGCTTAGTCAACTGGTGACTAGGTCAGTTTCTTAGCTTGAGTCAGGAGATAGCACTTAAAGTCTATTCCTGAGCTCAGACGTTCAACGCGCACAACTCAACTTGACCTCTTTACCTGGTCAGTTTTTGGTTATTTTAAACAAGCAATATATATAAGGAGTTAAAGGTAAGAAATACTTCACTCAGCAGATTTATCCAGGTTCGGCTTCTTCTAAGCCTACGTCCTGTCCCCGGAACACGTTCCGAGATTTCGAATCCTCTACTGAGCTCTTTAAAGGTAGAGCCTCAAACCTTTTACAATCTTAGCAACTGAGTATGACAAGAGTACCTTCCTCTATACCTCTACTCAATCCTAATCTCTCGCTGAGTACTAAAACCGAGTACTCAGCCTCTCCTTTCTATCTCTAGAAATGATAAGTGTTTTGTCCTATACAAAGATTTGCTAAGACACTTTAGACGATTGAAACAATCACTCTAGACTTTTACACAGATATAAGAATTCTAGTGTAAGATTTGCTTTGCTTCTTTGCTTGCAGAACTTGTAGAAGTTTGGTCAGCGTAATGGCTTGATCAAGTTCTGTGTTGAGTGAAGCTTCTGATGGCACTATTTATAGAGACGTCTGGGCATCGGTCATTTCGAATTTCGAAATAACCGTTGGAGGGAAACAGCTACATGTAGTTGTCATCCTGACTTGCTCAGAGCTCTCGGCCAATCAGAATTGTGTATCTTCTGTCCTCGGTCAGCTCAGCAGACTGTCTCTCCTTTTATGGTAAAGTCAACTGGACAGCATACTGTGTCATCTGAACTTTGCCCAAATGGGAAATACTTTGTCTGGAAGTTTTCCTTTGTCAGCTGCTGTCTTGTACGCTTTGTCGAGACTACTCAGCAGCTTCATCTTGAAGTTGTTCCCGAAGGTCTTCTAGATCCTTCCTTTTGCTGAGTTGCGTTTTGTTTAAAACGGCAATGTCTTGACACACGCGGGCCGAGTTGTACTGAGCTGTTTGACTTGGGCCTTGACTTCCGTATTGGGCTTGGGCCTTTTGATTCTTGTGACTTATAAACAATTTTAACTCAACATTGAACAAACACATTAGTAGAATAAATCAAAGCATTTAAACTTAGTGTGTTTAGAATATGTATTTCAATTATACTTAAACAATTTTGTCAAATCAAAATTATGTGGAAAGGTGTTTCAACATATTGTTCCGGAAGGATTAAATTCCCACCAAAGGAAGAAATTTTTCTTCGATATTAAACAATACTTTTAGGAAGATCCTTTTCTGTTCAAAACTTGTGGTGATGGGATAATTAGGAGATGCGTTGGTGAAAATGAATTTGAATCCATAATGTCAGAATGTCATTCTAGCTCTTATGGAGGACATAATGGAGTTAACAAGACAGCAGCTAGAATATTTGAAAGTGGTTTCTTTTGGCCTACGATGTTTAAGGATGTCCGTTCATTTATTACTCGTTGTGATAAGTGCCAAAGAACAGGAAATCTAGGAAGGAAAGATGAGATGCCCCTCACAACCATATTAGAAGTTGAAGTCTTCGATATGTGGGGAATAGATTTCATGGGACCTTTTCCTCCTTCCAATGGTAAAACTTACATATTAGTTGCCGTTGATTATGTTTCAAAGTGGGTTGAAGCAATCGCAACCCCGACGAGTGATTCTAAGGTTGTCGTTAATTTTATTGACGATATATTCTGTAGATTTGGTTGTCCAAGAGTTATAGTTAGTGATGGTGGTACTCATTTTATAAACAAGAGTTTTGAAACGCTTATGAAAAAATATGGAGTACGCCACTGCGTATCAACACCATACCATCCTCAGTCAAATGGTCAGGCGGAGATATCAAACAGAGAACTCAAATGGATTCTCGAGAAAACGGTTTCATCCTCTAGAAAAGATTGGTCTTCTAAACTCAATAATGCGTTATGGGCATACCGTACTGCATTTAAAACGCCAATAGGAATGACTCCGTACCGTTTGGTGTATGGTAAGGCATGTCATTTGCCAGTCGAATTAGAACATAAAGCCTATTGGGCTATTAGAGAACTTAACTTTGACTTACATCAAGCAGGTAAGAAACGTTTGCTCAATTTAAATGAGTTAGATGAGTTACGTCATCTATCGTACGAAAATGCAAAGATTTATAAAGAAAAAATGAAAAAATGGTACGATGCCAAAATTAAAGTTAAACACTTTAATGTTGGGGATAAAGTGATGTTATTTAATTCACGACTTCGTTTATTTCCAGGAAAACTTAAGTCCAGATGGTTAGGACCATATTTAGTCGTCAAAACATTCGATTACGGTTCTTTAGAACTGGAAGGTCCTACCGGAGTTCGATTCAAAGTTAATGGTAATCGATGTAAAATCTATTACGAAAATATTTCCCAATTAGGAATTGAGTTCGTAACAAGGTTATCTGACGTATGAATTACTCAGTTTATTTTACACAGTTTATTTTGTTTTATTGTTTTTATGATTTTGTTTATTTTATTTTATTTTATTTTTATTATTATTTTATTTTCAAAATGCCATTTTTATTAGATAAACTTTATGTTATGATTTAAATACATAAAATATTTATATTTCATGATTTTAGATTTGATTTTTAGGAAATTAAGTTGAATTTGAAGTTTCAGGCAATTCTCTGCCGAGAATTTAGAATTCCCTGCCGAGAATCCCTTCATTTAAGAATGTCACAAACAGGTTCGAATTTCTCTGTTCATACCGAGAATTTTTAAATTCTCTACCGTGAATCAGGAGGTGGCTTTGATGCCTGATTTTCGCATGAAAATCAACGTGTCGCGACCGCGGCTTTGCCATTCGCGGTCGCGACACGCGTGTTTCCTGCACTATCAGGCCTGAAACACTCTCACCCTTTCGACGAACCTCTTGGCAATTGAAAAATTAAGTTTCTTCATTCCAGAAAGGTACAAATTATACCTTTTCAGAATTAAAACAATACCTCTTTTCATCCTAAACTCTTATAAATTAATCTTAGAGGATTCAAGTTCTGTTACAATTCTTTTTCATCTTTGTCAAAACTCTGATTTTTCTTCACAAATACCGTTCTTTGCTAAAGTAACACTAACTTTTGCATTATGCCTACCAAATACAAATCACCTAGGCACAATGCTGCCTCAATCAACAAATGCCCAGACTTATCCAAGCGATATGGGGCGCCTTTCCCTATCTTCAACCACGATGAAGGTAGACGTTACTGGAATCACCATTACAAATTCTTCACCGGAATGTTGTATATGGATGAATTTCTTAATAGCCAATTAGGCATTACTGATGACATGAGTCGCTATATGGAGCGCCTAGGGTGGACAAAATTCGCCCAAATGCGATTTCCAATAATAGGCAAATGGATACTCGAATTCTTCTGTACCGTTCGTTTTACTAATAAACGACGAGTACGTCTCAGTTTTCGTCGAGAAGGCGAAATCTTCACTTTCGGCTATCCCGAGTTGCATGCTTGGTTTGGTTTTCCCCCAAGGGATACAATCAAACGTCATCCTGGACGAGACATGACATCCTCGGACATTTGGAGAATGCTCACTAGATTCTGGCGATTCAATTCAAAACTCGCCTATAATCACTCTTTTCGCTCCAACTCCATGTTGTATTTACACAAATTCCTGTGTCACAGTTTGTTCGGGCGCACATTCAGTAGTGTGGTCCGTGACACTGATTTGTATGTTCTTGGAGATATATTCCAGGGCCATGCAGTGGATTCTTCCAAACTTCTGATGGAAGGTCTTGTCGCCGCTTCTCGATCCAAAGATAAGAAGGTTGGGTTCGGCAATATAATCTGTGGAATAATTCTCGGTTCAAAGGGTACTATTGATGTTCCCTGGAGTGATGATAAATTCTTCCCGACAATTGACTATGAATTTCTCGAGCACGAAGGACTTGTGAAACGTGTCTTTCGAGCAGGGCCTCAATTTTTGTCTGCACCGGAACGTGAAACTTTCGTGCAGTTTCAAATTGATCGTATTAAGGCCAGAAATATCCCGTTAGATAGGGATGACTATGTAGAATAGTTTCTGTTTTTCATTGTTATTTTTGTATATATTTTGTTTTGTTTTAATTATTGGTTTGTTTTCATTATTTTGTACATATGTTTATTTAATAAAAATCTTATTTAGTTCAATTCTTAATTTTATTAGAATTATCCATTTGATCCATTATCTATACTTAGCATATTCTCATATGGATCTCTCATTACTCTTACTCATATTCAGATAAAAAGGATTCACCTGAACTAAATATGTTTTTCTATTTTCCCACACATTTATCCACGTTTAATTTTATTTTGTAACTCAATTTATTTTCAATGAATTAAGTTTACATTTAATCAATTCAATTCATGTATTAAATATGTATTAACATGCCCTTATTATGCATTTAATGTGGTTCTCTTAACTTATATGCATAAATGCACATTTAAGTTTCATTAATTCTTCATAATAAATTTATTTTAATTCAATTTATTAAGGTTAAACCTTTGGTTTTCCTTGCAATTAATGTCATTTATTTTAGTTTTAAGTACAGGAACACTTAATATTAAGTTCAGGAACCATTCCACAACAAAAAATGCACAAACCAAGTCAAAAGGCACCAAAATTGGCCATCTTACCCAATTCTCTACCGAGAATTAAGAAATTCTCGGTATGAGCAGCAACTTTGGCAAGATTTCAGGGCGAAATTTGCCTGAAATTCGCGTGCCGCGGCTGCGGCTTTGCCGTTCGCGGTCGCGACACGCGTGATTTCTGCCCTATTGATTCCGATTTTGCCAATATTTTTCCCTATTCCTATTCCTATTCTACCTATACATTCACCTAATCACCCTATATAAACCTACCTCTTACACAAACCTCACATCACCTCTATTTTTACCCAATCCCTTACTCTAAACTCTTCCCCAAAAATCTACTTTTCCTCTTCCCAATTTATTCACTCCAATTTCTATCATATTTCCTATTTTCAAACACTTCCATTTCACAACCCCCAACCTCATCTTCAAGCTTTGGTCTTTCTCTCCACTTCTTCATCTTCTTCTTCTTTTTCTCAAACCCTAAGCCCCTAAACACCATCACCATGGTTCGGACTAAGCGTGTTGGTAACAAGCCCGCTGTTACGGAAGCTAATCGCCTTCGGGTTCAATGCGGAGCTTATTTTGACATCTATTCGGAGGAAGAAGCCGTTCATTTCAAACATTTTTCACAAGCCGACCGCCAATTTGTGGATATGCACTTCTTAGACTTCCATTCGGTACCGAAAGCGGCGGAGATGCGGATGGAGGGGATGATGAACCACCGGCTCAAGCACAACCCCAAGCACCTCAAGCGGAGGATAATCCGGTAGATTTGCGGAGGATTTTGGACCAAATCAATTCCAACAACCGTCAAATGAACTTAAGAATTGATGATTTGGTTGAAAACAATATGGTGATGAATGCCAACCTCAACCTTTTGAGGCGTGAACATCGATCGACTCGGCACCGGATGCTTTCCTTTTTCCGACGCCGCAATGTGGAGACGTCACCTACACCTCCCGATTCACCACCTCATGCTTAGGTTGTTTTCCTTTCATTATTTTTTTTATCTTGTTATAATTTGGTACAATTTTCATTTTCTTATGTTTGGTACAATTTTTACTTTTATGTTGAATGTTTACTTTTCTACAAGTTTCAATCTTTGTTTCGTATGCCTTATTTCGTATTTTATGTTTTCTCCATTATTTTTGCACCAATGAGGACATGGTCCAATTTAAGTGTGGGAGGAGACATACATATATCCATTTCTACACAAATACGAATAAATGCAACAAAGATTTTATTTTGCAAAACAAATAATAAATGCAACAAATGATATTCATGCAAATGCAACACATATATATATTGCAACACATAACTTAACATTTTATAAGTTAATATGATTATTTGTTTAGGTTATCATTATCGATAGAAACAATATTTCTATACGGGTAATATATTTTCAAATTTTTCACAAATCTCCGATACGATTTTAAGTAAAATTGTCTCGAGTGAATGATTTTAAGTAAATAAATTCTTTATTTCGATCTCTATTTTTATATCATGCAATTCATGATAGAATAAATCTTATTTGAAATTTTCAATTAGGTTTATAGGCATTAAATTGAACTAACAATTTTAGCTCGGTTTGATTTCGTCTTACATTAACACCAATTGAAGTTTTTAAGGAAACTTTAGCCATAATACATGTTGAATTTTAAGTCAATATAGGATGAATGTGCTATTTTTCTTTTTCCCAACTTATAATTTTATAATTCATATTAATTAATCAATTAGTTGAATTCTTAACTTTTGGCCACGATTGAGACCAACCTTATCACAATCGAGGTATGAAAGGTAAGAAAATTAAGAACCGTTTACTTTTGGCCACGGTTGCGACCACCCTTATCACAATCGAGGTATGGAATGAACGTTTTTAAAAATAATAAGCGTGTATAAGTTTAAAGTAACGATTGCGTCCACCCATGGCATGGTCGGTACCTCTTAAGCAAACACAAAGCAATATATACGTACAAGGTTACAGTTGAAACCACCCTTATTTCGGGTGTAACCAAGCAAATTAATTAAAGTTCAAGTACTTATTTAAATATAATATATCTCATATATTAGTTTAGGTTTGGGAAAGAAAATTTTGTGCTTTGAAATGCCTTGAGACGGAAAAACTCAATAACATGCGTGCTTATACATTGTCCCGAATGCGTCAATACAAAAATTGGAAATACAAGACGAATGATATATCGTATTTATACTAAGTTAGTTTGATATTTTACGTATAAATTTGCCATGCGAAGTTAGTCTTTTTGGCTTAACTAATTTAAAAGATAATACAGAGATATATGTTTTATTTTCATAAAGAGATTAGTTAGAGAATAAATTCAGTGAAATTTTGCTCGGGACTAGCAAAAGATTAAGTGTGGAGATTTGTTAAGCCCAAATATACCTAAAATATTAATAATAATTACATCAATATTGCTACGAATTTATGTTGTTTATAACTCTTTAGAAAGCTTTTACTTTCGAATATGTTTCTTTCATGCAAGGTACATAAATATTTGGTAAAATCCAAATAGGAGTAAAAAGAGCTCGAAAATAGAAGAAAAGCCCTACAAAAGGAGTCAAAGACGACGAAAATTAATAACGCCAAGTCGAGGACACGAACGAGAGCGAAAAAATGAAAAATGCTCCGTGCCGCGACCGCGGCTTCCCTTTTTCACGGTCGCGACACGCGTCCTTCAGCCATTTTACCCTTCGTCCGGAGTACAATTGATGCTCCCCCATTCTCGGTAGTGAATTTGATAATTCTCGGTACGAGCAGGAGATTAGAAGCCTAGTTACACACTTTCGTTTTCAACGGAACGCGATCGTTCGGGTGGATAAAGACATTCCTTCACAACGGACACGACACTTCGATCAAGACTCTTCAACATCTATAAATAAAGAGTTGATGGAGAGTTGAAAGAATGTGATATGTGTAGAAGAAAGAAATTAGTGTAGAATTTATGTAGAAATTCCGAATCAAGTGATTTAGAAGTTAGATTTCGATTCTGTTCAAAAGCAATATGATGTACACACATTGTTTACAAATTAATAACAAATTCAGTAGCGTTTAGACATTGTTCTAGTTTAGTTTCATTTTGGTAGTAGACCGACCCAGTCTCTATTACGAAGATTCAGCGAGAAGATTGAGTAGAGGATTCGCCCCTGAGCCTGACAAACTCGAACGAAACCCAAGGAAAGGATTGACAACCCGTTCACTTGCACACCGTCGAAGAATTCAATGCTCCATGTTCTCTGTAAACTTGTATCAATTTATATTTCATCTAATAAAGTCTGTTCTATTCGATAGATTCTTATCCAGCACTTTGGTAAATGAGCCGAAGTGGATTGATGCTGGTTTTTTCATTAAAACGTATTTAATCCAAAATCTTTACAAGGAAACTTTGTTGAACACTTAGGCAAATTATTATCTCAGTAGAGTTTTAATTTGGTTAAGGGCAATTATCCCGGATAAGGGTTTTGTCGCGTTCAAAGCCAATTAATTAGAGGTTCTGTCATTTATTTCATCTTTATAATTCGTACAAAGTTTAAAGTTGTTTCTTTGCTTAATGCAAACAAATATACTTGTTTACTTTTCTAAAGTACTAAAACGTTCCTGTTTTGCAAATTCATTTTTAATCAGATATTTTCTAACATCTTCATATTCTAATCTAATTCTTATTCTAGCTATTTCAAAACCAAAACCGATTAAACGACTTTTCCATATCATAAACCTAAAAGTAAATTTAACCGATTGTAAATAAGTTTTGTTAAAAAAGCGTTCCCTGTGGGATCGATATCTTTTATTACTACAAGCGTATACCGTGCACTTGCGGAAATCGCTCAACAATGAGCCTGATACAGAAGAGAGAATGGATGATGATGAGCAACCTCTGAAGAAGAAGAAGAAGTCTTCAGAGCTGACCCCCATTGATGTTATCCCCACTGAATTCCTTAATCCCAGTGACTCTCACTTCACACAGTGTCAGGGAACTGAAACTGAGCATCAAGAAGATGATGTACAACTGGATGATCATTTCATCACTCAGGTGGAAGAAGAATTAGATAACGAAGATCAGGATGATGAGGAAGTAGAAGAAGAAGAAAGCGGTCAGGATGACGCTGAGGAGACAGCTAGTGAAGAGGAAGCTGCTGACCCAACTAATACTGAGTTGGCTGCAGATAAAGAACAAGAACAAGCTGACCAGCTTAATGCTGATCAAGAAGAGACTTCTCCTTCTCACTCAGGAGAGTCTATCCAAGCTGACACTCCTCCTCGCAGAAGAAGATTAGTAAAGGCAAGTCAGAAAACTGTCATTGACCTTCCTGTTCAAAAGCCGACTAAAGATCCTTCTTCTCTTAAGCTGAAGTTTTTCAGTAAGCAAACCCCCTTTTCTCAACAAGCTTCTCTTGAAAAGCAAGCCTCTGTTTCTTCACAAAAGGAACAAGCCGACTTGAATGCTTCCGCCAACTCTACTAGTCAGACCGAGCAAGTTCTCATTAATGATGTTGCTCCAAGCATTATACTGACTCAGAACATTCCTGCCCCTGTCAACACTGACAGCATTAGGATTACTACTTCACCGACCATCACTACTGCCGATCAATCATCTCTTCTAGAAAACCAAGTGCAGATCGAAAACATACTTCCAGTCACTGACCATGTCATCCCTGCAACAATTCTGACTCCTCCACCAACTAGTCAAACTGAGGAAACCAGGCAACATGATGAAGGATCACTCAGCTATCTGCATGCCACCGAGTCTGGTAGACAACTCATCAACTCGGTGCAGTCATTAATCAAGGATCTTCATCAACACGCTGAACCTTCTGCTGGGTCTACTAACACTACATCAGCTCAGCTATCCCAAGTCACTCTGCTTCTAAATGAAGTTAAGGGACTGAAGGATTTGCTAAGTGATATGATCACAATTCAATCACATCAGCCCAAGCAGGACTCAATATCGAAGCTGGCTGAGCTCCAACTGACAACGGTTCATCATCTTAACACCCTTCAAGGCCAATTCCAGACCTTGTCAGCTGCGAACACTCAGTATGCAACTTTTGATGAAGTTAAGATGCTCTTTGCCCAGCTTTACACTGAGCAAACCAAGACCAACCATCACCTGGCTTCCTACTCTCAATGCTCGGTGGAGCAAATTAGCGAAGCAGTTCGTCTGCTGAACTTGAATAAGCAAGAGATGGACACTGACCAAATGAAGCAAAATGAGATCTTGGCCAACTCCCAAAGGATCTTCACCCATGTTTGTCATAACAATATCCAGCGTCAATATTATGACTCAGCCTTGCTGAAGACCTTTCATCAAGTTTTTGCTGCACTGACAGATTCAATTACTTGGGTAGGTAAGTCTCAAGCTTACATATTGAGCCTGCTCAGTGCCGTTGAAATCGGCATACCAAAAGAGGTCTTGAATGAAGGCGTTATTGTCTTTGACGACATTAATGAAAGTGCCGACAAACTTAAGGAGCTATCCGCCGTACTGACTGTCGCGGTCTTAACCGACTCTTTTAGAATTCCTCCTCCTCCCGATGCTTACAAAACGGGGGAGAAAGAACAAGCTAGAACTCAGCAGGAGGCTCCTAGAAGTAGTCAGTCTAAGCAAAAGAAGAAGAAGTAGAAATAGGCTAGGCTTAGCTTTTTACTTAGTCTGTAGTTCTATGTTCTTTTATGCTCATCTTTTGCTATGTATGCTGACTACTTTACTTCAATACAATACTTGCATCTTTTATCCAAACTTGAGTTACTTCATACGATGTTGAGTATTATGCTATTATGTATCTTCAAATACTTCAACTATGTTTAATGCTTATAATACTTGTTGATTGGGTAAATTTCATCAATGGTGTACAACCTTTGCCCTATTTCACACTTTGGTGTACAACCTTCAATTTGTCTCACTAATATATACGAACTTATAGGTGACCTCCCACTTTAGTGTATAGCAGGTAAAAATGGCCGGTCAACGCGAAGTCAATGCGCCACGTCAGCGGTTTGACTGATCAAAAAGTTAAAAATTTGACCCCTAATATACAATTACTTTTATACCCTCATCTTCCTCCTTCCCATTTCCCTTTTATCTCTCTAACTCCTCTATCTACCTTATTTCTCTCTAACGTTTCTCTCTCTACCTTATTAGTTCCTCTCTCTACCTTATTAATTTCTCTCTACCGTTCAAAAAAAAAATTCAATTTTATAATTTGGCAAATAAATGCTGCTAGTTTAATATTTATATCCGAAATATTTTTACAAGTAATGCCCAGGTTTAATTAGCTCCTTTATATAATAAATTAAGAAACAACGTTTATTCCTTATGTTTTAAGCATTTGACAGAAGCATTTGATAAAAATTGAAGTAGTAAAAGTGGCAGCTATTTAATTATCCACCATTTTGTATGATAATATTATATAATTGATGAATGATTCATACCTCAAATTAAAAAGATTAGATTAAATATATTACAAGAAGAGGAATTCAGGACTTAGATTTTACATCAGGTTTCACATATTAAATTGGTGAAGCTGAAGACGATAATGCAATTTGAATTCATAAGAAATTAAAAACCCATGCAATTTTGGATAATGCAATTTTGCATAAGGTAGAGAGAGAAACTAATAAGGTAGAGAGAGAAGAATTAGAGAGAAATAAGGTAGAGAGAGGAGTTAGAGAGAGAAAGGGACATGGGAAGGAGGAAGGAGGAAGATGAGGGTATAAAAGTAATTATATATTAGAGGTCAAATTTTGACTTTTTGACTGGTCAAACCGCTGACATGGCAGATTGACTTCGCGTTGACCGGTCATTTTTACCTGCTATACACCAAAGTGAGAGGTCACCTATAAGTTCGTATATATTAGTGAGACAAATTGAAGGTTGTACATCAAAGTGTGAAATAAGGCAAAGGTTGTACACCATTGATGAAATTTACCCCTTGTTGATTGTATCCAATGCTGATAATATGTTTGACACTGTCTTGTATGTTTATAAAACACTATCTCATAAGACCCATTGAACAAAATGATTACTCGGTGCTCTCTGAATGTTACACCTTACGCTTAATACTGAGTAAAATAGAATATGTTCCATGAGCTGACCTATATCTGAAAACTGACCTTAGACTTACTCGACTAAACCTTAAAATGTTTAGAGTAAAACTAAGTCAGTAGCTCAACCCTGACGGGGGAGTTTGCTAAGTAATAATAGGTCAACTATCATGGGGGAGCTCAACACTAAGTTCCTCGCTGAATAGTTTTGCCAACATCAACATGTGGGAGTTTGTTGAAACACCTTTCCACATGATTTTGATTTGACAAAATTATTTAAGTAAAATTAAATATATTCTAAACACACTAAGTTTAAATGCTTTGATTTATTTAACTAATGTATTTGTTCAATGTTGAGTTAAATTGTTTATAAGACATAAAGACTAAGAGGCTTGAAGCCCAAATACGGAAGTCAAAGCCCAAGTCAAACATATCAAGACAACTCGGCCCGCGTATGCAAAACGCTGTCATTATGTACAAAACGCAGCTCAGCGGAAGAAGGATCGAGAAGACCTTCATTGAACAACTTCGTAACGAAGCTGCTGGGTTGAATCGACAAAGAGTACAAGACAGCAGCTGAGCAAGAACAACTTCCAAACAAAGTGTTTCCACTTTGGGTAAAGTTCAGAAGACACAGAACGCTGTCTAGTTGACCTTACCATAAATGGAGAGACATTCTGCCGAGCTGACTAAAAGCTGCTGGACACTGACCGAGGATAGAAGATACTCAAATCTGATTGGCCGAGACCTCTGAGCAAGACTGAGTGACAACGACAGGAAGCCGTTTCCCTCCAACGGTTATTTCGAAATTCGAAATGACTGATGTCTCAGACGTCTCTATAAATAGGGCATTTCAATGCTTCATTCTATACAGAACTTTATCAAGCCATTACGTTGACCAAAATTCTACTCAAAGTTCTGCGAGAAAAAGCAAAGCAAATACTTACACCAAATTCTATATCTTTCGTGTAAAAGTCTAGAGTGATTATTCAATCATCTAAAGTGTCTTAGCAATTATTGTTTAGGACAAATCTTTATCATTTCTAGAGATTAGAAAGGAGAGGCTGAGTACTCGGTTATAGTACTCAGCGAGAGATTAGGAGTGAGTAGAGGTATAGAGGAAGGTACTCTTGTTATACTCAGCTTCTAAGTTGTAAAAGGTTTGATGCTCTACCATTAAAGAGATCAGTAGAGAATTCGAAAGCTCGGAACGTGTTCCGGGGACAGGACGTAGGCTTAGAGGCCGAACCTAGATAAATCTGTTGAGTAACATCTTTCTAACCTTAAACTCCTTAATATATATATTGCTTGCTTAAACAAAACTGACCAAGTAAAGAGGTCACGCTGAGTTGTGTGTATTGAGTATCTGAGTTCAGGAATAGACTCAAAGTGCTATCTCCTGACTCAACGAAAGAAGCTGACTTAGTCACCAGTTGACTAAACTAGTGTCTTATTTACTCAGCGCGCTGTGTAATCCTTTTTCAAAGAAAAAGAAGTCAGCCTTAACGTACTTAAATTTTAAATAGTTCCTATCCCCCCCCCCCTTGGAACTAACTTGTTACGTTATAAGGGACCAACAAGCAGTTCTCCATCTATTATGTTAGCAAAATGTTGAAGGATGCGGAGACAAGATATTCGAAGCTAGATAAAATGGCTCCCACGGTTGTGACAACATCCATCCGGGTTAAACCATAGCTCCAAGCATAACCTCAATATGATCGCGATCAAGATCAAGAGCCGGCTTCACCATCATGATTCAACATTGAACACACGAATGATGAGATTGAAAGGCGAGTGCATGTTGCTCTGGATAGACAAGAGAACAATGCAGAAAGATACGCCATCCAGTTAACAGGAATTCGCCATTCACAGCGCGAATCATGGGGTACGAGGCGGAAAAAATGATTAAAGCTTCCAACTTGCCACAATATAAAAGAAAAGAATCAATATAAGCGGGACATTACATATCCCGAACCCAAAAGAGGGGAGCATGTAACCGTTGGAAGAAACGCCAAAGCGTACTACAGGTTGGCCACCACACCGAAGCATGCTGGGAGCTGGCAAACTAGATAGCTTTGTCCAGAATAACAAATAACAAGACGACAAGCAGAAGACATATCCCAAAAAGAAATTCAAAAGTGTCATTAATGTCATAGCAGATGGACCAGTGTATCAGGCACCCGTGGAAAAAGCAAAAATATCCGTTCTGGATAAAACATCCCTCAATTGCCCCTTTTGCAGAAACAGGTCCAGTAATCTCTCCACATACAGATGTGTTGACAATTGAAGGATGGGAGATGAAATGAATCGAGTAATGGTAGACACGGACAGTTCTTGCAATGTCATCACCATAGGTGCATTCGCCAAACTAAAGGTTGATCTGATCCAAATAGAAACAACCATTATTGACATCATGGGAGTGACAGGTCACACTATCCGGACCAAGGACCAGGTAACTTTGGAATGCAAGCTGGCGGATGATAATCAAGTGTGGATTGGTGATCTGGAGTTCTCTATTATGAATGGACAATCAGCTTATAACATCATTCTTGGGCGGCCGTTCATCTCAGAGGTTGCAGCCCTAATTTCCATCCGTCGTATGGCAATGTACATTCCCACCAGCAAAGGAGGAATAATGATTAGCGGGAACCAAAAGGCGGTTCAAGAGACCTACTCGGCGTCGCTATCGATCCGCCCACAATTCAAAGATGACGAAGGTGAGGAAGATGAACTTATCACTACAGCTTTGGGCGACATAGAAACGCTCCTTATTGCTGATGGAAAGCGGGTGCGGATCGCCAAAGGATTAAAACCTGAGATCAAGGAGGATGTTACGAAAGTTCTCATTGAGTCTGAAAGCCTATTTGCATAGGAGAATGAGATCCCCACAGGAGTAAGCCCAGATGTGATTACTCATAAGTTAAACATCATTGAGGATGCGGTTCTAGTTGCTCAGAAAAGACGGAACCATGGGCCTAAAAATTAGTATTTTTACGTATTCTTATATGTGCATTAAACTGTTATAGTATCCTATATTTGATAATTTATTATTTCTTACCATACTTCTTATATTCATTTGCCTAGTTTTGTTCTATATCTTTCCAAATTCTATAGAAGAAGAAATAGCAAAGCTGAAGAAGGCAGATGTAATCAAAGAGGTGATATACGCCCAGTGGTTGGCGAATGAAAAGTTCCACAGGCGGATCAATTACCTCAAAGATAGGAAAATTGATCCCCATCACGGGCGGATCCCTTTTCAACAAAGATAAGAAACACAGACCCTCAAGAGCTTTCAAATGAGCCCAACTCTCTCCTCAAAGACAGGAAAAATATTGGTCACCATCAAAAGCGGGTTAAAATTATCTCAAACATGAGAAAATTACACCCTAAACTTTCTCCTCAAAGATAGGAGAACAATAATCTCAGCGGCGGATCGATCTACCTCAAAGATAGGAAACGATTGATCGTCGTCGGAGACAGAGTTAAAACATTTCTCAGACGTGAGAACTTTACACTCTCAAATACTCTTCCTAAAGAAGAGTCTCAAGACCTGGCGGCGGATCGATTCACCTCAAAGATAGGAAGCAAATCGATCGCCTAAGGCAGCTTAACTTCCTCACCAGGAGTAAAAGCTTCTAACCTTCATAAAGGTTCACACATTGGGGTACGGCTGGCCACCTACCCTAAACAATCGGAGAAATCCTAAACCAGATTCTAAAAAGTTACTTGCTAAAAGATATAATGCATTAGTAAAAATAGTTCTGGAAAGAAAAGGGTTCATCCATATAATGAAGCCTCGTCTTCATCTTAAAGTAATGAAGCCCCGTCTTCATCTCCAAGTAATGAAGCCTCGTCTTCATCCAAGTAATGAAGCCTCGTCTTCATCTCCAAATAATGAAGCCTCGTCTTCAACCAAGTAATGAAGCCTCGTCTTCATCTCCAAGTAATGAAGCCTCGTCTTCATCCAAGTAATGAAGCCTCGTCTTCATCTCCAAATAATGAAGCCTCGTCTTCATCCAAGTAATGAAGCCTCGTCTTCATCCAAGTAATGAAGCCTCGTCTTCATCTCCAAACAATGAAGCCTCGTCTTCATCAAAGTAATAAATTCACGTCTTCATCATAGAAATAACGAAGTATCGCCTTCACAAATGCAAAGTAAAAACACTTTGGAAAATTAGTAAAGGCTAAAAAGGCAAGTGCCTAGAGTGCCAAAACCCTCCACAAAATGCACAAAAGTCCCTAAATGGCTGATCATTCTTACTGATCCTTAAGGTCGGGTCATTCTCCTCAATATGGCACAACTGAAGAAAAAAAGTCCCTAAGGCGAATCATAATCCTATGCGGTAGGAACAAATGGTCCCATAAAGGGCCGGTTATTCCATTTCTAAAAGAAATATAACTCTCAAAAAGCCCCTAGAGGCTAACAATGGATATAGCTGACCACCTATTCACGAAGAAGAAAAAACCCCTAAAAGTGCATCATATCCATATATGATCCCATCTAGGGCGGGTCCACTTTCCTCCAAGATGGAAAAATAAAACACCATTTAGACAACCCTAAAGAGCTTTTTATACCTTTAGGGGGGGCTTCTGATAACAACCCAAATTATTCTTGAATAAGGAATAAGAGAAAACTAATAGAAATAATGGCAAACTATTATTCCTTCTAAAAGAGAGATTTATGCATGATTAATATGGAATTAATAACAATTATTGCAGGATTAATGCAGGGGTGAATATGCAAATAATGAAGAAAAAGAAGGAGTTTCTAGCATTATGCCACACCACGTGGACCATGGCGAGATACGCCATAACGAGATACGCTCGATGAGAGCGAGTAGTGGAGACCCGCCATAGCTCTCAAGGGGAGTACATACGCCTTGGCGGATCTAAGAATACCAAAAGGCGCCTTTATTACCATCCATAAATGGGAATAAAATACAACTAAATGACAATTAATAGCTATTAAAGGGGAATAAAGACTTGACTGTTCGAATACCTCAACTCTGAGGGTTTCAATGCTAAATGTTGGGATTAATGGAGAATTGATAGCAATTAAAGACGAGTAATGACACGACTCTTCACCTGCTTCCCCATTAATGCTGAAGGTTACAAAAACCTATATAAATACCCCAGCTTCCTAGGATCAAGGGTACACTTACTAATTCTCTACTTTTGTGCTTACAGTTTATTCTCAGAAATATTACTGACTTTGGCATCGGAGTGTCCTCGGCCGATCCCAACGACGCCTCACAGGGAAGTGCTCCGATTAAGGTTTTTTCCCCGAGTTATCAACACTGTTTAGTCCCTGTATTTTCAACAACATATGGTAAGGTCCATAACCTTTTTCTTAGTGAACTGTTTAGTCCTTCCGTCTGTTTGTTAGATTTTTTACCATTTATGACTTCAAAAATGACTAAATTACCCTTTACTATTTACCTTCAAACTTCAAAAGTGGAAATCCAATTTAGAAGAAGAAGCTATTTGTATGGAGAACAAGAAAAAGAACAGACCCAATTCGTATGAATTTGAATGGTTAAGAAGAAAATCAAGAAAAAGAACACTCAAAGTTAATTTCAGATGCATTAGAGTTTAAAGGAAAGGAAAATAAAGGAAAAAAAGAACGCAAATCCAAATTGACTAACAGAATCTTTATGAGAGTCTAACGGCAGGGACTAAACAGTTCACTAAGAAAAACGTTAGGGATTAAACAGTTCACCGAGAAAAACGTTAAGGACTTTACCATGTGTTTTTAAAAATATAAAGACTAAACAGTATGTTTTATCAAAATATAAGGACTAATAAATTAATTACCCTTTAAAATATATATGAGCATATGAGTGATGAGAAAATATTAATGGGATATTAATTATACACAAATGACGTGTTACGTCGATGTATTGAATTTTTTTTAATGGGCGCACAAATACAGTGGTCACGGTGGCTGATATGTCCTTGTTTTGTTGAAAAGGTGTGTTTGATTCAAATTCAATCAGCTTTTATTGTTTCCGGTGATCCGGTTGGCTAGTGGTGGTAGGACCACTTCCAGACTAATACTTACCATGATCTCATTCCATTTGCAATCAATATCTTATAATAAAATATCATGAGATTATCAATTCAAAACATCATGATACGTATTATAAATTTTAAAATTTTAACAAAAACATATAAATATACAATACATACTTGTACAATCAAATTTTAATGAAATATTTATTTATTTTTTGTTGAAATTTATTTTAAGTTTGCAATTAATTTTTTTTTTGTTAAGGAGCTTCTTATTTTTTTTAAGTCTGAATCTGATTCCCACTAAAAGCTAAACCTAAAAATAATTTAGAGATTTTTTTTCATAATACATATCATTTTAATATAATTCTATTATAAAACGTGAGTTTATATAAGGTATAATTAGAGTAATGGATTTATTATAAAATAAATAAATAAGAGATAATAAAATCTTTTTTTTCTAATATTCTTAATTACTGTGTAACTCTCTAAAAAAAACATGTAATATAGTTATTATTTTTTATATATTTTTGGATATAAATATTTTCATACAAAATATAAAGATTATCTCTGAATTATGTTATTATTTTAGTAGAATCACTAAATTTCAATATGTATGATAAAAATAATTAAACATTTATATTTATCCTAGTAAAGTGTTAGAAAAAGTACATGGTATGGACTTAAAGGATGTCAAAGTTTAAGAGACACAATGTCAACTCTAATAATACCATATCATATCATACACCGTAATTAGAGGGGAGTGCCAATGTCAACTCATCTTTTCAAACTCTTTAAATTAGTTGACCTCTTGTTTGCTAAAGGTTGGATTCAAACTATTAACTTGAGTTCACCTCTTGTTCTAATAAACTAATATATTTTTTTTTTATGAAAAGAAAATGATGTGGTGCAATATGCATTTACTTTTTTTTAGAAGTTCCTTTACTAATTTGAAATAGTAACAATAGCTGGTTAGTATCGATGTTCGCCGAACCCGCTTCGATGCTTAACCTAGCAAAGATTGATGAGAGATTTTTTTTTTACCAGAAGAATATATATATTAAGAAGGCAAAGTAGTCAAATGATTACAGAACAAAGTTGGCCAGAAGCCATTGGATACAAAATATATCACTCAAACAAATGTACTCGCTCAAAAGGGCTTCTTTAGCTACACGATGAGCTACCCAATTACGGTTTCTGTTGGCAAACACGAAAGAGACATTACAAAAAGAAGAAGAGAGACACCGGATGTCTTCCACGATGGTCCGAATAGCACTTGGAGCTTGGCAATCAGTGTCGCATAAAACATTGATGAGTTGCACCGAATCACTTTCAAGTATAATGTCGAAAAAATTGTAATCTGCACAAAAAACGATAGCTGCTCGCATTGCAAGGGCTTCGACAGTAAGAGGACAACAAATTCCTTCAAAGAGACGAGCTCTGCAAGCTAAAACCTTACCAAAGTGATCCCGAGCAATAATCCCTGCACTACCTCTTCTGTTTGTTGTCTGGGTTCCCCCATCCACATTAATTTTAATCCATCCCAAGGGGGGTTTGGACCAGGAGAGAATTTGAGGTGTACTGTTGTAGACACCGAGTCGGAGGACCTGTGACGAAAACCTGAAAACAAGACGGTCGAAGCGATTGATTCCGGAAGTTTTGAAAAATATATAAAGAATAATAAGCGGAGGAAAATTAATGGCACGGCGCGGGCACGCAACGGCATCCCGCACGCGGACGACGATGGTCGAACGCCCGCTTGATGGCTCGAGACGTGCGCGCGGCGTCCGTCGGACGCACCGCGAGTGGCACGCTCTCGACGTCCGAGCAATGCCTGGGACCGCTGGCGGTGCGCGCCCTCGTGGGCCGTTGAGCGCACGTGCCGTTGGGCGATCGCCCAACATTGTTGGGCGGCCGCCCAACTCATGTTGGGCGGTAGCCCAACACTAGGTTGGGCGACGCCCAATTTTTTTTGGGCGTCGCCCATTGTTCCGGGATCCGTTTCCCTATATAAGGGCACGGATCCCAAGGTGAAAAAAGGCCCTTTTTTGGAAAAAAAAAACTTTCTCACTCTAAACATTTTTAGAGAGAGAGAGAGTGGATTTTTTTGAGAAAAATATTTTTTTCTCAAAAATTCCGAATTTCCTAAGTTCAATTTTTACTAAATTTTTATTAAAATCGGGAGCTCGCGGTTCGTGGAATCAATCGGCTTCGACTGTCAGATACCGAATCAAAGGTATTATCCGAGGACTAGACTCTTTATTTTATTTAATTTATTTCTCTCCTTCTATTTATATTTTATGCTATAGTTTTTATTCCTTTAGTCATTTATTTATTTTGTCACGTTTTATTTAGTTAGCGCATTTATTTAATTTTCGTTTCGTGTTAAATAAAATTCGGTTTTGTTTTAAAATAAAAACCTCGTTTTGGATATCCCAATACGAACCGTGATCCGATAAAAAGGTAGTTCGGGTATCGAAAATGTTGTAATTATAAGTTTTTTTTTTATTTAAAAGAGGTTTCCAAATAACGTTTTAAAATAAAAACATCGTTTTAGGAACTTCCGTTTTCGACTATGATCCATCTTTGGTAGTTCGGAAGTCCAAAACGATTGAATTAGATTTAATTTAACGCTTTTGAACAAATCTGGAAAATGTTGGAGTGCTGCTGTAATTTGCCAATTCTGTCACTAAAGGCTGTTTACCAACGGATTTTCCGTCGGTAAATCTGCCAAAATGTAAAAAATGCCATTTCGGTCCCCTTTTCTTAATTTTTAGACTTTTAATCCTTGGTATATATATATATATATATAGTTAAGTGATACATGTTTTCAAATCGTTTTAGAACTTTAGTATATATATTTATTTTAGAATGTTTATATATCATTTTTATCCTATTTTACAATATAAGTATAAATATATATATATATATAGGTATTTCCTTTTTCTTAACTTAGGCTATGTTTAAATATTAGTTATTTGATATTTTGAGAAATAATGGATGGATATTAGTATATGTCATTTTTGGTATTTGAACTATATTAATTATGTATATATATGTATAGTTTCGGGAATATTTGGGTTATGTTAATTATTGATAAATAGAGTTATTTTGAGTGATAAATGCTATTTTCTTATTTGTGAATTTCATCTACTATTTTCATATATTTAAAGTATAAATATATTATTTTCATTACTCTTTCTTATATATGTATTAGATAGTATACTTTCTTTTACTCTTATTTTATGTCTTTTGGGCTAAAATGTGTAAATATATATCTATATTATTTTCTTTATCTCTTTTGGCCATTTATGAGTCCATGTTTCTAATGGGCTTCACTTTGAAAAATTAATTTTGGGCTTAAATGTGGTTGTTAATATAATTATAATAGTTAGAGAGTCCATTAAATAAGTGGGAAAAATAAATCACAAAAAGAGAGTTTTCAATTAAATTATTTAAGCTAATGAGCTTTCTTAGATTTCTAATGTAGATAAATAGAGTCATTTTTGTTGATATTTTAAATCGTCTTCAAAACACCACGCTTTAAAACCTTAGTCCGTTCCAACGACGGATTAAGCGAACATGGTAATTAAAATCGTTTTCGTTGTAAATAAGGAGTTTTGAATCGTTTTCTTAAAGAATTTGTACGAAGTAAAATTGACTTGTATGTTTAACCATGTCTTCTCATTAAAAGGTTTTCATCTCAAACGTTTTCAAATACTCGAGTCGTTCCAACGACGATTCGGGTAAACTTCATCAAACGGGGTTTTAAAACGCACCTAAATCGTTCCAACGACGATTAAGGTGCGAACCATGTAAATAAATCCGTTTTGGGGAAGTAAGTTAATGTAGAATAGACACACAACATAACCTTTAAATACGGTTGTAAATAAATCACTTCTTTCTCCCCCCTCTCTGTGTATGTATAAACATAAATGGGTGATTCTTTACTGATATGGCTTTTCAATATCATATGCTCAAAACGGTTTCCAAAAAGAGAAAGAAAAGGGTTTCAAATGAATTTTAAACTTAAAGAAGTATACGATTAGTCCGTTATCGCCTAACATGCTGAGTAGGAGGCCGGTGGTTCATAACCGGGCGATGTCGGGGTGCCTAGTAGCCTTTCTCCGGAAAGGAGCTAGCCTTCTCGGCTCGTACCTAAGTTTCCCGAACCCACACCGGTCTCCCGCAAGGGATCGGTGTTCATTTTCCCATTCGTGGGTGGCGACTCTTCCATATCTCCGAGCTCCGGTCCTGCCGAGCAGCTTGATTCCACGATTGGTTGCTTTCGGCGCCAATCACCGCTTACGTCGCCATGAGGTTGTCCACCCCCCGGTCCGCCCGGGAGATTAGGCCGCGGCACCTCGTCTAACAAGTGGCGACTCTGCTTGGGAAGCGAGAAATTTGATTCCGGAAGGCATGCACTAAGCCCTTAACGGGGACGGATCGTTTTACTTCTTTTCGTATGCATTCACGAGCATTATTGCAAACCCTTTGGGTAATTTCCGCGAAACCTCTAGCGAGAGTCCATTCGTCGCTCGAAAGAGGCTAGCGTAAGTTCCCCCTTACAGTAAGGCGCCAGAGGGTCCCCATCCATTCATTAGGGGCGAATCTGTGCGGTCCTGTGAGGTCCCGCGGTCAGCCGTGTCAGCATATAGTAGCCTTAGAAGTTTCCATAGGATTACCCATTAATATTTTTGATGTGATAAATGAATCAGTTCGTGTTTTCAAACCGCCATGATACGTGTCTAATCCTAAATTATGTAAAGAAAATGAGACGATGCGTTAATATATACTCATGAATCGACATACTAATTACCCTAAAACATCGAAACGATTTGAACTAAAGACGACTTAGTCATCTCATATGAATGAACATGTGCGACCCGCCTTGTCCCTTTCGGTGTCCCGACGAAGGCACGTGTTCAGGAAATACGTTATGACGTAAGCACGTATTAGTATGAATCGGTTCGGTGTTAAGGATAATTACATTTCGATACAAGAGACTATATTAACGGTAGCCGTTATTCACATTCTTTAAATAAATTGGGATAAAACGAGATCATGACGAAACGAAAATGAAGAACATTTCTGTTTCGAACGACCTTATTGTAACGTGAAAAGTTTCGCACAAGTAGCCCGTCCCTTCCGAATGAAAGACGAGCTTTTACGTTATGCCTCGTGTCGTTCTTAAGAGAAATGGATGTGTCCGTACAGATGACTAAGAAAATAAAGAAGAGAAAAATGAACTAAACGACCAAAATCATTCTGAATCTACGATATATATCAATACCGAGAGTAGTTAAAGAAAATAAACCAATGTCGTTGAATATGTGCCTCGGACGAGTGTATACCCCGTTTAAAATCTCGAAGCCGAATTAAGCCAAACCATATAATTGCGCCATATGGACGAGACTGCGGGTTTTGACTAACGACTCGATCATTTCGACCGTTACCAAAACTGCAAGAAATATGGCCCGATGTACGTGTTTGCTTAAATCGTGCCTAAAGGAAAGAGAACGGTGATGTCCTCGCTTTGAATAAGCATGCGATTCAACGAAACGTTGATTTTCTATAACCACACTAAGATGATATATCCCGTGGATTGGGAAGAACAATGAACTGTTGCTAGCCGAAAGGTTACCGTGCGCTCAAAATAAGACTCGCCGTCTTTTTCACGTAGCTAAAATGAGCAAACGGATCCTCGACGCTAAGAACAAACGCGTTACGCGATGAGTTTGTTCCCTAAAATAAAACCCAAAAGTGATTCCATCACTAAATAAACGCATGGTTACGTCTCTCGATCGATCCAAAAAGATCCCGTTGTAATCCAAAAATCGAGACACGAATCCACGTAAATAAAAGGGAACAAATTATAGACGATAACGAACGATTGGGCTAGAAGAATAACTCGTACCACGTCTAAAAAAACGAGATGCGCTCAAAGGGAGTCAAAACCCGAATTAATGCGTCTCGCGAAAGGACAAAAGACGAGTTATTCCGAAAGGACAATCCGACTTGGTCGATTTCTTAGCCACTGAACGCTGATACGTCAAAACGAACTGTATTGTCTGATGGATTATTTACTTTTCCGCAATAATCGACGACATCATGCGTCCTCTGGACCACGATGTGAGCCCATACCAAAATCCTAGGAAAGAGACTTGGACCAACGAGTGTGTGGAGGAATAAGGATGGAAGAGAGATAATGTGATGAATGTGATTGTTATCTAACGTTTTCTTTCTCTTATTGCGATCTACTTACGCGTTATGTACGATTTTTCGCTAACTAGTTTGTTTGTATAGATTTATATATTGTTGTACATCAGTCAAGTCAAATTTAAGTTATAATACATTCTATGCTTAACAAATCATTGCAGTCATACCATGTAGAGCGTTGCATGCTAACCAAATTGCGTGCAGCCATTCTAGGTTTCGTAGACTTATGACGTATTTATTAGGAATGTGAGAAAGAGTCGACCCCAACGTCGTGTGTCATTCTGGAGGCATACTAGTTATGTCGTGACGTATCCTATACGTCTTTGCCTTGTCATACCTAGGTGTTGGGATGCATCCTATGCATCCTTGGCACGTCTCACGCGTCTTCACCGTGTTGTTTGTATGCTAGCTAGGAGGCATGTCCATTATGTCGTGACGTATCCTATGCGTCTTTGCCTTAGCATACCTTATGCATGGTAGTGTACCTCGTATGTTTCTTCAGTGTCGTAGGCACTAGTCGGAAGGTACAACCCTTATATCATGACGTATCCCATACGCCCTTGTTTTGGCATACCCCGTATGTCACGGCACCTCCAATATGTCCTTACCCTGTCAAGAGGCGTACTATTCTCTCGTGACGTATCCCCTATGTCCTTGTTGTGTCGTGTCATCACGCGTCCACCCGTCAGGAGTCCCACCTGTCATGTGGTGACGTATTCCTTGCATCTTTACTTTGTCGTACCCCTGAGGACGTAACGCACCCCCCATGCACTTTCCAGTAAACATTCAGACACTGATCAAGGGGTGTACCCGTTATGCTATGACGTATACCACATGTCCTTTCCCTGTCGTGCCTCGTATATTATGATCCATCCCTTGTGTCTTTACCACGTCATTACACACCGGCCAGAGGGGGTACCATGTGTGTCATAACGCATCATGTACATCTTTGCCTCATTCCTTGCGCCAAGCAAGGGGCACGAGTTGCATACCCCATATGTCAGGGCATATCCGGTGCTTGTTCACCATGTTATGTATGTTAGACGGAAGGCATACCATTTGGGCTGTGGTGTAGCCCAGACATCCTTACCCCGTCCCATCTTCCATATCGTGGAGTGTCCTATGCGTCTCCATCACGTCAGCTATACGCTAGTCAAGACGTGTACTTGATGCGCCACCGTGCACCGCGTACATCCAGGCATTGTCAAGGTCGTACATCGTGATAGGTCACAAATGCGTCGTCCATATCAGATACACTAGTCCAGAGCCATACCCCACATGTCACGACTTGAGTTCTCACCTTGTTAGGTGCCTAATGAAAGACATACCCCGTATGTCATGATGAATCTCGCACGTCTTTACCAGGTCTTGCATACCCGTTAAGTGGTGTACCTCTACACTCCGAGGTGTTCTCTACGTCTTCGCCAGGTTATACTTTGCGTGGGATGGGTCGGACATATCTTTATCGTCCCGTTCATACCATTAGGGGGTATACCGCCTGCATCGTGACCTGCCACACGCACCTTCGCCATCGTGTTTAAGTCATCCGGAGACATATCCCATATGTCGTGACGTACTCCGCCTCCCTCTGTCATGGTTAACAATACCAAACTGCTTGGTGGTCGTACCTTGTTGTCCTAACATTCACATCGTTGGGAAAATTCCGTTCACTTTCCACATGGTCGACTCGAGACATACTATGTGTGTCGCCACGTCACTTACAACTTATCGATAGTTCAAAAAAAAAGAAACATTGTCATGGCATCGGTTCCCCCCGAGACTCGAATTAACCATTCGTCACATGTCTCACACACGTCCTACTTATGTCTCAAGACATACCATGTATGTCGCTACACCTTAGCCAAAACATCTCAAGATTATGACTGGTACCTTGATCTCAAATAGAACCATAATCTCATGGGTCATCGTCACCTCCCTTTCGTATCTCAAAACATACCCACGAATGTCGCCACGCTATACATAATGCCCAAGTGATTCCAAATATATGTTGTTATATTATCCATGCCCCTCACCTCGTAGGTTGCCATCATGACCTTCGCACGCTAAGACATGCCATGCGTGTCGGTGCGCCGTGCACCTATACTCCAAAGTTACGTGGTTATAAGATCAAAACCTTAGGGTCGAGTGAACTGTTTCACATGAATCTCGTTTACCTGTCATCATTCGCATCTGGGGAGGTATTCCATACGTAGCACCTCCGTATTTCCAAAATTATGGGCAATACCCTGAGCTTCGAAACGAACCCTTGACTGGTATGTTGTCCACGCTTCCCATTTGTACCTTTAGGTGCGCCATGGGGGTCATCATAGTGTCCCCTCGTATTTACACCATCCCACTGTCCGGACCCCAGGTTCGCATTAACCCTCTGACGCACGCTTCACACGAAGTCATGGTGTCACATCCGCGTTTTAACTGGCACCTTATATGGCACCTCGTCACATCTAATAAATCCATGCGTCATTGCACTAAACTCTTAGCTAGTAGGTCATCCTCATGCCCCCATTGGTACTCTCGACCGTACTTTGTATATCGATACGTCATTGTACTAAGGTAACCCGCGCATCCTCGGCCTTCTTGAGACACACTGTCGCATCTTCAAAAATGGGCAAATCGATATGAGACATACCAGGTGTGTCATCATATATCGTAACACATCAGTATTCCAAACATGTAACACTAGTCCTTCGAACACGTATCAGCTTTCGGTGCGTATCCCGTATGTCACCACTTGCGCTTTAGTCATACATTGGGCCTTGTCAAAATGTGCCCCACATGTCGCCTTGTCAATATTTGTAGTCCACGATTATGTCATTAGGCTATCCAATTCTGGACTGACCTTTGACGCACGTCATCCCTCGCACCTTACTCACATATCAAAGACTGAGTCGTTTATACCATCCAAGAAGGGTTAAGCTTGTGGCACACACCCCCATACGCGGTTTGGTACGTCTTGTTCGCAGGTCAAAGGTCGAGTCATTCATGTCATTGAGTTTAAGTCGAATCTGGGGCAAGTTTATATATGTCATCACGTGCGTCTCGAGTTGAACTTTTGGCACGTACCTATCATATAAAGTGATTCATGTCGTCGAGTCCAAGTCATACCATTAGGCACGTGCCCTATGGGCCATCTCGAGGATCCCGCTCATACCTTGACACACTGAGTCATTTATGTCGTGAGGCTCCTATCAAACTCTTGACGTACGCCCTATAAATCGTCACTCATGTTTTGAGTACGCCTCAAACAGCGGTTTGTTTATATTGTCAAATCCTCGACACGCTCCCCCTACATCATTGGTACCGTTGTCCATGCGCCCCTAAACTCCGAATTGCCTTATTCACGAGTCTGAGACATATGCCATATGTGTCGCTATTTGGGTCTCACTTGTATCAGTAGTATCGAGTTGTTCGTACCGCGTCTAAGTCCAACGTTTGGCACTTAACTCTAAGGTCTTGGTTTGCACCTTCGGTGCTCCTCAAATTGTTCATTAGTGATAGGTTCCAGTCGAACTATCGACGTCTACCCTGTGTGTCATTGCTGGTATCTCAAATATCAGTGATGGACCGAATATGTCATAAATATCCACGTAAGACCTTTAGGGATTCTCATAAAACATATTGTCATCGGGTTTGTGCTATGAAACAAATTGACCTTTGACACATCCCAGGTAAGTCGTCGTTTCCATCTCGTTGGTACCTCGATAGGATTAGGACACCTCTTATTCTACTAGATGCACCGATGTCCATGAATTCATCGAGGTATGTGTGTCTCTATCTTGAGTTAATCCTTGGACCGCACCCTGCATGTTGGTATCGTATCTAGTTGACACCTCCAATGTTGTTAGGAGGTGTGCTTCATCTATACCCAAAGTTGGTCAGATAATACGTGTGTCGTATGCGTACCGTGTTCGTGTATCATACCTAACATGTTGGATTTCCCCCGCGACGGTCAAAATTCGAAAATCAAGCCATCACATCGTTCGTGAGTTGTGTATAAGTCAATCGTGGGGGCACATCAAGTGGGACTCCCATCATGCCTTTTGGCTACCTCTAAGGCATACCAAGTACGTCATCGTGTTTCCTGAACGCACCACGTTTCAAACCACTATGTCAAGATGCTAGTGAGCCAAGTAGGAGTTAATAATTGACACGTACCTCGTACGTTGACATATGCATCCTATTCGTACCTCGAGTGTCGGGAATTCCGTGTTCGTTATCCCGTCAGATAATACCCATCATCGTAATAGTTGCTTTCCAGGAGAAGCTGACGATTAGCGCACATCACATATGTCACTCGAGCCTCCCCTATGCCTTAACCTATTTAGGGCATGTCCCGTGCATCACCACTTTCTGCATAACACGCCAAGGTTCCGTTGGCACACCTACGTATTCGTGTCTTGGGTTTAAACTAACCCTTGACCCACACCCCATATGCGGTGGTCTCATCCCGCTTGCTTCTAGTTTAGGACACGCCCTCTACGTCGGTCTGTTTCAGGAAACTTGTGTTTCCCAGAAAGACGGTTCCCTGTTATCAGTATCGATACCAAGTAAACTATGGACAAATGCCCCGCATGCCTCCATCACGGTCTGTTTGAGTCTCGGACATACCATGAGCGTCACATCAGTCCGTGTAACACCGCCTATCTTCGAAGTACGTCATTGCCACCAAGGATGGCAATCCCTCACATACACCTTATGCATGGTCACTTAGGTTGTTCTTTTTAGATCGTGAGTCGTATCAATGTACCAAGTATGTCATTCCCACCACTCATGTCGCTACCCCTCCAATACCTAGCGTCCTAGGGAACTTTACTCATCATGAGGGTCGTCTCAATCTCACAAGTGTCAGTCGTGTCAAGCGTCATTCAACATTTTACATCTTGTAAAGCATTGCAAGGTGAACTTGTAGGGTTCGTACTAATGTGTGTATAACAGTTGAAATGGTTTTAGGCATCGGCACTTCCAAACAGGTAAGTTAGCACAAACGACCAAAGTACTGCCAACGGCTCTGGTAAATAAAAAGAAAAAAGAAAAAAGGGGTTTAGCTTCAGTCAAGTCGTGTTTATGTTGTGAGAAATAAAGCGCAGATCACGAATCATGCATACATCCATCTATAGGAGGCACAAATAGATAGCTTTAGCATTCGCATCGCACGTGCATTGCATCATCAAAATTCATAATGCCTAAAAAGCTCCACTCATCGATCCTTTCTCTTTCTTTGTTAGAAACCCAACTCATGGCCCAGTCCAACAATTCAAACCATAATCTTGAGAGCCGTGTGCAAGGGGCTTTAGCCAAATACATCTTTTCTAATGAGTTCAAACGTGCTCTTAATGATCCGGAGAATGTTAAGCATAAGGGGGTTGAAAATTCCCAAGAGATGATAGGAGATTTCAATCTCAGAGTAGAAATCGAGCGAGTTCTTCTTGATATCCTTGCTTCAGATGAATTCAAGATAGAGCGGAAAAGGTTGGTCAGGGAGGTCCTGAGCGAGTCACTAGTCGCGGAGATCCCGAAAGCTGCTATGGAGAAACCTATGTTCCAGCTCACGTCACAAGTTAATCTTTGTTCGCCCTCCATCGCCCACTCAGTATAGGAGAGAAGGAAGGGAATTCTCCACTTTCGCCCAACCCTTGTTTGAAGTGTTGGAGGGTCTACGAATGCATGACATACTTCATCCTCTACCAGCCACGAGAGATCAAACCACTGAATTAGTCAAACGCAGGGGATACTGCCACTTCCACCAGAAATATGGTCACGAAACAAGCACTTGCATGAGGTTGAAACATGAAATCCAAGATCTCATCGAAGCTGGAAAGATAAGTGATCCAGATCTTTCTCAATAGATAAAGCCTTCGACTTGTTCCTTGAATGGCGAAGTCTACGACGGATCAGGATAATCTAAAGAAGAAGTTCCTGAGATTGAGGACACTTATGAAGCAGGAGAACTTAAAGCTTCCTGAAGTAGTATGAGAGAGAGGATTGCACTTGTAGTCTTTATCCTTGTCTTTTATTTTATCTTCTATTCCACAAGATGTTATTAACCTCCTTTTGAATTCAATGAAATTTCGTTTCCGCAAATTTATCCTAAGCATACGTACTTACATTTGATATCTACTCAATTGAGATATCCCCGCTTCTATCATGGCACAGACGTAAGATCTAGAATATACTTATTGCTCAGTACTTAACCGCTGAAGAGAGAAAATTAAGAGGGTAAAAAAAATAAAGAAAAAAAAATAAGTCAGGAGAAGCGATTCCCTGACTCTATGATGATAAGTCGGGCGTAGACCCATCAAACGAAGGGTTCTCACCGGCTTTTGCCAAGAAGAAGATCGAGCGACAATCAACAAAGTCCAAAAGAGAGAAAAAGAAAAGAAAATATGGAGCAAGCGACAAGCCCTCAGAGCCATACTTACACTGAGGCACCGACAAAGATTTCTCCCCCCAAAGGGATACACAAATACAGGAGTGCGCCATTCAGAACGAGGCAGGGGCAACTAACCTATCATCAATAAAATATTTCATTCCAGGATCAACGAAAGGGTTTAGACCTATGATGACTCAAAGTTAAACAAGGAAAGAAAAAATGATGCTAAAAAGGCCCAGGGGCAAAGTCCAGTCAATCGGAAGTAAAAGAAAATAAATCAAAGGCTGACGCGATCAGCCAAGAGGCGTCAAGGTGGCAAGAGCGGTTGACATTGCCCAACAAATGTGTAATCAAGCAGAAGCTCACTGTAACGAAGGAAGATCAAAGACGGAGTCAAGTGAAGTCGAAGGCGGCGACAAAGTTCAGATCTTTAATCAATCTCAAGGGAACCGAGGAATCCTTCTCATGAAAATTTGAAAAGAAAGAAAGAAAGAAAGAAAGAAAATCCCGATAGGTTGAAAAATCCGCAAAGGGCGGCCTATGCAACAATAAGGGACACCCCAATAAGTGAAAACCCCACGGGGCGCTTGTTTGAAAATTCCGGGGTAAAAGGAGAGAGTTAAAATAATTGAAGTGGGAAAACCCGAAAGGGCATACTTCGGTGACAGTGGTTAATAAACTGAGCAGTAAACAATTCAATGTATGTTTGCCAAGTGCTTTATTTAAGCTAGACGGTTGCATTTGCAATAAAAACACCCGCATCAATAGACACCCCATCTCAACTAAAGTCGCCTCGACACCCATGAACCGATCCAAAATCTATATAAAAAAAAAGACTATTCTTCTCTCTCATGCTCCATGAAGTTTTGTTCCTTTGCTCCTCTGTTGTCCTCTCATGAGTCAAACTTCGACCGAAGCAACTACTCTCGAACGACAATATCCCTAGCTTGAGCGCACGTGAAATTTCACCTCGAGTTGGCAGGGGCATGCGCTCGCATCAACTTCTAACTCACACCAAGACGGTAACTCCAATCGCGGGCACGACCATACAATCAGATCACCATCCATCTCGCTCCGGAAGCTTCTCCATTAACGAAGGCATCAGGCATGAACTCATCATCAAATGCTCAGCATAGAAGCGGCCCGTGGATATGAATCCCATGTGCTATCCGGTATCATTCACAATAAAAAAATTGAACAAAAGGGTTGGATTGAAAACCTCAAAAGAGGCGATCCAAGCAAAAGGAGAGATAGAGAAAATCAGTGAGATATAGAAAAGATAAATCGAAAACCCCTAGGGGCGATTCATGCAAAAGGAGAGATAGAGAATATCGGAGAGATCCCGTTGAGTTGAAAACCCGAAAAGGGCGGCTCAAGCAAAAATTAGGGAAAAAATGAATACGTCAATCTCCGGTTAAAGGCGAGAGCCCCTTGACGCAAGCTCATCAAAACCAAATCCCCATCCTTATAACCATTGGCTTCAAACCTGTACTCGCCCTCATCCTCGCCTTGAAACATCATTTCTCGATCTAAAGCTACCGAAATCCTTTAGTCTATGAAAAGGGTATTCGCCCGACCACCTCATCCATACATACGTAGTCTCCACACGCACGTACGCCCATATAAAGCTAACCACATAGGTCACGCTTACGCGCATACATAGTTTGCATACACACATACATCCACGCATCTATATGAAGCAAAACACATAGGTCACGCATACGCACAGTCAGACACACGCACGGTCACCTGCACACACACACATAAGTGTTTACATGCATCCATAGACTAGGCTACATTCACCCATCCATATGCATCACTACACGCCTGCGGTCGATTTAGGGACTAGGGTCGCTAGAAAGAGCTATCTTACCTGTGGTCGATTTAGAGACCAGGGTTGCTTTTGAGCCATTTTACCCACGGTCGTGGACCAGGGTTGCTTTTGAGCCATCTGACTCACGGTCTCAGACCGGAGTTGCTTTTGAGCCATCGGACTCACGGTCGCAGACCGGAGTTGCTTTTGAGCCATTTGACTCACGGTCGCAGACCGGAGTTGCTTTTGAGCCATCTGACTCACGGTCGCAGACTGGAGTTGCTATTGAGCCATTACGCCTGCGGTCGATTTAGAGACCAGGGTTGCTTTTGAGCCATTTTACCCGCGGTCGTGGACCAGGGTTGCTTTTGAGCCATCTGACTCACGGTCTCAGACCGGAGTTGCTTTTGAGCCATCGGACTCACGGTCGCAGACCGGAGTTGCTTTTGAGCCATTTGACTCACGGTCGCAGACCGGAGTTGCTTTTGAGCCATCTGACTCACGATCGCAGACCGGAGTTGCTATTGAGCCATTACGCCTGCGGTCGATTTAGAGACCAGGGTTGCTTTTGAGCCATTTTACCCGCGGTCGTGGACCAGGGTTGCTTTTGAGCCATTTGACTCACGGTCGTAGATCGGAGTTGCTTTTGAGCCATCTGACTCGCGGTCGCAGACCGGAGTTGCTTTTGAGCCATTTGACTCACGGTCGCAGACCGGAGTTGCTTTTGAGCCATTTGACTCTCGATCGCAGACCGAAGTTGCTTTTTAGCCATTTGACTCTCGGTCGCAGATCGAAGTTGCTTTTTAGCCATTTGACTCACGGTCGCAGACCGGAGTTGCTTTTTAGCCATTTGACTCTCGGTCGCAGACCGAAGTTGCTTTTGAGCCATTTGACTCTTGGTCGCAGACCGGAGTTGCTTTTTAGCCATCTGGCTCGTGGTCGCTGACCGGAGTTGCTTTTTAGCCATCTTCACCATAGTCGCAAATCAGGGTAGCTATTTAGCCATTATCCCCGTGATCTTGAAATAGGGTAGCTGTTTAGCCATTATCCCCGCAATCTTGAAATAGGGTAGCTGTTTAGCCATTATCCCTGCAATCTTGAAGTAGGGTAGTTGTTTAGCCATTATCCCCGCAGTCACAAATCAGGGTAGCTATTTAGCCATTATCCCCGTGATCTTGAAATAGGGTAGCTGTTTAGCCATTATCCCCGCAATCTTGAAATAGGGTAGCTGTTTAGCCATTATCCCCGCAATCTTGAAATGGGGTAGCTGTTTAGCCATTATCCCCGCAATCTTGAAATAGGGTAGCTGTTTAGCCATTATCCCCGCAATCTTGAAATGGGGTAGCTATTTAGCCATTATCCCCGCAATCTTGAAATAGGGTAGCTGTTTAGCCATTATCCCCGCAATCTTGAAATAGGGTAGCTGTTTAGCCATTATCCCCGCAATCTTGAAATAGGGTAGCTGTTTAGCCATTATCCCCGCAATCTTGAAATGGGGTAGATGTTTAGCCATTATCCTCGCAATCTTGAAATAGGGTAGCTGTTTAGCCATTATCCCCGCAATCTTGAAGTAGGGTAGCTGTTTAGCCATTATCCCCGCAGTCACAAATAGGGTAGCTATTTAGCCATTATCCCCGCAATCTTGAAATAGGGTAGCTGTTTAGCCATTATCCCCGCAGTCGTGAATTAGGGTGCAGCCCGAAGCAGAGTCTGAAAAGGTCAGAGAACAACGCCGGAGCGCGCAGCGCAAAGGTCAGGTATGTTCCCTCCTACTCGTTACGTGTCTTTTACTTTTATATGTTTTACATTGCATGTGTACGTTAGCAAAAAACGTTTTCGAAACACACACATCACTGTCAAAATAGAAAAGTAGGGGCAACTGTAGACACCGAGTCGGAGTACCTGTGACGAAAACCTGAAAACAAGACGGTCGAAGCGATTGATTCCGGAAGTTTTGAAAAATATATAAAGAATAATAAGCGGAGGAAAATTAACGGCACGGCGCGGGCACGCAACGGCATCCCGCACGCGGACGACGATGGTCGAACGCCCGCTTGACGGCTCGAGACGTGCGCGCGGCGTCCGTCGGACGCACCGCGAGTGGCACGCTCTCGACGTCCGAGCAATGCCTGGGACCGCTGGCGGTGCGCGCCCTCGTGGGCCGTTGAGCGCACGTGCCTGGCAGCGTGAGGCGCGCGTTCGGCGGCCACGACGTGCGAGCGTCTGGCTGCGCGGAACGCGCGCTCGGCGGCCACAGAGTGCACGCGTCCGACGACGCGCGGCACGGCCCGTGGGTCGCCGGGCGGGCACCCAACCACGTCCGGCGAACGCCCAACGCGTCGGGCGGACGCCCGACGAGGATTGGGCGCGGGCGCCCAACCTCGCGTTGGGCGGCCGCCCAACCACAATGGGCGACGCCCAATTTTTTTTGGGCGTCGCCCATTGTTCCGGGATCCGTTTCCCTATATAAGGGCACGGATCCCAAGGTGAAAAGAGGCCCGTTTTTGGAAAAAAAAACTTTCTCACTCTAAATATTTTTAGAGAGAGAGAGTGGATTTTTTTGAGAAAAATATTTTTTTCTCAAAAATTCCGAATTTCCTAAGTTCAATTTTTACTAAATTTTTATTAAAATCGAGAGCTCGCGGTTCGTGGAATCAATCGGCTTCGACTGTCAGATACCGAATCAAAGGTATTATCCGAGGACTAGACTCTTTATTTTATTTAATTTATTTCTCTCCTTCTATTTATATTTTATGCTATAGTTTTTATTCCTTTAGTCATTTATTTATTTTGTCACGTTTTATTTAGTTAGCGCATTTATTTAATTTTCGTTTCGTGTTAAATAAAATTCGGTTTTGTTTTAAAATAAAAACCTCGTTTTGGATATCCCAATACGAACCGTGATCCGATAAAAAGGTAGTTCGGGTATCGAAAATGTTGTAATTATAAGTTTTTTTTATTTAAAAGAGGTTTCCAAATAACGTTTTAAAATAAAAACATCGTTTTAGGAACTTCCGTTTTCGACTATGATCCATCTTTGGTAGTTCGGAAGTCCAAAACGATTGAATTAGATTTAATTTAACGCTTTTGAACAAATCTGGAAAATGTTGGAGTGCTGCTGTAATTTGCCAATTCTGTCACTAAAGGCTGTTTACCAACGGATTTTCCGTCGGTAAATCTGCCAAAATGTAAAAAATGTCATTTCGGTCCCCTTTTCTTAATTTTTAGACTTTTAATCCTTGGTATATATATATATAGTTAAGTGATACATGTTTTCAAATCGTTTTAGAACTTTAGTATATATATTTATTTTAGAATGTTTATATATCATTTTTATCCTATTTTACAATATAAGTATAAATATATATATATATAGGTATTTCCTTTTTCTTAACTTAGGCTATGTTTAAATATTAGTTATTTGATATTTTGAGAAATAATGGATGGATATTAGTATATGTCATGTTTGGCATTTGAACTATATTAATTATGTATATATATGTATAGTTTCGGGAATATTTGGGTTATGTTAATTATTGATAAATAGAGTTATTTTGAGTGATAAATGCTATTTTCTTATTTGTGAATTTCATCTACTATTTTCATATATTTAAAGTATAAATATATTATTTTCATTACTCTTTCTTATATATGTATTAGATAGTATACTTTCTTTTACTCTTATTTTATGTCTTTTGGGCTAAAATGTGTAAATATATATCTATATTATTTTCTTTATCTCTTTTGGCCATTTATGAGTCCATGTTTCTAATGGGCTTCACTTTGAAAAATTAATTTTGGGCTTAAATGTGGTTGTTAATATAATTATAATAGTTAGAGAGTCCATTAAATAAGTGGGAAAAATAAATCACAAAAAGAGAGTTTTCAATTAAATTATTTAAGCTAATGAGCTTTCTTAGATTTCTAATATAGATAAATAGAGTCATTTTTGTTGATATTTTAAATCGTCTTCAAAACACCACGCTTTAAAACCTTAGTCCGTTCCAACGACGGATTAAGCGAACATGGTAATTAAAATCGTTTTCGTTGTAAATAAGGAGTTTTGAATCGTTTTCTTAAAGAATTTGTACGAAGTAAAATTGACTTGTATGTTTAACCATGTCTTCTCATTAAAAGGTTTTCATCTCAAACGTTTTCAAATACTCGAGTCGTTCCAACGACGATTCGGGTAAACTTCATCAAACGGGGTTTTAAAACGCACCTAAATCGTTCCAACGGCGATTAAGGTGCAAACCATGTAAATAAATCCGTTTTGGGGAAGTAAGTTAATGTAGAATAGACACACAACATAACCTTTAAATACGGTTGTAAATAAATCACTTCTTTCTCCCCCCTCTCTGTGTATGTATAAACATAAATGGGTGATTCTTTACTGATATGGCTTTTCAATATCATATGCTCAAAATGGTTTCCAAAAAGAGAAAGAAAAGGGTTTCAAATGAATTTTAAACTTAAAGAAGTATACGATTAGTCCGTTATCGCCTAACATGCTGAGTAGGAGGCCGGTGGTTCATAACCGGGCGATGTCGGGGTGCCTAGTAGCCTTTCTCCGGAAAGGAGCTAGCCTTCTCGGCTCGTACCTAAGTTTCCCGAACCCACACCGGTCTCCCGCAAGGGATCGGTGTTCATTTTCCCATTCGTGGGTGGCGACTCTTCCATATCTCCGAGCTCCGGTCCTGTCGAGCAGCTTGATTCCACGATTGGTTGCTTTCGGCGCCAATCACCGCTTACGTCGCCATGAGGTTGTCCACCCCCCGGTCCGCCCGGGAGATTAGGCCGCGGCACCTCGTCTAACAACTGTGTTGGTCCCTTATAACGTTACAAGTTAGTTCCAAGGGGGGGATAGGAACTATTTAAAATTTTGTCTGTTAAGGCTGACTTCTTTTCCTATGAAAAGGATTACACAGCGTCACTAAGTAGATTCAAGACACAAGCTTAGTCAACTTGTGACTAAGTCTGCTTCTTTACTTGAGTCAGGAAATAGCACTTAGAGTCTATTCCTGAACTCAGCTTCTTAGTAAACTTAACTCAGTGTGAGCTCTTTACTTTAGTCAGTTTTCACAGCAAGCAATATATATTAAAGGAGTTTAAGGGTTAGAAAGATATTACTCAGCAGACTTATCCTGGTTCGGCCTCTCCGCCTACGTCCAGTCCCCGGAACTCGTTCCGAGCTTTTTGAATTCTCTACTGAGCTCTTTAAAGGTAGAGCACGAAACCTTTTACAAATAGAAGCTGAGTATAAGAAGAGTACTTTCCTCTATACCTCTACTCACTCCTATATCTTCGCTGAGTACTATAACCGAGTACTCAGCCTCTCCTTTCTATTCTTCTAGAAATGATAAAGTGTTTGTCCTAAACAACGATTGCTAAGACACTTTAGATGATTAGAAATCACTCTAGACTTTTACACAATAATATAGAAATTGGTGTAAGGTATTTGCTTTGCTTTTCTCACAGAATCTTCGAGTATGAATTTGGTCAGCGTTTCGACTACTTGAAGTTCTACATCGATTGAAGCAAATGGATGACCTTTATATAGTGACACTTGAGGCACCTGGTCATTTCGAAATTCGAAATAACCGTTGGAGGGAAACGGCTTCCTGTCGTTGTCACTCTGGGCGTGCTCAGCGTCGTTGGCCAATAGGATTCACGCATCTTCTGTCTTCGTCTGTCTTCGGCAAAATGTTTCGACATTTAAGGAAAAGTCCAGGAGACAGCTTTCTGCGCCTTCTGAACTTTTCCCAAAGTAGAAATACTTTGTCTAGAAGTTGAACATTGCCTGCCGCTGTCCAGACTGCTTTGTCGTCCAACTCAGCAGCTTCTACTTGAAGCTTTTGCCACGAAGACTTCTCAATCCTTCTCTTGCTGAGTCGTCGTTTTAGTTGATACGGCTTCGTTTTGAACTCTTGGGCCGAATGGTATTGATGTGTTGACTTGGGCTTGACTTCCACTTTATGGGCCTTTGGGCTTTTTAATCTCAATGTCTTATACACAATTAAACTCAATGTTGAACAAACACATTAGTGTAATAAATCAAAGCATTTTAAATTTTAATGTGTTAGAATATTTTTATCATTACTTAAATAATTTTGTCAAATCAAAATCATGTGGAAAGGTGTTTCACATACTGGTGCCTGGTGAAAAGGACCCAGAAAACGCCATAGGTGAAGAAGCTTGGGTCAACATAGAGTCGAACCATTCATCAGCTTGGGCCATGGCCTTGTCAACAAATTCTGTCATGCTCCAAACATTTTGATTAAAAATAATATCGTTTCGACCCTTCCAAATCTGCCATAGGAGGAAGCAAAATCTGGGAAGATGTTCAGGGGGACGGGGATCATGGCCAAATAAACGACTCAACAGCCCCCAGAAGTCAGCAATGTTACCGATGCAATCTAATTCCGGTCGAAATGAGAAGGATGACGCTGACCATATTATTTTTACCCTCTCACATGAGAAGAAAAGGTGGACAACATCTTCAAAATTAGCACAATATGGGCAAGAATGTAGCAATAAAATACCCCTTTTTTGCAAATTTACACCAGTTGGCAATCTGTCCAGGATGAGGCGCCAAATGAAGATTTTTATTTTGTTTGGAATGTTGAGTTTCCAGATTAATTGCCAGTGTGAGAATTATAGGGGTTGGATAGAAGATGAGTCAGTTGCTTGACTAAGAGATAGAGCCACCCTGTAGCCAGACTTGACAAGATAATCCCCTGAGTTGGAAAAATGCCAGATGAGCGAGTCCCTGCAATTTGTAAGGCTAACAGGGGTGGAAAGAATCCGAGTTGCATCCTCCTCGGCATAAAGGTTTCTAACAGCCTCGATATTCCAAGACCCTGCACCATGATTAATGAGGTGATGGACCTTGATGGAATGAGAGATTGTAGCATTCTTTGGTTTAGGAAGGAAAGAGGGAGCATCAGGCAGCCAAGGGTCCATGAAGCACCGAATTGATCTCCCGTTTCCCACTTGCCACCTTAAGCCAATTTTGAGAACATCTCGACCCTTAGAAATGCTTCTCCAACCCCATGAAGAGTTCCCAGGTACCCGAGCTTCCATGAAGTTAGAATAAGGAAAGTACTTACCTTTGAGAACCCGAGCAAGAAGGGAAGTAGGGTGTTTGATCAGTTTCCAACATTGTTTTGCAAGGAGGGCACGGTTGAAGGCCTGTAGATCCCTGAAGCTAATTCCTCCTTCATCCTTAGACCTGCACATTGTGTCCCATGCCACCCAATGGACCTTTCTCTGATTATCCTCTTCACCCCACCAAAACTTAGCAACCAGCTTATTCAAATATTTACAGAGCCTAGCAGGTAGGAGGAAGCATGACATCGAATAAATAGGGATAGCAGTAGCAACTGCCTTGATCAGAACTTCCTTACCCGCGAGACTAAGAATTTTCCTTTTCCAACCAGCAAGGCGGTTTCCCACCCTTGTCTTAAGGTCCGAGAAGGTTTGAGATTTGGATCTGCTAACAACTGCTGGAAGCCCAAGATACTTGTCTTGACCCCCCATATTTTGAATCCCCATCAAACCTGCTAGTTGTTCCCGCTTAGCCCGTGGTGTGTTCTTGCTAAAGAAAATTGATGACTTCTCCATGTTAATTTGTTGACCACTGCCTGCACAGAAAGCGATAATAGCCATCTTGATGTTATGGATATTCATCTCATTCGCTTGACAGAACAAAAGTGCATCATCAGTGAATAGTAGGTGAGACACGGTTGGGCAGCCTCTGGCAAGTCTAACTCCCTGAAATTTCCCCCCTTCTTCAGCATTGTTTAGGACTTGACTAAGACATTCCGAACAGAGAATAAAAAGGAAGGGGGAGAGGGGATCACCCTGGCGCAGCCCCCGTTGAGGTTGAATGTAGCCCTGAGTTTCCCTATTTATGTTGAAGGAATATGAAACCGTGGATACACATTCCATAATCCACGAAATCCATCGAGAACAAAATCCAGAAACAACCAAAATCCGTCTCAAGAAGCTCCACTCAAGTCTGTCGTATGCCTTGCTCATATCGAGTTTGAGGGCAGCTTCCATCTTCCCTTGTCGCCTAGATTTGAGGTTGTGCATTAACTCATGGGCAACTAAAATATTATCAGCAATGTTCCTATTTTTGAGGAAGGCACTCTGGTTATCGCTGATGAGAAAAGGCATAACTTTCTGTAGACGTCCTGTTAAAATTTTGGAGATGATTTTGTAAAAAACAGAGCACAAACTGATAGGGCGTAGGTGACTCATGTTGCGGACGCAATCAGTTTTGGGGATGAGTGTGATGATAGTATGATTGATCCCCTTCAGAAGCTTCCCTGTTCTGAAAAAACAATTCACCGCGTGGCTGACCTCCGGCTTCAGAAATGACCAGTAATGTTGAAAGAAACCATCAGTGAAACCATCACAACCAGGGGCCTTATTTGGGTGAATTGAGAACACAGCTTGATGAATCTCCCCTTCAGATATTTCTCTGGTGAGAGTTCTATTCATATCAGGTGTTACTTTGGGAATCCAATTTGCAGTCACTGCATCCCAGTTGAGCTGGTGTTGAGAGGAGAAAATCTTCTTGAAGTAAGTTGAGATAATACCAGAAATTTCCCATTTGTCAGTATGCCAAAGCCCCTGATCATCTTCAAGCCCCAAAATCTCATTCCTCTTCCTTCTTTGCTTGACTGCAATGTGGAAGAAGGCTGAGTTTTTATCCCCATTGTGCAGCCAATCTAGCCTTGCTTTTTGGCTCCAAAAAAGCTCTTCCCTCCCCAGTTCTACACGCAGCTCCTTTTCTAAGATCATTCTTCTGTGGTTCCCCTGATGGGAATTAATCATGCTAATATTTTCCAGCTCATTATTGATGAGAGATTGAAGATAGTAGAAATATTGATAGCTATAGTGTTTATATATCTCATGTGGAATATACTCATTATTTATTTACAGTAGCTATCAAAGATAACTATTGTAATCTTAGAAATACGCCCTGGTGACTAATTAAACACGTGTAAGCCTTCAGTTTGCTTTATAACCTTTAGACTCCAATAACGTCAGATGGTGCCCATGTCATATAGTAAACGTGCTGCCAGGTGTCCTCATTTTATTGGACCTAAGGCGTTCAGGTCGTTATGGTGTCAAGTGTCATGCTATGTCAGTACCTTATGTCCTTTGCGTAACCGTCTATCATGATCTAATGGTTCCTCTTCCTTTGTTGTATCGATGGTTATCAATCCACGTGGTCGAAGAGTACCGTTCATATCTTTTAGGAAATATTCTTTACTTCAGATCAGACGGTTCGTATAAATCCTCCTAATCTGAATGCTCACATTGATCCACATGTAAAAAATACTTTTATAAAATATATCATTCACATTGATCCACATGTTATTAACCATCCTTAATTAACAACCATCACCACTCTAGTATATCGGTCTTCTTTAACGTAAAACATGGTTTAACCTTTAAGTATATAAAGTAATTTCCATCCTTACAAACTATAAATAAATCTTCATTTAATGTTGAGGTGGATAGTAACTTTGAAAATATTTTCATCCTTACCAGAAAATATTGTGTATGAAAATATTGTTAATCTTCTGGTGTTTGTTTACTTAAAAAAATAAATCAACGATTTTCTTTAAATTAGTTAACAGAAAAATATACGAAGAAAGTGAGAATATATTTTACCCTTGATTGTCATCCAAGACAAGGACTCTGGTAATGCATTTTCCTTGAATTGTTTGTTTACGCCTCACTCTTAAGTCATGGCTTGGATTAGGTGGCATCCCGCGGAGAGAGAGTCAGTGAAGTTTATAATTCTGATGGAGTCTGTAAAGGTAGTGAAGGAGCATACAGGCTAAGAGAAACACACGCACTCCTCACACAAAATATGGCCCATCAACTAGGCCCACCCATCCCTTATGTTTTCCCACAGTTAAGGACATCGATGACACCACCCGTTATACTAACAGAACTAAGGACCTTGTACTTCCCACATGTCACGCTTATAAATAAGGGGATCCCACTCATGATAAAGGATCTAATCTTTCTCTCTCTATTCTCTCTACATGTATTACCATCTTACTTTTACTAGACACTAACTTAATCGTCATAGTGTACTAAGGACCGCTTTCAGCGCAGGCATCATAGATAACCTGGCCAGATGTTGCTCGATCCCAACTTCTCATCATGTAGTACTGGTACGACTACGATGTGTGGTTTGATTCAGGATCGGGCATATACTTGGCTAGGTGGTTTCACAACTAATATTAGCATTTGTTTCGCTTTCCTCACGGAACTCAAGACCTACATTTTATGAAGTTCGCCTGGGACAGGGTGCACCGCCGAGTTATTATTGAGCTGGATTTTAAGGCGGTGTTAGAGTACATATCTGATTCTATTAATGTCACTCATCCGTTTTCATGACGATAAAGAGATATCAGTAGTTGAGAGACATATCGTGGGAGAAAGTAACCATACTATTAATTGGATGACAAACTTCGTAGATACTCTCACCCCGGTAGCTACAACAAATGGTAATATAATGGGTTATAATTCATACACAACAAGCCATTGGTGGATGTGGAATTGATAGCAATGTCATTTTGGCGTATTCATAATCATTTATTAATAGAAAAGGGTTTGAGAAGGTAATAAATAAGAAAGCCAATAAACATGGGAAAATTGACAGAAGAGAGAAAGAAACAAGCATGTGTAGTCCACCTCACTAACTCCATCTTTTAACTCTGCCATTCATCCATATCAGACTCACTGAAGCAAGCTTCTCAGTTCTCTGAGTCTCAGACATATATAATAAAAGAAAAGCCTTCTCAATCTTCAATGTCCATAAAGTTTGGCTTTTTACCAGAACCTATGACCATTAGGGATTGCCCCCCATTTATTTCATTATACTGTTCTTTTCTCCTTTTTCACTATACATCTCACTATAAATAACTTCTTATCCATGTAACCAATATGACCATTTTCTTCTTCTTATCTAGGCTTGTTAATTATCCAATTACTTTCGTGTCAATTATCGAATCAACTATAGGCCTTGTTTGGTAAAAAACTTTTTAAGGTAAAATTAAATATTTGAACCATTTTAGAGGTTTTGACTAGTCAAACCTCTAATTATGGTGATCGGTGAAAAGAGGTTTGAAAGAGTTTACTGGATCCCAAAAGCTAATTTTGAAAAAACTCATTGTATGAGCCTTTTTCATTAGCTTATTGCTCCATCCGTTTTGAATAACATTTTTACCCATAATTACTACCATTTAATTTCAAATAAAGAGTTTATCATATCCTTATATGTTATTTTTACACAAATAGCTATTAACAATCAGCTACCAAACAAGTTTGCACAGTCAGTCAAATCAGTCAACTAAAATAGTAATAAGCTACCAGCTAATGTAAACTGCTAACAACAAATTTGTCAAACAGGATCATAATCCATCCAACTCAAAACAATTTGTGTTATAACCATGTAAACTAATCGAGTTAGGATCGATTTTGTATCGCGTTTTTTTATCACATTTAATTTTATTATGTACATATGTTAATAGTGACATTTAAAGATATAGGAAAATATAACAACACTTCTAAATATTTTATATTAATAGGTTAACCATAACCATATAAAAATCAGGTAATATCATGTTTGATTTGTGTAATATATTTACAAATCACACATAATTTTATTGTCTTTATTAATTAAACTAATATGTACAAACATGAAAGAATATTGATAATAATTTTAGGTATTCATGTCATTTTCAAGTTAGTCGATCAATCTTAATACAACCTAAAAATTTAGGTGTTAATTAAAAATTGCACATTACCTACTAAGCTAGACTCTATAATAAAAAATTATATATATATATATATATATATATATATATATATATATATGGAATTGTTAGAAATGTAACTTCAAATTTTAATAAAATGAGTAACATACTTTTTAATATTCACATTTAATTTTACTAGTAAATGAGTGTCTAACATGTTTAATTATAATTAATTAAAAATTTAATATACCAATTTAACTAATAAATATTGAAAAAATCAGAGTCCTCAATTTTTTTTTTTTTGAAACAAGTCCTCAAACTTAATATTTAGTTATTTTACAAATCTTATACTCAGGGGCGGAGCTAGGGGGGTAGGGGAGGGTCTCCCGACCCTCCGACCCTCCGGAACACCCTTGACGATCAGTGGTTCAGTCCCGAGCAGTCCCCAAAATAGTTAAAATTAGTACTTATAATGTAGAATGTGATTATATGACATAAAACTAAGTTTAGATAGTTGGTTGTAGTGATAATTAAAGGAATCTTTACATCCAATTGGTCCTATGTTTGAATCCCCCTCTCTTCACTTTTTATCTCATTTTAATTTTTTTCCTTAAACCTCACTCTCCTTTAAAAATATCAATATTAAGTATCATTTTTAATTATTATTAACCTCATTCTCCTTTATTATTTTTAATTGTATTTTTTTAGTTACAAAATTCATGACCGAAAAGACAATTTGATGAATAATTTCTCCAATTGACCAAACTTGTCAATGTTAGGGATAAAATTGCTCTTGGCTGCCAACGTTAAGGGTAAAATTGTACAATTTTATACGTTACGGATATAATTGTTCTTAGGTGTAAACATTAGAATATTTTTGCACTTTATCTTTACTTTATATTGAATCTCAGTTATTTTGTACCTTAATGTTTCCAATTATGATCAAATTTACACTTATATTATCAAAAATTTGAAAATTTTGATTTGACTACTATGAATCAAAGCCTTAAGTCGTTATTAAGAAAAAAAATCTTCATACAATGGAGCTCCTCCGGACTTTGAACTCTGGCTCCGCCACTGCTTATACTGTTGGTAATATATTTTAGAGGAAAGTTCAAATAAAACCCCTGTGGTTTCACTAATTTTCAGATAAAGGACTGTGATTTAGTTTTTGTCAAAACGAGGACTGAGGTTTCACATTTTTAATAATGCTATTAAACTATCTTTAACGATCTGAAAATAAAAATTTTCAAGAATTAAAGTTATTCAATGTCATATTTTCTATGGAACTACATTTTCGATTTTAGAAAATCATCTTTTTTGGAACTCTCTCTCTACACATTAACTTTCTCTTTCTTTACCAAATATTATCTAAATAATATCGAAATAAAAAAGTTGAAGAATTAAAGTTGCTTAGAAGATTAATAGTTCTTAAAATATGTCATTTTTGAAGTTGTTAAGGGTGATTTTAATAGAATCAATAAAAAAAGTCCTTATTTTGCTAAAGTTGAAAACCTCAGTCATCGTTTTGATAAAAAATAAACCATAATCTTTTATCTGAAAATTAGTGAAACCACGTGGATTTTTTTATTTGAACTTTACCTATATTTTATGAACAAAAAAGTTTAAGGTTAGAGATATCTAAAATTTAGAGCCAAAATTTGAGAAGAGAAGTTACACTCTATCCTATGAAGACTTGAACAGTAATAGTGAAAATCAAAACATACATTAAAGTGGTAAAAGTAATTTTCTTACTGCCCAATCCACCTCAAACCCTTTTTACCACTAAATTACTTTTTTTGTTATGTGATATATATCAAAAGTATAATTTTATATTGCAGTGACATGGTGATTATAGGAAGCTTATCCTGTACATAAAAATTCCTAATAATGAAAAAAAAGAAAAGGTTGGCGAAGGAAGGAAGGAAGTCACTTTGCATAAAGATGGAATCTTTGAATGTGTGAGGTGTTTTAGTTCAATTATGAAACCTCTCATCATTTCATCTTTTTATTATCAAACTTCCCTTTCACTTTCAATATCTTTTCTGAAATGACTTCATTTTTACTAAAATACAATTGCTAAACCATTTTTTAAATTTAATAAAACAAGGAGGGGTGACCTATAAAAAAAATATCTAACTAGTTTAATGATAAAAAAAAATCATAAATATTTTATTTTCTTATAATATGTTGATTTAGAAATAAAGAATTTTGTGGTTTTTGTAAATTGATAATAGATTTTAGAGATAATTACTTTTTAAACTCGATAAAATATTTGGATTTTAATTTTTTTAAGCTAACACATTGATAAAATGAAATTTTTTTATTTAGTTTATTTCACATACATTTATGCAAAATATGGGTGATAATATGACACATGTACAATAAAAACTAATTTTTGGTCCGTAGGGTGTATGGATTCATCTTGAGCATATACATATTATTTTTTTTCAATTTATAAAATTAAAATTAATGATACAAATGTGTTATCTAAATTAAATTTTATTATTTTATTTTTTTAAATAATATTTTTAAAGATAAAGATAATAATATAAATAAAATTAATATATTAGATATTATTTTACATTTTTTATCATTAAAAAAGAAGGACACATTAATTCTATCGTTTACTCTTTTATAATATATAAATACTAAAAATTTATGTTCAATGGTAGAATTTTAGTAAGAGGGTGTTTGGTATCTAATTTTTATGCTCGTGTTTGTCTTTTCATTTAAAAAAAAGAACTTTAGGTGTTTGGTCAGTGACATCATGTTTGCCTTTTATCCATGCAGAGTAGCATTTATTTTATAAAAACAGATAATACATGCTTTTTGAAAAAGTAGATTTTTTCCGCAAACATCAAACCGTAGGTAAAACAAATCGGTCCTAATTATGTCTAATTAGATCAACTTAACAATATTAAAATTTGAGTTGTACTATCTATAATATTAGGAATAATATCACACTTTTAACTCTTAAAAATAATTTTTTAAAATCCATAAAATAAAATTTATTGCACAATTTTTTTTTTTTGGTTAGTACTACTATTTATTGTATTTTGTTTGGAGCAACAATTCTTGTATAAAAAAACAAGAGCAAATTGATGAAAGTTTAGGAACTCTAAAATATCTTTACCAAGAAAAGGAACTCTAAAATTTAGGAGAAATATTTAAAATGAATGTAAATATGAAAGTTGGTGAGAAGAATTAATGAAGTATAGGTCTAGAAACATTAAATGGTAACACTTCCACCTATATTTGACTGTGAAAGATAACCATAATTATCACACGCAACAGAATCAGAATCACAAACTCCTTAAGAAGATAGATAACAATCCAATCAAAAAGATTTCATCTTTTTTTACGCACAAAACAAATAAAGATTTGATCTTTTCTACATCTCCATCTCCTCCCTCCCTATCTCTTATCCGCTATTCACGCCTGTGATGTAACCATCACATTGCCTCTACAAAGAACAGAAGAAGAAGAAGGAAAAAGAAGTTCCAAAACAAAACCCCCAATTTTTACCATCCCAAGATTCACGAGAAAAAGACAAACAACCAGTTATAGATAGAGAGAGAAACTTCTTTACTTTCTTTAACTACCATTTAAAAAATCACACTCTCTCTAGCCCCAACTCCCTCTTTTCTTTTAGGTTCCAATTTTAAATTGTCATGGAACAAAGCGAAGAACCCAACAAAACGATTCCAATTCCACATTCGGATGATGATAAGCTAACCCCAAATCCAAACACAACCCCAATACCACCGTCTAAGGAAGTTCAACTACAGATGGATGATAAAAACTCAAGTTTATTAGCTTCTGTTCCTCAGCCCCCTTGGTTCACTCCTAAAAGGTTGCTCCTTTTTTTAATCTTTGATTTTGTTTATTGGGTTGGGAAGGTGGGTTTCGAGGTTTTTGATTAAAAAAATGGAATTTTTTTTTTTCCTTTTTGGGTGTTCAAATAGATATGGAAGAATGGGGTTTACAGAGTGAGTGATCAAGGTTTTGTTTTTGTTGCTGTTGTTGATCAGATGGGATCATGCTTAAAAAGTTAGGTTTTCTTTTTTTCATATGAGATCATGGTTTTGTGAGAAAAGAATCAGGAAACGTGGCGGCGAAGTTACGATTTGAAGTTGGATTTTTTTACAGTTTTATGTTTGATTTCAAGGTGTTAGTAAAACCCTATTAGGATTTCAATGGAAGCAGATCAGTAGTTTCTGTTTTCTGACTGTTATTCAGAATTTCTGTGCAAAAAAAGAGAGATAAGGAATAAGCTTTTTTTTTTTTTTTTTTGCAGGTTGCTGGTAATCTTTTGTATCATCAACTTAATAAATTATGTTGATAGAGGAGCAATAGCAAGCAATGGTGTCAATGGAAGTAGTGGAACTTGCTCAGGAAATGCTACCTGTGCAGATGCTACAGGAATACAGTAAGAACTATCTGAAGGCTTTTTTGAAAGTTCTATTTTTTAGATTTTAAATTTTCATTGTAAGGGTTGTGGCCACTATTGTTTATTGTTGGTTGTGTAAAAATCAGGGCTTTCCACCCAATGTTGGTGGATCTGAACTTTTGTAGTCAAAACAGAGATATGTTCTCTCTGCTTTACTTTCTGCTGGTTGGGTTTCGTGTCAAAATGATGTTATGTTATACTATATATGGTTATATACAATAAAATGCTAGAAAAATGACAATAGTTTGTGTCAGTTTGGTTTTCTTTTTAAATTGTATTGTCGCCGTCAGAAATTTACACCTCTAGCTTCTTTGACCATTGAAATTAGGTTGAAATGCTTGCTTCGATTTGGAAGTGGTTTGAAATTTCTGAAAATGGACCTGAAATACTGTTGGAATCACGTGTTCATCTTACCTTGGAATCACATGTTCATCTTACCTTGAAGAAGCTGCTGATTTGAGGGATCTTATGTTGGAATGTTGCATTCTCATATTTCTACAAGTATGAATGAGACAATCAGCTTGGGTTTGAATTTGTGCATTAACTACCAGCTTAAGCTTTTCGTTTAGTTGGTTAATTGAGTTTTTAATGTTTTATTGGTCTTGTTTGCTCATGTTATGTTCTCTCACTTGAGAACTGATGCTTATTATCTGCAGAAACCCATTTTAAACTCTTTTTCACTAAATTTGGTTCCTTGTGGTGTATAGGGGGGACTTTTCTCTAAGCAATTTTCAAGATGGAGTTTTATCATCTGCTTTCATGGTTGGACTGCTTGTTTCTTCTCCAATATTTGCCTCACTAGCAAAGAGGTAATGTAATGACTTTGAGGTGCTTATTGAAACAATTAATCCTAAATACCAATATAATTAATTATTTAGCACATTGATTTGATAGAAAAGGTGGATATATTTAGTTCCATTTAGAGCAAAATCGTAAGAATTAGGTTTTGTATTGCATTGTTTGTGCTTGCTCATAAACTTCAAAGCCAATAAACCCCCAATGTTTTAAGTTGGCATTATTGAGGCTATATGCATGTCCAAGATCGTTGTGCTGTATGAACTGAATGATATAGATTGTTTAAAGATTTGTGCCTAAGTTCCGTTTCTGCATTCTGAGTTTCTTGTTGCAAATTTGTTTGTCTGATAGACTATACAAACATGAACTCCTATTTCAGGTTCTATTTGTGCCTAAGTTCCGTTTCTGCATTCTGTTTCTGACATATAGAGAATTCTTTTTTCAATGAAACCTTTTGCAGCTATAACCCTTTTAGGCTTATTGGAGTTGGATTGTTTGTTTGGACACTTGCAGTGGTTGGTTGTGGTTTCTCAGTTAACTTCTGGACAATTACAGTTTTCCGCATGTAAGAACACTTTATCTCATCATCTTTGTTAAAGTCTCACAACAAAATAATGTGCTCAACACGTAGTTTGCTATTCCAGGTTTGTTGGCGTTGGTGAAGCTTCATTTATAAGTCTTGCGGCCCCATTTATAGATGATAATGCTCCAGTTTCTCAGGTTTAGTTCTATCTTTATATTAGCAAACGTGTTTAGATTAGTATTAGTATGACTGGCTGTGTTTGTTCAATTTTACTGGAAACATCAGAATTCTAAGCTCTTTATAGAATTTGTAGTTTTTTTTTTGTTTTAGAATAATGTGATTTGTGTTTCCTGCTCTATGTGCTGAAAACCTGCTTCTCCTCCTGCTTTTGCTCCAGAAAACGGCATGGCTTGGAATATTTTACATGTGTATACCAACAGGATATGCTGTCGGCTATGTGTATGGTGGATTGGTAAGTTTGTTCCTATGTTTATGATTGCTAGCTATTGGTTGTTCGGTTCCTTTCATAAAATGTTGTATGTTTACGTAGACTACAGATATTGAAACAATTTCTACATCATTATTTGGTATTATGAAGCTCTAGAATGCTTTCAAATAACAATTGTCATTCTATTCCTGATAGGTTGGAACTCATTTTAACTGGCGTTGGGCGTTCTTTGGAGAGGCAGTTTTGATGGTTCCATTTGTTGTTGTAGCGTTTTGTTTGAAACCTTTACAGATGAAAGGTGCAAACTTGGTTACATCATTCTTATTCGACATAGCATCATGTTCCATTTATCTCTAAACAACTTGGTGATACAGGTTTTGTTCCTGCTGAATCAAATAAAGCACTGACATCCGTAGAGACAGATGTCTCAGAAGGTGCCCTTTGTTAGACATTTTTCCATCTTAAGTATCCGTTCTTATCTGTGCATCTAATCTAACCAAAGAATATTTTTCAATTTGTTATTAATCTGGCTTGAATGCTAATGCAGATTCAGAAGAGGTTTCTGCCAATAAAGATGACATATTGCTTGCTAAGGAGGATAAAAGCATGAATCAATGCTCAATATTCATGAAAGACATGAAAACTCTATTGGTTGAGAAAGTTTTTGTCGTAAATGTTCTGGGTATCTATCGCATCCTTGGTTCATTACATATTTAATTCATATTCTTCATAATTGAATCATGTTCATCATTTCCTATTTAACAATTTCTGGGCTCTTCTCTCTTTTGTAGGCTACGTAGCATACAGCTTTGTACTTGGCGCATACTCATATTGGGGCCCTAAGGCTGTTAGTAACATTTATAATATGGTAAGCATATCAGTTAATCAACGCTGAAATGAGTTTAGATAAGAAAAGGTTAGCCGGTTTAAATTGAAGTCTTGTTCTTTTGGCAGAAAAATGCAGATATGATATTCGGAGGGATTACAATAGTTTGTGGAATAATCGGCACAATAGCTGGAGGTCTTATTCTGGACAGCATGACTTCCACAATCCCTAATGCTTTTAAGGTATGTAATTATATTTTAGCCGCAGCTTTTGTTTGGATTAATGATACAAGACTTTAATCTCACCAGAAAACATCAGCATACCTTGTCTGATAAAATATCTATACCTCGAAATTATATTCTTGTGGTTCCGCTGATGAAATAAGGACAATGGTATAGGACAAGTCTTTCATAGGGTTAGCTTGTGGTTATGTGATATCGATATGTTGAGTTGTCGATGAGGCATTCAAGGCTGCTTATGGCATTTCTTGTTATTAATCTTCAACAGTTGTGGAAGTAATAGGCCAGCAGTTATGCTCTATGTTGCACGGAAACTCCTCTTAAGTAGTGTTTCCTGGCTATGTTTTTGAAGTTCTAGAAATAATGTTTCCCTGTGTCTGTCTGTTTCAGTTTCCCTTTCCGTGCAACATAACAACTTGTTTTAAAAACTTGGTCTTTGTGATTCTAAAATTATTACTTGAACTGTTTACAGCTTATATCAACAGCTACATTTTTCGGAGCGATATTTTGTTTTGGTGCGTTCTGTTCTAAGAACATGTACATTTTTCTTGGCCTTTTCGCGATTGGTGAACTACTGGTTTTTGCAACTCAGGTACTTTCATTTCTTAGGCAGAAATATCACACCTTCTCAATTTCTTTCGCCATTCAATTCCCGAATGTTGGCTATTGCATTTTATATTCACTCCATGAACAATCTCTGTGTTTATGCAGGGTCCAGTGAGTTTTATATCTCTTCATTGTGTTAAACCAAGTCTAAGACCTCTATCTATGGCTATATCTACTTGTTCGATCCATATCTTTGGTGACGTGCCTTCCTCACCCCTTGTTGGGGTCCTCCAGGTTTAATAGCCTTATGTTGCTTTCATATCAAGCATGTTTAGATAATGATTTTAATCTGCCTAACTTCGAAGCATCGTGCAGGATCATATTAACAATTGGAGGACAACTACTCTTATTCTATCAGGCATTTTGTTTCCAGCAGCAGTGATCTGGTTTATAGGTAATCATATCTGATAAATTTTATAAAAGTGTAAAGTTGCAGAGATTTCGATCACGAGACTGATAGTTACAGAATTGATGTGGCAGGAATATTCCTGAAAAGTGTAGATAGATATAATGAAGAAAGTGAGCATCAAGTTAGAAGTTCAAAAACAACACCTTTAATTGATGGAAATGGAGTTTCTGCAACAGCAACTTCTGCAGAGTCCCCATCACAAGTGTAAAGATTTTTTTTATTTTTTATTTTAGGAAAGGATAGAATTTATTTGATTTATCTAGTTTTGGTTTGATAGAGATAGATAGATCCATTTACAAGGTTTAGGCAAGGGTTAGTCTGATGTAAATATAAGCATATCTGAATCTCAATTAATTGTTTGAAATTTGGAGATTTAGATTAAGGTTAGTGGGATGGGGATGGGGATGGAGATGAAGCTGGGTGAAGGCAAGGCTGTTGATTCATCACCTGGTTTGTTAATGTATCTTCATATGAACCAAACAAAAGAAAGAAAGAGCAAAAGCAATCATAATCATATTTTCATTTTCAGGTTAGTCTATATTCATTGGTTTGTGCATAGTATCTGAAATGATGAAAGTATTTCTTACTTCATACTTTTGATAGGTAAGCTTTACACGTATATATACATGATGAAAGTATAGTGTAGGAAGAGACCCATGACTAGTAAGGAAACCCATACCTAGGGCTCAATGTAGTCCTCTTACACCGGTCAGCCTTTTTCTATCAAAAAGTTTTCATTCACCAGAAAAAATGAAGAGCCATTTCGCCTCACCCTCAAGTCACGACCTAATGTCTGTTCTTTCAGTCTGGACGGTATTCTCCGCTTTTCTCTTGCTGAACCTTGTATTCAAATAAGTAATCGACAGGATTGATCCTAGAAGGCCAACTTCTAATCGTATAAACTCATTTTATCACTTTCCATTCGGGATACAGACTCAATAATATAACAGATACAACAGACAATAATGAAACAATAAATACAGACTTAGAGACTTATTATTTAATTTGTAACACTCCCCCTCAAGCTGGAGCATAGATATTTATCATGTCCAGCTTGTTACAAATATAGTTTACCCGAACACCATTTAAAGCTTTAGTGATTATATCTCCAAGTTGCTCATTCGTCCTGACATGGGCTGTAGAGATGATATTTTGTTCTATCTTTTCTCGGACAAAATGACAGTCTATTTCAATGTGCTTGGTATGTTTATGAAACACGGGGTTAGAAGCAATATGAAGTGCTGCCTTGTTGTCGCACCATAGCTTAGCTGGAGAATTGACCTTGAATCCAAGTTCAGACAAAAGATGGCGAATCCACATAATTTCACAAACTGATCGAGACATAGCTCGATATTCAGATTCTGCACTAGAGCGAGATACAACCTGTTGCTTCTTGCTCTTCCAAGAGACCAAATTTCCTCCAACGAAAACACAATAGCCTGTAGTGGACCTTCTATTGTCCTTATCTCCTGCCCAGTCTGCATCGGAGAAACATTGAATCTCAATGGACGAATCAGAGAAGCATTTAACTTGGGTATGACCATGATTCTTGTAAAGTATTCCTCGTCCAGGAGTCCTTTTTAAGTAACATAAGATCTGTTCAAGTGCAGTCCAGTGATCACAGGTGGGAGAAGACATAAACTGGCTAACGACACTAACAAAATAGGCTATATCAAGTCTAGTTACTGTCAAATAGTTCAGTTTTCCCACTAAACGCCTATATCTCCCAGGATCTTCAAATAACTCTCCTTCCGATGTAAGATGCGAATTCGGAGTCATAGGCGCACTACATGGCTTAGCTCCTGATTTTTCTGTTTTTGACAACAAATTAAGAACATATTTTCTTTGAGATATGAAGATTCCTTTCTTACTCCTTGATACTTCAATTCTCAAGAAGTATTTTAGAGCACATAGGTCCTTGGTATTAAATTGACCATCAAGAAAGGATTTTAGGAATGAAATTCCTGAAATGTCACTTCCTGTAATAACAATATCGTCTACATAGACGACAAGGAGAATGATGCCCGATGCAGAATGTTTATAGAAAACAGAGTGATCACATTTACACTTCTTCATCCCAAACTACTCAACTGCTTGACTAAACTTCTCTAACCATGCTCGCGGACTCTGTTTCAAACCATATAGAGATTTACGGAGATGACAAACTTTGCTATACTCCCCCTGAGCAACAAACCCTGGCGGTTGCTCCATATAGACTTCTTCATGAAGGTCCCCGTGTAAGAAAGCATTTTTGATGTCCAGCTGATGTAAGAGCCATTGAGAACATGCTGCTAGTGAGATAAACAACCGAATAGAAGCCATCTTAGCGACTGGAGAAAAAGTGTCGGAGTAATCAACCCCATAGGTCTGAGCATACCCTTTCGCGACAAGACGAGCTTTTAAACGAGCCACAGATCCATCAGAATTGACTTTAACAGCATACACCCATCGACATCCAACAGACTTCTTCCCAACGGGCAAAGTTACCAGATCCCAAGTATCATTAGCATCCAAAGCATTCATTTCTTCGATCATAGCATCACGCCAACCAGAATCTGATAAGGCCTCCGCAACGGACTTAGGAAGACAAGTAGAGTCAATAGAAGCAACAAGACAGCGTGAAGTCGAGGATAGTTTATCATAAGAAACAAAAGCCGAAATTGGGTAAGTGCAGGAACGTTTACCTTTGCGTAGTGCAATAGGGAGAACAAAGTCATCGGGACTTGTGTTAGACGGTGGATCCGATGGCGAAACAGATATTGGTACTGGAGCAAAAGTAGGAGGATTCTGATGTCTTGAATATACCTGAACAATTGGCGGTTTTGGCAGCTGTGTAGGCACAGGCGGTTGAGTTTGGTGGACCTGATAGACTAACACAGTATCATCGTCTGAAGTAGCAGGTATATCAAATGATGTGGAAAAGAAGGAAAGACGTTCCATAAATGTGACATCAGAAGATATCAAATATTTATTAAGAGAGGGACAGAAGCATCGATACCCCTTCTAAAGACGAGAATAGCCAAGAAAGACACATTTGAGGGATTTAGGGTCGAGTTTAGTGACTTATGGGCGAACATCCCGAACAAAGCAAGTACTACCAAAAATCCTTGGTGAGATAGGAAATAATGGTTTGTTAGCAAAAAGAGTACCATGAGGAGTCTCACCTTGTAAAATGGTTGACGGCATTCGGTTGATAAGGAAACAGGCTGTCAAAATTGCATCAGCCCAAAAGTATTTGGGAACATGTGTTTGAAATAAAAGAGTGCGAGTGGTTTCAAGAAGATGACGATTTTTGCGTTCAGCAACACCATTCTGAGACGGCGTATCAACACAGGAAGATTGGTGGAGAATACCATTATGAAGCATGAAAGTTTGGAATTGTCCAGAAAAGTATTCTTTACCATTGTCACTTCTTAATGTATGTACAGAAACATTAAATTGAGTTCGAATTTCAGCACAGAAAGCACTAAAATGAGTAAATAATTCGAAACGATTTTTCATTAAATATAACCACGTAGTACATGAAAAATCATCCACAAATGTAACAAAATATTTGAAACCAAAGTTAGACATAACCGAACATGGTCCCCAAACATCAGAATGAACTAATTCAAAGGGAAAATTGGACCGTTTATTGACTTTTGGAGAGGAAGACACGCGATGGTGTTTAGCAAACTGACACGACTCACAATTTAAACTAGATAAATTTTGAAACTGAGGACACAACTTCTTCAAAAGGGGTAGAGATGGGTGTCCTAACCGACAATGCTCATCAAACGGAGTGGATACACTGGAGCAAGAAATAGGTCGTCTAACATGAGTATCCAACACGTAGAGACCCCCAAATTCTCGTCCACTACCAATAATCTGCTTCGTCAAGAGATCCTGAAACAAACAATGATCGGAAAAAAATGAGATAGAACAATTGAGAGAGCGAGTAAGTTTACTCACAGATATCAAGTTAAAATCAAAACCAGGTACATTTAGGACAGATGAAAGAGAAAGCGTAGGGGTGGGTTTAATAGTGCCAGTGCCAATTACAGATGAAGTTGTTCCATCAGCTAGGGTGACATGTGAAGGAACATTATTAGAATACAAAGAGAAAATTTGAGAATTACCTGTCGTGTGATCTGTGGCACCAGAATCAATGACCCATTTGGAAGAGGATGAAAGGAGGCATGTATCTGTATTACTTGACTCAGCAATTGCAGCAATAGGCGATGATGAAGGCTGTGAAGCTAATGTTTCCTGGTACTTGGCATACTCTTCCGCAGTAAGAGTGTAGGTTGGACCTGAGGAAGAGGATGTGGCATTGGTGGTGGCAACATGAGCAAAACGATTCCTCTGTGACTTGTTTTGTAATTTCTGACAATTACGTTTCGTATGACCAGGTTCGTGACAATAATAGCACACAACTTTTCTTCCTTCATCAATAGCTTTTCCTGGATAAGGGCGAGCAGACCCACTTTGCTTGCTAAAAAGTGCACTAGATACAAGAGCCACAAGAGGAGCTGAAGGTGTGGAAAAAGAAATGTCACTCCGTAGAACACGAGTGAGTGCCTCATTTGCATCAGGAATTTCAGCACTGGACAAAATTTGAGAGGTGACAGACTCATAATCTGATCCAAGTCCACATAAAAAGCTAACGACAAACATTTGTTCCTGTTGTTTACGAAGCACCTTGATATCAGTGCCCAAAGGTAACAATTCATTCAATTCTTCAAAAACTTGCTTAAGCTGCATAAAATATGTCTTAACAGGTTGACCCTTTCGGTCGGAATAATAAAAGGCTTTACAGACATCGAATACACGCGACATATTGTCACTGCCAGCATATAAAAAATGTAAATAATCCATCAGTTCCTTGACATACTCACATGTTGCACCAAACTTACAATGCATGTGTCAATCGAGTTCTTAATTTGAATGAAGAGACGAGGATCATCTTCTGACCAATCCTCATCCTCTGATTTGGGCTCATCAGTCAAGTGTCGACCCTTTCTAATACTGCATAGATAAATCTTCACAGTTTTGGACCAGTCCAAATAATTTGAACCATTCAATTTGTGTTCGGTGATCTTGTGAGATACAGGAATAATGCTGGTAGTGACTACAGTTTTAGAGGTTTGTTTTTGTTCCGCAGCCATGACACTGGATCACAAATAGATAACAAATTTCCCAAAAAGAAAAAAAAGAAGGAACAACAAGTAGTATGCAGAGACAAGAACAATCACACAGGAGAAATCAGCAGCAGAAGCTTCTAAAAAGAAGGAAATAGCCCAGACAGTAGAGAGTGACCAACAAACACCCGAAAGTTGGAGGAACCGGAAACTAACCAAGGAGGTCGGAAGTCTGGACGATGTCGGAGGGTCGCCGGACGCGCTTCAGTTCCGGTGACCAGATTTGTACGAAACCACAGACAAGGAGTACTTGCTACTGGAGTGTGCTGTGAGACCCCCCCCCCCAAAAAAAAAGAAGTGTCTAACTGTTCTATACTTGGGACAGAACAAGACACAAACCAGATGTAGTGAAAAAAAAAATTCCAGAACTAAAAGAAATTCCAGAATCACTACTCACAAGGGCAGCTCTGATACCATGAAATGATGAAAGTATTTCTTACTTCATACTTTTGATAGGTAAGCTTTACACATATATATACATGATGAAAGGATGGGTGTAGGAAGAGACCCATGACTAGAAAGGAGACCCATACCTATACAGACTCAATAATATAACAGACACAACAGAGAATAATGAAACAATAAATACAGACTTAGAGACTTATTATTTAGTTTGTAACAGTATCCAAGCAAAACTGATGTGTGAAAATTTCCCTATTCTTGCAAATCCTAAGGAAATGAAGATATACTTGTAATGAATACGTTAGGGCCTCATTGACCCCTTGAATTTCAAGAATGTTTCGTATCACTGTAAGCAAGTTGAGAGGGTTATTAATGAAGAGAGGGGTTGAGAGAAAGAACATTTTAATTTTAAACTAATAAAAAACTATAAAGTTAAACTTGAAAGGATTGAAAAATCGTAAAATCTCAAGTAACTCTTTGAAGGAGAAATCTAAAATTGATTTGGTAAATATTATAAAAGCTTCATACAACTTAGAAACTCATGAATCTATATCTCTCTAAAGACATACAAAGAAATAACATTTGAACTTGTAATTCCATCCATTTTAGTAGATGTCTAATTTTGCGATTGGATTTTGAGCATGTTTAGGTCGGAATCTCAAAAAAATATCAAAGAGAGAAATTGAAACTCTTTGTTTTAGATTTTTATAGCAACTTGAATCACCTCAATTAGAGATCGTATGAAGAAGTTATGTCCAAACAATGTCGAATATGTAAATTGGCTTGTAATAGTCTAATTTACTCCTTTGTTATTACTCGGGGAGTCAAGTGCCTGACTCGGCAAGACAACATATTTTGGCTCCTTTGACTTGTTTTCGACCTACTAATGCTCTGCTTTACATCCCTATTGACTTGATAGCTCCTCAAGGTTTGTTTTGCTCTTTCTCCTCAACATGATATTCCCATCCTACACATACTCTTGAAAAGAACTTGACCCCAAGTTACTTGTTATATAAAGAAAAGAGGAATCCAAAGTAGATAAACTCGGATCTTTAAAAAAACCCAATTAGATGTCATTTCCAACCAATTTGGAAAAGCTAGTGGGAATATGTTCCAGTTCAACTTCTTCACAACTTCAAATGAAGTATTGCAAATGTTGATGTTTGTTATGGGATGTACTCGCAAACCTCATTTTGCTCAAATATAAGAAAATCTCATCATCGACTTTCATCTAACTAGCATCGTAATTAACTTATAACCACTTGTCAAAAATTCAAAAATATAAGGACTAGTGTTGTGCTCAACTCTTTATTGACATTTATATCGACATTCTTCTTCCACTCATCACCAAAGTCAAATGGAATATCTCGTAGATATTTGTCAATCTATTCTTAGCTCTCCAGTTAACAATTTTTATGGCACTCATATTACTTTGTGTAGGCCAACCCTGCTGTTAGACGAGGTGCCGCGGCCTAATCTCCCGGGCGAACCGGGGGGTGGACAACCTCATGGCGATGTAAGCGGTGATTGGCGCCAAAAGCAACCAATCGTGGAATCAAGCTGCTCGGCAGGACCGGAGCTCGGAGATATGGAAGAGTCGCCACCCACGAATGGGAAAATGAACACCGATCCCTTGCGGGAGACCGGTGTGGGTTCGGGAAACTTAGGTACGAGCCGAGAAGGCTTGCTCCTTTCCGGAGAAAGGCTATTAGGCACCCCAACATCGCCCGGTTATGAACCACCGGCCTCCTACTCAGCATGTTAGGCGATAACGGACTAATCGTATACTTCTTTAAGTTTAAAATTCATTTGAAACCTTTTCTTTCTCTTTTTAGAAACCGTTTTGAGCATATATTATTGAAAAGCCACATTAGTAAAGAATCACCCATTTATATTATACATACACAGAGAAGGGGGAAGAAAGAAGTGGTTTACGACTTTATTTAAATGTCAGGTTGTGTGTTTACTCTATACCAACTTATCTCCCCAAAACGAGTTTATTTACATGGTTCGCACCTTAATCGCCGTTGGAACGATTTAGGTGCGTTTTAAAACCCCGTTTGATGAAGTTCACCCGAATCGCCGTTGGGACGACTCGAGTGTTTGAAAACGTTAGGATAAAAACCTTTTAATAGGAAAACATGATTAAACATACAAGTCAATTTAATTTTGTACAAACCCTTTAAGAAAATGATTCAAAAACTCTATTATTCACAAAGAAAACGATTTTAATTACAATGTTCGCTTGATCCGCCTTTGGAACGGATTAAGGTTTTAAAACGTGATGTTTTGGAAAAGATTTGAAATATTAACTAAAATAACTCCATTTATTTACATTAGGAACCTCTAAAAATTCATTAGTTTAAATGATTAAGTTGAAAAACTCTCTTTTTGTGATTTATTTTCCCCTTTTATTTAATGGACTTTTCACCTATTATAATTACAATAATAAACCCACTTAAATCAAGATTCACACTCAAATAAAGCCCATTTGAAACATGAACCCATAAATGGTCCAAAAGAATAAAGAAAGTATTTTAAGCATATATATATATACATCCAAATCAAAAGAGAATATGAAAATAAGAGTTAATAAAAAAGAAACTATACATATATGAAAATACTAGGTACAATATATTTATACTTTAAAAGAGGTGAAAATAGTAAATAAACTTCATAAATAAGAAAATAACATTTATCCAAAATAATTTCATTTAATAAAATAACCCAAATGTCCCAAAACTACATATATACATAACTATTATAGTTTTAAATATCAAAAATAACATATACTAATACCTATTAATTCTCCCAAAATACCCAAGTAAATAACCTTCAAAATAAAATCTAATATAACTCAAATGAATAAAAAGAATATATATATACATATACTTATATTTAAAATTGAATACAAAATGATACGCAAACATCCTAAATGATTATATAGACTAAATATCTAAAATAGTTGGAAAAACATATATTACATAACTATACATATATATATTAAGGATTAAAAGCTTAAAAATTGAGAAAAAGAGACTGAAATGGCATTTTTTACGTTTTGACAGATTTACCCGTCGGTAAACAGCAATTAGTGACAGAAATGGCAAATTACAGCAGCACTCTAATTGTTTCCAGATTTATTCAAAAGCTTTAAATTAAATCTAATTCAATCGTTTTGGATTTCCGAACTACCAAAAATGGATCATAGTCAATAACGGAAGTTCCTAAAACGATGTTTTTTATTTTAAAACATTATTTGGAAATTTCCTCTAAATTAGAAACTTATAATTTCAATGTTTTTCGATACCCGAACTACCTTTTTATCGGATCACGGTTCGTATTGGGATATCAAAACGAGGTTTTCTATTTTAAAACAAAACCGAATTTTATTCAACACGAAACGAAAATTAAATAAATACGCTAATTAAATAAAACGTGATAAAATAAATAACTAATCAAATAAAGAAACTATAACATAAAAAATAAATAGAAGAAGAGAATAAATAAAATAAAATAAAAGAGTCTAGTCCTCGGATAATACCTTAAATTCGGTATCTGACAGTCGAAGCCGATCGATTCCACGAGTCGCGATCTTCCTTTTTTATATTTTTAGTAAAAGTTTAACTTTAGGAAACTCGGAATTTTTGAGAAAAAAAAATATTTTTCGCAAAAAAATTCACTTTCTCTCTCTAAAAATGTTTAGAGTGAGAAAGGCTCCAAGAAATCCCTCCCCCCTTTGCATTGGGATCCGTGCCCCTTATATAGGAAAACGGGTCCCGGAAACTTTGGGCGACGCCCGAGCAAAATTGGGCGTCGCCCAAAGCCGTTGGGCGGCCGCCCAAGGCTAGTTGGGCGGCCGCCCAAGGCTAGTTGGGCGGCCGCCCAACATCACGTTGGGCTACCGCCCAACGATTGTTGGGCGGTCGCCCAACAGCGTTGGGTGAGCGCCCAACGCGCGGTTGGGCGCGCGCGCCCAACTGCCGTTGGGCGTCCGCCTGACGCGGTTGGGCGCTCGCGCGCCCCCTACCTTTGGGCTTCCGCCCAACGCGATTGGGCACTCGCTCAACGGCCGCCGGGGCGCGCCTCGCGCCGTCGGGCGTGCACGCCCCGCGGCCGTCGAACTCGCGTACCGCGTCGTCGGGCGTTCACGCGTCGTGACTACCGAACGCGTGTTCCGCGCTGCCGGTTGCACACGTCCCGTGGCCGACGAGCGCGCGTCCCGTGCTGCCAAGCTCGTGCCTCGCTCGGACACCGAGCGCGTACTATTCATGGTTGGGTGCGTGCGTCCGACAGACGTCGAGCGCGTGCTTCGCGTCGTCGAGCCTGCGTCCGACTGTCGTCGAATACGCGCCGGCCGCCGCTAAGTACTCGCACAGTGCCGTTAAGCATTCGCGAGCTATCCGACCGACTGTAACTTATTTATTTTATTATTTTTGAAACTTTCGGAATCAATCGCTTCAACCGTCTTGTTTTCAGGTTTTCGTCACAGGTCCTCCGACTCGGTGTCTACACCTGCACTTCTTTATTCTTCTTTTCACTAACTTGGACACCATTTCGCAATTCCCAAATTGCTCTCATTTTCTCTTCATCCACTCATATACCATTCCTACTCACCATATGCCACAAGAACATCAATCTCTTCACCACAAGGTTACACTTCATAACACATATATAAAGTTGGTGCTCTCTCAACAAATCAAAAACAATTTCCAACACAAGCATTTCAACAAGGTACATAACAACAGGTTTAGAGTTTAATGGACGAGAGACTTAATTCATCCTATTCATGAATGTGTTAGGAGATTTTAGCATTCCGAAAGGTGTCACAAGGCACTCTTTATCGTTTTTCTTGAGAGCTTACTCTATCATGAGGAAGACTAGGTAAACGATGTTTTAGAATGTGGTGTGATATGTTCCTCAAAAGTAGTAGCTCTTGAGATAGCTCTTTGAAGGAAAAGGCCTTGCAATCTTCGTCACTAACTCTAATTCCATAACATTAGTTCCCTTCGTCAATATAGCAGTTTGTTAATTCCCATACATCCTTTCAAAATTGATTCCCGAGTTGGACAAACAATCAAAGTGGTATGCATTTTCTTGTTAGACCATTCCATCATAGGAGTGAGAATATATTTTACCCCATATGAACTTGTAAGTATTTTGCGTTCCCAAATGCATAACATTTACATCATATTGTCATGGTCTTCCCAACAACAAGTGACAAGTCTCCATATCGACCACCTTATAATAGACTTTATCCTTATAAGCCTCAATGGTGATAGGATCCTTGCAATATTGAGAGACTCAAAGCTCTCCCACATTCTTGATCCATCCAACACTATAGAGATTTGGGTGTGCTCAACAACTAAGCGAATTTTTTTGAACGACGACTTGGCTAGTGATGTTTTCTTGGTTCCCACTATTAATGATAAGGTTGCATTTTCCACATTGCACTAGACTCATCGTGCCAACCAATTGGTGTCTTTGACCTTCTTCATTCCAATTAGACTTAAGCAACCTCTTCACCACATGCATTGTGTCCCATTATCAAGCTCTCCATTATCATCATCCTCAATCGGATCACAATGCACCCCATCATCCTCTACATAATAATCTCCATATCTTTCTACTATATTTATATTTGTTCTTTTGGGGAACTCGTTTGATCTATATCCCACTTCATTACATTGAAAACATTTGAAAGGTGTCAGTTTAGCATAAGGGTTTATATTTTTATTAAATGTAGTGGAGCTTCTCTAACTTGCCTTCTATCTCCCATAGGAGCCTTTCGACATAAGGACTCTTAGTTTCACTAGAACTTGTAACTTGCTTCCCCTTGTATATTAGCTCCAGTTGGTCTGTAGCCAATGGATTGGTATCACCACCCATTCGACTATATGCATTTCTCCCTAAAGCATCACCTCTATATTGGTTCTTTTTAACATTCCAAAACTCATTCCTACCTCCGCTAACTCCATTATGCCCATCATCCACATCATAATCATATCCATCATCACTATCTAACTTATTCTCAAACTTTTTCTTCCCATTCTCAACCCAATCTCGTTGTCCATAGGTTATTCTTCATGGCGTTGTCTATTCAAGCATATAATTACTCCCTTTAGCAATAAGCACATAACACCCCGCATGCTCAACTTCTCTATGACCATTCTTTAGATTCATAACACAAAAGAATCTACATAACACTGAACGCTCCAAAGAAGTAGGATTAAGATTCCCCTTCATAGATTTTCCACATCCTTTGAAGTGTTACATTCAAAGATAAAGCTCTATTCATGTCACAAATTGTTGATTCATTTTCCCAAGTCATTGGTCCTATTGAATTTGCTACCCCCTAACAAATTTGATCCACCAACATCTCTTCCATCGCCATACCTTTAATGTCCACACATAAATTGATATTTTTCTTCTTCTCATGGAAACTATCAAGCTCCATTTCATTCTTCCCCTTTTCAAGTTCAATATCCCCATTTTCTTTAAGCATACTAATGGAATTATTTTTAAAGGGTATTTTGTCAAACACATAAGGGACATCATTTCCAACATAGTTTTTTCAATCTCACCACACACAACATCAATGCCACCCATTTCTTTACCATTAAAATTTCTTTCTCCTCATCCATACAAATATCCATCTCCTCATTCACACAAAAATCCAACAACTCACTATCAATTTCCATACTCATAACTTCAACATAAGAATTTGAGAAGTTAGAGTTTACCTCTTGAACTTTGAGATATATTTGAGGAGAAATAGATGATGATGTCTTTAGAGGAGCAATTGGGTCTATTAACATGATGAAATAACTTTCTTTTATCTTTAGTTTACATGTCATAAGAATTGTTGGAACATTTGTCGAAACTCATTTTTGCCTCATCCATGGAGGGTTTTATCTCCATACTTAAGAATTAATATTCATTTCTTGATTCTTCCATTGAAGTTCTCATCTCATGTCACCGATCTTCAAATTTATTTTCAATGGCTTCCAAACTTTTATGGAATCAATTGCTCGAAGAAGTCTCTTTTTAGGAGAAGACCCATCTCTAATACCAAATGCTGCAGAGAGATGTTGAGATAAAGAAGTTTGTGAAGATTTTAACCCTAAACCAACAAAAAAAATCTCAACCTAAACATGAAGGAATTGAAAAATATGCAAATATTAGGTAGCAATCGTAACTCTCCTAAGAAGAAATCTGAAATTGATTTGATAACGATGATAAAAGTTCCATACAACTTAGAAATTTGATGAATTTATACCCTCTAACCTTAAAGAGAAAAATTACCTCAAACCCCAACTAGTTAAAGACTAAGTAAACACAAATAAAAAAGTTAAAAACGTTAGACATATGGAGAAATATATTTAAACCTCTAATTCCCCCTATTTCAAGAGATGATTAGTCTCGTGACTCGATTTTGAGCATGTTGAAGTATGAATCAAGAAAAGTGTAAAAGATAGAAGTTGAAGCTTTATGTCTTAGCTTTCCATAGAAACTTAAATTGCCCTAGTCTAAGTTTGTATGATGAAGTTATTCCTAAAATACAAAGGCGTGTCAAATCTGAAAAATGGCTTGAAATAGTTTGATTTGCTCATTTGTTATGACTCGGTGAGTCAAAGCGTGTTTTGGCTCCTTCGACTTATTTCGACACACTTATGTTTCTCTTCACGTACCTTTTGACTTGATAGCCCCCATTGGTTTATTTTACTCATCTTCCTCAACTTGATGCCCTCGTGAGTTAATATGTCATATTAAGTTAGTTAAGGGGCCAATTAGTCAATTTAAGTACGTTTAGGGGGCCAATTGGGGGTGGAAATTATGGGGTTCATGTTTTAAACTTCGTGTTATGTCAATTGTTGGGTTAGTATCAAATGAGTCAACCCTAGCCAATGAAAAAAATTGTATCATAATTGCACCGATCCAATCGAGTTAGTGTTGCTTTCATGTTGTGTTTAGAGATTATATGTAATTTTACTATACGTACCTATATTATGGTAACATTTAAAAATATTGGAAGATACTGTAATATTTTTAAATATTTTATATTATTTTTGGATTAGCATGTTAACATCGATTATCCCAAAAGGTCCTCTAATAGCTTGTTCAGTTTGTGTAATGTGTTTACAATTACATATAATTTTACTATCTTTTATTAACGATAATATGTAAAAATATGAGAAATTCGAATCATGTTTGCAGGTGATAATTATAATTTTATTATCTTTATTAATGATGGTGACATGTAAAAATATAAGAATATACCCACTCTATTTCATATTACATGTCTTTCTAGGGTTAGCATATAGTCAAATTACATGTAATCTCTAAACTCCACTGAATCCTAATATACGCTAGAAGCTCGATAAACCTCATCACATGGGCTCTTACCAGCATAAAGCTTCATAAGATCTGGTTACGAGAAGGGATCTTCCGTCTGATCAGTCTCTCTGATATCAATCTCTTTAGTTTTCTTGTAACACCCTAAAGAGGTAGAGGTGCAAATGGAATGGGTTATGGTCGATATTCCACTGGCTTGCAAATGTTGCAGCGACTATTGATTTCTTCAATATGACCCCAACCCTATCAAGTTCATAGGCCGCCTCTAAGCATAGTAGGGAACCAATAACTATCTAGGGAGACTGGAGCCCGAGCACATCACCCTTGTTATTGACACCTTAGGTGCACTAGATTATCGGTGGGATACACTTCCCAACCCATTGATCCACTCGAAGACTTCCACCTACCCAATGATCACGTCTTGAAAATGGGAACACATCTCCCCTAAACTTTGGCTCGAAAAGGGTTTATTGAAGTGCAAGCTCTTAAGCTTTGAGTCTTTCTGCCCCAAGTTCCCAAGCTTTATTGTCCTCGAAGAAACCTAATGAAGGTGTGTTGGCCCGTAACGTTGATTCACAAATTTTTAAAAAGGATGGTTATTATTCTTTTGGGTGTTTAATATACGCAACCATATTTGGTAGTTGTGTTGCGTTCTAGGACTATTATAGTCATGTTGTTGTTGAAGTAATGGCTATGAAAGAAGTCTTAAGTTGGATAAAGTCTCAAGGTTTAGACAATGTCAACATCCAATCAAACTATCAACTCTAGAGGTGCATGTGGTTGGTTAATCAATCCATTAAAATTGATTTGGTTAGTTAATAATTTTATCGGTTTTTTAAATACACTAACCATAACACTAGCCACTAAATTCGGCTAACCACTAGTCAGTTAACCAATTATTTGATCGGTTAACCTTTTATTTTGGTTTCTAACCATTAGTAAATAAACATGAAAACAATAAAAGAATTCAACGAAAGTTTACTGTGAAATAAAATTAACTAAAGCATTATAAAGTGTATGAATTAATGAAAAAAAATATAGTAGAATATAGAGTTTCAACTTAATGAAAACATGTACTATAAGTCTGTGTGTGTAAGTAATAGTATAATAATAATTTAATTGTTAAATGATAATCGGTGGATGAATTTTTTTTTAATTAAAAAATGATAACAAGTATATGTTATATTTTTGAAAGTAATAAGTATATATTAGTATGTTATTAGATAGAGATAAATAACTAATATTTGTATAAGTATATATTCAATAGTATAAATTTATTTTTATTATATTTAATTGATATTCAGTCGGTTTCGGTTAACGAGGTTTTTGGAATAACGAAACAGAAATCGAAAACCGGTAATTTTAAAATAAAAAGTTAAATACTAGTCTGTTGGTTTCGGTTAATCTCTTTTTTTTTATATGATTTCTGTTTGGTTTTATGGTTTTCCGTTTTCATATGTGCAACCCTAGCCAATTGGCTTTTAATGCTATTTGTTCGTCAAGATCTAATCTTTCATATTTACATGATATTATTGATGATTGTATTCTCTTATTACATGAGTTAGTTGGTTATACTCCCTCCATTCTCAAATAAGTGTCGTTTTAGAGTTTTTTACACAAATTAAGAAACAAAATTAATATGCACTTAAATTAATAAATTTACATGGATTAACTAAATAAAAATTCTCTCACCTATAATGGTTGGAGAAAAAATTTGAAAGCTTAAAAAACACATAAATCAAGACAAAATTTAAATGCTTAGACCAAAAAACTATATTAAATTTTATTGGAAAACGAAAACGACACTTAAAAAAGAACAAAAATAATTATCTAAAACGACACTTATTTGAAAATGGAGGGACTACTATTTCTTTTATTATTGTTCAGCATGTTCATACTTTGGTTAGAGCAGTCAGTGCTTTTTTTTTATTGATGTACTTACATTTAATTGGAGTTAATGAATTTTCCTTTGTTTAAAAAAAAAAAAAAAAAAGCAAAAAACAAACCCATCTCCTAAATTAAATCCCAATCATATTCCTTTGGGAAACAGAAGAAAAATTAATGGAGATATAAATGAAGATTTTCTTTTTTGTTTTTAAGTGGGAAACAAAAGGAGAATTAATGATAGAATAAATATAGATTTTTTTTTTTTTGTGGGTTACTAAATCCAGCCACTAATTTATACTTCTAGCTCCGGGAATAGACCGAACTACCTTTGCACTAAATTTGAAAAAACTCAAAACCTCTCAAAAACCCTATACGATTTTTGCTCAAATCCGGACAAATTAGTAAACCGAATCATGGATGGTGACAAAAGCCGTAAAGGGAAACCTAAAATGGTAAGATTTACCGTTTTATTTCGTTGATTTTATCTTTGATTTGAAATCAGTGGTTCGTTTTCTAAAATCGCCGGAATCGCAGTCGGGCGTATGAACATCACGCCCGACCTGTGGTTCCGGCGTGAGACAATCACGCCCGACCAGTGGTTCGAGCGTGATAGCCACATTTCCGCACCTAAGGACGGGCGTGATGTTCATACGCCCGACCTAAGGTGAGGACGTGATGTTCATACGCCCTTTGGGTTTTTGTTTTTTTTTTAAATATTTATATTATTTACATTTAAATTAATTTAGTTCAATTTATAATTTAGTGTAATATTTATTTACATTTAAAATTAACTTCAGTATAATTTTTTATTAGACGGAGCGGCCTATTAGGGGTGGGAAATTCATCTCGTCGTCTGCTCGTCGTCTAGATATGGATGACAAGGATAATACACCACGCCACACGAAATTGCGTGGTATAGATATATCCGGTTGTAGGCGGAGAGGGGCTGCGACGGAGCAGGTGAGGACGGTGGCGCATGTGGATCAGCCCGATATTCATGGAGGATCGGAGGGGGAGACAGATTTTGCTGATAGAGAGCCTGATAGCCTGGCTGTGGTAGCCCAGGCAGTGCGACAGTCTACCTCTGCACGTGACCGCGCCAGTGAGGATATTGATGATCAGCCGACCCCGATCAGACAGCCGACCCAACGCGTAGGAGGTCGCTTTGCCGCTACATGCATTTTTTAGTATAACTTTAGTATAATTTAATAACTTTAGTATAATTTAATAAATTTAGTATAATTTAATAATTTTAGTATAACTTTAGTATAATTTAATAATTTTAGTATAATTTTATAACTTTAGTATAATTTTAGTATAATTTAATAATTTTAGTATAACTTTAGTATAATTTAATAACTTTAGTATAATTTTATAACTTTAGTATAATTTAATAATTTTAGTATAATTTAATAACTTTAGTATAACTTTAGTATAATTTAATAACTTTAGTATAATTTAATAACTTTCAGGGACTAGCAAACGTCCCAAAGGTAGTGAGGACGAGAGCTGGCTAGTTAGTGGACCAGTGGATGGAGGGCCCGTTGATGGTTCCGTGATTCCTAGTTTTCTAGGACATATTGCCTCACGGATGCTGACAGGAAAGATTAGGTCGTTTCTGACATGCTACAACAGATCGACAACATGCAAAGATTTATGGCAGTGGTTTTCTGGTGTCCCACCCGAGGTAAGAAGAATAATTTAGTTTGTCAACATTTATTATAATTTGTATTTTTAACTATAAACCTAAAAAACATTCAGTAATTGTTTATGTGTCATTTTACAGCTGCAGGAGATGATCGAGAGGACTGGTTTGTCTCACCTTCCACATATCATGCTTAAGACTCTCGACACTCCACTGTTGAATGCGTTTGTGGAGCGGTGGCAGCCTGATACGAACTCCTTCCACATGCCGTTTGGGGAGATGACTATCCAGCTGCATGATGTTTGGGAGATTCTTCGGATCCCGATCGATGGTCAGATGGTGTCCGAGTCTTCCAATACTGACCGGCTTCATGCCATGTGCATGATGATGTTTGGGGTGGATCGTCAGCAGCTTCTGGCACCGACCAGTCATTTATGGGGTGGTGGAGGTGTATTTATTGATGCTGTACACAGGCTTGTCAGTGAGGGTATGGATGACGCTACACGGGCCACAGCGTGGATGTGGCTTATGCTTGGATCCACCTTGTTTGTTGACAAGAGTGGAGATAGGATTAGGCCGGCGATTCTTGCTGAGGTTTATGGCGGTGTCAAAGGGTTAGCTGGATTTTCATGGGGGTCTGCTACACTTGCCACATTGTACCGGCAGCTGGGGATAGCGAGCAGAGGAGACTGTTCTGGTATATGCGGTTGTTTGACCCTACTACAGGCGTGGATATATGAGTATTTTTCGGTCTTCCGGCCGCATAGACTAGCTCACGCGATCCCAGGTGACCGTGCCCGTGCACTTAGATGGGAGGTCAGGGTACCAGGCAAGACGACCGCCCGACTAGATACCATACGCGGGCAGCTGGACCGTATGACAGCAGCAGAGGTATTTTATAAAATTTTAGAATTAATTTATGTATTATTTATAGTATATTATTATTTATTATTAAGTATTATAATTTTTTTTTTAGGTGACGTGGTTGCCTTATGGTCCTGTCCCCGATGATGATCGGCTTCAAGTGTCCTACGCCGGTTGGATACGGTGTAGAGACATCGTCGATCCGTATATGCCCGATCGAGCGTTACGTCAGGTTGGATATACTCAGTCTATCCCAGCTGAACGTATTAGACCTGATAAAGCAGTACGACCATGGAAGTCTATATCGTACAGGCTCACACATTCATCTGTCACAGTTGAGGACACCTGGCGGAGATTTCCATCGGCTCGGGACATTGATCGGAGGAGATGCCGACCAGTTGGATACGATACCACTGCCTGTGATCCTGCTTATATGGACTGGTATATGCGATATTCGCATCATCATCTCCTTCATGCACCACAGACTGGACCGGTCCAGCATGATCACGCCAACAGTGAATTTGTAAGTTTATTATTATTTAATATTATTAGTTAGTATTAGTTTATATGTGTTTATTTTTTAATATTTCTTTATTTTATTTTTTTTGCAGTGGGTTAGCTGGTTGTGGCATGTCACCCAACTAGCGGCTATCCACCGATCTGACGATGATGTTCCACGTATTAAGAGGGAGATGGATGCGTTTATGGATGCGTGGCGTCGGGCGAACTAAATTATTTTTGTAGAACTTAATACATTTTAACACTTTTGATATTATATTTACTCTTTTATGTATATAATTTTTATGTTTATTAATTTTTATTTTAATGTTTATGTTTTTAAATTTTGTTTGTTAATTGGTAATCCGAGTTAAAATGTCGTAATTTTATTTCTAAACGGGTAATTCTAACCACAAGCATCAACAGTTTTTTTTGTGATTTATACATGCGGGCGTGAGGCTATCACGCCTCACCACAGGGGAGGCGTGATTACCTCACGCCCGCGTGCCGGGAGAGGTTTTTTTCTCCCATTTTCCCACCTCAAAGCATCAAAGGGTACTTTCGTCCTTTCACGGGACTAGAGGTGGGAAATTGAGGCTGGGTTTAACAACACTTTTTTTTAATATAATAAAAATGGAAGGAGAATTAATGAGCTATAAATGAAGATTTTTTTTTATCTTTTAAGTGGGAACCGAGGAGAATTAATGTGGTTATAAATGAAGATTTTTTTGTTCTTTGAAGAGTAAAATAGAAGGAGATTTATATACTATTCCCTCCGGTTTCAAATAAGTGTCGTTTTAGAGTTTTTCACACAAATTAAAAAACATAATTAATATGCACTTAAATTAATAAATTTACATGAATTAACTAAATAAAAATTCTCTCTCCGATAATGGTTAGAGAAAAAACTTTGAAAACTTAAAAAACACATAAATCAAGACAAAAGTTAAATGCTTAGACCAAAAAACTATACTAAATTTTATTGAAAAACGAAAACGACACTTTTTTTTTATAGAAATTGGGACGAGACAGAACTAGGACGGGGTGAGCACCCATGGCCCAAGAACTGCCAAACCCGCAATATAAAAATAAAAGAAAAATAAGTGTTTGAACAAGAGAAGAGGAAGGAGAACAAACAAAAGAAGGGGGAGGAGAAAAGATAGGAAAGGTCAAGAAAAACGCAATTGTGAAATACTACAAATGTCATCATTGATAAACTTGTGGCAAAAAGTAGGAGCTGAAGGCCACCAATTGATCACGGAGGAAGAGACTCCAAACCTTGCCAATGCATCAGCAACTCTATTACCTTCCCTAAAGATGTGTGAAAAGATAATGTTCATTCTAGAGCAAATGCTGAGGCAATGCAACCACTCTTGTCGAATACTCCAAGGAACATCCATGGAGCGGTGCCTAAGCAGATTAACTACGTACATTGAGTCAGACTCAACCCAAAGCTGAAACCAATTTTTCTCCCAAGCAAGTTCAATTGCGAAAATAGCGGCTCTCAATTCAGCCATATAAGCGAAAGAAGGAGGGGTAGAAAAAGCAAAACAACCTTTGGGAAAGCCACGAAAGTTACGAAAAATGCCTCTTACTCCTGCCTCGCCAGGAGTGCCAAAAATAATTATCTAAAACGACACTTATTTAAAATCGGAAGAAGTATCTTTTTGCACATTTTTTAGAGGAAGATTTTAGTTAAGTGAGAGACTATATGTTTCTTGGGTAAATTCCAAAAAAAAACCCATGTGGTTTGATGTTGTTCTAAAAAAACCCTTGTGGTTTGTTATTACAAAAAAAAGGACTGTGGTTTGCGCCGTTACCCGAAAAACGGAAATGGGCTTAACACCGTTAATTTGCTGACGTGGCACAAGGGTAAAACAGGAAATTCAATTTTTTTTTATTTTTTTTTTATTTTTTTCCCTCTTCTCTCTCCTCCTTCTTCTTCTCTCTCCTCCTTCATCTTCTTCCTTCTCCCTTCTTCTTCTTCCTTCTCTCCTCCTCCTTCTTCCTTCTTCCTTCTCTCCTCCTTCTTCTTCTTCTTCCTTCTCTCTTCTTCTTCTTCTTCCTTTTTCTTCTTCCTCATTCTTCTTCTTCTTTTTTTCTATTCTTTTTTTTAAAAAAAATTCCACCACTCGAAGAAATCTAGAATTTTCCAGAAATCTGGAAAATTTCCAGATTTCTGGAAATCATTTTTGTACAATTCATATCCAGAATTAGTCTTTGCCACCAAATCCAATCCTCAATCTCCTGAACCACCATCGCCGCCGCCACCGGCCGAGCCCATCCCAGACCCTGACCTTGTTCCGAGTAGCGTCGCCAATCTCATCGATGGTAATTTTACAATCACTCCTTTCTCCTTTATTTTAATTTGAGAATGAGAAATTTGAATCTCACCTCTTCATCTGTTTTTTTTTACTATTGGGGAAATGATTGTGTTCATGGAAGGTTGGAGATTTTGATTCAAAGTTCAAAGCCTTCACTTTTGCAGAATTGAGAACTGCAATATCTAATTTTAGAAGGGATAGGGAGCCAGGTAGGGGAGGTTTTGGTGGTGTCTATAAGGGCTGGATTCCAGAAATCTGGAATTTTCCAGAATTCTGGAATTTTCCAGAAATTCTAGAAATTTTCCAGAATTCTGGAATTTTCCGGAATTCTGGAAAATTCCAGAATTCTGGAAATTAAAAAAAAAGAAAAAAAGATGAAGAAAAAAAGAAGAAGAGAGAGAGTGGGGAAAAAGAAGAAGAAAAAAGAAGAAGAAGAAGAAGGAAGAAGGAAGAAGAAGAAGGAGGAGGAGAGAAGAGATGATGAAGGAGAAGGAAGAAGAAGAGGGAGGAGAGAGAAGAAGAAGGAGGAGAGAGAATAGAGAAAAAAATAAAAAAAAAATAAAAAAATTTGATTTTCCCGTTTTACCCTTGTGCCACGTCAGCAAATTAACGGTGTTAAGCTCATTTCCGTTTTTCGGGTAACGGCGCAAACCACAGTCCTTTTTTTTTGTAATAACAAACCACAAGGGTTTTTTTGGAACAACATCAAACCACAGGGGTTTTTTTTGGAATTTACCCATATTTCTTTTCTCGATCTTGATTCCTATAGAAATTCAAAAACGTCGGAATTCATGCTAACTAGGTTTTGAGATTTAATTTTTGTTTAATTAATTATTAACCTACGTAATAAGCATATAAAGGCTTGTTAATTATAACCTAGGGTTAACTAATGCAAGCATGTACGCACAAGCTTTCACACATACTTATTTGAGCAAAGATAGAATACTAAAGCAAAGAGAGAGCCACCACCCTACCTAGTGGATTTTGGGCAAGGGATTGATTATGGATACAAGGATTTTATTCTGGCAATTGCAAGTTGTGCATGTTCTTGTTTTGCAAATGTGAAAGGGGAGGTAGTTCGCATTTCAACTCCTAATCTCGAGTTAAGAGGAAGATCAAGCAAACAAATGGAACATCTTTCATTTCACGGTATCATGTGATTAAATTCTTTAACTCTATCTATTTTAGTTGTGTGATCTGTGAGAATCAAATTTATGTGTTTGAATTTAGTTTTCCGCCTTTAAAACACGTTATAAAATCCACCAGATATGGTGGTCCTCAGCACATATGAGGAACATCACCCTAGTGATATTATTAATACATTCACAATATTCTCACAATATCAGCTGAAGTTTAACCTGTAGAAGTGCATTTTCGGGATTAGAGCGAGGAAATTTCTAGGGTACGTCGTCTCCAAAAGAAGATTTGATCCAAATCTGGACAAGATTAGTGCGATTCTTGAGATGGATGCCCCTTAATTGGTTCATCTCCTGCTTAGCACATCGATGTCTTCCTTTCTACAAACCTTTTAAAAATAATAATCCCTAAATGGATGCCACACATTAGCTTTTATTGACATTGAGTAGTGATAATATGTCCATACTGATATTATATTTCAACCGATTCTGGAAACCAAAAGGCCAACTCTGTATGCTAAATGGACGTAGACAGATTAGCTTAAATCTTTAACACTATGAAAGTTGGAGTGTTTCATCTTTAAAAAATGATGATATGGGCTCAATTGTTATAATTCTAACAAGTCTCTTTAGGTATCAGGGGCCAATATGTAAGCTAATAATCATTTTAAGCAAGTCAATAGAACTAATATGAAATTTATAAAAATTCAGAACAACAATCAAACTATTTAGCGAAATATAAAAAACCCTAATGTAACAAACAAAAAATATAAACGGTAAAAAGAGAAAAAAATAATAATCCATAAAACTTGAATTTAAATGCATAAAAAATCAAGATCACCAAATTCAATCAAAATCAAGATTGACTTTATTACCAAAATGTAAGATTTGTTACTTAATCACAACCACAGCATCAAGTCAAAGAATAACTTTCAAATATTTTGAGTTGGTGATCAAAATAGTCAAATTGACAACTTTATATATGTTAAGATTTATCAAAATAGTCAAAAATAACTTTCCATTATGTATAAGCATTTGACATTTTTTTTTTCTTTGAAAAAAGCATTTGTCTTTCACATATGGGTTGCAGTCAATATCTTATGCGGCTAACATCAATTCCATAAAACATGTATATATAATTATAAAAAGAAGTTTTTCTTTTTATAAAGTATAATACTTGTAAAAAGGTCCAATAGTGGAGTTAGTACGAAAAATTTGAAACTACCCTTACGTCTACGGGTACACGTGATCGGTTAACCAGTCCATTAAAGTTAATTCGGTCGGTTAACCATTTGATCGTTTTTTTTAAATCATTAACCATATACTAGTCCACTAAATTCGGTTAACCTTTTATTTCGGTTTCTAACCATTAGTAAATAAAAATAAAATAACAAAAGAATTCTAATTTTTATTGTGAGTAAGACGACGGGTTGATTTAACTGCGGAGAGAGAGATGTGCGTGCATTATATCCATGTCATTTTACACAATACACTAATTATTTAACCCTTATGGTTTTACATAATACATTAATTAGTCCCAAACTTTTTTAAAATAATTATATGATCCCTCAATTTTGATTCTATTAAATTGTTTAGTCCCTATATAAAATCTCCGTCTACAAATATGTTAAAGAACAATTAAACGGATAAAATTAAATTTTTAAAAGGCAAAATTGCCCCTAATCAAACTTCTGGTTACAAAGTTTTGGAAAACAAGTAACAAAATCTTGTCTTTGTTTCTATATCGAAAAACATAAAAGAAAAAGAAAGCCGCATAAACTAAAATTAGAGAGACCGTCGCAAATAAACTGAGAGTTATTTACATATTTTCATCTCATTTAGTACCATTAAAAGTGAAAAAATTTAGAGACATTGTAATTAAATAGTGGACTGGTTAATGAGTTATGTAAAAATATAGGGACTAAATAATTGTTTAACCATATAAATAAATGTACTTTTTATATATTTTTAATATTTAATTGATATTCGGTCGGTCTCGGTTAACCGCGGTTTTGGAAAAAAGAAACTGTAACCAGTAACCACTAACCACTATTTTTAAAATTAAAAACCGTACACTGGTCCATCTACTTTAGTTAACCTTATTTTTGGGTTGGTTTCGGTTTGGTTTTTCAGTTTTTCGATTTTCCAGATTTTTGTGTGCATCTCTACTTACGTCTGTCAATATTATTACACATTATCTATTCCTATCTAACTTGTGTTGATAATTGTTACACTAATTCTTTTATCTACCACTATAACCTATGTAACTTATTTAAAGGAATTCATTATATTTCTATACTTCTCTCTTTCTATTTCTATTATACATACATTCTCACCGTGTAACTATTATACATCCAACATGGCATCAGTAGTCTCTACTTCCGCATCATCTGAATCAACTGATTTACTAATGTCTACCTCTTATCATCCGACATCCACCGTTCCTCATTCAACCGGACAACCTGCTTATACTTACGTCATAGACTCAAGTTTTTTTCCCTTCAACTGAGTTTTGGTGGGCAATTCCTCCCTCATTAGAACAAGGTGAGTTGTCTATAACTGCTTATATGAAAAAACTAAAGGTATTTTAGATAATCGGGTTGCTTCGGAAAATCCATACCTTATGCATCTATTACTTGCTCTTCTCTTCAAAAATTTGAATGAAGAATATCACTTCACTGTTCAGAATCTTGTCACTCAGAAGGGTTTACATTGATTACTATGAACTCCTGCTTGAAAACTATTGAGGGTAATCCTTCAAACTACAAAAAAAAAAAAAAAAAAGTTGATATCTTCTGTTGGTATATCTACACCTCGGGAAGCCGATATTTCCATTGTTGCATCACCGCAACCAAAGAAACAAAATCAAAAGAAGAGAATGAGTGTTAGGTGCTTCAATTGTGGAGATCCTAGCCACTAGGCTGACAAGTGCAAACATCCAAAGAATCTTGCTGCTTATAACTATAACCTGGGTCCTCAAGCACATATGTCATGGCAGCAACCTCATAATCCGTTCTCTGGTCCTACTCAGTAATCAGTGCCACCAATCATATGATAGCTAATCCAGCTCAACTCCAACGGATGCATCCTTATCAGGGTTATGACACTGTGCAATGGACAAGGTTTGAAAATTTCTCATTTTGAATACACTCGCATAAATAATTTAAATGATTCTTTGATGGTGATTATTTTTACACATCATATTCTACTATGCTCTAGTGTAAATACATCATGTGCTTCCTGAACTTGTCCAAAAAATTTGATTGACCCCTGAATTTTCGAAGTGTCTCGATAGCCTTCTAAACTTGCATAAAATATTCAATTAGCCCTCTAAATTTATATAAAATGTAATAAATTAATCACTCGGTTGCAAAAAAAAAAATGTTAAATACAGAAAATATATTCCATACAGTTTTAAAAAAAGTAAAACGTTTAAGGTCGGGATATACGGTTCTAATATCATAGAAGACAAATTTTATAGTTGAGCAAGTAAGAATTTCATTTTTAATCTATTTTATAAATTATGTAATATAACAATCTAAGAGATGTACAATATATATTTTTACATTTAACATACTTTTTTGAACCGAATGATTAATTGATTACATTTTACGCAAGTTCAGAGAGCCAAATGATCATTTTATACAAGTTTAGGAGTTGTCAAGATACTTTGAAAATTTAAGGGGCCAATCAAGTTTTTTAGACAAATTAAATACACAAATGATATGATGTATTAAAAAAGTTTAATAATTAACAAATTCAGATTATAAATATAATGAAAATTTGAGTGGCCAACATAAATTATTGTTTTCCGAAGTGAAGTGAGCCCACACATCAAATTATTTAACACATCAAATAGTTTAGCCCCATAAAAACATCAAAGGGAAGCAAAATGTAACCCAAGAAATTACAAATTGATGAGGTTGATAGCCAAAAAATATACAATCGAAAAAATTGGTCCAAGCAGTTAAACACCAAGCTGCATGTTACAATATCAAACATCTAATATTTGATTTTCCACATAGCAGATGAATGTGAGCTATCAACTGCATACTTAAGTTGAGAAGATACATTATTCCCATTTATTTTATGCACTAACAACTTCAACTTCAATAAATCTAGTAACTTACCATGCCGAGATTGTTTTCTCTTAAGTACTTTGATAAACGCATTCAGCCCAAGCCATTCAACTTCTTCCTCCTCCAATTCCAGAATTGGTTTGAAATCACAACTAGTTCGTCTAGAACACATCATTTTCTTTATCAGCATGTACATGTATCTACAACCAGTTCACATAAACACAAATAAGAAGCTAAAACTGGGGAGAAAAGTAAAACAAACAGGAAACGAGGACTCGAATAGTTATGTACCTGAAGGACCTTGCAATTATCTTCAAATAGAATCTTGGGCGTAGCTTGCACATGTATAACATCTCAGAAACATAACAATGGAATTTCATTGCACAGACCAAAAATGCTTGATAGATATTCAATCTCACAACTGGACTCGAATTTATGTTTGAATCGAAGAATATGGGATGGCACTTAGGTCTCATATAGTCACGGAGCTTCGCCTTCAGGCGGGCAGCTGGTTTACCTTGCCACGATATGGTAAGAGTTGATCTCAAATGGCTGTTTAGATATCTGTGCAGCAGATTAAATATAATCCTTACTTGTCCCTAGCCAAATAAAAAACATGCTGCATTGTTGTATAGAAAATCAGTAGGATAGGATCTAACCTTGTGTAATCTGCCTGAACTTCTAAAGTGCAAGAGTTTAAAAGTAAGCCACTCCATCTAAGAAATGAGATACCATCTTCACCAACATAAATTCGGTTCGATGGAAGCAGCGATGCATGTCCAGAATCAAAATTTATACAAAACTTTTTCTCATTCATATAGCAGTTATAATCGCGGAATCCCCTTCGTAACCTGGTGTAAAAGCCAGCTGCTTGTTCCTTTGAGGTTGATATAAAGCAGAAGTCATCGATTAGTCTGAGAAGCGTATAACAAGATGATGGAATTACTCTATCCTCACTGCTAGTTTCAGTGGTGGGTTCACAAGTTTTTTCAAGAAATGGAAATACAACATTTCTTTCTAGATGGCCATAGTACAGTGAACACAGTAGAGAAGACAAAATACTTCCTTGAGGTATACCTATGCCTTGCAAGTAAAATGCTTCATTGAGTTGCAGTATGTTATGCTTCACATGCTCATTTAGATTGAAAAATAGCTTCTCCTTCTTAATATACCTGCTCAAACCCTGCAAAACATAATGTGATTTGAGAAGACAGAAATATCAATATATGAATGAAATGTTCAGAAAAAGCACCTGATTAACAAGCAAAGTATGCAACGAACCAAAGCGAGCAGAACTCAACTTTGTAAGACTACAGCTGAGGTTGGAATCAGCTAATATAAGATTCTGATTAACCCAAAAAGATTTCTTAGTGGAGACAACTTGAGAAGACTGTTGTAGAAGATATTCATCCTCAACTATGACATCTTTCATCACTCGAAGCAGCTTGTCTTGATCAACGGAATCGAATGCCTTTGATACATCAGAGATAACTATGAAAACATTAGGCATAGTACTCCCACCATTCTTCAGGCCAATCATAAACAGACACAACTTGCCATAGATATCATTATAGTCAAACACTGATGACCCTAATTTGTCTGGTTCTTTCAACTGTATACCTTTTAGAACAGCATATGTATCACGAAGAACACAATTCACAGACTTGAAATGCTTATATTTCAATGATTTACGGCAAAATTGTGGTTTCCCCAATGTTCTTTTGTAAGAAGAGCATTCTCCTAAAAGCATTCTTGATGGCGCCTTCAGATTTGCAAGCATCCTAACACCATTCTCTTTTGGGAGAAGTCTGAGCTTTGAGAATCCAAACGATCTATTGCTTATAATTCTGTCAACAACACTAGTACTCACATACTGGTAGTTCTGGTCTTTCAAGCTAGAAATGCTTTTATTTTTCAATCCCTCCCAAAATAACTTGCGATAATAAAAGATTTCTTGTTTGCCATGGTCACTTTCAGTAACATAGAAGTGGGTTTGTAGCAGTGGCACAACTAAATCTTGAAAAAACCAGAATATCCATTTCTCTAAAAGCTTATGTTTCAAATCACTTACAGCATCATTCAACTCACATAATCCTTTATGCATTTCTAAATTCTTCTTTGGCACATCATTCATTGCTGCAATACCCAAGTGGCACAAACAATGTTTATCTGACAGAAAAGGGAACTCTGAAACCTTCAAATTATGCACACATTGTTTTAATGAAAACTTTTCAAATCTTCTAAGCTGAATAAACCTGGCAATATTTCTCGTTAAGATCCTCCAATTGGAAGGAGTTCCCAACAGATCTGGTGGAACTAAGTTTCTACAAACAGCCCATATAAATGAAACCACCTGACTTTTCGAGCAATAGGACTTTACTTCCTCTATCTGGTCTCTGTTGTTCATGGATCTTATGCAATGTTCAGAATTCACATCATTGGATTTCTTAGATACTTCTCTATCTGGATCATTCTCCTGAAAGAAAACAAAATAAATCTTGACAAATTCTTACAAGAAAATATTCATTAAACTGGAATTCCATGCCTCCCACACTTTAGACAAGTCCCAAGCTAAAAACTAACCTCATCTGCCAAGCCCAAATTTTTTTTATTGGTAGTCTGAGATGAAATCATTAAATGCTTATCCAATAACCTCACATGGTTGCAATGATGACTCCGATGAATAAGAATCTTAAGCAAATTTGTAAGTGAATGATACCTAAAACATAAATGCAAACCAGGTTGAACACATCTATTTCAGTTGTTATTTATGCCCCATATCTAACTCCGCATACCCCAAGGTTAGCTTCAGTAATGTACCACCAACGATCAACTATACGAAAATAATAAAAGATAAAAATAATTCACTAGAACCCTAAAACATTGCATGTAATGTAAACTTCAGCTTACAGGCATGCAGATCCAATGAGACAGGAATCGCTGCTGTGGGAGCATTGAGCTGATGAACCATTTATATTGGCAGTGGATAGGCCAAAAATACTCCCAACAAGAGACTTTGAACCGGAAAAATTAGGATATAAGGAATATAACATGTCTGTGTATTATTAAGGTCGTGCACAGTTTTTCTCATTTACATACCCAATAAAATTAACAGAACCTTTAGAGCTGTACAAGTTGAAGTTTAAGGAACAATGACCACCAATACTAATGTGCTTACAATTCATTGTAGATAAAGAAGAGTAGACAATGATAATATAGTGACATGGATGTAGAGAAGTATGACAGAATCCAATTTGCACATAAACGTCTAAGTATATGAGAGGATACGTTTCTGTGGAAGAACAGATAAATATTGTTTCGAATTATAAAATATGGGTTGCCTATTAATTTGCGCCCCTTTGGTGACTAAATGGGAAGCTTGCAGTACATGACAACAAGAGCATTGCTGGGGCATCTGCAATTAGCCAATTACAGAAATTAATAGCTGACCTGAAAAATAATTAAGGAACCAACTCCAACAACAGGTGACAATATTACATAGTTCTGAAAAAGAAATCACCTTTCTATTGGAATGACTTTTCCTGTTGTCATGGTCAAATTGTAGATTCCGAATAGCATTTTCTTCAATAGTATCCATTAAGAAACAGGTGTTATCACAAGCTGTTTCATCATCTAAATATCTACGCTTCTTGCCGCGAAGCCACCCAAATAATCTCGATTTCTTCTTGGGCTTCTCTATAACTGGATTTAAGCCATTGTGCTCTTCATTTGAGGACCCTCCATGTTTCACAGAACAAGTTCCAATTGTTGATGAAACTGTTTCAAGAATATTTGGATGACCATCTCTCTTAGCAGGATACCTGTTAAAAGCCCTGATACAACAGCTATCATCATTATTTGAATGCTTGGGTTTCTTGCACTGCTCCCACCTTAAAGGTCTTGAACGCTTTCTTTGATTAATCAGTTCTCCATTTGGAAGCTCTTCATGTTTTGTAAAATCACTTCCAATCATTTCTGAAGCTGTTTCAGAGACACTTATCTTGTCATACTTGTTAGGAGGATGCCTTCTGGAAGGTTTTATATATTTTCTATCATTACAACCAACACAGCCTGAGGAAACCTGAACAGAAGGAGTACTATGCTGCTGTATATCAACTCTTGAGTTAGCATTACTAATCCCACTCCTCTTTTTCCTGTTCCCTGGCATAAAGAAATATTCTAAAAATCCAATTCTATCTTTCCATCTTGCTTTAAAATGTGGCCAATGATTGAGAGATATAGTAAAATCGCAACAGTAAGGAAGTACAGAGAATATAGAAAACAAAATAGAAAGAAAGATATTACAAGACGCAGTTCACTGCTGGATTCTTACTTTCGTGACTTGACTCTTAAATTAGATGAAATTTCTAATTCATCACATATCATATATTAATCAAAGGGGGGAAACATTGTCTTTAAACTTCTTCTTATCTGGTTATTTCTTCTTTCATGAAATCTCAAATTTTTTGTAATCTTAAATGTCGATTAAATAACTTAAGACTTCAACAGGTTGCAAACATTCCATCAGTCCTGGATATTCTTCCAAACAAACTTAAGAGAGACGATGGATTGGTAGTGAAATATTATTTCTGGTTCACAAAACCCCCCAAGAATCCATAATCTAGATGCAAATACCAAACAGAAGACAACAAGTGTTACAAACTTGTTTCAAGGAAATGTACATTATATCCAAGCATTCAGGTTCTTTCATTTCCTAGAATTATACTTAACTTTACCTACCAGATCATAGTATTCATTGATATAACCACTCATGACTCGGGCAAAATTTTAGATCTAGTAGCAAGCAGGACTGCCTAGCAATAAAGGTTGTGCGACATAGTATTAATAAACACGAAGAAGCACTTTCTCAAACTCTTCTCCTACTATAAAAATTGCAAGCAATTGCACATAAATATATGACGTCAGTTCCTGAAGAAATATCATCAATCACTACATTATTGGAGACCTCAATGAGATATTTCCAACTCTTAATTACCAGAAGTGATAAATGAAGGATCCTGAGATTCTGGCTGTGCTGCATGCTTCATCAACTTAAAGGCTAAATCTGTGACAGGGGGGCCAGTCACTTGATGGTATTTCTTAGGAGGAAGTGGCAAAAAGATTGATGTATGCTTTAGAAGATAAAGCATGACATTATCCCCCACCTGCATTGATACAATTTGGAAACAACCTGATAATTTGTTAATTAACACCAAGGATCAATCATTTGACATAATTGAATACCCACATACCCTTTTCAATAGAAGAGCCCATGCTGAAGAAGTCAGAAGCTCAACAATAGGGCTTGAATGATTAAACTGTCATGAATGGATAACAAACAATAAATAAATAATTGACATACAACCAATCGTTTCAAATTGGTATTATATTTACAAAAACCACTATTGATTTTCACCTCATTACTACACCTTGGAGTCTTATTTTCACGAAAATTAAACACATCAAACGTGTACGTGTATAATAATTAAATAACTCAACTAAACATCAGTTAAGAAATAGTAGGAACCAGCAACAAAGGTCATTTTGCTCCCTTTTAATTCTAAAAAAGGACTTAAAAGAAAACGAGTTCTAATAATGACGAATCAAGAAACAATAATTGAAAAGGAGAATTGGAAGTACTTGCCTTATCATAACCGCTACATATTACATTCACAGACGAGGATTGCTCTCTTATCATAACTTCAATAGTCCGTACAACAATCTATAAACACAAAAGCACAATTTAGGAAACAAAAAAAAACACACACAAAAAGGAGTTCATGAATATGGACCTCGTGTTGGGGCCAATTGTGGAGCTCCGCGGCACCGAAAGGAGGAGCATTGTCGTGAACGACTACAAAACAGTGACTGAGGAGATTCCGGTAATCCGCGGGATCTTGGGGTCGGAGAAGAAAGGATATGGCGTTCTCTTGGCTGCCGCAGCAACTGAGACAGAGATGAGTCTTGCAAAGGCAAGATTGAGACGGTTGTAGTACGTGAGGTGAAATGAAGGATGTGATAGTAGTGGATAGAGTACGAGCTTGGTCCCTGAATAGCCTCCATAGGACCTCTGGAACCCTCCGTTTCTTTGGCATTTTGAATTCGGAAGAGTACTGGAGAAGATGGCGCCTTTTCCATTCAAGACGAGTAACGGTAAAACAAAATAAATAGTAGTAGCATACAACCTATTTAAGTAATAAATCCTACCACATTAATTAAGAGTTGATAAAAAAAACTAAAGTTGAATATATAAATATTAAATCCTACCAAATTATCTGAGAATTGATACTCCCTCCATCCCATTATATAGGTCATTCTAGCAAATTAGTTTTTTCCCTAAATATAAGTCATTCTAGGATTCCAATGCTTATTACCCAATAGTGACCTGAGAGAAGAATATTTTTTGTATTGGTACATGTGTTTTTTAATATTCCAATGCTTATTGCCCAATAGTGACATGAGAGAGAATTTTTTTTAGTTAACCAATATATTTCTTAATTTGTGTGAAATACCCTAGAATGACTTATATAATGGAATGGAGAGAGTATTAAGGTGGAATGTTTGGTTCTCACGTAAATAACGGGAAGGAATCCAAAAAGATTAATAATGAGAAAGGAAAAGAATAACCATGAATTCACTTGTTCGGTTCCGGAAAAGAAATGGTTTACCTTTAATATCAGATAAATATAATTTTGTCACATTTGACACGTTCGAACCTACTCTCTAAAAATAGAACGGGTATGTCCCCAGGTCTTTAGCTACAGCAAAACGATTGCGTATCTGACTCGGGAAGTCTTGACAAACCCAGTCAAGAATATAACCGTTATCGTAATCATTCCCGATCTGGGAATCGCGGGTCAAATGACTTTGAGGGATATAAGACCCTGATATCTGGACTTACCTCCTCCTATTAATAGTAGAGTAGTCACGTGGCCCACCCTACTCCGCAATATGTAAACCGTCTTCTATAACTCGACCAGTATAAATAGAATAAGCTCAGTTCGAGGTAAACAAGTTCATATACATATTTACATTAAGTTTGCATTATAGCTTTATTTTACTGATTGTGATCATTCTGCAGTCTCCTCCACGAACCGACTTAGATATTAGAGCTGGTTCATCGTAGAGACGCCCCCCCCTTTAACCTTGAGTTTGTGCAGTTACAGATTGACACGTAGACTTTCAAGATTCAACCACATCAAATTTGTGCAGTGAGCATGGACTGATACAAGAATGACTCGTTTAAGCAGTTCTATTGAAATCCCTTCCACTAGTGCACTCCCCAAAATAGAGATCTAGAGAAACATAGAAGAAGAAACATGTCGGAACTGTCATGTCAATGATGACCCAATCCTAGAAATGATGGAAGAATGGGACAACAACAAAGGCTCTTGGGTGCTATCTCATGACGCTTGACAGAAAACCTTAATTCTGTCTATGAAGTCGTCGGCATCATGAGGCAAGAGCATGTCATCTAAATGGCAGAGGTGAAAGAAAAGTTGATAATAGCAGAAGAAACATTCAGGTACGTAAAAAAACCTAAAGACACTAACTGCTCGACTGGACACCACACTATCTGAAGCTGCCACCACCGTTATGTCGATTCTCCGAAGAGCCAAACGAAAGATCTGGACACCCAATCCAGGGGAAAAAGTCTCCCCGGTACGCCGCCATCGGACCCAGACTCCTTTCCGTGCAATATGAGAGAGAAAGAGATCAATCTCCTGTGAGATCGATCAGGCAAGAGAAGGAAGACGACCCTCCACAAGTAGGAGGACACCAGAATCCAACCCTTGACGGTTTCATCACCAATCAACATAATCCCTATCAGTCAGCTAAGAAAGAGCGGTCAAGCCCCGAAGCCGAGAGCGTTGGGCACCGAAGGAAAGAGACCTCTCGATGAAAGATGAGAATGTCAAGGTAAACTTGAGGTGATGAGAAAACTTTACAAGCTCATGAGTATCATTGTTGAGGCGGGGATCGAAGCTAAACATCTTGAAGTCATATAAGTAGAAATACTCATATGCAAAAAAATCATGAGCGAAGTAATGTCTCGAGGGTTCAAATACCCACTACTGAAGGAGTATGATGGAACAACTGACCCCAACCGATGTCTCGAGAGTTCAAATACCCACTACTGAAGGAGTATGATGAGACAACTGACCCCACTACTCATGTGAAGAAATTTAGGTGAACCATGTACACTACCACAAAAACTGACGTTGTTATGTGCCGACTATTCCCTACCACCATAAAAAGGTGTTGCTTCCTACTGGTCCTTAAGGGAGTAAATTACACCAATGGTACCTGAACTCATCCTAATTCACACTTTGGTACCTAGATTATATTTTGTTCAAAAATAATACCTGAAGTAACGATGACCGAATAATGTAGTATATTTTACCGATCAATGTGAGCTTGACGAGTAAATTCGCATGATGGTACCTGAACTTTACTCCAATTCACACTTTGGTACCTAAATTTCATTTTGTCTAAAAAATACACCTCAAGTAAAGATGACTCAATATTTTAGTACATTTGACCGATCAGTGATCGGTCAACGCGAGTTTGGTTATTTTAAATTAAAAATTGAGATCCATCATACACTCAATTAACATAAAATTACAATACTACCATTTAGTTCTCTCTCTCTCTCTGTATGTGTGTGTGTGTGTATATATATATATATATATAATGACATTATTGTAATTTTATGTTAATTGAGTATATGGTGAGTCTCAATGTTTAGTTCAAAATGGTTAAACTCATATTATCCGCTCACTAGCCGATTAAATGAACTAAATTTTTCAGCCACCTTTTACTTGAGTTATGTTTTTAGGATAAAATAAAATCTAGGTACCAAAGTGTGAATTATTATAAAGTTCAGGTAGCATTGATGTAATTAACTCATGAAACTCGCGTTGACCGGTCATTAACCGGTAAAATATACTAAATTATCCGGTGATCGTTACTTCAGGTATATTTTTAGGACAAATTGTAATCTAGGTACCAAAGTGTGAACTAGAATAAAGTTCAAGTACTATTGGTGTAATTTATCCATCCTTATGGATTGAGACCATCGCCATATTTAAGCAGATGTCTAAGCTCTTCGCTAATCACTTCATCACATTCATCCTTGAAAACAAGACCATGCATGATCTTAACTACCTGGTCCAACACAAGAAGAAAACTCTCAAAGACTACGTAGAAAGATTCCAGTAGGATACCATCCAAGTCAAAGTGTTGAAAGTTGAGGGAGCGGTCAATATCGTGGCAGCTAACTACTTTAGCAAAGAGATATCTCACGAGCTAACCACCATTCGATCCCGAACCTTCAAATATCTGATGACCCGGGCCAGAAATTTCTATAGGTGAGAAGCCCATAAACCAAACCTTTTGCTAAATGAGAAAGCAATCCGACAAAGAGAAAAAGGACCAGGAGAGGAAGAAACCATGAGAGCACCTGGGGAGATCCCCCCCTATTTCCCTAAACGCACCTCGGGACAATGTCCTTTACTGGGTAGAGAAAAATAGGGTAGTTATCACCTACCCTCCCAGGATGAAGAAATCCACCGCGTGCAGCAATGAAACTTTCTGCAACTTTCATAGAAATAAATATACACTTTACCGCAAAAAGTTGGAGAGGTAAAATTATACCTTACATCTTTTTAAGTTATAAATTTGAACTTTATCACCATTTTTTTTTTGTCTCTAAAATTAACAATAAATCGTAAAATTTGATAAATCATGATTTAGTTTTAAAATAATTTGATGAAATTTGTCAATTTAAGATTGAATTGATGTTTAAGTTTGATTTGGTTTGCATTGATGGTGATTTTGAAATTAAATTCAATTTTTTTCATGACGACTAGTTCAAAGTCGAATACACGTGTCAAATACCTATATGGAGTGAAACAGTCGTCAGCATCACCAAAACAATGTTCCTCTTTCACAATGCAGTAGGCAAAATCTACAACAACCACATCCACCTGTGACACAAATCAATCTTTCTCATAATTGGCTGAAACCCAAAATAAGTCAAACAATAGAAAAACAATTAATTTCCTTACACAAACTTACGTGAGCTTGAGCACATCTGATTACACCTCCTGACCACAACAAGTAGAAAACCAACGGATTCAACCCACAGATTTTCTCTGCCTGTTTTCTATTTCAATCGAAACCAGTCATAAATAAATGCAGTAAAGATTGTAACTTTGTTCTAAAAAGTCATAAAGATTGTAACTTTGTTCAAAAAAGTTGTTAATTTGAAAATATTCCAACAATGGCTCCTACAGCAGCAATGCTAATTCTATCGAGGCATATGAAACCCAGTTCCCCACAATCTCCGACGACGACTCATCCAGCAGCAGCAGCAGCATCTTTGTTTGGGGTTAAAGTCTCTGCTTCCAAATGGGTTTATGAAAAAGAAACCATTTTTAGAGGTAAAGATGAAGAAGATTCTCAATTTCAGAGAAGGTTTGAAGAAGCTCTTGAACATAGCTTCTGGTGGTAGCCTAGCCTAGGGATTGATTGATTGATCAAATTGTTCATTTTGTTTGTTCAATTTGAAGACATAACTGGAGGAGTAGTAGTGTATAGGTTGGTTTGTGTAGATAATATATCACTTAGACTGGAAATGTAGTTTCAGGCTTGATGCTCTTTTCTAGTGTACATGTTTAATTTTTCTATGAAAATAACGTAATTTTAATTTTGTTTTTGTCAATTTTTTAGTATTTATTGGAAAAAAAACCGCTTTTAAAAAAACCCATGCGATTTGACATTTTAATAAATTTATTCAAAAAGAATAAATTACTTGTAAATAATTTATTAATTCTGGTAATAATTTATCAATCCTGATAATTATTGTGTAATTTATCCGCTGTACAGTTCTTTTTTTTATAAGTGGCTAAATGAAAAAATTCACAAAAACAAAATTACAGTTGATATTCTGATATTTTAAAATTTAAAATTATATAATAATAAAATATTTAAAAATGATTTTTATAAATATAAATAAAAATTAAAATGTAATTTTTGATGTAATTTTCTCAATTCCCAATTTTAATCCATAGCTTCATCCATAAGGCATTCATCCATAAGGCATTCGTTCTTCCAATTCACTGCACCATAACAATTCAGTTCTTTCAAGAATCCTTTACACTGCACCAAAGCCTCCCTCTCCAAGTTGCTCTAAGAAATTTTTTGTGGCATCAGCTAAATCTTTGAATGAGAACTTCTGAGAGCCATTAGCCTTCATAAAATCTTCGCCCATGGATTTATACTCATTAAATCCTTCATCCTCCATGGATTCATGTACACAAGGAAAAGCACTTGCCATTCGTTGCTTATTATGGCATCCTGAAAACGTCCAGGTCGAAATATGGTTTTCATACGCAAAAAGGAAGAAACTCATAGAATTGAAGAGGCCAATAGAGCTTTTGCACATTTTCGTTAATCCTCTCCAAAACCACACAGGCTAAGGGAAACAATAAAGAAAAAAAGTACTCCCATACTTGACCATGCTACAAGTCTTAGTTTTCCCTCCGACTTATGTTGTGGAACATCATCTATTAAAATCTCAACTGGAGCATCAGTTGTTGGAACTGCAGTCTCTTTCTGAGTAACAACAAGACAAAGAGCACTATCTGCTGAATCAGTACATGCAAAATTTGTAGGTGCAAAGATGAAATCCATCCTATCTGATTCATAGTTGGAAACACTGGGGCAGAAGAAATTTGTATACAAGTTATGGGTTTGATTTTCTGGGTAACTTAAGCTCTGATTTTGCTGATTGAATGTGGAATATTTACAAGTTAAGGAAGCTGCAACAGGAAATTAGAGGAATAAAGCAATTATCACCAAACAAAGAAGCCAATATGGTAAAGGGCAGTGAGTACTGCCGACTTTGCACGTAGCCACAGCAGGTCAAAAACGACCAAAGGTAACTAAAGATCATGTAACCAAGACTTTTCAGAGACCATAAACGAATGGAAGGAAAAACAGATGTCAAATTGACAAAATTAGAAAGACTTTTCGTTTCCGGTATCAGTTTCTGTTTCTGTTCCCGTGCAACATAGACTCTAAAGTATCAAGTAAATGATTCTACTATGTGGTTCTTCAAATCTACACATCATCTCATTTCATGTCCTAAAAACCAAATGTTTTCAAGTCTCTTTATAATATCAATTATTACATAAACTTTACCTGAACAGGTGTACCTATTTTCACTGTAAATCAATAATTTTTATCTCTTATATGTATATATGGAGCATTACTTGTGATTAATGAAGGATAAGAAAACTCAAATATTGTGAGGAAGTAATTAGGGTGATGGCAGCAGCTCTTGGCCATGTATTACAGTATTCCTTTACTTGAACAGCATGCTAATTTTTATTTGAACAACCTTCACAATTAAGATGGAAAGGGAGAAACCACAAATCAGTGTACTCATATGAAGAGAAAACAAAAAAAAGGAGATAAATTAAATTTGCTTGTAATGACCATGCAAGTTCTGTCCCTATTCAGTAAAATAATTAAAACATTGCCATAAAACCAATTATTTTTTCAAAGATCATACCTTTGTGTCACCATGTACAGAATGAGCACAGCACCTTTCAACAAACATAGGAAGCAATAACCAGTAAGATATATAAAATTTTACCATCCAACAATTGATGAGGGCAATAGCCTTTCTTTAAGTTCAAGAAAATAAGATTTATGATGCCAAACCATCATTTAGCTAAAAAGGGTTCAAATCACCAGCAAATTCATAGAGACAATATAAGAGTGTGCCAAAATTCATCCTGTTCTTTGAAAAACCAGAATTCTATTATCATTTTGTGATGCATATAAGTCGGGTTGCAATAAATGTTAAAACAACATCAGCAATAGAGGAATTAGCTCTTAATAAGTTGAATCAAACTCCATTATTTGGCCATCAACTTGATCATCTCTGGAGTCCCAATTCTCTGCCCTGTATTCAAGATAGCTAACACCTTGTCCTCAAAACTACGGTCCTTCCTCATCCCAGGATTCTGTAAGACATCAATAACAACCACTTGCATAAAAAATTCAATCCATAATTCATAAATCGTCAATAGTTATTAGATTAAGTAATAAGAATTGATAAAGATTCAATTTGTTTTAGTATTCCTGCATAACAATGTTGTGCGGATTAATAAACGGAGAAGCGAAACACCGATTTTAGGTGGTTCATCAACATTAGCCACGGGCAGAAGGAGAATAGCTTTTATTAAGGAGGCGGAAATCAGGTTACAGACTAGGGTTTACATAACAGAGTATTTATAGTACTCCATCTAACCTAATCCGACTTGGACCCCACGATGCTAATCCGAATAGAAAACAAGATATATCGTCCGGCCGGGGGCTACTCTGCCTCCGGACCCAGGCCAGGGGTCCATCGCCCCTGGACCCGACTCACCTCCTATTCTAGTGTGTTATACTGATTCAAGGCATTACGATAAACAATTATATCCAACGAGTGTTTCTACACAAGCATTGATCACACATGCTAGAGAGTTTAAATGGAACAAGACTACGCAGGAAAGAAATTATACCCATTCTCTCAGACAACACATCAAACACATGGAGGACAATAACTGAACTAACTGAAAACACCAATCAGGCAATGTATTTTGAACGCTTATAATGCTTGATAGAGCGAAATAAAGGAGTTAGGTAAAGATCAAAAGATGGGCACCTGGCGATTGTGCAATTTGATGAACTTGGTTACGGTTTTGGAAAACTCAGACTTAGGAGAATCAACGATGCCAAGGAACTTGCCAATGTTAGATGAAGCAGGTGGCGTCTGCTTGGCTTTCAGTTCGGTGTTTACTGCGCTGCCCTTAGATGCAAAAGTAGGGTAGCGGGGAGGACGGCGGCGTCCGCGGGAGTTGCCGACTACCGCTTCTTTAGTCGCTGCGAGGGCCTGCTTTCCTCCCAAGAATGCCTTTCCAGTCATCTTGTTCAAGTTTAGTTGTTTACTTACGGCGGCTTTTGTTTCTTTTTTTTTGCTTAAATATAATAAAGGCATAATACCATTTTGCTCCCCAAACTAATAGTTTAAAGTTAGTGAGGACCTTAAACTATCAAAATCATTAATTAGATTTCTAAATTAAGCAAATATCATTAATTGAGCCTTCATTCTAAATAAAAATCATCAATTGAGGTCTTGTCGAAAATTATTGGATTGAACAGTTTCAAACCTTTTCCTGAAACCATTTGGAACCAACACACATATTATTATAATTTGTAACAAATAGTCACAATTTCTGATTTTAAAATGGAAAAACTATAAAACTGGGTCAAATGGGAGGCCCATTTACATATTTAACCCATTTACTCATCCCACTACATATCTAGACTGATTTTGTGTGACTTTTCCATAATACCCCTAACCTTCCCACTTCCACCGCTCGCGAATCGCCGCTCCCCCTATCTCCTTGGTTATGCGAAAAGTTGCTCATGCATTAATGATTTCAAGACTTTTGATCTTCTTTTCTTTCTTTAAATTGTACGAAATCTGCACCATTTAGTCAAAATCACAATGGATTTCTCTTTTTCCTCTCTTCATCTCTTGATTCTGCAACTTCCCAACCCTAGAAAACGAAGCCATGGTTTTTCATCTTCCTATTCGTTGCTTGGTTTCTTTCTTCTTGTTACCATCAAAGAAATGGTTTTTCTACGTTATTTCCTTCGTTCTTCCCATGTTATCATATTGTTATTGTCGCTTTTGGGGGTGAAAGGGGCGAAAAATGTAAGTATCTGTTTTTTTCTGCGTTTTTTCATGAATTCACTTCGCAATCGATGGTTTCGCTAAGCTTTGCGAAGAGAACGAGCCTGGAAAGTGACGATCTACTTCGTTAATCGATGATTTCACGAAGATATGCGAAGAGAAAGAGTCTGAAACGTATGGATCTACCTCGCGAATCGATTAGTTCGCGAAGTCTGAGAATAGATCCTCACGTTTCAGACCTCGCAGACTTCGCGAAAGCATCGATATGCGACGTAGATAGTCACGTTTCTGACCTCGCAGACTTCGCGAAAGAATCGATATGCGAAGTAAAATCACCTCTTCCCCTGCACATTTACATTCGCATGCTTCGATAATCTTCATTTCGCGAAGCCAAAATCGTCTTTTTCCCTGCCTAACACGATTAATTTTTTCTGTAGATGGTTGAATACGTAACATCCCTTTTCTGGAAGGCGGCGTACTGGGCTGCAGGGGAGATGATTTTCCTTTCTGTATAGGGATGAACTTCCCCAACATTGACACATTCACTCCTAAAGTGGTTGGCTAGGAGAGGTTGTGTCAATCTTGGGGTGCACCATGGGACACGTCCATCCCATTGTGCCAATCTTCAAAGTGAACCTAACTTAATCCGGTACCAATTTTAAATCGGATGAGTAATCTTGGTGTGCACCGTGGGACACGTCCATCCCAAAAGGTCTGGAAGTCCAGACCTTTTGGGATGGATGTGTCTCATGGTGCACACCAAGATTACTCATCCGTTTCAAGATTGGTACCGGATTAGTTAGGTTCACTTTGAAATGATTAGTTAGTAGAGTTCATTGTGGCAATCTTGTTGTACATTTTGATAATGTTATGATTTGAATGTTGTTATTGTGGCAATCTTGTTGTAAATTTTGATAATGTTATGATTTTAATGTTCGAATTCGTTGTTGTTTGCCATTTTTTATTATATACCACTTCGCGAATTAGCTTCAAATCATATCCAGCATTCGCATATGCGAACTAAATTCATCAAGCAAAACAAACTTCAGCTTCGCAGGCTTCGCATATGCGAACTAAATTCATTAAGTAAATCCAAACATTAGCTTCGCAGGCTTCGCATATGGTCGAATATGCGAAGTCAGACGGGATGGGACGAGCCGCGCGTAAATATTGAGAGTATTATGAGAAAGTCACACAAAATCAGTCTAGATATGTAGTAGGTTGAGTAAATGGGTTAAATATGTAAATGGGCCTCCCATTTGACCCAATTTTATAATTTTCCCTTTTAAAATAGAATAAGTATTCAATTAATGTTTTTCCTTAATTTAGAAATCTAATTAATTTAAAAATTTAATTAATAATTTTAATAATTTAAGGTCCTAATTTACTACGGAAATTTAGTTTGGGCAGCCAAATGCGCCTAATGCCAATAAAAAAAATTGGCCCAATACTAGGATTATCAACCGGTGTAAGATGAGAAATTTCACTGATCAATGAAAATTAGGGTAAAATACACCCATAGCTATTGAACTTTTACATATTTTCACGCTATATCCACTGAACTTCAAAATGTAATATAAAAATCACTGAATCTTAAACTTTCATACACTCGTGACTACTAAACTTAATTAGCACCTCAAAATGACCGTTGACAGTTTGAAATAAAAAATTCCAAAAATTAATGATATTCTAAACAACTTTAATTCTTGGAAATTTTCGTTTTGAGATCATTTAGTTGTTATTTGGTTATAAAAGAAAGTTGGTTTTTAGAGAGAGGAATCTCTATTGATTTTGAAAAATACAAAATGTGGTTTCATGGAAAATGTCGTTCTAAAACGACTTTAATTCTTTGAATTACTTTCATTTTGAGGTTAATAAGGATCATTTTGCAGAGTTAACCAAAGTTTAGTTGTCACTACTAATATAACAAAATGTAAAGTTCGATGACTTTTATATTACATTTTAAAATTTAGTAGTTATATCGTGAAAATTGAGAAAGTTCAGTGAACATATGTGTGGTTTATCTTTTCATTTTGCATATCATTCCAACAGCTCCGTTTGGGGATAACTGTTAGCTGTTTGCATTAGCTGTTTGTAAAATATGTTTGGTAAAATTTAACTGTTTGCGTATAATGATAACTAAGGACATTGATCTTTCTAATGCATAAAAAATATATTTAAAATAATAAAAATATTATTAGGTCTTTTTTTTAATCACAATATTATTAGGTCTTTATTAATACATAAAAAAATTAAAAATATAAAATAATAAAATATTAAAATAAATATTAAAGAAGCACATTGGTAAAATTATTAAATTTAAATATATACTTATTATAATATTAAATTTAAATATTAATTTTTAAAACAAAATAAAAAAAAGTACTTAAATATTAAATTTTAAAATATTTTTTAATTTAAAATGTTAAATATATAAATATAATGGATTAATTTTTCAGTTTTGATTATTAAAATAAAAAACCATAATCTAATTTAATTCATCAATTTGAGTTAATTTACACTTAGACCCTGTTTGGTAAAGAGCGTTTTGAGATAAAAAGAGCGGTTTTGACCAACTTTAGAGGTTTGACCACTGAAACCGCTAATTGGAGTGTTTGGTGGAGAGAGGTTTGGGAGAGAGTTTTGGGATGAAAACGCTAATTTAGAAAAAGCTCTTAAAATGAGATTTTTCAATAAGCGTTTTGCAATATTAAAATTAATGGACTTCTTTAACCCTAATAGATAGACTCCCTCTTCTCATGCTCCAAAATTAATGCCCTTATTCGTCTTTTTGCACAAACCGCTATTATCAATCAGCTAATTTTTACCAAACGGTCTACATAAACAAATAATCAAATCAGCTAGTCAAATCAGCTAATGTAATCAACTAACAGCTACTCCCTCCGTTTTTTATTATATGACGTTTTGGACTTTTGAATTTGTTCATTTTTATATGTCGTTTTGTATTACCAATGCACTTTTTACAATACTTTCTCTAATTTGCCCCTATTTATTGTAAGAGAGAGATATAGTTATTAATGCAAATTATCTTAAGTAAGTCATAAAAATTAATAAGAGAGAGAAATTTTGCATAGAAAGTAGAGATCCAAGAGAAAAGTACTAAGGGTACATTAGTCATTTTAATAGTCTCATTAATATTGCATTGGTCTTGATGAAAAACCTTAAACGACATATAAAAAAGAATGGAGGGAGTAATAATTAATGTAATCAGCTAACAGCTAACAGCTAACAACTAATTTCCAAACAGGGCCTTATATTTGAGTTTGTTTATGTTTTAAAATTAAATTAAGGATAAAAGAATCAATTATACCTCAATTAATCCAAAAAGCTCATAAACACCATAAATAATGACAAAAAAGCTAATAGAACTTCAAAAAAAAAACTCTTTGCGAAACACCCTATATGTTATTAATTTATCGGATAATCTAACCTGTGCCATGAGGCACAGGTTTATCTTTGATATTAATTACTTTTTGGCGTAATAATTACTTCTTTTTGCTGTAAATATAGGGTAAATTACACCCGTGGCCACAGAACTTTATTCATTTCATATTATGACCACTCAACTTTATTTCTTTCCGGTATGGCCACTGAACTTTACACTATTTAACATTAGTGACCACTTAACTTCATTTCTTCCCGGTATGGCCACTGAACTTTACACTTTTTAATATCAGTGGCAACTAAATTTTAACTAACTTTTCAAAATGACCGTTAACGATCTCAAAATGAAAATATTCAAGAATTAAAGTTGTTCAGAACGACATTTACCATGAAACCACATTTTTTATTTTTGAAAATCACATTTTTCGGAGCTTTCTCTCTCTAAAAATTCACTTTCTCTCTCCTAACCAAACAACACATACATTAAAGTTAACGATCTCTCCTAATACTTGAATATTTTCATTTTGAGATCGTTAACGGTCATTTTGAGAAGTTAGTTAAAATTTAGTTGCCACCAGTATTAAAAAGTGTAAAGTTCAGTGGCCATATCGGGAAGAAATGAAGTTAAGTGGTCACCGATGTTAAAAAGTGTAAAGTTCAGTGGCCATACCGGAAAGAAATAAAGTTGAGTGGTCATAATATGAAATGAATAAAGTTTTGTGGCCATGGGTGTAATTTACCCTACATTTACAGCCAAAAAGAAGTAATTATTATGCTAAAAAGTAATTAATATCAAAGATAAACCTGTGCCATGAGGCACAGGTTAGCTTATCCGTTAATTTATTGGTAGGGTGTTTGTTCCAAGAATACCCTATAAAATTTCGATTGAGGTGCATGAGTTTTCCATTTTTCCTCGGATAGGCGAATTTCTGAAGAAAAAAAAGTCCCATGGAAATCAATGGCGAAACTTTTTTACAAAATTTAGATGAAAACGGATATTGAAATGTCTTTCCCATCCTCGGAAAATTCTCAAAATTATTAATAAATGTGTAAGAATATCCATAATTTTGATAAGCAATTACAATTTTACTACTAATATTTAAAATGATATAATTTTACGTTCACATTCAAGAACAATTTTATTCTTAATATTAATAAATTTGGTCAATTTACATTGTACATCATTTTATTACTCATAAATAAATGTTTTGTACGAGCTGGCAAAAAAATATCCATATATTTTCGCCGACTTTAAAAACATTAATCTTCAATTCTATTATAAAACTAGTCGAAAACCCGTGCGATGCACGGGGTATGAAACTTTTATATAATTTAGATAAATAAATAAATTGACATATTTACTTTTAAATAATTTTATATCATGCTATGAAAAAAATTTATATTATGTATATTTGAAATTGATATATATTTTTTAATGATAATTCAAATTAAATTAATTTTAAAAATAATTGACTACTTTTTTATAAAATTTTTACTAAAGATGAATGATTTATTAATTTTTACAAAATTCAATGATTTGTACTTTTTAGGAACTTTAATACATTTTCATATTCCAAATATTCTGTGAAACAATAATAATAAAATAGCAGCTTAATTAAGAAATATATTAGAATATAATAAAAAACCAAAAATTGAATTAAACTATAATTAAAATTAAATATTATATTTACGATACAAAATAATTACAATATAGGTTAAACAAAAATTGAATTAAACTACAATTAAAATTAAATATTATATCTACGATACAAAAAAATTACAATCTATGTTAAAATGGAAGCAACATCAATATATTATTCTATAAACTATTACAATCAATACTTTTTTAATGTTGCATATGAAGAAACTTTATCAATTCAATATGTTACATATAAAAAAAAAATTCGTAAGAATTAGTCACAAATTCATCTTGATGATAATTATTTTGGTTGATGGAATTTCATGATCACCAAGTATTCGAATTCAATTATTCATTCTGCTACAATAATCCAATATATCTAATTGAATCAGTTTAAGATGATGATTTCTCCTATTTTCATTTCGTAATATCTCATCAAGACATTCGATATGGAATATCAGCCATACTCGCAGATACCACTTATTTGACTTCATTAATATTTTCTATAATTATATATTCTTGAATTTTGTAAGTAAGAAAAACAAACAAAAGAATTGAAAAAAAAATGAATGGACGAAAAAGATAATTAGGAGAGAACCATCTTCCTCTCGGGATTTTTTTTTTGAAAATAAGAGAGAATGTCGAGACATAAGCGTATAAAGAGGAGAGTGAAAATATTTTTTGCCCATTAATTAAACATTTTATTGTTTCTTAATGAAGTATTAAGTCCATAAATTAATTTTAGTTAATAGAATTAAATTGCAATTGTAACCACTCAGTAAAAAAAAATGTTTTATAATTAATATGTGAAATTAATTATATTAATTAGAATCATTATGCTCAACATTTGAGAATTTGAAAAGATTCAAATAATAATATTTTCTTAATTAATATTTTTCAATAATTTGTTCTATGATCATATTTCATTTTCATCTGTTAAAAACTCTTGAAATACTAACAATTTTGTACGAACCATAATATAATAGTTAAAAATTATATAAGCCAATGTTGCAAAAGCAATTATCTCAATATCCATAATTAATGTACATTTTTAGGATTTTGAGCATCAAAATTTATTTTTATTTACCTTGATTTTGAATTCGTATCTAGCATAATCCACATTCTTCAAGCGTAAACATCTTATCAAATGTATTAGACGCTTACAATCTCATTGTCTAGAAAATTGGGAAAAAATAACTTCTTGATAATAATAATAATAATAATAATAATAATAATAATATAACATAATTTATATTAAAATAAACTTTATTGTAAGTGTAATATTTCAATATCTCTTTAATATTTTATTTAATATGTCTTTTTTTTTTGGTAGAAACAGGAAAGAAAACAAACCAACACCGAGACAAAAGCTAACTTGGGATCAGCCTAGGAAAGCTAACCCCAACTCTGTCCTCTAAAAGGAGAGAAGAAAGATAGATATGAGGATCAGAAAGGGTGGAAACACCTAACATCCCCTCGTGCCCAGCCGCCGCCAAGCGATCCGCAATTCGATTTTGTTCTCTGTAGATGTGGCTGAACTCTAAGGACTCAAAGGAGGAGCCAAGACTTCTTATTGCTTTGATAAGGTTCTGGCTACTAAGAAAAAAACATGATTATTAGAGATCATACTAATAGCCTCCATATTATCAGACTCCACAGCAAGCCTTTTAATACCCAAATTTTTGGCAAGCTTGACTCCAGAAAGAATACCCCAAAGTTTCGCTGAAAAGGATGAGCCCAAACCCAGGTTATGGGTGAATCCAGACAACCAGGCACCTCCCGCGTCCCTGAGCACGCCTCCAGCCGCGATCTTTCCATTGTTGAGACATGAGCCATCTGTGTTCAACTTAACCACCCCATCCTTCGGCCTACACCACCCAACGAGTTGAACCTCTTTATTCTGGGTAGAATTGGCAAGGGGGTCCCCTTTGAAGCTCCCCGTAATGGTAAGGAGCTTTTTAGAGAAGAACTCGGGTAAGTTCTGAATAAAAACAGTCTTCTCACCAAAGATCTCCTCGTTTCTCCACTTCCAAAGGTGGTGGCAGATAATAGCAAATAAAATGTCTCCCTGCTCCATGCTAGCCATTAACCTACCTTTAACCCCATTGGAGAACCAGTCATTCTCAGGGTAGGCAAAGAAGGAGGGGAGAATGTGGTGCGGAAGAACTTTCTGCCAAACCTCCTTACTCTTAGGGCAGTCCCTAAGGGCATGGCACAAAGATTTAATATGTCTAAAACTTCAATGAACAACTACCATGTGAAACTTTATGCTCATATTCACCATTGGATTAATTTTATGCTCCATCATCCAATGGTGAAAACACACCAAGTAATGGTACTTTGTAAAAAACAAAGTAACCATAGCGGGCACCTGAAACTTTATATCTATTTGTACCAAAATGCATAAAAATAAAAAATACAATCCATATCAATTAGCTAAACTCAAACTAAAAAAAATGAGTGGATTTCAACATGTTCCGAATTAGAAAAATTAATCTAACTTCAATTAAAACTGAAAATTGAGTTCATAAAAAGCCGAAAATCTAAATTTTAGTTAGAGTTAACAATCAAAACGATAACACCTAGGAACATATACTAAAAAAGAATGCAAATATACAAAATCTTTATTTTAGTCATTTTGAAAAATAAATAAATAAAAAAGAAAACATGGATAAGGTAGCGATATGTATGGAATCTGGATAACGACAGAAATGGAATTTTATCTCTAAAAAATTGTTTAATAAAAATAAAACAACATCACAATTGAGAAAGCCAAAAATTGAGTTCATATAAAGCCGAAAATCTAAATTTTAGTTAAAAGTTAGCAATCGAAACGATAACACCTAGCAACATATACTAAAAAAGAATACAAATTTACAAAATCTTTATTTTAGTCATTTTGGAAAAAAGACAAATAAAAAAGAAAACATGGATAAGATAGCGAGAGGTATGGAACATGGGTAACGACGGAAATGGAATTTTATCTCTAAAAAATGAAACTATAACAACTATTGTTTAATAAAAAGAAAACAACACAATTGAGAACAAAAATAACTACAAAATATGACAAAAAAATCGAATAATTACATTGAGAAACATAAGAATTTCTTGTGATTTTTGATACTTTTGTGTTTTCCGGTTTTAGTTGTTCATGCATCTTCTATTTCTGTCGGATTTCTTCAATTGAAGCTACCAGTTTGGAAAAAAAAGACAAATAAAAAAGAAAACATGGATAAGATAGCGAGAGGTATAGAACCTGGGTAACAACAGAAATGAATCTGACAGATGAAACTATAACAATTATTGTTTAATAAAAATAAAACAACAATATAATTGAGAACAAAATAACTACAACATATAAAAAAAAATCGAATATTTACCTTCAGAAACATAATACTATCTATTGTGACCAATGAATATAATGGTGGAATACTATCAATCATGCTTTATATAGAAGTTTATTTGTGACTTTTGGATTTCCTTTGCTTTTTGTTTTTTCATCTTCCCGTAACTCTTGCTTTCTTTTATTATTTTAATTAATAGGGTAGTAATTATTTAATATATTATAAATATAAATTTGTTATTTTTAATTAATTAAATATTTATTTTTAATTAATTAAATATTTTTAATCTGATTTTTTACTACGTTGACAACTCATCAAAAAGACCTCTAAAACACTTCTTCTCATTTCTCTCTGTTTCCGTAATTATATATAGTATAGATTACAAAGGCCTAATACACAAATAACTCCCTGAACTTGTCCAAATGTTGCAACTATCCCCCTCAACTTTCAATTGTAACAACTTACCCCTTAAACTTGTTCAATTGTAAAACATAACCCCAAATTTGGAATTTTTTTACCCCGTACTTGAAGCAATAGTAAAAGCGTTTCTTCGGATTCATATCACACCAAAGATCTGATTATCACACTCCATGAGCGTTGCAGATTTTGCATTTCACGTGTTTCTTCAATTGCAGTCCATGTCAGCAATTTGGGGTGATATTTTACAATTGGACAAGTTTAAGGGGTAAATTATTACAATTAGACAAGTTCGAGGAGTAAGTTGTTACAATTGAATTCGAAGAATAATTTATTAAGAGATAAAGTGTAAAAATACTTCTAATGTGGATAGTGAAGATCAATATTTCTTCAGTAATGTTTGAAATTGACCCAGCTGATCAACATTATGAGTAATATTGATCTTCACTATCCACATTAGAAGTATTTTTACATTTTATCTCTTAATAAATTATTTAATTAACTTTTATGTTCTGATCAAACAATAAAATAAATTATTTAATTAACTTTTATGTTCTGATCAAACAATGAAAAGGTACTTAGTTTTAGTTTTTTTAGATTAAAAAAAATGTTTCAAAAGAGTAAAATAATTATGTGAAACAAACGAAACCTTAGATGAATATTGTTTTTCAGTTAAATATTGAGCTGGTTTCTATGTAGTATTATGTAATTTTAAGTATGGATTATAAACTGAATTTCAGTTCAAAGGGGATGTAATTTGAGATTTTTCTCTTCTTTGTTTCTTGCCCAAAATAAACAAAAAATGAAGAAAAAAATATTGTATAACAGAGAAATGAAGAAATCCAGAAATCTTTCTTATTGAAAACAATCACAGATACATGTATTTATAGTACTGATATATGTAAAATTACTAAAAGACCTTTAAGCTAATTATAATATCTAACAAAAAAACTAAAAAAAAAAAAACAAAAATGAAGAAAAGGAAAATGCAATTATAAGTTTTATTTTGATAAACATAAATTGCAATTATTAGAAATTTAGAATCAACCACAAAATGTATAATGTTCTAAAGCTATGAAAGAAAAGAGTACTGTAATGTTTTTCAATAAATCATACAAAAGGATGGATCCAATTTCCATAAGGCTAAACTCTAGCAAGTAGAAACCTGGGCATCATTATAGGAGGGATAGCTCTCCGGCAGGAATAGTTCTTTTCACCAGTTTAGCCCAAGATTCATTGGTCTCTGTAATCACCTTCAGAGCATAATCCTGCTCATGACATGGAAGAAAAACAATGGTCATTCCATTAATTAGCTATACCAATAAGCATCTCATTTGCAAATTAGTTAGTCGTGAACATCTAATTCAGTTAAAATGTCACATTTCATTTGCGCCTGAAATTGGTATTTTTTACGCTTCAGAATAAGGCTTTTATAGTTTCTTTATGGATAAAGCATTATTTAGTCACTGACATATTATTTGGTAACATTTGGCCTCTGAATTATCCAAAGTGTTAGTCTTTGTCTCCTTACCTACTATTTGATTACATTTGCCCCTGTCCTATCCAAAATTAGTAAAATCTCAACCATCCACACTGGTTGAGAACCAATTTTATATAGGTCCATGGGGAAATGTTACCAAATAATAGGTCAAGAGATGAAAATAAGCATTTTGAATAAATCAGGATCATGTTACCAAATAATAGATACGGCCAAAAACCAGCATTTTGGATGGATAAGGAGCCAAAAAGTACTTTAGGCCTTCCTTTATAAATACATCAAATAGGGGGGAAAATGCAAAATTCAAATTCAAATGAAATAAATAATACTCTACTAACCGAGTTTTATGTTTCAAACTGACTATTCTGGTTATCATGGACTTAATATGCTCAATTATAATGAGTCAAGGGTTTAATGTGTTAAATTGTAACGTCAAGGACTTGATCAACAAAAATAAAAAATATCAAGACCTCAAAATGCTTTTTTCATTTATTTATTTATTTATTTTTATATTAGAGTGAATATGAACTATAATATTTGAGTTGAGATATCATCACTTATTATTACTAAACCACCCTCTAAACAAGATCTCATCCACTATTTCCAATTCTAGGATAGGACTGTGGGAAACATGATAGCGTGCGTGTATACAAACATGAGAAAATCAAAATCTGCAACCAGAAATCATTTGTCTAATTCTTTTCACTCAAAAAATGCATTCAGGCTTGCATAATATCACTTCACACCAAAGTCCATGACACAAGAAGTAATAAAGAAAAAAAGAATCAAAACTGAAACGAATGCGTCAATTATAAAACAGTGAAAAGGTTGAAGAAAAATTTACCTTGTTTGCTGCCTTGTTGCCAAGACCAAACTTGTTAGCAGGCTTACCATCAGGAATCTTGTAGTCTCTAAACCAGTCCCTGATTGCAGTGAGAGTACCCTGAAAAAAAAAACCCAGATAAATTAATTCTCAAATGCTATTGACAGTAGCGAATTTGATTATTACCATAATCATAGTGTTGGTACGAGTACATTAACATTTTGTTTATGTTAATTCAGAGTCCACACAAATTCTACATCAAAGTAATTTTAAACCATATTGGTTGGCACCTACATGGATCCAATAGTCAACCAAACTTAACAAATTAAACATTTTCATCCACTAATTGCAGCTCATCTCATCCGTCCTTTCCACTTCGCGTCATTACTTGCTATATTCATGTTTGCAGCTATTAGTTACTCGGTATATTTAAATTAAGATGATCGATAAAGGTTTTCATAGACCCACTCTATTGCAAACATAATCAACCATTTGACAGCACAAAAATCATAAATACAGATACTCTTTTACAGGTAATTATGGTACCAGGCTTTAGCTTTTCTTGTTGGTTCAACACTACTAGTTAAATTATAAATATTATGAATCAAAGATAAGAAGGCATACTGGGAAATGTTTCTCCACATCATCAACGTCATTTACAAGAGAAGCACGTGGATCATCCAGTGAGATAGCAACAATTTTCCAGTCAAGTTCACCTTCATCAATCATTGCTAAAGCACCCAAAGGCTTGACCTTTAGAACTTCACCAATCTTTCCCTGCCTTTCACCAATCTCAACAACATCAACTGCAAATAGAGAAAAACTGAAGTTACTATATTAAGTTGCTACAGTGCTGGAAAGCCACACGTTGAAACAAATTATGATAGTTTACCTGGATCATTATCTCCAAACGCCCCTTCAACTTCATGGTTTGGCAAAGATGGATCTTCCCATGTTTGTGGAAGCAGTCCGTAATTCCAGTTTATATTATAGCTGAAGCAAATGGAATAACAAAGGATTACATGATGAAGTATAAATAAACCGAGATCTGAATTTTACATACAGGATGCAGATCCTCGAGTTCAAATGTACTATTTCAACTAATGGAAACTACATGACAGGAGTAATACATCCAACTATATGAGCTGCCATGAACAAAATGCATAATCAAGTCATAACAATACTAAGATTATGAAAAACTAAAACAAGCTAACTAAAGGTGGAAATTTGAGATCCTACCTTAATGTATTGATCAAAAGCCTATGTACCACAAAAGCCTATGTAAGAAAAATGTAAAACATGCAGTATCAAGTGAGTAAAGGGCGGCCCGGTGCACTACGCGTCCCCGCTAAACAAGGGTCCGGGGAGGGGTCCCACCAATCGTCAAAAGAAAATACAAAAAGATAATTTATTGTTGTCTCAGTTTTGATTTTGAACTAACAGTTGCATATATCATATCCCAGGACTTTTCACAAGCTCTGAAATGATCATTCTACTAAAATGGGTTAGTAAATAGTAACAAGCAAGCAACCAGGCCCCATATGCTTGTGTCTCTCAGCCACACAGAAGAGAATAGTGAAAGGACATGTACAACAGATATTTCAGTATGAGGTCAACAAGAGGGGAAAGGGGATACAGATTGGATAGCAAAAGTGGTTGGGGTCTACCACAGCCTCAATTGACTATTAAACCACATTTAGTATAAATGTGCATTATTCTGAATGCAAGAAAACAACATTCGCGTTATACAAGAATCTACATCAGGATGAAAAATTATTACGTGCTTCACAGAATAGCACATTAAAACAAATGCCAACAGTCACCATTTGTCAACCAATAAATATTCATGACACTTTTAATGTTGCGTACAAAATAGGATTTTCCCCGTGGTAAATTTCACTAATTATCCAACAGCAGAACTTACGGATAGTATCTAAGTTTTCCCTTCTTTGTGTCCTGTTTGATGGGAGTGAATTGCTCATCAGTAGCAACCTCCATCTTTGCACTTGATTCTTTAGGAATTTCAACAATAAAGTTGAACGCGCCATCACCCAAGTGCAACGGTATGTCATGCCATGGAGAAACCTGCAATAAGTACATTTCAGCAGCTAAAAAAGATGACAGGTTGTTGAAACTATTGCTTTAGCATCTCAAATAAGTCTTTTAAAAAAAGTGCAACGGCAGTGTCAATGTGTCATACACATATCAAGCTTTTTATTTATTTGCCTCGTATTATCTCCCCTAAGTAACATAAAAGGCTTGTATGCATATCAACAACAAAATTAACAAAAATATATGGCAGAAGAAATCCAAATCACACCTAACCCTTCAAAATAATCATATGACCACTCAAAATCAAACTGTTATGCAGCTTTCTTGTTTTTCCTTCCCCGGAATTCTCAAATCTTAAATTCTCAAGCCAATCCCAAACATTGAATCTCACATCAATTTGTAGCAAACAAATTAGAAAAAAGATGCAATCCATGAAAAATCAGAGACAATAGCAAAACCACAATGCATATGCTACTATAACTCAGTTATCAACAGAAAATTACAATAGAATCAACAAAATCAAAGCATCAAAGGCCCAACCACTTCAATTTCTTCCCATTCCCACATTTCCCAATCAACCAAACAGAATCAGAGATGTGAAAAACAAAACGACCTTTTTCCCAGAGTTATCGAGGAAGAAGACGCGGTAATCGAGGGTCTCAGGCTGGCCTTCCTCCTTGATCTTGAGCTCAGGGTTATGAATAGCGGTACAAGTAAATAAAGATCTTCTAGAAGAGGAGAAAGACAAATGTTTTTTGCCATTGAAACAGACAGTATTGAAGTGAATCCTCTGAGTCAAACCAAATGGTTTCTTGAGAAGGCAAGACGTCGTGGTGGCGGAGTTGGTCGCAGCTGCTGCCATCACTCTGGCGGCCGCCATTTGCAGATGTTTGAGCAGAAGCGAGGAGTGAACGATTCTCTCTATCTCTGATTGTTTCGCCTTCTTTTGAAGTTTAGAGCCACACAGAGAAACAACTACCCACTCTGGTCCAGATAGGCTGCGTCGTTTTTGTATTTTTTTATTGGCACAAATCATCAGTTAGACCCCTATTCTTTCACTTTTTTTCTTTATTTAGATATATTAAACCTCTAATCTTTTATTTTTAGTCACATTAAACCTTTAATGACTAAAAAAATCAATTTTAAACATAAAATTCAATCAATAGAGTGTTATTTATTGCACATATATTCAAAATTTATATTTTTTCACTATTTAAAAGCAGTTTTGAATATATAATTTGGTTATAGAAAAATTTTAAAAACTTCAATTCAAACTGTAAAAAATATATTTTTTTATTTTAAATATAGATGAAATTAATAATGTCTTTTTAATAGAATTAGATGTCTACAACTTACTAATTTAGTAAGTAAGGATTTAATAGAACCAAAAATAAATAATCATGAACTTAATGTATCCAAATAAAAAATTAAAGACTTAATGCACTAAAATAATAAAAGATAAGGGCCTAATTTTTATTTGTTGGTGATTCACTTGGGACCACCCCGGAGGCTTAGGCCATGTTTGTATAAATACTTTTAGAAAATGAAAGTCGGAGAATCTCAATTTATTTATTCGGCTGAATTGCAATATGAATTTGTGTACATTTAACTTTAAAGTTTACAATTTTAGTTATGTTGTGCAAATTTAGAAAAATTTATTTGATTGGTATTTAACTGTTATTTTAGACTTTTTTAAATATTAATTATATCTAAAATATTTAATATAGAGTTAAGGTGTAAAAATATTCTTAATATTTTAGATCCGGAGCAATTTTACCTCTAACGTTTAAAATGGTGGAATTTTACCCCTAACGTTGGAAGTCAATAGTAACTTTACCTCTAACGTTAATAAATTAGGTTAATTTCAGACACTATTATAAAATACAGATATTTTTATTCATTATTATGCACCAATTACATAACAATTCGTTCTAAAAAAATGATTTCATGTTTTTTATAATTTAACAATAAAATTTGAGAGTAATATTTATAAATTCGGTGAATTTTTTGATTTTTTTTGTCTTATTCGTACAAAAAGACAGTATATATTTTTTTCACATCCCAATGTATGTTTGTGATTTGTTACTGATAAAATGACACATGTATGAAGTGTAGATGACAAGATTCATGAACGAGAAGACAATTTGATGCATTATTTCTCAAATTGACCCAATTTATTAAAGTTATGGGTAAAATTGCTCTTGGCTTCCAACGTTATGGGTAAAATTGCACAATTTTAGACGTTAGGGATAAAATTGTTCTTGGCCCAAAACGTTAGGGGTATTTTTACACCTTAACCCTTTACTATATTATTAACAAAATTACAAAAATTATTCTAAAATGTTAAAAACTTAATCTGCTGTAAATTAATCAATTTTTTTTATCAAATTGTCTAAAATATTTACTGTGTTATTAATATAGTTATAAAAAACCAACAAAAAATATACGAAACTGCTTCAATTTATCGACAAACTTATTTGGAAGATCTGATGACAATTAAATAACAGTCCAACCAGTTTTTTAATTTTTTTATAGTGTCTCGTTAAAATTGATGTTACTTGAAAACGTTATGGTTAAGTTTGCACATTTCATATTTTATGGCTAAATCTGTGCTTTACTTAAAATATTATGGTTAAATTTAACCTTTATTCTATTTATTTTTATAGGATGTAAATGGAAAATAAAAATTTCCCCAAAGATGGCAATAAAACGAGGACAAGACCTCTATCTTTATCCACGGTATCCTTTTCTAAATATATCAGAATTCTCAAATTTTTAAAATAATATATTTATATAAATTTTTAAATATTTATTTTTATATTTGATAAATTGATATATTACTTATTAATTACGATTGACGTACTATTTATATAAAAATTTATAGATTATATTTAATTAATTGTATAATGCATTAAAATTTTAAATTTCACTAAAAAATACTATTTAGAATTTGAATAATGGAAAATGAAGATTTCTATAGAATCTCTATCCCCACATATATGGAAGGAGAACAATATTTTCTCATTTCATAAACAGGAACAAGGATGGATTTTCCCCAACTAGATATTGACAGGGATAGAGGAGACATTCCTCACCTCCACCCCGTCCATTTGCAACCCTAATCATATGAATATTGTATAACATACATACTAGGTACATATAATAAAACGAAAAATGGAGAATAGATACTTTCTCTCCTATGATTTATCTCGAAATAAACACAAAATATTATATCTTCATGCACTTGTAAAGATGTTTCTTGGTTTACGGGTTTAAATCTATTATCTCTATAAAAGCTGGAACAAAAAGAAACACATGACAGCAAGATAGAGCATCATTGGCTGATGTGTCACTATAATAGAACGCTTGCTTAGATATCATTTTGTTAAATTTGTAGAATTTATTAATTTTCGTTTTCAAATTTTTTGGCACACAGAGTATAGCTAAATTATAGGAAACAACTCTATCCATCTATATCTTCTTTAAATGTTTCGATAAAATCGACTCCGTCCCTCTCTATCCATCTTCATATTCTCCAACTACTTAGCTACATTTTCGGTGACTCCCTCTATGCATACCCATAATCGCAATTTCCATCCATTTCAATACCTAATCCTAAAAACCAGTATAAATTCTATCACATACCAGTGCTGAGTTTGATTTTCTTCTCAGTCGCTCTCTATCACAATGCAATTAATTGAGAGTTTCAATTTGGGTTCTTCGTGTGGCTCTGTTAATTTTTACTCAGAGATGAACCAAGGTATCGCTACCAGTATCTGAAAATATATTTGATTAATGTTTCTTTTCCTTATCAAACCGAGGAACTGAATTCATTTTCTAATTCTAACCATAAGCATGCAGTTTTCTGATCATTTATGATAAATTTGAAGCTGCTAAAGACAATGTAAATTCTGGTTCAAGTTTGATAGATAATTAAAGTTAATTTTTGGAACCATTTTCTTTCTTTCTATTTCCAATTGTTTGTTGACAAGCTTTAGATTCTTCTAATCGGGTTAGGTCAAATCTAAAGTCTGTAATTTATCACTTAATTTAATCATTTCTTCAATGAGGTCTTAACAATTTCTAGAATCCAAACAATATGCAAATTATTGGCTTTCAATTAAATGAGCTCCCCCAATGATTTTATTATAGTTCCTTTTTTGCAACAACCAAGCAATAATCAAGCCTATCCACAGGAACAAATGCAAGTAAAGCTTTCATTGCTCCATATGGTTCCCAACCAGCTTAATATTAAACTGAGGTTGTGTGGACTCAAGCAGGGCCGTTCCTGACATTTTAGAGGCCCGGGGCGAGATGATAAATTTGGACCCCTTATATATACATTTTTAAGTTGGAAGCTGAATGATATTTTTTTTTATCACAAGGAATAAGGTACTAATTTAGTCATATGGTTATTAGCAGAGAGCAATTATCATTCATAAACAAAATATTGCAATTTTTAGCCTAACGTTTATCAATTGGTACATTTTCAAGCTTAATTGACGAAAATGAGATCTTTTATGTGTAATTTCTTGTTCTATCCTCACTGCAACCTCTACCGTTTTGGTCACTCAATATGGAAATAATTCATTTTTAATGTTAATAAAAAAAACTCATTTTTTAATCAACTAGGTTTGAAATTGCATCAACTCGTAAACGTTATATTTAAGATTGCAATATTTTCTATATGGAAGCTAAATTAGTAGTGCAGTAGTAACGAGTATACTAACTAGAATTATTTGTGTACTAAAATATCAAGTATATGTGTCATGTAAAATTTCAAAAAGTAAACACTTATATTATTTTTCATATTGAATATATATATATATATATATATATATATATATATATATATATATATATATATATTGACATTTAATTTTTTTTTGGAAATGAATTGACATTTAAATTTAAGAAAAAAAATTGAAATTAGATAATAATAGTGATGACCGTTAACGACCTCAAAATGAAAAAATTCAAGAATTAAAGTTGTTCAGAACGACATTTAGCATGAAACCACATTTTTTTATTTTCGAAAATCATATTTTTTTGGAGCTTTCTCTCACTAAAAATTCACTTTCTCTCTCCTAACCAAACAACACTTAAATGGCCTCAAAACGAAAAATTTCAAAAATTAAAGTTGCTTAGAATATTATTAATGCTTTGAAATTTTTATTTTTAGATGTCAACGGTTGTTTTGAGGCATTGAGTGGCCATCGGTGTTAAAAAGTGTAAAGTTCAGTGGTCATATCGGGAAGAAATAAAGTTCAGTAGCCATAATGTGAAAATGGGTAAAGTTCAGTGGCCATGGATGTAATTTACCCTTAAAAAATTGGTAGAAAGAGGTTTGAACTCTCAACCTCAATAAATGGAAATATATATATATATATATATATATTTGATATTGATAAAATAAGGTGGTGGAAGAAAAAAATATTTGAAAGTAATTAAAAAAATGTGAAGAAGGGGGTTCGAACCCTCAACCTCAAGCTAAAAATAAAATCATTAGATAATTCCTCCTACCAACTAAGCCAATTACTTTTAATGTTATATATTCGTATCCGTATTTATATATACACTATAAAATATTTTATAAATACACTATAAAAATAATTTTTTTGGGCCCCTTATCGTTATGGGCCCTGGGCGGGCGCCCCTCGTTTCATAGCCCCCCTGGACTCAAGCTTAATGTTTTCCTCTTGATACCTATACGGGGTGTTTGGTGTTTGTTAGAAAGGATATAGGAGGTGAGATAAGGATAAAAAAACACGAGATAAGTTATCCTGTGTTTGTTTGGGAGATAGAAAAGTGAGACAGATGAGGGATAAGTCTCTTATCCCTCAAATCCTATACCCAAGAGGGGGTGGTATAAGGAGGTGGGATAAGCTCTTGCGATTTTAATAGGATGGAAAAGTCCATCTTATCCCTCAAATTAATGTTATATAGTTTAAATAAGGTTAAAATAGTAAAATGTATTATTTTATCCCTATCCCTATCCCATTGAATAATAATTCTAGACTATCATATTTTTATCCTTATCCCAACCATTTATCCTTATCTCTATCCCAACCTTTATCCTTATCTCTATCCCAATAGAATACCAAACACCCCAATCTTATCTCTATCCCAATAGAATACCAAACACCCCAATAAAGTATGGAGGAGAAAAAGTTATTTAAGCATACCCTTTTGAGAAAGAAGCAGACACCATTTTTCGGATACAGGTGATAGAATTATTCATTCATTAGTGATGCTTTGGTGAATCTCAACACTTAAGAACACATGCCTCCTTTATAAATGTCTTAAAATTCTTTTCATTTGTGGAAATTTAGTAGAAATTTGAAAACAGTTGTAATTGGACAGGGCACCATTTTCTGATGTAGATGAGAATGTATAATACAACTTTGTTAGAAGGTTCAACTGTCAAAATAGAGGAAGATATGCATTACTCACTTTCAAATAGATGATTCTCCAAGCTTCAATTGGACATATACCTTGTTTCCTAATTTTTGTGACTATATATTTCCATATTATATCTGAAGGTAATTACTTATATTATTTGTACATCCCACAATACTTTGTTCAATACACTGTTTGCAAATAATTCAAAATAGTAATAACTACTTCCTTATGAACTCTAATCCAGTTCAGAATTTTTATTTTTAAATTTTATTTTATTATTCTATACATGTTATGATTATTGGTTCATCTCAGGGTTATTTTCAACACTCTCTTTGGCCTTAAGGTAAATTTTTAGATGACTATTATTACAAGGTTTATTCTGAGAAATTTGGAGAATCTAATTGGACCTATCGAGATATCAACTTCTATTGTATATGGTTTTTAGTTATCATTATCTCTAGGAAATGAATTGCTGAAAGTTTTTGATTGTTCTCTTTTATTTTGAATTATTTGTTATATATGGTCACTGAAGCTGCTCCTTTATTAGTTCTGGATTCCAAAATCTGTATTTGTTGAACAGGCATGTGCAAAAAAAAAAAAATTCCAGAGGAGCACCAATCTTTAGGAATGTTAACTGTAAGCTCTTTTCCCCTAAAACTGAAGCTTTCTTTTCTCTCTGGCATATTTATGAGCTTCAATTTGTTGCTTTAAGTTTTTGTTTTATTCAAGTATTAAATATATGTTGACTCTATTGTCAAATTGCTTGAAACTTTTAGAACATAAATGAACCTCCTTTTTTTTTGGCAAGGCAGAGCCTAATATGTATTATCTATCAAAAAAAATTCTAACGAAAACCTTTTATAGGTTTCATCTGGCACATTAGGAGCTAGAATACTGAAATATTTTGGATGTTCACTTGCTTACATGTGGATCTGTGAATGTAAAACTTTTGTGACACGATTTTTAAACTTAAAAATAATAGAAACTTCATGATTTATTTAGTGGATTTGTTTATGGTACTTTAGTTTTTAGAGACTAGGTATGTATTTTTGCAGGATGTTCTTTTTGATGAATTCCCTTTTTAAATAAATATCTCAAAATGTGGTAGTTTTTTCATGGTTGGTGTTAAATTTGGCTGCTTAGTGGTTATATTGGTACTATCTCTAATTTGAATATCTTAATTACTTATGTTGAATGGTAATACTGGTGGCTTCAGTTTGAACGTAATTGTTCTGATAATTCACTTTCAATGACACACCTTCAGGTGAGTTCTGTTGTTGCTGCAAGCATCTTAGCATTGTCTTAAAGTGCACTGAGATAAATTTGGCTTCTCATACCTTTCAAAAGACATAAACGGGGTGTTTTTTAGAGGGGATAAAGACATAGGGATAGGGATAAAAAATTGAGACGAGTTATCCAATGTTTGTTTTAGAGATGAGTTATGGATATAAGGGCGGGATATGAGTCTTATCCCTCAAATCCTATACCCAAGAGGGGGTGGGATAAGGAGGTGGGATAAGCTCCTGCGATTTTAATAGGATGGAAAAGTCTATCTTATCCCTCAAATTAATGTTATGTAGTTTAAATAAGGTTAAAATAGTAAAATGTATTATTTTATCCCTATCCCTATCCCACATACCAAACATTGAATAATAATTCTCGACTATCATATTTTTATTCTTATCCCAACTATTTATCTTTATCCCTATCCCAACCTTTATCCTTATCCCTATCCCAATAGTATACCAAACGCCCCGAAAATGTGTGTTTATTTATGTTGGGCTTGGTCCAATTTTAATTTGAGAAAAGAGCTCATACATTTGATTTTTAAGATGGAAAGAATCTCACATTGTTTTCAAAGCACTTGGTGGAGATACTTATTAAGGAGGTCCTCACATGCTTGAGGTGTGCCCCAAGGGGTACCCACTTTTGTGAAAGGGTGAGGACCTACCTCTTTGGTTGACCACCACGCGCGCGCGCGCCGCCGCCCGTCCGAACCGGACCAGGTTGGGTGTGGTGTGAAATCTATAATTTTTTATTGAAAAAACTAATAATATTTTTTATTATTTTTATTTTTATTAATTTCGTATTTAATTTTTAAATACTCTGAATTAGTCTTTTCTGAACGTTTTTTAACGTCTCTTTTTCTGAACGTGTCTCTCTCACAAACCCAGTCTCCTCCACCTTCCTGATTTTCCTCTCACCTTCTTCTCCACTGAATCATAGCTCAACAGCTCTTTTTCTTAGTATAAATAGGTGTGAGATAGACTGGTTTTCTACACATTAATTTTCATTCATTCTATATTTCGAAACTGAGCAAACTGAGAGTGTAGGCAGAAACGAAACTGTACGGTTGCAATACAATTTCATATTATAGAGGGCTGTTTTATCCTGGAGGCGACCGGAGTTCATACTGCTTGCAATTTTTCGGCAGTTCCGCGAACGTCTTAAAGAAAGCGACATTGTCCGCGACTCTGCCCATTTAATTTTTGTTCGGTCTCCTGCTGTTTTTATATTCCAGTTCTAATAATTTTAAGACGATTCAATTACTGCTGAGATGGCTACTGAACAATCAAATAGGATTGCTGAAATCAACAAACCATTCCGGTTTGAAGGAGCTCACTTCCGAAGATGGAGACAGAAGATGCTGTTCTACCTCACAACAAAGAAGGTAGCTTCTGTTTTGACTTCTGAAAAACCGGTTGTTCTTGAAGATGGTCATGAGGCAAATGTTCGTGCTGATATTCGTGCTGCTGAAAAATGGACAGAGACAAACTTTCTGTGCAAAAACTATATCCTAAATGGGTTAATGTTAAGCCCAAAATATACCTAAAATATCATCAATAATTACATTAGTTTTGCTACGAATTTATGCTATTTATAACTGTTTAGAAAGCTTTTACTCTCGAATATGTTTATTTCTTGTAAGGTACATAAATATTTGGTAAAATCCAAATAGGAACGAAAAGAGCTCAAAAACAGAAGAAAAACCCTACAAAAGGAGTCGAAGATGACAGAAATTAATAACCCAAAATCGAGGACGCGAACGAAAGCAGAAGAGCCGAAAAACGTTCCGTGCCGCGACCGCGGCCCCCACATTCACGGTCGCGACACGCGTTCCTCAGTTTATCCTTCCCTTCCGTTTGAAGACCAATTGATGCTCCCCCATTCTCGGTAGAGAATTTAATATTCTCGGTACGAGCAGGAGTTTGTAGAGGCCTAGTTACACACTTTCGTTTTCGACGAAACGGGATCGTTCGGGTGGATAAAGACGTCCTTTCACAATGGATACGTCTTTTCACAACGGACACGACACTTCAATCACGACTCTTCAACATCTATAAATAAAGAGTTGATTGAGAGTTGGATGAATATTGAGAGAGTTAGATTTTAAGATTAGTGCAAGAGTTATGCAGAAACTCTGACTCAGAAATGAGTCAGAGATTAGAAAGTTCGATTCTGTAAAAAGCAATATGTTGTACACATTGTTTATTCAATAATAACAAGTTTAGTAGCGTTTAGACATTGTTCCAGTTTAGTTTTCATTTTGGTAGTAGACCGACCCAGTCTCTATTACGAAGATTCAAGGAGAAGATTGAGTAGAGGATCCACCCCTGAGCCTGACAAACTCTAACGAAACCCAAGGAAAGGATTGACAACCCGTTCACTTGCAAGTCGTCGAATGTTTCCATGCTCCATGTTCTCTGTAAACTTGTATCAATTTATATTTCATCTAATAAAGTCCGTTCTATTCGATAGATTTTTATGCAGCACTTATGGTAACCAATCCACTAAAGTGACTGCTGGTGTTTTCATTAAAACGTATTTAATCCAAAATCTTTACAAGGAAACTTTGTTGAACACTTACGCAAATTATTATCTCGAAAGAGTTTTAATTTGATTAAGGGCAATTATCCCGGAAGGGTTTTGTCATGTTCAAAGCCAATTAATTAGAGGTTCCGTCATTTATTTCATCTTTATAATTCGTACAAAGTTTAAAGTTGTTTTCTTTGCTTAATGCAAACAAATACATTTGTTTACTTTTCTAAAAAGTACTAAACGTCCCTATCTTGCAAATTCATTCTTAAATCAGAATATTTTCTAACGTTTTCATACTCTATCCTAATTCTCATTCTAGCAATTTCAAAACCAAAACCGATTAAACGATTTTCCATATTATAAACCTTAAAGTAAATTTAACCGATTGTAAATAAGTTTTGTTTGAAAAACGTTCCCTGTGGGATCGATATCTTTTATTACTACAAGCGTATACCGTGCACTTGCAGAAATCGCTCAACAAGTTTTTGGCGCCGTTGCTGGGGAACGCCAAATTTTTATGTTTTTCGTGTTTTATTTCGAACCTTGGTTTATAATATATTTATGTATTTATTTATTTTTATAGTTTTTATATTGAGGATGGTCACTAGGACTAAATCCTCGTTGTTATTTAATGTTTGCAATTAGATGTTTGCAGATAAAAAAATTCAAGTTTTTTCAAAGATAACCTGGAGATTTGATTATAAATGAAATTCACAGAAGAAGTCTACATGAGAGAAATCTAGCATGCAGATACATCATAGAAGAGAAAATTCTTGAAAAGCTTGTCAAGAACATAACAGATGGTTTTACCATAAAATTTTTAATCTCTTCCCACACACGTTTACCTCTTTCCTATACACTAAAAACCAACATATCAAATTTCTTTTGTTAAGAAATTTATTCATTTCCTACAAACCCAAATAATTTCCCTTTTTATAACATCCTTAAACACCTACATCTATCTCTCTAAGAAATCACCATAGAAAATCTTCTCAGACAGATATATCAGAAGTAGGATGAAATTATCTTATTCACCATGAAGGAATTGTATACTTTTAATATAGTTTTGAAAGTTTCGGTTCATGTGCGTAGTTTTTTGTTCGAGGCCTGAACCAGAAGTTCGGACATTCAACCGAAATCACTAGATCCTTAAATTGAGAAAACGCTAAAAAAAAGCGCTTAAAAAAATATAAAAAAAAAGAGAAGAAAAAAAATATATACATTAATAATTTCAAGTTGGGATACAGTTCTACTTTCTTTTATTACTGCTTGAAATTATTCTCAGGTAAGTTATATGGACAAAACCATTATTTAAAAACCGGTCTAAGTAATTGATTATGTCCATAATTTTGATTCTCCTTGAGAATTCTTAAGGATTATCACATTTTTAGTTTTTAGTTTTCATATTTTAAATCTTTACATTTTCATTTTTAGTTTTAGTTTATACATTAGTCTTTAGTTTAGAAGAAAAAAAAAATTCTCAATTGAATTAAAATCACACATAATTTAAGTTTCTGTTTGTATAGGGATTATTAAAATCTCTACAGTGACTTTTGTAGAAATTCTGAACTTACTGAGAATTTTAATTCTCAACTGAGAATTTCACTTTCAAAAGCCTTGAAAATTTCTGAACTTACTGAGTATGTGAATTCTCAGTAGAGAATTCAGGATTTTCAAAATTTCAAGGGAAAGGAAGAGAAAAAAAAAATTTCTGAACTTAACGAGAATCGAAATTCTCGGCCGAGAATATAAATTCTCGGTAACTTCAGCGAAGCAAAAAAAAAAAAAAAATTCGCGACCGCGGATCGCCATTCACGGTCACGACACGGGTTGTATCAGACCTGTATCTCTTCTTTCTTCTTCAGTTCATGCACCATTGTTGAAAGTTTTGAAAAATTAAGTTTCTTCATGTTCAAATGGTGTGAATTTACACCTTTTTAATCCCAACAGACACCTTGATTTGTCCTGGATTGATTATAAATAATTGGAAAAGATCAGATTTTTGTTACTTACATTTTCTATTCATCTCCATCAGACACAATCTGATTTCTTCTCAGTTATCACACATTTAAAAAAAACAAAATTACAGAAACTTTTTCTTCCTTTCAAAACCACCAACAGACATATTAATTCATCCTAACATCATTATAAATAATTTGAGAAGATCAGATTTCCATACTTTGCATCTCTATCAGACCATTCTGATTTCTTCTCAATTATTTCGAACCTTTTCCAAACAGTTACAGACACATGTTTCTTTATTCACCAAACATGATGAAGGAATGTATAGTTTCTGAGTTTGGAGAACCATTTCCTATTTCTAATCATGATGAAGGAATATATATGTTAGGAGACATATTTTAAGGCAACACCATTCATTCCTCAAAACTCTTAATGGAGGGATTAGTTGCCACTTCATGTTCCATGGACAGACAAATTGGATACGAGAATGTAATATGTGAAATTATTTTAGGAACCAAACACATTATTTCGGTTCCATGGACTGATAAAGAACCATTCCCTATCCTTGACTATGAATTCTTGAGGGATTTGTCACGAGAATTTTCCGAGTTGGCCCACGATTTCTTTCTGCGGAAGAAAGACAGATCTTCGTGCAAGCGATGATTGATCGTTATATGGGCTATGCGTATCCCAATTCAAAGGGATGAGAATTTAGTTTAATTTTTTTTGTTCTGTTTGATTTTGCATTGAATGTATAGTTTGTACATAGGTTCGTTTTCATTTTTCTATATGTATGTTCTTTGTGTTCTTATGTATATGTGTTTTTCTAATTTTAATAAAACAATCAAGTTTGATTCTTTGATTCTTTTTGCTTAATATATGTTAACCAAACAAGTTATACGAATATGATGAGGGCATCTTATCCCTGGACGCGGGGCATGAGAGAGGACACGCGAGGCGTGAATCCGGAGCCAAGAGAAAGGAGGAAACCACGTGGGAAAAGGGGTCTCTTAGGCACTCCACGCGGGGCGTGTTGTCCAGCACGCGGGGCGTGTTGTCCAGCACGCGGGGCGTGTTGTCCAGCACGCGGGGCGTGGATCGAACCTTCAAAGAGAACCAGTTCCAGGAGCTCATGTACGCGGGGCGTGCCTCCTCATACGCAGGGCGTAGGACGTGACACGCGGGGCGTGTTTCAGCTGAAGAATACTTCCTTCCCAAGTTCTCCATACTTGGGACCACTCCCTATTTACAACTCTACCACTCCTTATTTACAAGCATGCCACCCCTTTATCATTAACCCTATTTTACCCTTTAGATTTGTATTTTAATTAGCTAGATAATTTACCCTTTTGTAATTTGGCAATTAGGTTTTTGAGATGATATAAATTCATCTCTTTCTCATTGTAATAGGAAAACTTTTATGAAATACAATTTATCATCTTCTTCCTTGTGAAGTTTGTTAAGGTTTTATCCTTCAACAATGGGGATTTCACTATTCCTATGGATTTAGTCCATGAATTGGGATCCACTCCTTCTAGTTTAGCTAGATAAGTTGTTAGCCTTTATGAGTTTACGGTTTAAAACTCTCAGTGGATTCCCGCTCCATCATTTGGTATCAGAGCCAATCGTTTTCCTTGAACGGAGACTTCTTTCGACTATGGTTCAACCGAGTTTGTCACCAGCCTTAAAGGAACGCGTTAGAGCCGGGATGAAGAAGACGGAGCTCCTATGTGAAGAAATACTAAGAAAGCTAAATGAGGACTTGGAGCATAGCGAGATGAGGAGGCTCCAATGGGCAACCACTATTTTTCCTCCTAAGGATCCATCACCAATCCTTTCTCCATCACACATGGTAGAGGTAAATCCAAAACTTTCAACTCTTGATGTAGAAGTTGTGGGGGTGCCTATTATTAGTGAGGATTTGGTTGTTTGTGATGATGAAGTGGATTTAGATTCTTCTTGTGAGTTTATTGATAATGAAATTGTGGAGAAAGATTTAAATTCATTTGTGGATGAGGAGGAAGGGATGGTTGTATGTGAAAACATGGGGGAGGTTGACTTTGTGTGTGCTAAGAATGAGAAAACCCATGTGGCAAGGGATGCTCCTTTTGTGTTTGATAAAATGCCCCTTGGACATAACTTCATTGATGTGCTTGAGGGAAGTGAGGGCATTGATGTGGAGGCTGATGGCTATGGTGATGGGAGAGATGTTGGTGGTTCTACCATGTTGGGTGGTAGTATGTCTTTTGAGTCAAGCGGCTTAGCACGTGGGATAGTCGGCTTGAGCCATAGAGAGAGGCACGTGGGAACGATAGGTCGTGGGAAGAGAGCGGATTGTGGATGAAGAGGGAAGTGAAATAGTGTATGGTCAAGAAGAAGATGAGCTTAGAAAGGAGATTGATGGAGAAGGAAACTTCGACATTGAACTCGTCAATGATGATGAACTTGACTATTGTGATCGAGAGTTCCGGAAGGGAATGGAGGAAAGTGGAGATGTGGGACCAACGTCTGAAGATGGGAAGTATGTATCTTTCAACGGACAACCACGGGGCATTCTACCTTTGGGGAAGATACCACGTGACATTGCATGGGATCCCAGAGGTCGTATGCTATGTCTTCCTTATGATCGCTTGAGCTTCAAGGGAACGGATAAAGAGTACGTTGTGACGCCTCTAGGAAGGAATGAGATTCCTAGCATGTGCACATTAGGAATGAGCCGAGCCTCCCACTTGGTAAATTCGGAACTTGTTATTTTGTTCTTGATTGAGATGCATGTGTTGGGATATATGTTGTGTTTGTTGAGGGAACGACAACCCTATGAGGAGTCAATGGGGCGTGATCTTATGGTGAAGAGAGTGAGCTTCATAGAATATTTGGTGAACGGGAATGGCCGACCGGATAATGTTGAGAAAATGGGAGGAGCTCAAGAATGGCGAGATAGTGGCCAAGTTAGTGAAGGGGCGACTCGAGAAGCCGCGAGATTGTTAGCCCAAGAAAAAGAAAGAATTGATATGAGTGTTCTTGGGATCACTACAAAATGGGTTGACAAGTGTCGTCGGGACATCCCATTTGATGTCGGCTATGAGCGGAGTAAAGTTGTGTTCCATGTCCGTGTTCGTGAAGCGGGGGAAGAGGAGACCCAGGGTTGGTCGGTTCGACGTGTCGTGGAAGTGTGGAGAAGCTTCCAAGACATTATGGAGGATTGGGTTGATCAACTCCGTCGAGATATTCCGTTCGATGTCGGTCGGAGATTGTGGCGAGTATTATGGGGAATGAGCACTGGGGACAATACACGAGTTGAGGTGTGGGAAGAGTTCATACAGAGGAGGAGAGGCTGACAATGTATAGAGTGGCTAACACCTACCGAGCACAATTCTTATTCTATAGTTGAGTTGGGGGCCAACTCTTTTGAAGAAGAGGAGAATGATGAGGGCATATTATCCCTGGACGCGGGGCGTGAGAGAGGACACGCGGGGCGTGAATCCGGAGCCAAGAGAAAGGAGGAAACCACGTGGGAAAAGGGGTCTCTTAGGCACTCCACGCGGGGCGTGTTGTCCAGCACGCGGGGCGTGGATCGAACCTTCAAAGAGAACCAGTTCCAGGAGCTCATGTACGCGGGGCGTGCCTCCTCATACGCGGGGCGTAGGACGTGACACGCGGGGCGTGTTTCAGCTGAAGAATACTTCCTCCCCAAGTTCTCCATACTTGGGACCACTCCCTATTTACAACTCTACCACTCCTTATTTACAAACATGCCACCCCTTTACCATTAACCCTATTTTACCCTTTAGATTTGTATTTTAATTAGCTAGATAATTTACCCTTTTGTAATTTGGCAATTAGGTTTTTGAGATGATATAAATTCATCTATTTCTCATTGTAATAGGAAAACTTTTATGAAATACAATTTATCATCTTCTTCCTTGTGAAGTTTGTTAAGGTTTTATCCTTCAACAATGGGGATTTCACTATTCCTATGGATTTAGTCCATGAATTGGGATCCACTCCTTCTAGTTTAGCTAGATAAGTTGTTAGCCTTTGTGAGTTTACGGTTTAAAACTCTCAGTGGATTCCGCGCTGCATCAGAATACATCCAAATCTAAGTTTAAATGAAACAGTCTAACTGTTAACATGAATCTGTAATTATTTTTCATGAATCTGTATCCATTTCAGAAATGTTTCTGAACATCTGACTTTACATACTAATAAGTTATAATCATTAATATTGAACAAGTTCATGAACATTCATTTTATATGATAATTCTAAGTTCTATTATGTCCATATGTTTTTCAATTTTGATAGCATATCAACTTTGATTCTTTGGTTATTTTTTTTAGTATATGTTAACTATGCAGGTTATTAAAATGAATCTGTATATAATATTAAAATGTATCAGTATAAACTTCAAACATAAATGTGTATATGATGTTTAAGTGAATCTGTATATCATTTCATTAATCTGCATAAGTTTCAATGTTTCAGATTTAATATGAATACGTGATTAATAATTTGATTTGTTTAATTTTCATTTGATTTGTTTAATTTTCATTTGTTTGTTTTTGTATATAGGATCGTTTTTAATTTTTCTAGTACATATGTTCTTGTTCATTTATGTACACATGTGTTATGCAATAAAACTTCATTTGATTTCATACTTTTAATTTTTCATTTATGTCTGTTCAGATTTCTACACTATTATCACATGGATCTGTATGAATCACTTTAATGCTAATAAGTTATGATCATTATTCACTATTGAACATGATAATAAATTTTCATTTTCGTGCAACCATTGAGTTTAATTTTAAATATGAAATTATGAACTTATATCGTGTTGACTATTATATATATCCGTATGAACTTCTTAAAATAAAACATACAATTTTTCATATGAATCTGTATCAATTCGAATAAGGTTAATGATTAAGGTTAAATGTTTCATTATCTGAATGCTTATTTAATTTGAATAAAGCTCATGTTTAAGTTTTAAGTATGAATAAATACCTACATGAACTTACGTTCATTATTTTTTTTAGAAGAACTCTAATTAGGAATTTACTGTCTCATTACTAAAAATTTAATAAGGATAAACCCTTGGTTTTCCTTGCCTTTAATGTTTTTCAATTAAGTTCTTAAGTGCAAGTACAGTTTATATTAAGTTTAGGAGACAATTAATCAATTAAATCACACAAACCTTGTCAAAATGCACCTAAACAGACGTCTATGACCAATTCTCTACCGAGAATTTATTATTCTCGATAAGTCCAGCGAAAACAGGCCGAAATCAGAGTGAAAAATTCTCTGAATTTCGCGTGCCGCGACCGCGGCTAGGCAATTCTCGGTCGCGACACGCGACCTGTAGGCGGGGTACTTTTTACCAATTTTTACTTCTCCAAAATACATCTTTCCCAAACACCACATCCATAACCTAACCCTTTTTACACACAATGCCTAAACATCAGTAGGTTACTAACCAGGTTTCCTCTACCTCTAATAAATTGTTTAAATGTTGAATATGGATCCATTCAACATTATTTCAGATGGGGTTGGGCACATGGTACAAGCACTATTATGGACATAGTGCCTAGTGAAACAGATATTCTTGTATTGGTTACTCTTTCCCATGCTCCAACGGAATGAGAGGATTATATTTAGGGATTTCAGTTAAATTTATGAAGTTGGGGATAACGAGATGAGTATTTAGTTTGCATAGCATCCAAAACAATTTATTGTTAAGCCATCAATTTTCAAACCAATCCGGTTTGAACATATTTTGCCTAGTTTAGATGAATTTACTTCCTAGTACACTTTTAGCAAGCTCATTAAGGATAATAGTAATTTTTATTTTCAATAAATTTTTATCCTATTTTCTTTTTGGGCATATTAAAAAGGGTAAAGGATTTGAAGTCAAGATTTATTTGTTTATTCTGGATTACATCTTCAAGGATTTCGTGTCCTTTGATTATGGGTATTGTTTTGGATGCTACGAGTATTATGGAATTCGATGTTGGTACATCAAGTTCACATGGTAATAGTATTAAAGAGGATAGTAATACGAAGACACATTTTTGTGAGGATGCCGATATGCATTATGATGATGAAGAAGAAGGTGAGAAGGATGAGCATGTTGATGCCTAAACACAAGCACAAGGACATGTTGGTGATGAGCACAGTGTTGATCAAGTTCATTTGCGAACAAATTTTGAACCATATGAATGCACCAAACCGTTAAATGAATTTACGGTTAGATGATATTATTGCAAACAATCAAAAGATGAGTTCAGGAATTTCCGCGGTGGATGCAAATATACATACTTTGCGGAGCGAGCACACGTCAACCATGACGCCGGTTATTATCATTTTTTCGTCGTCAAGACGTTATGACCACACCGTCTCCACCGGGTTCACCTTCACAAGAATAGGTTTTATCTTATTTTTTCTCAACTCATTTATTTATATGTTATTTTTGATTAAGTTTGGTCCACTTCCAATTTTTATTTATGTTGGCAACAATCCATTTCGTATTTATCTATTTTCGTACAATTTTGCTTTATTTCGTACAATTTTTCGTATTTTATCAATTTTTGTACCAATGAGGACATGGTCCAATTTAAGTGTGGGAGGAGATATTGCATATATCATTTTATTTTTAGTACGAATAAATGCAACGAGCAATTTTTAAGCAACATTTATTAATGCAACACTTGTTTTATGCAAATGCAACATATATTGCAACACAATGTATTTAACACTATTTTTTATTAAGTTAACATTTTCATATGTTTATAAATTAATCATAAGTTAATATGATTATATTTAGGTTATCATTATCGTTAGAAATAATATTTCTATACGGGTAATATTTTTCAAATTTTTCACAAATCTCCGATACGATTTTAAGTAAAATTGTCTCGAGTGAATGTATTTAATTAATAAATTCTTTATTTTCAATCTCTATTTTATATCATGCAATTCATGATACAATAAATCTTATTTTAATTTTCAATTAGGTTTATAGGCATTAAATTGAACTAACAATTTTTTAGCTCGGTTTGATTTCGTCTTACATTAACACCAATTGAAGTTTTTAAGGAAACTTTAGCCATGATACATGTTGAATTTTAAGTCAATAGAGGATGAATGTGCTATCTTTCTTTTTCCCAAGTTACAATTTCATGTTTCATATTAATTAATCAATTAGTTGAATTCTTAACTTTTGGCCACGATTGAGACCAACCTTATCACAATCGAGGTATGAAAGGGAAGAAAATTAAGTACCGTTTACTTTTGGCCACGGTTGCGACCACCCTTATCACAATCGAGGTATGGAAGGAACGTTTAAAGCAAAAATTATAAGCGTGTATAAGTTTAAAGTAACGATTGCGTCCACCCATGGCATGGTCGGTACCTCTTAAGCGAACACAAAGCAATAAAATAAAAATATGTATAAAGTTACGATCAAGACCACCCTTATCTTGAGCGTAACTAAGCAAATAATTGACCCAAGTACTTATTTAATATATTTCATATATTAGTTTAGGTTTGGGAAAGGAAATTTTGTGCATTGAAATGCCTTGAGACGAAAGATTCAATAACATGCGTGCTTATATCGTCCCGAATACTTCAATTCAAAATTGAAAATACAAGACGAATGATATATCGTATTTCTACTAAGTTAGTTTGATATTTTGCGTATAAATTTGCCTTGCGAAGCTAGTCTTTTCGGCTTAACTAATTTAAAAGGTAATGCCAAGATATATGTTTTATTTTCATAAAGAGATTAGTTAAAGAATAAATTCAGTGAAATTTTGCTCGGGACTAGCAAAAGATTAAGTGTGGAGATTTGTTAAGCCCAAAATATACCTAAAATATCATCAATAATTACATCAGTTTTGCTACGAATTTATGCTATTTATAACTGTTTAGAAAGCTTTTACTCTCGAATATGTTTCTTTCTTGTAAGGTACATAAATATTTGGTAAAATCCAAATAGGAACGAAAAGAGCTCAAAAACAGAAGAAAAACCCTACAAAAGGAGTCGAAGACGACAGAAATTAATAACGCCAAATCGAGGACGCGAACGAAAGCAGAAGAGCCGAAAAATGTTCCGTGCCACGACCGCGACCCCCACATTCACGGTCGCGACACGCGTTCCTCAGTTTCTCCTTCCCTTCCGTTTGAAGACCAATTGATGCTCCCCCATTCTCGGTAGAGAATTTAATATTCTCGGTACGAGCAGGAGTTTGTAGAGGCCTAGTTACACACTTTCATTTTCGATGAAACACGATCGTTCGGGTGGATAAAGACGTCCTTTCACAATGGATACGTCTTTTCACAACGGACACGACACTTCAATCACGACTCTTCAACATCTATAAATAAAGAGTTGATTGAGAGTTGGATGAATAATGAGAGAGTTAGATTTTAAGATTAGTGCAAGAGTTATGCAAAAACTCTGACTCAGAAATGAGTCAGAGATTAGAAAGTTCGATTCTGTAAAAAGCAATATGATGTACACACATTGTTTATTCAATAATAACAAGTTTAGTAGCGTTTAGACATTGTTCCAGTTTAGTTTTCATTTTGGTAGTAGACCAACCCAGTCTCTATTACGAAGATTCAACGAGAAGATTGAGTAGAGGATCCGCCCCTGAGCCTGACAAACTCTAACGAAACCTAAAGAAAGGATTGACAACCCGTTCACTTACAAGTCGTCGAATGTTTCCATGCTCCATGTTCTCTGTAAACTTGTATCAATTTATATTTCATCTAATAAAGTCCGTTCTATTCGATAGATTTTTATGCAGCACTTATGGTAACCAATCCACTAAAGTGACTGCTGGTGTTTTCATTAAAACGTATTTAATCCAAAATCTTTACAAGGAAACTTTGTTGAACACTTAGGCAAATTATTATCTCGAAAGAGTTTTAATTTGATTAAGGGCAATTATCCCGGAAGGGTTTTGTCATGTTCAAAGCCAATTAATTAGAGGTTCCGTCATTTATTTCATCTTTATAATTCGTACAAAGTTTAAAGTTGTTTTCTTTGCTTAATGCAAACAAATACATTTGTTTACTTTTCTAAAAAGTACTAAACATCCCTATCTTGTAAATTCATTCTTAAATCAGAATATTTTCTAACGTTTTCATATTCTAACCTAATTCTCATTCTAGCAATTTCAAAACCAAAACCGATTAAACGATTTTCCATATTATAAACCTTAAAGTAAATTTAACCGATTGTAAATAAGTTTTGTTTGAAAAACGTTCCCTGTGGGATCGATATCTTTTATTACTACAAGCGTATACCGTGCACTTGCGAAAATCGCTCAACAGTTAACATATGACCTGTATGATTATTACACTGCTGAAGAAAAAACTGCCAAAGAAATTTGGGAAGCTCTGCAGAGGAAATATGACATAGAGGAGGCTGGGTCGAAAAAATATGTTGTCAGCCGCTACCTCAAATTTCAGATGACGGATGACAAATCAATGGAGTTTCAATCTCATGAATTGCAAAAAATAGCACATGAAATCATTTCAGAAGGTATGCCTCTAAATGATCAATTTCAAGTTGATGTCATTATTGACAAATTGCCTCCTTCGTGGAAAGATTTTAAAAATGTTTTGAGGCACAAAACAAAAGAATTTTCGATGGAAAGTCTGATTACACGCCTCCGAATTAAGGAGGAAGCTCGAAAACAAGATTTAAAAGAAGTGCTTATTGTTTCTAATAACACTAAAAGATCCACTGCGGTTCTGAAACCCACTCAAAAGAATTTTAAGAATTAAAACCGCAAACCAATCCAAAATTGCAACACCCGAGTTAATTTGAATTGGAACCTTCAAAGGAACCAAAATAGGCCATAGCAACAGCCACCTAGAAATGATGCTGCTTTTCTATGCTTTAATTGTGGAAAACCAGGTCATATGATACGAAAGTGCAGGAACAGGCCAAACACTACTCCTAGTGTTAACTTGACTGGAGAGCAACATAATTTTGTTGCTATGATTTCTAAGATCAACCTCATGTTGGAAATTAGGCTAAGGTATATCAGCGGAAATATAAACTTTTTAACCTATTTCCATTTAACCACAAGATCCGTTAACCGTTATTTCATATAAAGAAGGATAAGAAGAAATACCTTTTAGAAGTTCTATCTACCGTTGCAAACGAAGTGCCCACAACTTAAAAAGAGATAGAAACTGTCTACCAATCTGCCCCTATCCGAAACAGACATTCCAGACCTCCGAACGACAATCCCTTCGGTGGAAACGTGGAAGAATATGTCTATAAGCTCCTGTCCAAAAATCGCGACGATCCGACGGTTCAATCTCCGGGAATCCGTGAAATCGTGAACTGACCTGATGTAGGAGTAGTAAAACGAATTTCTCCCATTTTGTTTGTTTTTCTTCTCCGAGTTCCCAAACACGAAATAAAATACGGGAAGATTAATTTAGTATCAACCGTTGAATAGCAACCAAAGTATATTGCCTCTAACTAATCAACACAAGATCAAGGATAAAAGAAATAGATGAAAATCAATTGATCAAACGAAGCCGTAGAGAAATCTCGTCCTCGAACTAGGGGTGTCGAATTTTCTCTCTCTTGGACTAGGTGAATTTCGAAAATCACAAGTAGGGTATGGCTTGCTTGGATCTCGAAAATCTCAAGGGAAGGGTGTTGGTCCCTTGTAAGGTTGCAAATATAGTTCCAAGGGGGGGTTAGGAACTATTTTACATTTTTAAAATAATTTGGGCAGATTTCTTTTCTTTAAGAAAAGTTTATAAAACAGCGGCACTTAACACTCAGCAAGACACTGGCTTAGTCAACTAGTGACTAGGACAGCTTCGTTGCTTAGGTCAGGAAATAGCACTTAGAGTCTATTCCTGAACTTGCTCGTTTGTAGCGCACAACTCAGCTTGACCTCTTTTACTTGGTCAGTTTTAGTTTGTTTTAAGCAAGCAATATGAATAAGGAGTTAAGGTTTAGAAAAACTTCACTCAGCAGATTTATCCAGGTTCGGCTTCTTCTAAGCCTACGTCCTGTCCCCGGAACACCTCCGAGATTTCAAATCCTCTACTGAGCTCTTTAAAGGTAGAGCCTCAAACCTTTTACAATATCAGCAATTGAGTATGACAAGAGTACCTTCCTCTATACTTCTACTCAATCCTAATCTCTCCTTTTACAATATCAGCAATTGAGTATGACAAGAGTACCTTCCTCTATACTTCTACTCAATCCTAATCTCTCCGCTGAGTACTTAAAACCGAGTACTCAGCCTCTCCTTTCTACTTCTAGAAATGATAAAGATTTTGTCCTAAACAACAATTTCTAGAACACCTTAGATGATTGAAAAACAATCACTCTAGACTTTTACACAGATATGAAAATGTAGTGTAAGAATTTTGCTTTGCTTCTTGCTTGCAGAACTTGTAGAGATTTGGACAGCGTAATGGCTTGATCAAGTTCTGTGTATTGTGAAGCTTGTGATGGCACTATTTATAGAGACGTCTGGTCATTCGGTCATTTTGAATTTCGAAATAACCGTTGGAGGGAAACGGCTATATGTCGTTGTCATCCTGACTTGCACAGAGCTCTTGGCCAATCACAATCGTGTATCTTCTGTCCTCGGTCAGCACAGCAGATGTTCTCTCCTTTTATGGTAAAGTCAACTGGACAGCATACTGTGTCGTCTGAACTTTGCTAAAAGAAGAAACACTTTGTCTGGAAGTTTTCCTCTGCCGGTCTGCTGTCTTGTACGCTTTGTCGAGACTACTCAGCAGCTTCATTGTGAAGTTGTTCCTGAAGGTCTTCTAGATCCTTCCGTTTGCTGAGTTGCGTTTTTATCCAAAACGACAACATCTTGACATACGCGGGCCGAGTGTACTGAGTTGTTTGACTTGGGCCTTGGCTTCCATATAGGGCTTGGGCCTTATGATCTTTATGTCTTATAATAAATTATAAACTCAACATTGAACAAACACATTAGTAACACTAAATCAAAGCATTTAAACTTAGTGTGTTATAGAATATTTATTTTCACTTAATTAATTTTGTCAAATCAAAATCCTGTGGAAAGGTGTTTCAACAAACTCCTCCATTTTGATGTTGGCAAAACTATTCAGCGAGGAACTCAATATGAGCTCCCCCATGATAGTTGACCTAGTATGATTTAGCAAACTCCCCCGTAAGGGTAGAGCTACTGACTTAGTTTTACTCAAAACATTTAAAGGTTTAAATGAGTAAGTCTAAGGTCAGTTTTCAGATATAGGTCAGCTATATCAACATATTCTATTTACTCAGTATTAAGCGGAAGGTTTAGTCATATAGAGCGCGCTGAGTAATTTGTTGTTCAATGAGTTCTTATCAGAATGTTTTATAAACACATAGGTCAATGTCAAACATGTTATCAGCATATCATTTAGTCAATAAATGTTACAAGTATTAAACATAGCTGATTTAATTGAAGATACATAATGACTCAGTACTTAATAACATATATCATAACTCAGGATTTGAATAAGAGATGCAAATATGATATATAGATAGAAGTCAGTAATTACACAGCAAAATTTTTTATAGATAAGGCAAATAGAATTAGATTACAAGTGACTCAGTCTAAAACTGGGCTAGCCTATCTATTTCTTTTTCTTGTGTTGCGATGACTGACTTCGCTCATGCTGAGCTCTAGCTGCATGTTCTTTCTCCCCCGTTTTGTCAACTTCAGGGAGTCTGAAAGCATCAGTTAATACAGCGCGAGTCAGTTCTTGGGATAGCTCCTTAAGCTTCTCAGCGCTTTCATTTACGCCATCAAAAATGGCAACTCCATCAACTGATACCTCATCGGGTACTTTGAGATCAGCAGCACTGAGCATATTTACACTGAACGCTTGAGCTTTGCCTTGCCAGATAAGAGCTTCAGTAAGGCCAGCAAAGATTTGGTGGAAGGTTTTTAAGAGAGCTGTGTCGTAATACTGACGTTGAATGTTGTTATGACGAATGTGGTTGAAAGTTTATTGTGCGAGAGTCATCATCTCGTTCTACTTCATTGCGTCAGTATCCATCTCTTGCTTATTCAGATTAAGCAACCTTATAGCCTCACCAATTTGCTCTACTGAGCACTGACTGTACGACACCATTTGCTCGTTGGTCTTAAGTTGCTCAGTATGAAGCTGAGCAAAGAGCATTTTGATTTCAGATGAAGTGGCATAGTCAGTGTTCACAGCTGACAATTTCTGGACTTGTTGATGGAGAGAGTTCAGGTGTTGCACGGTTGTCAGCTGGATCTCAGCCAACTTGGCAATTGAATCCTGCTTAGCTTGCTGTGCTTGGAAGGATATGACGACATTTAGCAGATCCTTGAGTCCCTTAACTTCAGTGAGAAGCTGAGTGACTTGGGAGAGCTGGGTGGTCTCAAGAATTGAAGATCCAGTAACAGGAGAAGTGGAATGTTGAAGGTCTCTGATTAATGCTTGCACTGAGTCAATGATCTTTTTGCCGGACTCAGTGGCATTCAGATGGCTTTGTGAACCTTCAGGGACATCAGTATGACCGGAAGGAGGAGGAGTGAAAGGAGTAACCTGGTCAGTGACTGGAATAGTATGCTTAATCTGCACTTGAGTTGTAGGAATAGTTGATTGATCGGCAGAGAGTTGAGTCATTGTAATGCGAATACTGTCTGTGCTGACGGCAGAGGTGTGTGGAGTCAGCACCATGCTTGAGGAAATAGCATGAACAGTAGATGGCTCAACCTGACTGGTTGATGTTGCAGAAGCATTGGGGTCGGCATGTTCCTGTTGAGAAGAAACAGAGGCTTGTTTTTCTAATGGCGCCGATGTAGTGGAAGTGGATTGGCGTTTGAAAAACTTAAGTTTGACGGTAGAAGGGTCCTTAGTTGTCTTTGAGACGACAAAGTCAGGAAGAGTTGGTAGGTGCACAGGAGGTTCACTGACTAGCTGCTCACTGGCCTTGACCAACTTTCGCCTTCTACGAGGTGGAGTGACAGTATGATCAGGTTCTCCTGAGTGAGAAGGGGAAGATTCTTGTTGCTCAGTATGAGGCTGGTCAGCTTGCTCTTCAGCTGGATCAACAGTGTGTTGGTCGAGTACTTGTTCAACTCCAGCGGCCAACTCAGTATCGGCATGCTCAACCTTAATCTCACTGGTCGTTTCCTCAGAGTCCTCAGCGTCATCCTGACCGCTGGCTTCTTCTTCTTCTTCGGTACTGTCACCGTCAAGTTCTTCCTCAACTTGAGAGATGAAGTGATCATCTAGTTGTACCTCATGTTCATCATGCTCAGCTTCTGTACTTTGACACTGGGTGAAGTGAGAGTCACCCGGTACAACGAAGTCTGTAGGTATGGCGTTCAGTGGAGTCAGTGTTGAAGACTTCTGCTTCTTCTGAGGTTGCTCCATAGCTTCCTCAGTTCCAGGCTCACCTTGCCTGCTTCTTTTCTCAGCTGACTTACCAGCTGACTTCTACCTCTTTGCTGGAGACTCAACGTTTTTGGAAGGAGTCTCAGCAGTTTTCCTCTTGCGGGAAGCTGGGGCCTTAGTCCTTCACCCTTTCTTTGGCTCAGCAGTTTCCTCAGCTTGGCCAGCAGCAGCAGTTTTACCTTTCTTCAAGGGCTGTCCAAACTTTAAGGCTCTCAGCGAGGAAGCTGTGATCTCAATTCCTCGAGTCTTCTCCTCACCTTCGAGATCAACCTTATGGTCAATGAGGATTCTAGTGATGAGTGATCCAAGCCGCATTGTGCCAGTGCTTCGAAGGAAACCAGCAAAAAGAAAGACTGGCATGTTGATGGGGGTGTATGTCAGCATATGCCAGATAAAGCATTGCTCGAAATTGGTTGCTGATGTAGTGCAGTTGATCTTCGGGTAGATGAAATAGGTCAGCAAGTAATGAGCCATCTTCTGGTGCTGTCCCATTGAAGATGCTGAGATCTCGCCTGAGTGACCCTCAGGTTTGCAGAAAGTATGGACGTAGTCGGTCTTGTCCTGATCTCCAGACTTCCTCAGCCTCACTCCCTCAGTTTTAAGTTGGAGGAGATTTCCCAAGTACAGAGGGTTGATGAAGATCGTCTTTCCTTTTACTTTAGTGCTTAGATAGTCAGGGGAGTCATTGGCAACCATGAGATTGTGGTAAAACTCCCTTACCAGGTCAGGATACGTTTCATCTCTGACGGAGAACAACCCAGTCCATTCGTTCTTTGCAATCCATTCGGCAAACGGTTGTTCATGTTGGATGAAATGCTCAGAAACCCATCTGGAGGGCTCAACTTTCCATTCGTGGACATTGTAAAAAACCTTGGAGTAGGTCCTGACCTTTACGGGTTTTCCCTGACCAGAGGTTTGGCCAGCTTGTCCTTTGCTCGGCGTAGGAGGATTTCCAGTAGGTTCATCGGAGCTAGTCTTTTGGTGGCCGGCACCGGAGACGTTGTAGGAAATCTTAGTCATTTTCAAGGATGGGGAAGGTTTTTTTTTAGAAGGATTTTGAGAGAGAAAGATTTTCTTTGCCTTAGAATTTGATTAAGCGTAAAGAATAAAAAATGGGGAATTACCCATTATTTATAGAAGAAATGAGCGGTGTGGATTTAATCAAATCCATGTGTCAGTTTTGCCTCGGGATTATGTACCGACAAAGATCCTGGCATTTATGACACATACGGCGAATACGTCATCCTAGGGCTATACGCGTGCTATTGCATTCATTCTAACGGATCTAACACTCAGCGTGTAGAATACTAAGCGTTTGATATTCTGAGTGGTCAGCATTGCATAAAGGGATGATTTTTAAGTTTAAGTTTAAACTAATTTACTCACTATGCAAGTTTACTCAGTATTTGATGTTCAGTCAGTTTCGATGAGTTACTCAGCAAACAATCAATCATTCAGCATAGTAATTCACTCAGCATTCATATTCATTTAGCACAGGAATTTACTGAAGAGGATTAAACATACCAATTTCTTCTCTCAGTATGCTGAACTGCTCACGGGCCAGTGGCTTCGTGAAGATATCCGCCAGCTTCTTGCTGACTGTAGCCCTGAGCTACAAGCCTTGCTTTGTTTCTGACTACGTTTCCTTGTTCGTCCATCTTGTTCCTGAAGGCCCATCTTGTTCCGATGGTCTTTTGACTCTTTGGATGAGGCACTAACTCCCATACATCATTTCTTCGAAATTGATCGAGCTCCTCTTGCATTGCGTTCATCCAGAATTCATAGTACTCAGCTTCAACGAAATTCTTCGGTTCTTGTACTGAGACGAAAGCAACATTGCTGAGGTATTTCCTGAGTTGATTCCTCGTCATCAGGGTATTCCCAGCAGAATCAAGGATTGCACTTTCGGAGTGTCCTTTAGGAATCCTTATTTCTTTGGGTAGATTCATGTCTTGTGTTGTTCCTGTTTCAACAATCTCTGCAGAAGTAGATGGGTCAGTAAAAGTAATCTTAGGTTCACTCTTACTCTTGGTCAGCCTTTTCGTGAATGACTCAGTAGCTGGTTCTGAGTCAGCGATGGTTACTGAGTTTGGATCATCTTCGGTCAGCGGCTGGTATCTACCTGCAGGGTCAGTTTCATCGAACTCTACATGTATTGACTCTTCTAAAACTTGAGTTCGCTTATTAAAAACTCTGTATGCTTTACTGTTTGTTGAGTAGCCTAGAAAGATAGCCTCATCAGCTTTTGAATCAAATTTGGCTAAGCTATCTTTGGTATTTAAAATAAAACACCTACAGCCAAAGGCACGAAGGTATCCAATGTTGGGCTTTCGTCCTTTCCAAAGTTCATAGGGGGTTTTCTTGAGTATAGGTCTAACTAGAGCCCTATTAAGAATGTAGCATGCTGTGTTAACAGCCTCACCCCAAAAATACTTTGGAAGCCTATGCTCATCCAGCATTGTCCTGACAATCTCAACCAGAGTTCTGTTCTTCCTTTCAACAACCCCATTTTGCTGAGGCGTTCTAGGAGCAGAGAAATTGTGGTCAATGCCGCTGGCTTCACAGAATTCAACAAACTTCTGGTTCTTGAATTCTCCACCGTTATCACTACGGATATGAGCTAATTTTAGGTCTTTCTCATTTTCAATTTTTCTTACCAAGTTTGAAAATGTCTCAAAAGTCTCATCCTTACTGGTCAGCAGGATAACCCATGTGTACCGAGAGAAATCATCTACAATAACCAAGGAAAACCTTCTTCCACCCAGACTCAACGGCTGGACTGGACCAAAGAGATCCAAGTGTAGCATTTCTAACGGACGCTTAGTTGAGACAATGTTTTTACTTTGAAAAGATTGCTTGGTTTGTTTTCCAGCTTGGCAGGCATGGCATAATTGATCTTTTTGAAATTTAAGTTCAGGCAGTCCCTCAACCAATTGCTTTCTTGCTAATTTGGCCAGGAGGTCCATGCTTACATGACCAAGTCTCCGGTGCCATAGCCAGGAATTTTCTTCCTTTGTGACTAAGCATACAGTTTTTGAAAACTTCTTTTCGAGGTTTAGCATAAAGACATTGTCTATCCGAGGGGCAGTTAAGATTAACTCATTAGTTTTACCCTCGTATATTTTACATCCAGTAGCATCAAATATAACTTTTCTCCCATTGTCACATAGTTGAGCTACGCTGAGTAAGTTATATTTGAGTCCGCTGACTAGGGAGACAGATTCAATAGTAGGGTTACCTCCGACGGTTCCTGAGCCTACTATCTTACCCTTCTTGTTGTCTCCAAACTTACACTCCCTCCTCGTTTACGTTCAAACGTGATGAATTGAGTTTCATCACCCGTCATATGCCTTGAGCATGGGCTGTCAATATACCACATTTTTGACTTCTCGGCACATCTCAGGCTTACCTGCATTGTACTCAGTTTCCTTTAGGTACCCAATTCTTTTTGGGTCCTGACTTGTTAGGTTCAACAGGTAAAGCATCATATTTTATTTTGTGGCGACATACATTAATAGTGTGGCCACTTTTTCCACAGAAGTCACAACTGACTTTCTGTTTAGGACTCTTTACTGACTTGTCAGCACCCCAGTGCTGAGCGTGCCAGCACACCTTAGTGGTGTGTCCTAACTTCCCACAAAAGTCACACTGGACTCTTCGCTGGGGATTTCGTCTCTGCTGAGTACCTTGGTACTGAGTACCTTGATACTTAGTTCTCAGAGGAAAATTATTTTTGTTTGGAACCTTTAGTTGGTTCTGAATGGTTGTGACATCCTTCCACAGTTTCTTGGAAACTGACTGGACTTCAGAGATAGACTCATGAATGATTTTCATATTTTCATGCAAAACTGAGTTGTCTTGAAGAAGGTATCTGAGGTCACTCAGTTTGACCTCTTCTACTTCATCACAGCGCCGGCTGAGTGCTTTAATCTTCCTATTACACTTTTTAACAAGTGTATAGAGATCACTCAGGGCGTTACCCATCTCATTTCTGAGTTGAGAGAGAGAGAGATTACCTCATTAGATTGCTATTCATTCTCTGACTCATCAGATTGGTCAGCATGCTCAGAAATGCATGGCTCAGCAAGTTCGTCAGCCATAAAGCATATCTTCGCTGACTCGGTGGCCTCAGTTTCTGTTGATGAAGATTCATCACTGTCACTCCAAGTAGCCACCATTGCCTTCTTCCCACTTTTCTTGTCTTTCCTCAGCGTGGGGCAGTTTGACTTAATATGGCCATCTTGGTGGCACTCAAAGCATGTAATGGGCTTTGAGCTGTCCTTTCTGTATTTGCTGTCGCTTGAGTCAGCCTTATACTTATCAAACTTTTTGTAAGGCTTTTTGGAATATTTGTCGTTCTTCCTGAACAGCCTCTTCATCTTTCTTGTGAACATAGCCATCTCCTCATCATCAGTTGAACTCCCGTCAGTGGAGTCAGCCTTCATGACAAGTGACTTCTGCTTCTTGTCATCAGATTTTTCATTCACCTCAAAGTTCTTCATTGATATCTCATGGGTCAGCAATGAACCGATGAGTTCGTCATATTTGTAGATGGTTAAATCCTGAGCTTCCTCAACTGTTGTCTTCTTTGCTTGCCAGTCTTTTGGAAGACTCCTGAGTATCTTTTTGACTTGTTCTTCCTCAGTGAAGATTTTCCCAAGTCTCTTGAGCTCATTAATGATGTTGGTGAACCTTGCGTTCATGTCTGAAATGCCCTCATCATTGTTCATCTCGAACAGCTCGTACAGTCTCATCTGCTGATTCACCTTGGATTCTTTTACTTTGTTTGTTCCCTCGTAGGTGACTTCCAGCTTTTTCCAGATCTCTTGTGCCGACTCACAACCTGAGATTTTGTTATATTCTGCAGCATCGAGCGCACATTGAAGCATATTGATAGCCGAAGCATGGTTTTGAAGCTTCTTAAGATCATCCTCTGTCCATTCAACCTCAGCTTTAACAACTGACTGGCCAGCAACATCTTTCACAGGTACAAACGGGCCTTGGACTATAGATAGCCAGGCACTCATGTTTGTAGCTTGAATGAAGTTTTTCATCCTATTCTTCCAAAAGGTATAGTTTGACCCGAAGAATAGGGGAGGCCTGGTAATGGACAGCCCCTCAGGTAATATCTGAGTTGTCTGGTTTCCAGGGAGAAACTGAGTGCTGTTTTCGCCCATGGTATGGATCAACTCAAGGTTGTTAGACCTTTAGTAATGAGCTTTTAAGCTCTGATACCACTTGTTGGTCCCTTGTAAGGTTGCAAATATAGTTCCAAGGGGGGGTTAGGAACTATTTTACCTTTTTAAAATAATTTGGGCAGATTTCTTTTCTTTATGAAAAGTTTATAAAACAGCGGCACTTAACACTCAGCAAGACACTGGCTTAGTCAACTAGTGACTAGGACAACTTCGTTGCTTAGGTCAGGAAATAGCACTTAGAGTCTATTCCTGAACCTGCTCGTTTGTAGCGCACAACTCAGCTTGACCTCTTTTACTTGGTCAGTTTTAGTTTGTTTTAAGCAAGCAATATGAATAAGGAGTTAAGGTTTAGAAAAACTTCACTCAGCAGATTTATCCAGGTTTGGCTTCTTCTAAGCCTACGTCCTGTCCCCGGAACACCTCTGAGATTTCAAATCCTCTACTGAGCTCTTTAAAGGTAGAGCCTCAAACCTTTTACAATATCAGCAATTGAGTATGACAAGAGTACCTTCCTCTATACTTCTACTCAATCCTAATCTCCCCTTTTACAATATCAGCAATTGAGTATGACAAGAGTACCTTCCTCTATACTTCTACTCAATCCTAATCTCTCCGCTGAGTACTTAAAACCGAGTACTCAGCCTCTCCTTTCTACTTCTAGAAATGATAAAGATTTTGTCCTAAACAACAATTTCTAGAACACCTTAGATGATTGAAAAACAATCACTCTAGACTTTTACACAGATATGAAAATGTAGTGTAAGAATTTTGCTTTGCTTCTTGCTTGCAGAACTTGTAGAGATTTGGACAGCGTAATGGCTTGATCAAGTTCTGTGTATTGTGAAGCTTGTGATGGCACTATTTATAGAGACGTCTGGTCATTCGGTCATTTTGAATTTCGAAATAACCATTGGAGGGAAACGGCTATATGTCGTTGTCATCCTGACTTGCACAGAGCTCTTGGCCAATCACAATCGTGTATCTTCTGTCCTCGGTCAGCACAGCAGATGGTCTCTCCTTTTATGGTAAAGTCAACTGGACAGCATACTGTGTCGTCTGAACTTTGCTAAAAGAAGAAACACTTTGTCTGGAAGTTTTCCTCTGCCGGTCTGCTGTCTTGTACGCTTTGTCGAGACTACTCAGCAGCTTCATTGTGAAGTTGTTCCTGAAGGTCTTCTAGATCCTTCCGTTTGCTGAGTTGCGTTTTTGTCCAAAACGACAACATCTTGACATACGCGGGCCGAGTGTACTGAGTTGTTTGACTTGGGCCTTGGCTTCCATATAGGGCTTGGGCCTTATGATCTTTATGTCTTATAATAAATTATAAACTCAACATTGAACAAACACATTAGTAACACTAAATCAAAGCATTTAAACTTAGTGTGTTATAGAATATTTATTTTCACTTAATTAATTTTGTCAAATCAAAATCCTGTGGAAAGGTGTTTCAACAAAGGGGTATTTATAATCTCTTGTATCTAATCCCTAGTTAGATAGAATTAGGTTACTGAATAGGAATTCCATTCGGAATAGAATTCCTAATTATTATCTCACTATATATCTAATATATTTATTGGATAATAATAGGAGTATATTAATCTAATTAAAACTCCTAACTTAATTATCTCTTAATTAATTTAATTCATATTCCTAATCTAATTAGGATTAACAAAATCAAATTAATTATTCATGTATATTACTACATGAATTTCGACCCCCTTATGTCCATGGGCCTTATTGGGCTCAATTGGGCTTCTATCAATTAATTAACATCGATCTCTCTTTTAGGTTCCAAGTCTTATGTGTGATCCATTAGGTTCTTATTGCTTCTAGCCGTATGCAACGTTATTAAATTAATTTTCAAAGAATTATATTTAATCTTTGCATAACGGAATGATGTACAGAGTATGTGATTAGCAAGTCCGTAATCATTCCCCCAGAGCTATAAGAAGACAGGTTGATTCTGTTGTTAACCTTTCCGTATTAGTTACAGTATAATTCGATCCTTTATCAACTACATCCTTGAACTGAATCTTATGACTATGGGTGATGTCAAGTCACATATAGCGAGACGTTCGTTTTACTTGTACAGGCCGAGTCAACTCAAAAAGATAGGTTAAGTGAAATCTGTATTTCTTACTCTTAAGCTATCACCTTGCAAGGATTTAGAGTCGAGTCTTCCACAAGCGATCCATGGATGTATCTCCCATTTATCGGGAGTGATAAATGCTCAATCCAATATATAACGACTCCGCAATTACTTCCTGTGATACCCAACGTCTACTGTTCACACCCCAGAGTCATCTCTGTTAAGGATCGTGTTACACCAGAGTCAAAGCATCACATTCCGTAATCCAGAATACCAATTAATATTCCTTTGAGTCTGAGGATTAGTTATACCTATTAATACCAATGAGATGAACATGTGACAAGGATGAATCTACCCATCATGTTATCTCAAATCGGATCCCCAATCCTAATGAACAACGTTTCATCGGATCTATGTAACTGTCCAGATATCTGTATATATGAAGCTTGTGAGATCAGCTTTCTGTCGGACAGAAGACATTGTTACATACAAGTCTCAACAGTTATATATCAATCCCAAACATATCACTTGACTTGGGGTGGTTTTAAGTTTATCAGTTTACTATAAAGTTTTGTCTCACTTCATGCTTGTATGAACACTTTATAATCACTTTAAATAAACTTACGGATTTCCTTTTATTAGACTTTATTTAGTGCTTAAAAGGGATTGCCTTTATATAGTTATAAAACATATATCTCATTAAAGAAATGATATAAAGAACAATTCATTTACATTAAGTTTGTATCCTAGAACAATTGTCTATAGGACACTAAACCCCAACATACTCCCACTTGGACTAAAGCCAATTGTTTCTAAAACTTATCCCAGTAGAAGTTAAATGACGATCATGTATTCTCTGGGTTAAAGGCTTTGTCAACGGATCTGCAACGTTGTCCTCTGTAGGTACTCTTTCTATTCTCACATCTCCTCTAGCCACAATCTCTCTAATGATGTGGTATCGCTTAAGGTAATGCTTGGATGCATTATGAGACCGTGGTTCCTTTGCTTACGCAATGGCTCCATTGTTATCATAGTACATTGTAATGGGATTGACAATGTCAGGCACCACACCTAGTTCTTTAATGAACTTTCTAATCCAAACCGCTTCCTTTGCTGCTTCCGCAGCTGCGATATACTCTGACTCGGTCGTAGAGAAAGCTATGCTTCCCTGCTTGGAACTCTTCCAACTGACCGCGCCCCCATTCAAGATAAACAAATATCCTGTTTGGGATTTATAATCATTCTCATCTGTGAGATGACTTGCGTCTGAAAATCCTTCTATTTTCAGATCACCTTCTCCGTACACTAGGAACATATCTTTAGTTCTTCTCAAGTACTTAAGAATGTTCTTGACGGCAATCCAATGCTCGTCTCCCGGATTCCCTTGGTAACGGCTCGTTACAGATAACGCGAACGCTACGTCGGGTCTAGTGCATAGCATAGCATACATAATCAAACCGATTGCGCTAGCGTACAGGACTGCATCCATGCGTCGTTTATCATCATCGGTTTTAGGACATGGATGATTGTTTAGCTTTACTCCATGTAACATGGGTAAGTTACCTCGTTTCGATTCAAGCATGCTAAACTGATTTAGCACCTTTTCAATGTATGTAGCCTGTGAAAAACCAAGCAGTCTTCTCGATCTATCTCTATAGATCTTTATACCAAGTATATAAGCTGCTTCACCAAAGTCTTTCATTGAGAAGTTACCAGATAACCATACTTTCACTGACTGTAAGAGAGCAACGTCATTTCCCATTAATAATATATCGTTCACATATAGTATGAGAAATGCTATAGAGCTCCCACTTGCTTTCTTGTAAATGCAAGCTTCTTCGCAATTTTGTTCAACACCAAATTGTTTTATGGTTTCGTCAAAACGCTTATTCCAGCTTCTAGATGCTTGCTTGAGTCCATAAATGGATCTCTGAAGTTTTCAAACTTTATTTGCATCCTTCGATATGAAACCTTCAGGCTGCATCATATATACACCCTCAAGCAGGTTTCTGTTTAGGAAAGCTGTTTTCACATCCATTTGCCAAATCTCATAATCGTAGTGAGCGGCAATTGCAAGCATAATTCTGATTGATTTGGATATAGCCACAGGAGAGAAAGTTTCGTCATAATCAATTCCTTGCTTCTGACGATATCCTTTCGCTACTAACCTAGCTTTGTAGGTGCTAACCTTGTTGAAACACCTTTCCACAAGATTTTGATTTGACAAAATCATCCATGATTAAGAGGCAATTAAATTTAAATGCTTTGATTTAATTGTACTAATGTGTTTGTTCAATATTGAGTGCAAAAATATATATATAAAGTTAGACAGGACAAAAGTCAGCTTAAGCCAACCTGAGTAGAACGGAACTCAGCATAAAAGAATAGAAGCTGAGTGGAGTGGAACTCGGCATCAGAAGCTTCCTTCTAAGTTGCCAGAATGAAGCTGACTAAATTAGAAGACTCCTTCAGAATTGAATAAACAGAACGGAGCTGACTAAGAAGGAACTCAGCATGGAAGTTGAACATTCGAAGATAACGAATGAAGCTGAGTGACAGTCAGGACAACATGAAGGATCCGTTCACTAAAGGACAAAGTCTGCCAATCTTCTGCACTAATAATTGAAGCCTCGAAAATACACAGAAGACTAATTCCAAGAAACATGGGTCAATGGATTATTGGTAAAAGGCAACTGGCACAAAAAGACAAGTCTGACGTAAGAAGACAAAACCTGACGCCTGAAGAAAACAGAGGAAGGGAATGGCGGAACAGTCTGAAGCTGACCAAAAGATGTTCCCTAAAAGAGCCGTTTTGGACACAACGGCTAAACCAATTCAAAATGATCCAGGATGAGATTTCCATCTATAAAAGGACAATCAAGAACCTTGGATCATTTGCCGAAGTATCAAAAGAAAAATACAAGAGAGAAAATCTTCAAAGCACTCAAATACAAAAAGATCTTACACCAACATTTCTATTCTCTGTTGATATGCTAGATTGATTGTTTTGTAATCATCTAAGGTGTTCTTTACTTGAAAAAGAACAAGTGTGTAATCAATATGAATATTGAGAGTGTTGAGCTGAGTACTTGGTTGTAAGTATTCAGTGGTAGAAAAATCTAAGTGCTGGGTTGTAGTACTTAGTAGGAGCTGAGTAGACGAATAGAGGACGTACTCTTGCATACTCACTGCCTTGTAAAGGGTTTGTACTCTACCTTGAAAGAGCTCAGTATTGGATTGAAAATCCCAGGAGGAACTGGGGACTGGACGTAGGCAGAGAGGCCGAACCAGGATAAGTCGTGCTGAGTAACTTCTAAACTCTTTCTCTCAATATATATATATATGTGCATGTGTTGCTTGTGAAATTTACTCAGCTTATAAATTGTTAAAACTGAAACTGAGTAAATCTGAGTGCTGAGTTGGAAGCTGAACTTTCAAGTGTCAATTCCCAACTCTCAGGTCAAGCAATCTTAGTCAGCATAGAACTAAAACTGTCTGACTAATCAATCGGTCATGCTGACCAACACGCTGAGTTATCAAACTCTTAAAATAACATTAAGTCAGCATAATTAAAAGCGAAAAAGTTACATTAGTTCCTAACCCCCCCTTGGAACTAATTACTAGGGACCAACAAGTGGTATCAGAGCAAAAAGCTCACTACTCAAAGATCTAACAATCTTGAGCTGATCCCGATAAATGGCTGAAAACAGCACTCGTTTCCTTCCAGGGAACCAAACAACACAGATACTCCCTGAGGGATTATCAATTAGTCGGCCTCCCCTATTCTTTGGATCTAATTACACATTCTGGAAGAATAGGATGAAGAACTTTATTCAAGCCACAAACATGAGTGCATGGCTTGCAATAGTTCAAGGTCCACATATACCTTACAAAACTGTTGATAATGAGAAAGTTATCAAGAGTGAAACTGAGTGGACAGAGGATGACCTCAAAAAATTACAAAATAATGCTTCGGCTATCAATATGCTTCACTGTGCTCTAGATGCTGCAGAATACAATAAGATTTCAGGTTGTGAGTCAGCATAGGAGATCTGGAAAAAGCTGGAAGTGACTTATGAAGGCACCAGCAAGGTCAAGGAATCCAAAGTGAACCAGCACATGCGATTGTATGAGCTGTTCGAAATGACTGACAATGAAGACATCTCAGCAATGAATGCCAGGTTCACCAACATAATAAATGAGCTTAAAAGACTCGGTAAGAATTTCACTGAAGAAGAACAAGTGAAGAAGATCTTACGAAGTCTTCCCAAAAGCTGGCAAGCTAAGAAGACAGCTGTAGAAGAAGCTCAGGACCTGACCACTGATAGGGGTCAAAAACCCCTATCTTTGGGTACGGTTTTAGGACGGGTTTTAGCGTTATTTTGTTAATAAGCGAGCAATTCTCGCATTTAAATGCTTTTGTGTGAGTTAGTTAGAAATTGGAAACGTTTTATTTACTTTTCGTTGTTTAGGCTCGTTTTCTGATCAATTTAGGCAAATACGGCCAAAATGGCATGCATATTATAATTCCGTTATCTTTTGAAGCTAATTGATCCGTCAAAAGTCGCACCAAACGAAGCGTTTGCTCAAATAAGCGATTGGCGGGTCAATTCAGCCCTTGGACTAATGTTGTTTGGAGTTTATGTGCGTGTGCAGGTTAAAACATGATCAATTTCAGGCAAAAATCGTGTCTCGGGGACCCCCGGCAGTCGCTCGGCGAATTGAGCATCGGCGCGCAGCCCGGGCGCAGCTCGGCGAGCAGCATAGGCACTGCCCAGGCACTGCCCAGGCACCGCCCAGGCACTGCCCAGGCACCGCCCAGGCACTGCCCAGGCACTGTGCCTGCTCGGCGAGCAGGCCGCCAGGCGCCTGCTCGGCGAGCAGGGGGCTGCTCGTCGCGAGTAGCCCTGCTCGTCGAGCAGCTCGCCCTGCTCGACGAGCAGACCTGCGGGAATTGGTCAAAAAGACCAATTCCGCCCCCACGAAGCCACGATGGACCCCACGACTTCCTACATCAATAAGGACACGAATTAGGTCAAGAAAAGGGCCCGAGCCGCGTCTATAAATAGAGTTTTTCCAATGTAAATTAGATATCTTTTCCCTTTGTAATTTCCTTAGCTTTCCACCTTGAGAAATCCTCTCCACCTCCTCCATACCCTTCAAACCTCTATTGAAGCCACCTCCGAAGCTCCGTTCACCGAGGATTGCTCAAGCTTCATCCTTAAATCCTAGAAAGACGCCTGCATTGGTAGACAGGTTCCCTGAAAGGGATTTTTCTTCTTTTACATTCTGTCTAGCCTCTGATACATGCTATGAATTCTAGGTTTATTGTAACTTCGTGACAATGTTTCCATCTTTGATATATATTATAGTTCTTGTTTATTCAATTGTTTTGATGTTTTAATCTTTGTCTTACGCTTTGTCTGATTGGTTTAACTCATTCGATAATCCCAAAATTAGGTTGGCACATATTGCGAGCTGAATCTGACCTAGTCAGTGCCTATATGATTGACAACCCTATAGAAGATTAAGCCCAAATTACTGAGCCTTAGAGCTAGTTTCGGCCTTACAAGGGAATCACGAACTAGGAACTTTAGGAGGATAGGTCGGGTTAATCGCCTTGGACACAAGTGACTTAGATTTCAATTCAATTGTTTAAACATCCTATTTTCATTATCATCGTATCCCTTCATGTTCCTTCGGTTAATTGCATTGGTAAAAGATCACTTAGGAGTAGTTTAACTTAATTAGGGGTAGAGTAACTTAGTTAGCCATAGAATAACTTAGTTAGAATCAGATAACTTAGCTAGGAATAGCGTAATTCAACTTAGGAGTAGATTAATTTAATCAAACAAACTCAAAACCCCCTAAGCCTAGATAACATCCGAGATCGAGTAGCTCGGTACTTGCAAAAATAAATCCTGTGGACGATAACCTGGACTTAAACCAGAAATTTATTACTTGATAACGACGGGGTACACTTATCCCTTAGTGAGGTTTCGCAGAAACCACATCAAGTTTTTGGCGCCGTTGCCGGGGATTTATTTCTTCTACAATATCGAACCAAAGGTCGACTTGTTAGTTTAGGCATTCTTTGTGAATATATCCTTTGTTAATATCATATATACGTGTTTATAATCATGATACTTGTTCATACGAATCTATACCGTTTATACTTGTTTATATACACATGTTTATACATACTCATTTATGATAACCGTTCTTGTTTATACTTACACTTGTTCATATTTGTTTGTACGAACATGTAGTTATCAACTTCATCTGTACGTGTCTGTATATGTTTATTTATGCCGTTCTTATATTTGTACAAAAGTGTATGATGTGTATGATTCCTCTTCAGCTTTCATTTATTTCTGTATTTACCTTTTCTCAGCGTATGCCTACGAGATCAGCGAAAATACTGTGTGTCCCTCTTAACCCTGAACTTGAACGTACTCTTCACAGGAGTAAACAGATCGGAAAGCTGAAGCAAGACGAGATCATCGAACCTATCAAGCCTATCAAGATGACTGACAATGAACGAAACAATGAGCGGGATGCTGAGAACACCAGACCAGAAAACGACACTCGTCTGATGAGTGAGATTCTGGCACCGCACCGACACCAGCATCTGTCCGGCATTGCTGCTCCAAACATTCCGGCAAATACATACGAAATCAAGTCCGGTATAATTCAATTGATCCAACAGACCGGACTGTTTAGAGGAGAAGCGCATGAGAGCCCGAATGATCATCTGGATCGCTTCCTAATGTGCGCAGACACCGCAAGGACCAATGGGGTTCCCCAAGATGCTGCTAGACTGAAACTGTTCCCGTTCTCTCTGACTGGGCAAGCTTTGGAATGGCTGAGAACACTGGATCCCGGTTCAATCACGACATGGGCAGGGCTGGAGAAGGAATTCTTGTCCTACTACTTCCCTCCCTCGAAGACAGCAATGCTCAGGGGTGAGATCACATCCTTCCACCAACCCGAGCATGAGGCGCTCCACACATCTTGGACTCGATTCAGAAAAATGCTGCGCATGTGCCCTCATCATGACATACCCAAGCATCAGTTAGTAAGCGTTTTCTATCACGGACTAACACCCACCAACAGAGCCATTGTGGACTCCGCAGCGGGTGGAGATTTGTTTAGAAAGACAGCAACAGAGGCATATGACATGATTAACGAGCTGGCCAAAAAGAGTGTGCAGTGGCAAGAACAGAAGCTCGCTGGCCCCACAAGGCAGCGGGTATTTGCTGTGGAAGAACAGGAACAAAATCCAGTTGTTGCGGATGAGTAGGAAGATGGATGTACTGTTGGCTACGCTTAGCCGACGTCCCACCTGCGTGCACTGTGGCGGCGACCACAATGGAAAGGATTGTCAAGTAGGTAGCCCTTTCGCTGGAGATGGGGTGGAGATGGTCAACTATGTTGGGGGGCAGCCGAGATACAATCAGAACTATAACAACTCCAACTCCAACCCCAACAACTACAACTCCTACAACAACAACAATGGCAACTACAGGAGAACCTCTCTTACGGGAATTCAAATCAGAATCTGCTTCGACCTCCTAGCGGTTTTGTTCAAGAGCATAGAGAGCAGGGGCTTGGCATGCCCCCATACCAACAGCAAAATCAAGGGCCAGTGCAACACCCTAAGGAATCTGACGAAGTGATCACTCTTTTGAAGAGATCTCGGCTAGGCTTGCCAACAACGAAGCCTTCTGCAAGGATTTGAGCAATCAGGTAGCTCAGATTAATAGGGATAGGCAGGAAAGGCCACAGGGTTCTCTCTCGAGCACAACGGAGATCCAAAGATCCTGAGAAAGGATTGAGTAAGGGGGAGAAATCGGGTTCTCCTCGGTTTTTAATTCAAAGTTTGAATAATTTGATTATGCATTCCCTTTTCTTTTTGTTTTTATTTTGTTTTTATTTTCTTTTATTGTTTTGGTTAATTGAATTTTAATCTCGTTTGTTTATTTACGCTGTCAAACTTTGTTGCCCCGCACTCTATTATTAAAAAAAAAAAAAACGAATTTCGCCCAACTCGGGCGAGTTAGGCAATGCCCAGCTCGCCGACCGAGTCAGCCGGCTAGGCCGACACGGGCTGTTCGGGATTTTAAACCAAAAAAAAGAGAGAAAGAAAGAAGAAAGAATCAATAAAAGAAAAAGAGAAAAGAATAAGAAAAAGAGGGGGGTGACTCATCATCACCTTCCCCACCTTCTTCTTCCCTTCTCTCTTCTTTCTTTTATTCCATTCTTTCTTTCTTCCCTTCTCCTTCTCCTTTTGCTTCTTCAAAACCTACCCCCCCAAATCCACCATTCTAACCCGAATTCAAGATATAAGGTATGAATCTTTACCTATTTTTGATTTCTAACATATTTCTAGGCTTAGATTTTAGCTTAGGGTGATAACTTTTGAGATTTAAGAAAAACCTAAGTTTTAGGCTTCTCTCTCTTTTCTCAAATTAATCTCTTGTTTGCTTTTAAATTCTTGATTTCCTTGCAATTTAGGTTGACATAATGATTAATTTATAGTTTGGGTGTGATTTTCATTCTCAATTTGTGGATATTTGGAGAAATTTCTCAATTTGGGCAAAATCCCCATTTTAGCTCAAAGTTCAACTATTCAAATTATAGTTAGAAACTTGTCAATGGAGTTGTGAATTGCATTTTTACCATGTTTTAGTCATTGGGTATCTCCAATTTTGCATCAATCTGTGAATTACGGGTAAAACACTTAGGGACTAAATACTTATGGTTTAGTCCCTAAGTTCCTAAAGCTATGGTTTATGCCTATGAATGGTTTGTTTGGGGGTTTATGTTGAAACTTGTAAATATGTCCTAACTTTTCCATTCTTTTTGGTCTATTCCTCAGGAACTATGGGTCGGAAAGGCAAGGCTAAGGTCGTCGTCGAGAATGAAGCCGAATCTGAGGTCGAGTTCGACGAAAGCCTCCAAGCTAAGTATGATCCACCCTTTGGTCTTATTGATGAACGTGAGGGGATATTGTACGATAGATTTTCCAAGCAAGATCTTGCTACACACATAGTTGTTGATCAAACTTATTTATCGAGTATAGGTTTAAAGAAGGATTTCAATGAAATCCTCAAATTCCACGGCTGGTATAGACTAGCCACAAAACAGACTCCAGTTTATCACAACTTCACTATGGAATTCTTGACCACTTGGAAAAAAGAGCTACCCTTGGGCGGTGGGAAGCATTCTTTTAGACTGAACGGTAAACCTTACCGTCTCGATGGCACCACACTAGCAGCCCTAATGGGAGTCTATAACAACCCAGAGGTAATCTCAGACTTTGAGAAACCTATAACAAAAGATATAGCTTGGGAACAATTGACAGGCATATCAGACTTTAACTCCCAGACTGCTAGCCCAGTCGCTCTCCTAGACCCACTTCTCAACCTTGTTCACAAATTTGTGGCCCACAACTTATTGGGAAAAAACGAGAGCAATAAAGTCTCAAAGACAGAATTGCTCATTCTATGATGTGTAGCCAACCACAAACACGTGAATAATGTTAAGACCATATTTGAAGGCTTCTCAAGCCAAACGAGTAGGAAACGCGGTTCCCTAGGTCTTGGGCACTTAGTTACCAACCTGCTTGAGAGCCAATTCAAAAATTTGGACAATCCCGAAATTGCTATTTACCCTACTTTGCTTAACTCCAAGTTTTTGGGAAAATCTACTTTTCAAGAAGTCTTAAACAGGAACCCAACTGGAGGAGCAAGCTCTAGCGGAGGGAGGAGAAAAAGAGCACGAGTTCCACAGCAGCAAAGGGACGAGGAACCTGAGGAAGAAGAACCTGCGACGGCAGGAGACCAAAGGGAACACCAAGCATTGGGGACGGAGGCCCAGTTCCAAGCCATCAACACTATGATGGTAGAAATGCGAGATCTTAACCTACGGACCTTTAACACTGTTCAGCAGATGGACCAACGGTTCACCAACTTTGAGCAGAACATGGACCGAAGGCTTTCGGGTCTTGAATACGTAGCGGCAGATTACTGCGAGCGCTACAACATGCCTTGGCCATACCCCCCGGCCGATCAGTAAGTTGTTTTCTCCACCCTAACTCTTTACACTCGTACTTCATGATTTATGATGCAATGTTGGAACTTATTGCATACTTTTAGTGTGAGGAGGAGGGTAGACAAACTTACAAAAATTGTATAAATTTTTAATTTTTGTTGCGTCGTGTCTAGTTTAGGTTTGCGTTTTGGTGTTTTATTTTTGCTTTATTTATGTTTTTGCATGTTTAGGACCTAAAACCGTGAACCTCCTTCGAATCTAAACTTCGTTATTTGTCTTTGAGGGCTGAGAACCGAATCTAAAATTGCATGACAACTAGTTTAGGCGTAGGACACAACTCTTGTATCTGTAAAAGCATGAGCTACAGTTTGCATTTAGACCCTACTTTTGAAGAAATGCTAAAATCATTACTTAGGTAGATAACTTAAGAATTGAAGGCATGTGATATTAAACTTGAGTTTGGGGAAAACTAGTAAACACAAAATTGAAACCCAAAGAATTGTGAGCTGAATTTGAGCCTAAGAGCGAACATCAAAAAGCTCTTTTTCTTGACATTTTTGTGTGAATGCTTTGACTTGTGGAAGATTACAGATTTTGCACCTAATACTGTGTTGAACCTACATGCAATGATTTGAGATGATAAACGATGAATCAGCCTCATTAGAATTAACCCTTTTCTTTACCTTATTTTCTCTTTTTCATCCACTCTAGGAAGCCCCTTTGAGCCCATATTTTTGTAGTTTGTAGATTTTTCTTTCGTTCTAACCTGTTTTTGCAAACCACAACTTGGTTCGCTATTTAACCTTTGTTTTTGCAAAGCTCGAATTGAGCCTTTGCTTTCTTCTAGCGCTTTATATTTGTTTATGGCATTATAGTAGCAAGCCAAAACGCTAAGAAGTGAATGAGCATCACTATCCCAAAAAGAAAAAGAGAAAAACAGAAAAAGAAAAGAAAAGAAAAGAGACGAACAAAAGGGAAGAACTTCATTCCCCAGTTCTTAAAAATAAAAAACGTCTCAAGAAAACATCCTAAAAATAAAATAAGGGATGAATAAAAAGCTCAGTCACTTTATATTTGCTAAAGCCATTTGAACTTTGTTTTTGTAGCGCTAGAACTAATAACCCTTGTTGTACCTTTAACCCTCTAACCGCATTACAACCCCGATTAGAGGCTGTTTTTGATATCATCGGAGTCATATAGCATAGTAGAGGAACGCGGATGAACGTGCAAAATCAACGTAATCCTAAGCAAGAACATAAGCCGAGAGTAAACACTTTAGCCACCCAAAATTGTGTGAAATGAGTGAACTACCTATGGTGAGGTGTTTTACTCAGGGATCCCCTTAAACTCGTTTAATTGAACATGTGTCCATTTTCTTAAAACTATGACCCATGATAATTGAAATGCGGCTTTTGGATATCGTGTCTCTACTTTGTATTTCCGAATGCATGTAATTACAGATGCTCGAAGTTGTGTCAAGCACCTAGTCAAACCGGGAGGTTTTCTAGCTTGCTTGTGATGGCGGGTTTAGTTTCTTTTAGTTTACTTGGGGACAAGTAAAGTTTTAAGTGCGAGGAGGTTTGATAGGGGTCAAAAACCCCTATCTTTGGGTACGGTTTTAGGACGGGTTTTAGCGTTATTTTGTTAATAAGCGAGCAATTCTCGCATTTAAATGCTTTTGTGTGAGTTAGTTAGAAATTGGAAACGTTTTATTTACTTTTCGTTGTTTAGGCTCGTTTTATGATCAATTTAGGCAAATACGGCCAAAATGGCATGCATATTATAATTCCGTTATCTTTTGAAGCTAATTGATCCGTCAAAAGTCGCACCAAACGAAGCGTTTGCTCAAATAAGCGATTGGCGGGTCAATTCAGCCCTTGGACTAATGTTGTTTGGAGTTTATGTGCGTGTGCAGGTTAAAACATGATCAATTTCAGGCAAAAATCGTGTCTCGGGGACCCCCGGCAGTCGCTCGGCGAATTGAGCATCGGCGCGCAGCCCGGGCGCTGCTCGGCGAGCAGCCTAGGCACTGCCCAGGCATTGCCTAGGCACCGCCCAGGCACCGCCCAAGCACTGCCCAGGCACTGTGCCTGCTCGCCGAGCAGGCCACTAGAGGCCTGCTCGCCGAGCAGGCCGCCAGGCGCCTGCTCGGCGAGCAGAGGGCTGCTCGTCGTGAGTAGCCCTGCTCGCCAAGCAGCTCGCCCTGCTCGACGAGCAGACCTGCGGGAATTGGTCAAAAAGACCAATTCCGCCCCCACGAAGCCACGATGGACCCCACGACTTCCTACATCAATAAGGACACGAATTAGGTCAAGAAAAGGGCCCGAGCCGCGTCTATAAATAGAGTTTTTCCAATGTAAATTAGATATCTTTTCCCTTTGTAATTTCCTTAGCTTTCCACCTTGAGAAATCCTCTCCACCTCCTCCATACCCTTCAAACCTCCATTGAAGCCACCTCCGAAGCTCCGTTCACCGAGGATTGCTCAAGCTTCATCCTTAAATCCTAGAAAGACGCCTGCATTGGTAGACAGGTTCCCTGAAAGGGATTTTTCTTCTTTTACATTCTGTCTAGCCTCTGATACATGCTATGAATTCTAGGTTTATTGTAACTTCGTGACAATGTTCCCATCTTTGATATATATTATAGTTCTTGTTTATTCAATTTTTTTGATGTTTTAATCTTTGTCTACGCTTTGTCTGATTGGTTTAACTCATTCGATAATCCCAAAATTAGGTTGGCACATATTGCGAGCTGAATCTGACCTAGTTAGTGCCTATAGGATTGACAACCCTATAGAAGATTAAGCCCAAATTACTGAGCCTTAGAGCTAATTTTGGCCTTATAAGGGAATCACGAACTAGGAACTTTAGGAGGATAGGCCGGGTTAATCGCCTTGGACACAAGTGACTTAGATTTCAATTCAATTGTTTAAACATCCTATTTTCATTATCATCGTATCCCTTCATGTTCCTTCGGTTAATTGCATTGGTAAAAGATCACTTAGGAGTAGTTTAACTTAATTAGGGGTAGAGTAACTTAGTTAGGCATAGAATAACTTAGTTAGAATCAGATAACTTAGCTAGGAATAGCGTAATTCAACCTAGGAGTAGATTAATTTAATCAAACAAACTCAAAACCCCCTAAGCCTAGATAACATCCGAGATCGAGTAGCTCGGTACTTGCAGAAATAAATCCTGTGGACGATAACCTGGACTTAAACCAGAAATTTATTACTTGATAACGACGGGGTACACTTATCCCTTAGTGAGGTTTCGCAGAAACCGCATCAACCACATACAAATATGATGAGCTGATCGGTTCCTTGCTGACCCATGAAATCTCCATGAAAAATTTTGAAGCTAAGGAGAAAACCGAAGATAAGAAGCAGAAATCATTAGTGATGAAAGCTGACTCCACTGAAGCTGAGTCAACTGATGATGAGGAAATGACCATGTTTACTAGAAAAATGAAAAAGCTGTTCAGAAGAAATGAAAGAAATAGTAAGCGGCCATACAAGAGAGGAGACAAATATAAAGCTGAGTCCAGTGACACCAGATACAAAAAGGACAGCTCCAAGCCTGTCACATGTTATGAGTGCCATCAAACTGGGCATATTAAGTCAAGCTGACCTAATCTGAAGAAAGATAAGAATGGAAGAAAAAAGGCAATGGTGGCCACGTGGAGTGACAGTGATGAGTCGACATCATCTGAAGCTGAGCAAAATGAAACAACCAACATATGTTTCATGGCAGATGATGGAGCTGACCAATCTCAATCTGAGCAAGCTGACCTCTCTGGAGATTCTGAGCAGGAGGAAAACAACAATGAGGTAACATCCTTACTTTCGCTTAGAAACGAAATGGTAAATGCCCTGAGTGACTTATATGCACTAACTAAGAAGTGTAACAAAAAGATTAAATCACTCAGCAGGCGATGTGACGAGATTGAAGAGGTCAAGCTGAGTGACCTCCGATATCTCCTCCAGGACAACTCAGATTTACATACCAACATGCAAATCTTGCATAAGTTTGTCACGAAGGTTCAATCTGAGTCAAAGAAACTTAGAAAGGATGTCACAACCTTGCAGAGTCAAGTGAAAGGCTCAAGTAGAAATAAACCCCATGCTGAGTACGCAAGTACTAGTCAGCATAAGCAATTCATTCAATGTGAGTGTTGTGGAAAAAGGGGGCACACAAAAGATGTGTGTTGGCATAACAAGCGGATTGTCCAATGTGACTTCTGCGGAAGAAAAAGGCATTCCACAAAAGTATGCTGGCACGCCCAACACACCAATGCTGACCATACTCAGTACAACCCTCAAAGGGTACCTTCTTGTGACTTCTGTGGTAAGCCTGGCCACACTATAAAAGTATGTCATCACAAGTTGAAATATGACTTTGCACCTGTTTACGCTAACAAGAAAGGACCCAAAAAGAATTGGGTACCTAAAAACGAATAGTTTAAAATGCAGGTCAGCTTGACATGCGTGGAGAAATCAAAACTTTGGTATATAGAAAGCTGTTGCCGCCCGTTTGCATAGTAAAATTGAGTCATAATTTAGTCCATTTTTTTGTTTTTGTTATCACTTTGGTGTCATTTTGTGTTAATTTCACTTTATTTCGTAATTTCACGCACCATCGCGTAATTTTAATTTAATTCATGAGTTTTCAATTAATTTCTTACACCCTCACACACCCTCACGAGATTGACAATTTACCCAAGTAAGTTACAGGGCAAGAACGAGGGAACGTGACAAGAAAAGGCAACAAAATTGTGGTTTTTGGTCAGTCAGGGCCTAACGCAACAGATTCGTGAAACAAGCGTTGCAACAGGCTGAGGTAGGGAGCTGTGCCCCGCTCGAAGGCATGTCTCGACGAGACACACCTATGTCTCGGCGAGACCTCCTGAAATTGGCCTAAAAATGCCAATTTCAGGGGCAGGTCTCGGCGAGACACTCTCCTGTCTCGGCGAGACATGCCACAACCCGCAACTTGCACCGAGCGGCTCCTTCTTTCAATGTAAGCCCATATCCTTCATCCATTTGATTTCTCAAGGCCATTAAATGCATTATTTCAGTAATTTGGAGGCTTTCAATCATCAAAATCAGAATCATACCTTGATTGGAGCAAGATTTGGCCTATAAATAGAAGAGATTTGAAGAAGAAAGTTACACCTTTTGCATCCTTAAGCTTAGAAACTCCATTGTTGTTGTAGCCAAGCTTTGGGCATTTGTCATTTCTTTTGTTTTAGTTACTTTTTGTAGTTCTTAAGTACAATTTCTTATTTCAAAGTCATTTCCTTTTAGTTTTGTAAGTTGATTTCACATTTTAATCAAAGTTTGTTCATCTTTCATTTCTTTATCTTCTACTTTCAATGAGTTTCACTTCATTTCACTTTATTTCAAGTTTTGTTTCCCCAATGACCATGAACTAATTCTTCCCTACTAGGGATGAGAGGAATCTTTCTAATGTTTTGAGTCAAGTTAGAAGTCAATTAGATAAACATCCGAAAGGAATTCGATTTCAAAGAACTAAGAACGTAAACTTAATCCACATTTCAGTTAATCGCTTTTTACTCACCATAGTAACAAGAGGTTAACGGAAAACTACATTCTTAGACTCGATAGCAAGTCGATGTGGTTTCTACCATTACATTGCTAGGATTTCTCATTGAGCTTAACGCTTTCTTGTCGTATTTAAGTAACCATTGGCCCGGTTAAGTGAATAGGAGTAAAGAAATAGAACGAGGTGGTCTAAGGTCTTAGCACCGAGTTTCTTTTAGAAATCACCATCTTTAAAATCACGAACTTCTCCTCGGTTTCTTATTTCAATTGATTTCATTGGCTCAAACTTAGGAAGTGAACCCGATTCCCTAGTGTTTTACCCTATTGCTTTAACAACAAAAGTTTTTTTTCGTAGCTATAAACAACTCAACCTTCTTTATTTCAATCGTTTAGACTTCATAAACTTGTGGATAGTTAATGATTGTGCAGAATCCCTGTGGGATCGATCTTTATACGTGAGTATACTGTATTACTTGGTACGATAGAGTGCACTTGCTCTTAAAAAGCACGTATACGTTTTATACGCATCAAGTTTTTGGCGCCGTTGCCGGGGATTCTAGTTACGACATTAGCAATAATCAGGTTTGACGTTCTAGACACCTTTTCATTTTTTTTTATGCTAACGCGGAGCCAATCTTGGCCTATTTTAGTTTTTGATCCAGAAATTGAGCGTACATACCGAAGGAATCGGCGTGAAGGAAGAAACGCCGCCATGGAAGAAAACGGAGAAAGGACAATCATGGATATGCTCACTCCGAATCGCCTCGTGGTCACCTCCAGCATCGTAGAACCGACCATAGCCGCACACAACTTCGAAATCAAACCGGCTATGATCCAACTTATTCAAAATGCCGGGCAATTCGGAGGAGATGCTAGAGAAGACCCGAATGCTCATCTTACTAAATTTATTAAGCATTGTTCTTTGTTCCGTACTAATGGCGTTACAAGTGACGCTGTTAAACTGAAATTGTTTTCTTTTTCTCTCAGGGAAGATGCTATTGACTGGTTGGAATCTTTGGACGCCGGATCCATCACAACTTGGGACGATTTAGTGAAAAAGTTTCTTGCTAAATACTTCCCTCCGTCCAAAACAGCCATGTACAAGAATGAGATCAATGCCTTCCGTCAAAAGGAGAGAGAAAGCTTATACGATGCATGGGAGCGTTACCGTCGGTTGTTCAAGAAATGCCCACATCACGGTTTTGAAAAGTGGGAACAAGTAAATATCTTTTATAGTGGTTTATCTTCGAATAATTGTGCCACTATTGATGCAACCGTAGGTGGAAGCTTGTTCCGTAAGAGCCCGGATGATGCTTATGCACTCATCCAAGAACTAGCCGAGAGGAGTTCCCATTGGCTAAACGAACGGTTCTCCGAGGTAAGGGCAGGTATATATATGTGTGATGCACCACCCCAATCATCTCCTAACCTTGATGAGCTTAATAAGAAAATGGATTTGTTGATGGCCAATTTGAGTATGGATAACCAACCCGGGAATCAATTCACGGGTGAAACGACAAATTTCATTGGTAACTCTTATCGACCAAATAATCCATACTCAAATTCATATAATCATGGGTGGAGGAATCACCCAAATTTTTCATGGAGAAATAATCAAAATACTTTAAATCATGCTCCTAATCATCCTAGACCTCCACCCGGTTTTAACCCACAAGAAAAGAGAGAACCCGACCCGTTAGATACCATTGTCAAAACCCTTGGTAGAATTGAAAATAGGTTAAACGGTTTAGAAGAATGGCATCGACATCAAGACACATTCACTAGGGGTTTGGAAACAAACATTAATCAAGTTGCAAAAACCTCAACCGAACGCCCTAGGGGTTCCTTACCAAGTGACACCGAAACCAACCCTCGAGAGCATGTCAAAGCCATTACACTCCGAAATGGTAAGGAAACCGTTCAACCATCCACCTCCAAGGATAAAGGTATAGTACAACCCGAGGTAAGCACATCCAACTCTCCACCTAAACTTTTTGCGGATCCCCTCGTGCAACCATATAAAGCGAAAATTCCATTTCCGCAAAGGTTGCACAAGGAGAAACAAGAAAAGCAATTTTCTAAATTCTTGGACATCTTTAAAAAGCTACATATTAACATTCCGTTCGCGGAAGCTTTGGAAAATATGCCCGTTTATGCCAAGTTTTTAAAAGATATTTTGTCTAAGAAAAGGAAATTGGGAGAAAATGAAACTGTTAAGCTAACCGAAGATTGTTCCGCTATCCTATTAAGAAAGTTGCCTCAAAAATTGAAAGATCCGGGAAGTTTTTCTATCCCATGTTCGATCGGGAGCTTAACCTTTGAAAGAGCTTTATGTGATCTTGGTGCAAGCATCAATCTAATGCCCTTAAGCATCTTTCAAAGGTTAGGCTTAGGCGAACCTAAACCTACAAATGTTTCGCTTCAACTCGCCGACCGATCTTTGGCTTTCCCAAAGGGAATAATTGAAGATGTTCTAGTTAAGGTAGACAAATTTATCTTCCCTGTAGATTTCATTGTGTTAGATATGGAAGAAGATGCACGAGTGCCAATCATCCTTGGTCGACCATTCTTAGCCACAGGTAGAACTTTGATTGATGTCGAGCAAGGTAAACTCATTTTACGTCTACAAGACGAGGAAGTTATCTTCAATGTTTTTGATTCCCTAAAATACCCTATATCACATGATTATTGCAATTTGATTGATGTTACTGATATAACGGTTGATGAGGTGTTTCAGGAGAACCTTTATGAAGACCCCCTTGATACGGTCGTTGTCAACGACCTTGGCCTAAATCCGGATGAACTAATCGTGGATCGAGAGACACAAACCATTATGGAGACCCTAAATGAAGATGTTCAAGACTGTTTATGGGTCAATGGCTACTATGAGAAACTTGAGCTACCACCGAAAGGAAAACCTAAGACGTCTTTATAGGAGCCCCCTATTCTCGATCTCAAACCTCTTCCTAATCATTTAAAATATGCATTTTTGGGTGATGATTCAACCTTACCAGTTATTATTTCTTCTTCTTTGACAGTGCATATGGAGGCTCGACTTGTAGATTTGTTAAAGGAGCACAAAAGAGCATTCAGATGGTCTTTAGCGGATATAAAGGGGATTAGTCCTTCTTTGTGTACTCACAAAATTTTCATGGAAGAAGAAGTCTGACCCGTCATCCAACCACAAAGGCGACTCAATCCAAGCATGAAAGAAGTGGTAAAGAACGAAGTAATCAAATTGCTTGATGCAGGTATAATCTACCCCATCTCTGATAGCCCATGGGTAAGTCCCGTGCAAGTCGTTCCTAAGAAAGGTGGGATCACCGTGCAACCTAATGAGAACGATGAAATGATTCCGGTAAGAAAGATCACCGGGTGGAGAATGTGTATTGATTATAGGAAACTAAATGATGCCACCCGGAAAGATCATTTTCCATTACCTTTTATTGATCAGATGCTTGAACGACTTGCAGGTAGAGCATTTATGTGTAATTTGGATGGTTTTTCGGGGTATATGCAAATAGCTGTTGACCCGAACGACCAAGAGAAAACCACATTTACTTGCCCTTACGGCACATTTGCTTATAGACGTATGCCTTTTGGATTGTGTAATGCACCCGCAACTTTTCAAAGGTGTATGATGGCAATCTTCGATGATATAGTCGAAGACTGTATGGAAATCTTCATGGACGATTTCTCGGTCTTTGGCTCATCGTTCGAGAATTGCCTATACAACTTGGAAAAGGTTTTGCAACGGTGCGAAGACACGGACTTAGTTCTTAATTGGGAAAAATGTCATTTTATGGTAAGCGAGTCTATTGTTTTAGGACACAAAATCTCACGAGAGGGTATAGAAGTCGACCCGGCCAAGGTGGATGTAATCTCACGATTGCCCCCACCCAACTCCGTGAAAGCCGTAAGAAGCTTTCTAGGGCACGCCGGTTTCTATCGTCGTTTTATCAAAGACTTCTCAAAAATCGCCAAACCTCTAACGCAACTTTTGATGAAAGATGTTACCTTTGATTTTTCTAAAGAATGCTTAGATGCCTATAATCTTTTGAAAGAAAAATTAACGCACGCACCCATCATTGTAAGTCCAGATTGGACATTGCCTTTTGAACTTATGTGCGATGCAAGCGATATAGCGGTAGGAGCATGTTTAGGGCAGCGTAAGAACAAAATTTTTCATCCCATTTATTATGCTAGCCGAACATTAAACTCGACTCAACAACACTATACCACTACGGAAAAAGAACTCTTAGCAATAGTGTTTGCTTTTGATAAGTTTCGTTCCTATCTCATTTTATCAAAAGTGATTGTGTATACTGATCATTCTGCCTTGAGATATTTGTTATCTAAACAGGATGCTAAGCCAAGGTTAATCCGATGGATCCTACTCCTCCAGGAGTTCGATCTAGAAATCAGAGATACGAAGGGAGTCGCCAATGTTGTGGCGGATCATCTTTCACGATTGGAGTTTGAGTCCAAAGAAAATGTCAAAAAGGAAGACATCAAGGAGAAGTTCCCCGATGAGTACCTGATAGGGGTCAAAACCCCCTATCTTTGGGTACGGTTTTAGGACGTGTTTTAGCGTTATTTTGTTAATAAGCGAGCAATTCTCGCATTTAAATGCTTTTGTGTGAGTTAGTTAGAAATTGGAAACGTTTTATTTACTTTTCGTTGTTTTGGCTCGTTTTATGATCAATTTAGGCAAATACGGCCAAAATGGCATGCATATTATAATTCCGTTATCTTTTGAAGCTAATTGATCCGTCAAAAGTCGCACCAAACGAAGCGTTTGCTCAAATAAGCGATTGGCGGGTCAATTTAGCCCTTGGACTAATGTTGTTTGGAGTTTATGTACGTGTGCAGGTTAAAACATGATCAATTTCAGGCAAAAATCGTGTCTCGGGGACCCCCGGCAGTCGCTCGACGAATTGAGCATCGGCGCGCAGCCCGGGCGCTGCTCGGCGAGCAGTCCAGGCACTGCCCAGGCACTGCCCAGGCACCACCCAAGCACTGCCCAGGCACCACCCAGGCACTGCCCAGGCACTGTGCCTGCTCGCCGAGCAGGCCACTAGAGGCCTGCTCGACGAGCAGGCCGCCAGGCGCTTGCTCGACGAGCAGGGGGCTTCTCGTCGCGAGTAGCCCTGCTCGACGAGCAGCGCTGCGGGAATTGGTCAAAAAGACCAATTCCGCCCCCATAAAGCCACGATTGGCCCCACGTCTTCCTACACCAAAAAGGACACGAAAATAGGTCAAAACGAGGCCCGAGCCACGTCTATAAATAGGATTTTCCCAATGTAATTTAGATATCTTTCATTTTTGTAAATTATCTTAGCCTTCCCCTTGTAATTCCTCTCCATCTCCTCCATCTTCTCCAACCTCCATTGAAGCTCCTTCAAAGCTTTCTCTCGAGGAATTATCAAGGTCCGTCCTTAAGATCAAGTCGCCGGCTGCAGAGTAAACAGGTTCCCTGAAAGGGATTTTTGTATCTCCTTTTATCTTTCCTTGTTTGTACTCTTTGATACAGTTGCCGACCTTGACTTATTGTATCTTGTGACAATTATCTTCGCCTTTAATAATAATTTAGCTCTTGTTTTGTTCTATGATTATTTGTTCAATCTCTGTCTTACGCTTTATTCAATTGGTTTAACTCATTCAAAAGCCCCAAAATCTAGTAGGCACATATTGCGAGCTGAATCTGACCTAGTCAGAGCCTAGGAGATTGACAACCTCTTAGTTGATTAAGCGCCAATTTACTGAGCCTTAGACCTAGTTTCGGCCTTAGGGAATCACGCGCTAGGAACCTCAAGAGGGTAAGTAGGGTTAATCGCCTTGAATACAAGTGACGCAGATTAGGTTTTTATTCAATAGACTTGATAATCTATCTTCGTTATTATTGTTCATACCATGTTCCTTCGGATAATTGCATTAATGAAAGATCAATTAGGGGTAGAGTAACTTAGTTAGGCGTAGAGTAACTTAGCTAGAATTAGATAACTTAGTTAGAATTAGATAACTTAGCTAGGATTAGTATAATTCAACTTAGGAGTAGATTAATTCAAACAAACCAACTCAAAACCCCCTAAGCCTAGATAACATCCGAGATCGAGTAGCTCGGTACTTGCAGAAATAAATCCTGTGGACGATAACCTGGACTTAAACCAGAAATTTATTACTTGATAACGACGGGGTACACTTATCCCTAAGATCGGCCTCGCTCCACAACCGCGCGAGGCCGCGTCAAGTTTTTGGCGCCGTTGCCGGGGATTTATTTCTTCTGCAATATCGAACCAAAGGTCGATTTGTTAGTTTAGGCATTCCTTATGAATATCCTTTGTTTATATCGTTTATACTTGTTTATATATAATTCTTTATAACTTCTATACTTGTTCATATCTTTTGTATTTGTTCTATATACTTTTACTTATCAACTTTTGTGCTAGAACTTCACTTTTTCTCAGCATTCTCCGATCAATGAATTGGCAAGAAAGAGTCGAGTGGCAAGCTCAAAAGTTTACTATCCCATCAAGACAATACATTCATGCCCTGGAGAATGAGGCTCCCAATCCCTCCATGGCCGACTTAAATGAGAAAATGGATATCTTGATGACGAAACTGAGCCTCAACACCAATGAAAGTGTAAGTTTTATGGGTGATCACCAAAGGTATAATTCTAACCCCAATTCTTACAGCTTTTATGGTAGTGATTGGAGGAGACCTCAACACTCAAATTTGTCCTACAGGAACCCTAACATGTTGAGGCCTCCAAATAGGTTTGTTAATGAGCACAGGGGAAATGGATTGGGAATGTTCCCTTACGAACAAGCAAGCCAAGTTCCTCCACAACCCTCTAGCTCATGAGATGAGGTGTTGTCCCTTTTGAAAGGAATATCAGCCCGACTTACAATCAACGAGGAGGTTTGCAAGGACTTAAGCAACCAATTGACTCAAATAAACCATGAGATGCAAGAGCAATCCCGAGATGCTCTCCCAGGCATAAAGGAAAACATAGAAATCCAACAAAGGGAATCAGCTCAAACCATCTCTTTGAGGAATGACAAAATGGTAGAACCAAGTCCACTATCACATGCATCACTCGAGGTAAGTGAAGAACCGGAAGCGGTAAGCAACCCCGGTTCAAAATCTGAAATTCTAGATCATGTGATAGAAATAAATGATCAAATCGAAGCTTGTGTATATCAACTACCTTTTCCTCAAAAGTTCAAAAAGTTTGGATTTACTCCTTGTTCAGAAGTTTTCATTCTCTTCGACCTACCAAGAGAATCCAAAAGGGAGCAAACCAAACTTTTTCATAATATGTTTAAATTCGGCCTCCTACTTTCATTAAACTTATTTGAGGCTCTTAATCCGTTTTGTAGGTACGGGTTATTTGTTAAGGAGTTCGAGTTCCTTACGCGAGTAGAAGCATACACCTAGGCGGGAATTCTATGTCGAGCTCACCGACTATAACGTAGCGCTTCTTGGGAGGCAACCCAAGTTTTAATAAAACTTTTCAGGTTTATTTTATTTAGATTATACATTGATCTTTTAGTTAGTCTTTTTAGTTTTCTTTTACGTTTTTTTAAAGTGTTCGTTTAAAAAAATAAATAAATAAATATTTTTTTTAGTTGTTTAGTTTTCTTTTCTTTTATTTATTTTATTTTATTTTTTATTTTATTTTTAAGTTTTCAGGCTTAAAATAAAATCCCAAAAAGAAAAAAAAAAGAGAAAAACAGAAAAAAAGAAAGAAAAAGAAAAGAAAAGAGACGAACAAAAGGGAAGAACTTCATTCCCCAGTTCTTAAAAAATAAAAAACGTCTCAAGAAAACATCCCAAAAAGAAAATAATAAGAGATGAATAAAAAGCTCAGTCACTTCATATTTGCTAAAGCCATTTAAACTTAGTTTTTGTAGCGCTAGAACTATTAACCCTTGTTGTACCTTTAACCCTCTAACCACATTACAACCCCGATTAGAGGCTGTTTTTGATATCATCGGAATCATATAGCATAGTAGAGGAACGCGGATGAACGTGCAAAATCAACGTAATCCTAAGCAAGAACATAAGCCGAGAGTAAACACTTTAGCCACCAAAATTGTGTGAAATGAGTGAACTACCTATGGTGAAGTGTTTTACTTAGCGATCCCCTCAAGCTCGTTTAATTGAACATGTGTCCTTTTGCTTAAAACTATGACCTATGATAATTGAAATGCGGCTTTTTGATATCGTGTCTCTACTTTGTATTTCCGAATGCATGTAATTACAGATGCTCGAAATTGTGTCAAGCACCTAGTCAAACCGGGAGGTTTTCTAGCTTGCTTGTGATTGCGGGTTTAGTTTTTTTTAGTTTACTTGGGGACAAGTAAAGTTTTAAGTGCGAGGAGGTTTGATAGGGGTCAAAAACCCCTATCTTTGGGTACGGTTTTAGGACGGGTTTTAGCGTTATTTTGTTAATAAGCGAGCAATTCTCGCATTTAAATGCTTTTGTGTGAGTTAGTTAGAAATTGGAAACGTTTTATTTATTTTTCGTTGTTTAGGCTCGTTTTATGATCAATTTAGGAAAATACGGCCAAAATGGCATGCATATTATAATTCCGTTATCTTTTGAAGCTAATTGATCCGTCAAAAGTCGCACCAAACGAAGCGTTTGATCAAATAAGCGATTGGCGGGTCAATTTAGCCCTTGGACTAATGTTGTTTGGAGTTTATGTGCGTGTGCAGGTTAAAACATGATCAATTTCAGGCAAAAATCGTGTCTCGGGGACCCCCGGCAGTCGCTCGGCGAATTAAGCATCGGCGCGCAGCCCGGGCGCTGCTCGGCGAGCAGCCCAGGCACTGCCCAGGCACCGCCCAGGAACCGCCCAGGCACTGCCCAGGCACCGCCCAGGCACTGCCCAGGCACTGTGCCTGCTCGCCGAGCAGGCCACCAGAGGCCTGCTCGCCGAGCAGGCGAGCAGGCTACCAGGCGCCTGCTCGGCGAGCAGGGGGCTGCTCGTCGCGAGTAGCCCTGCTCGCCGAGCAGCTCGCCCTGCTCGACGAGCAGCCCTGCGGGAATTGGTCAAAAAGACCAATTCCGCCCCCACAAAGCCACGATTGGCCCCACGTCTTCCTACACCAACAAGGACACGAAAATAGGTCAAAACGAGGCCCATGCCGCGTCTATAAATAGGATTTTCCCAATGTAATTTAGATTTCTTTCGTTTTTGTAAATTATCTTAGCCTTCCCCTTGTAATTCCTCTCCATCTCCTCCATCTTCTCCAACCTCCATTGAAGCTCCTTCAAAGCTTTCTCTCGAGGAATTATCAAGGTCCGTCCTTAAGATCAAGTCGCCGGCTGCAGAGTAAACAGGTTCCCTGAAAGGGATTTTTGTATCTCCTTTTATCTTTCCTTGTTTGTACTCTTTGATACAGTTGCCGAACTTGACTTATTGTATCTTGTGACAATTATCTTCGCCTTTAATAATAATTTAGCTCTTGTTTTGTTCTATGATTATTTGTTCAATCTCTGTCTTACGCTTTATTCAATTGGTTTAACTCATTCAAAAGCCCCAAAATCTAGTAGGCACATATTGCGAGCTGAATCTGACATAGTCAGAGCCTAGGAGATTGACAACCTCTTAGTTGATTAAGCGCCAATTTACTGAGCCTTAGACCTAGTTTCGGCCTTAGGGAATCACGCGCTAGGAACCTCAAGAGGGTAAGTAGGGTTAATCGCCTTGAATACAAGTGACGCAGATTAGGTTTTTATTCAATAGACTTGATAATCTATCTTCGTTATTATCGTTCATACCATGTTCCTTCGGATAATTGCATTAATGAAAGATCAATTAGGGGTAGAGTAACTTAGTTAGGCGTAGAGTAACTTATCTAGAATTAGATAACTTAGTTAGAATTAGATAACTTAGCTAGGATTAGTATAATTCAACCTAGGAGTAGATTAATTCAAACAAACCAACTCAAAACCCCCTAAGCCTAGATAACATCCGAGATCGAGTAGCTCGGTACTTGCAGAAATAAATCCTGTGGACGATAACCTGGACTTAAACCAGAAATTTATTACTTGATAACGACGGGGTACACTTATCCCTAAGATCGGCCTCGCTCCACAACCGCGCGAGGCCGCGTCAGTACCTCTTCTCCGTTACCACACTACCATGGTATGCGGATTTCGCCAATTTCCTCGCAGGTAATATCATCCCACATGACTTGACATACCAACAGAAGCGTAAGTTCTTTTCCGATGCCAAACACTATTTGTGGGAAGATCCCTACTTATTCAAGGTTTGTGGTGACGGTTTAATCCGTCGTTGTGTTCCTGAAGAAGAGGTAACCCCTATCTTACACTTATGCCACACACGTGAACCCGGAGGCCATCACGGTCCAAATAGGACGGCCGCTAAAGTCCTTCAATGCGGATTTTATTGGCCCACTATCTTTAAAGATGCTTATGCCTTTGTTATGACTTGTGAAGCTTGTCAAAAGACGGGAAACATTTCTCGACGAAATGAAATGCCATTGAATAATATTTTAGTTTGTGAAATTTTTGATGTGTGGGGGATTGACTTCATGGGTCCGTTTCCCGGATCATTTGGAAATCAATTCATCTTGGTTGCCGTTGATTATGTTTCTAAATGGGTTGAAGCAATTGCATCGCCCACTAATGATGCTCGGGTAGTTACACAGTTCCTCAAAAAGAACATATTCACCCGTTTCGGAACTCCCCGAGCTATCATTAGTGACGGCGGTACCCATTTTTGTAATAAAAACTTTGAAAACTTGTTGACTAAATACGGGGTGACTCACAAGATAACCACCCCGTACCATCCTCAAGCAAGCGGCCAAGTAGAGATTTCCAACCGAGAAATTAAGAGCATCTTAGAAAAGACTGTCAATGCATCCCGAAAAGATTGGTCCATTAAGCTTGACGATGCCCTATGGGCGTATCGTACGGCTTTTAAGACCCCTATTGGCATGTCCCCGTATAGATTAGTTTTTGGTAAAGCTTGTCACCTTCCCGTAGAACTCGAACATAAATCGTATTGGGCTCTCAAGTTTTTGAATTTTGATGTTGCTTCTACAGGTGATCATAGGTTGATGCAATTGAATGAACTCGACGAGTTCCGGCTCACCGCTTATGAGAATGCCAAGCTCTATAAAGAACGAACAAAAAAATGGCATGACAATCATATCCTTCGAAGGACGTTTCAGATTGGGGATAAAGTGCTTTTGTACAACTCTCGGATGCGGCTCTTTCCCGGAAAGCTAAAGAGTAAGTGGTACGCTCCATTCATTGTTACCAACGTCTTTCCATCGGGCGTCGTTGAAATCAAGAAGGAAGGAGGAGATCCCTTTAAGGTAAATGGGCAACGAATCAAGCATTTCGAGGAAGGTGCCTTAACTCTAAAAGCAATCACGGTACGACTCCTAGATCCACCTACACCCGGATCTCCATCATCTCGGTAAGTGCAAGAGGTACGTCTAGCTACGAGACGTTAAAATGTAAGCGCTTATGGGAGGCACCCCACTCTGGTCTACGGTAATGTTCTCGGTATTTTTATCTCATTTTAGGTTCGTTCTAATCCATTTCACCCGTCATATCCACCCGTCCACACTCACTTATATGTCTATATATCTACTTATATATTTATCCTCCATTTTTATTCGTTTGAATTGTTACATATTCAATTTCCTTTTAATTTCTATTTTCCCTATTTTTCTTTTTCTTAATTTTGATAGTTTAATTTTATTTTATTGCTATTTTTAATTCCCCCAATTATATATCTATATATATATATTCCCATATATTTATTTAAAAAAAAAACTGTTGGAATGAAAATGGGGCAAAAAAAAAAACAATTTTTGCCCCCATTTTAGGCTGGTCTCGGCGAGACCACTAAGTGTCTCGCCGAGACAAGCTTCTGGAACAAAGTTCCAGGAGCTGCCAGCCAAGGTCTCGGTGAGACCTTAGCATGTCTCGCCGAGACCTGGCGAATCCCACTAATTAGGGGGATTCGCCCAGCTTTAATTCGAACAGCAGCCCACCCCCCTCACAAGTTTGACCAACATCACCATCTTCCACTCCACCATTCCAACACCAAATTCCATTAACACACCCCCTCCCCTCCTCCTTTCTCCTCCAATCCTTTCCTTTGCTCATAATTTCCACTTTCATATCCTAAATTCTACCTTCCATCTCCAAAACCCTAAATTTTCTATTTTGAGCTTCCATCACCCATTTCATCTTTCTCACTCTACATTCACTCTATCTCCTCCATTTACTTCCAATTTCATCCATTTACTTTCAATTTCATCCAATTTCTTCACATTCCCCTCACCTAGAATTTTAGGTTTTTACATTTCTGCTCTTCTTTCTTCCAACTTCATCCAATTTTCCCCTACTACTTCTCAATTCCTTCTACTTCACTTCACCCACTTCCTACATTATCTACATTTCACTTCAATTTTAACAATTTCTTCATTTCTCCACCTTTTCCATTTTTAGACATTTAGCAATTTTGAAGCTTTACTTTTAATTTTTCTTTGTGTTGTTATTCTGCCATTGTCACTAACACATTTTGCAGATGTCAACTCGGAGTAGCAAGCGATTCAAAAAGCCGACAAAGAAACCCTCTTCTTCCACACCGGCTGCTCAAAGCTCGGATTCCGACAATCCCCCGGTTCGTGCTCCCACCACCCGTGACCCAAGCACGGGGCGTGTCTGCCCACTTGCTGAACGTTGTCTCTCCAGGTACCACTGATACTGCTATGCCTGATGCCGGTCCCAGTGCCCCCACTGTTGATCCTGCCCCTAATTCTGATGACCCCGACATCTGTCGACGATTGGACGGGCTTGAGCGTCTTGCCAACCAACACACCGAGGCATTAGCCCGCTTGGAGCGGCTTCACCTGCACACGCAAGCTGACAATGACCATTACAATGCTCGCTTCGACAGCTTCATGACACATTACGCCAACGAGCGTAATTGGCACCTTCCCGATTGAGTTGGTATTTCCTCTCTTTTACTTTTTCTTTACTACTATTTTACGCCTTTTGGAATTCGGCTTAAACTTAGTAAGGAGGGGGGGGATAAAAGATAGGAAATGGAGCAAACATGTGTGTATTTATGTGTTAGTTGTGTGTTTAGTGTCGTATTTGTTGTTTTTAATTACATAGGTTGTGTGTTTATTGCTTGTATCCTTTTTGTGCAATTGTTACTTTTTGTGTTGGCAACACTACCCAAACCCTATAGCTCAAGCATGTTCAAAAGCATCAATTATGTCCCGAAATAAACTTTAAAACCAAGTTTCGAATAGCCTTAACTTGTGATAGGATAAACCTTCAATTGACAATTCTAAAATTCTGAAATTAAATCATCGAGTCATTAATAAAAACTTGAATAGCTCTTTTTGAACTTATACTCATTATTAGACATTCACCTATAGTTGAAACACTTGAACTTGTAGCACAAAACTCACCTACGGAGAGATATTTTGAGCCACGAGCACATTAAATAGCTCGATTACTTTTCTTTGATGTGGGATCCACACTTGTTTTTAACTATAGGGCTTGCACCAAATACTAACCGAAACCACACGCACCGAATTAGGAATTTGATATGATTAAGGCCTTCTTTCATTTCGCCACCACACAAAACCATTAACCTACCCAAAGTTAACTTCCCTTGTTCACCCCGTTGAGCTTTACCCTTCTTTCGCCACCACATTACAAACCAATACCGTCACTCTCCAACCAAAATTCCCGGAATCTTTTGAGTTTCTAACCAACTCCTTAAGGGTACCATGAATCTAAAAATAAAAAGAGCACCCAAGAAAAACATATACATTCTTTAGCTCATACACATCAAACCCCCCCCCCCCCCCCAATGTAACGTTCATATGCCACAAACTCCAAGTTTATACGTGTTAGAAAAAGGGGGAGAAAAAAAAATGAATAAATACACTCAAGCACCCATGCACACCTCAATATATTAGAAACTCAACAAGATTCTTAAAACCACATTTCCATCACAATCACACCCATCCTAAACCCTCATTATAACCCTTAATAAGTCCTTTTGATCAAATCCTAGTAAGGAAGCATAGTGGTAGAGGTTGGATGACCATGCAAGCCCACAGTAGTTATTACTTGTGTCGGGAAGTTGAGAGAAAACACCTTACCCTAAACACTTGAGCGTAAAGAGCGAATCCCTTGTGAGGTGTTTAACGAGTTCATTATGTATCGACTATTGGATGAATGTCTCACTCATGGCCAAAGCATAAATTCAAAAATCTTTAAGTTGTTTAAGATGTTTATCATGATTCGGATGGTTTGAAAATTGGATCTTCCATATTGTCGATTGAAATAAATCATGTCTCTTTGTTAATCTATTTGGATAAATTGGTCTTCGAGCTTTGTTTTCGGATTTAATTTGCTTGAGGACAAGCAAAAGCTTAAAGTTTGGGGATGTTGTTGCCGCCCGTTTGCATAGTAAAATTGAGTCATAATTTAGTCCATTTTGTTGTTTTTGTTATCACTTTGGTGTCATTTTGTGTTAATTTCACTTTATTTCGTAATTTCACGCACCATCGCGTAATTTTAATTTAATTCATGAGTTTTCAATTAATTTCTTACACCCTCACACACCCTCACGAGATTGACAATTTACCCAAGTAAGTTACAGGGCAAGAACGAGGGAACGTGACAAGAAAAGGCAACAAAATGGTGGTTTTTGGTCAGTTAGGGCCAAACGCAACAGATTCGCGAAACAAGCGTTGCAACAGGCTGAGGTAGGGAGCTGTGCCCCGCTCGAAGGCATGTCTCGGCGAGACACACCTATGTCTCGGCGAGACCTCCTGAAATTGGCCTAAAAATGCCAATTTCAGGGGCAGGTCTCGGCGAGACACTCTCCTGTCTCGGCGAGACCTGCCATAACCCGCAACTTGCACCGGGCGGCTCCTCCTTTCAATGCAAGCCCATATCCTTCAGCCATTTGATTTCTCAAGGCCATTAAATGCATTATTTCAGTAATTTGGAGGCTTTCAATCATCAAAATCAGAATCATACCTTGATTGGAGCAAGATTTGGCCTATAAATAGAAGAGATTTGAAGAAGAAAGTTACACCTTTTGCATCCTTAAGCTTAGAAACTCCATTGTTGTTGTAGCCAAGCTTTGGGCATTTGTCATTTCTTTTGTTTTAGTTACTTTTTGTAGTTCTTAAGTACAATTTCTTATTTCAAAGTCATTTCCTTTTAGTTTTGTAAGTTGATTTCACATTTTAATCAAAGTTTGTTCATCTTTCATTTCTTTATCTTCTACTTTCAATGAGTTTCACTTCATTTCACTTTATTTCAAGTTTTGTTTCCCCAATGATCATGAACTAATTCTTCCCTACTAGGGATGAGGGGAATCTTTCTAATGTTTTGAGTCAAGTTAGAAGTCAATTAGATAAACATCCGAAAGGAATTCGATTTCAAAGAACTAAGAACGTAAACTTAATCCACATTTCAGTTAATCGCTTTTTACTCACCATAGTAACAAGAGGTTAACGGAAAACTACATTCTTAGACTCGATAGCAAGTCGATGTGGTTTCTAGCATTACATTGCTAGGATTTCTCATTGAGCTTAACGCTTTCTTGTCGTATTTAAGTAACCATTGGCCCGGTTAAGTGAATAGGAGTGAAGAAATAGAACGAGGTGGTCTAAGGTCTTAGCACCGAGTTTCTTTTAGAAATCACCATCTTTAAAATCACGAACTTCTCCTCGGTTTCTTATTTCAATTGATTTCATTGGCTCAAACTTAGGAAGTGAACCCGATTCCCTAGTGTTTTACCCCATTGCTTTAACAACAAAAGTTTTTTTCCGTAGCTATAAACAACTCAACCTTCTTTATTTCAATCGTTTAGACTTCATAAACTTGTGGATAGTTAAAGATTGTGCGGAATCCCTGTGGGATCGATCTTTATACGTGAGTATACTGTATTACTTGGTACGATAGAGTGCACTTGCTCTTAAAAAGCACGTATACGTTTTATACGCATCAACAGCGCATGCTCAAGACACATGACAGATGATGAAACTCAGTTCATCACACTAGAACTTAAACGAGGAGGTAGTGTAAGCTTTGGAAACAACAAGAAGGGCAAGATAGTTGGCTCAGGAACTATCGGAGGTAACCCTAAAATTGAGTCAGTCTCCTTAGTTAAAGGTCTTAAATATAATCTTCTAAGCGTAGCTCAGCTTTGCAAGAGTGGAAGAAAGGTTATATTTGATGATACTAAGTGTCAAATACTCGAGGGAAAAACAAATGATTTGATTTTAACAGCCCCTCGTGTAGAAAATGTTTACATGTTGAGTTTGGAAAAACAATTTTCAAAAAGTATATGCTTGGTGTCTAAAGAGGACAACTCCTGGCTATGGCATAGGAGACTTGGGCATGTCAGCATGGACCTCCTAGCCAAATTAGCTAGAAAGCAACTAGTTGAAGGATTACCCAAACTAAAATATGAAAAAGATCAGCTATGTAATGCTTGTCAGCAAGGTAAACAAATCAAAAAGTCATTTCATAGCAAAAATGTTGTCTCAACCAAAAGACCATTGGAATTACTACATTTGGATCTTTTCGGACCTATCCAGCCACTCAGCATGGGAGGTAAGAAATTTTCCTTAGTTATTGTAGATGATTTCTCTAGGTATACTTGGATCATCTTGCTGAGTAGCAAAGATGAAACATTTGAGATGTTACTACATTAATCAAAAAGCTTGAAAATGACAAAGACCTAAGAGTAGCTCACATTAGAAGTGATAATGGTGGAGAATTCAAAAACCAAATGTTTGATGAATTCTATGAAACCAATGGTATTGACCACAATTTATCTGCCCCTAGAACTCCTCAACAGAATGGAGTTGTTGAAAGGAAAAATAGGACAATAGTAGAAATTTCCAGGACAATGTTGAGTGAAAATAGGCTTCTGAAGTATTTTTGGGGAGAAGCTGTCAACACAGCATGTTATATATTGAATAGGGCTTTAGTTAGACCCATACTAAAGAAAACTCCCTATGAACTTTGGAAAGGACGAAAGCCCAACATTGGCTACTTTCGTGCCTTTGGGTGTAAATGTTTCATACTCAATACAAAAGACAATTTGGCAAAATTTGATGCCAAAGGTGATGAAGCAATCTTTTTAGGGTACTCAACAAACAGCAAAGCATATAGAATTTATAATAAAAGAACTCAAGTTGTAGAAGAGTCAGTCCATGTAGATTTCGATGAAACTAACCCTGTAGGTAAGACAACTCAACCCATGGAGGATGAGCCGAACTCAGCTCATACTGACCTAATTGGAGGTGCTGAGCCATCAGCACAAGAGCTGACCAAAGGTAAAATTGAAACTGAAATTTCCTTTGCTGACCAATCTATCTCTACAGAGATTGTAGAAACACCTGTTCCAAACAACTCAACATTACCTAAGGAGATAAAAATTCCAAGAGGACATTCAGAAGAGTCCATCCTTGATGATGCCAACAATAAAGTAATGACTAGATACCAGCTTAGGAAATTCCTTTGCAACGTTGCTTTCGTATCAATTTATGAACCAAAGAACTTTGCTGATGATGAGCATGATGAGTATTGGATCAATGCTATGCAAGAAGAGCTTGACCAATTCACGAGAAATGAGGTATGGGATTTAGTACCTAAACCTAGGAATCAAAAATCCATCGGAACTAAGTGGGTTTTTAGAAACAAACTAGATGAGCATGGAAATGTAGTAAGGAACAAAGCCCGACTTGTAGCCCAAGGCTATAGTCAGCAAGAGGGCATTGATTATGGTGAAACTTTTGCACCAGTTGCTAGGTTAGAAGCTATACGTATATTGTGTGCATATGCTAGTTTCATGAACTTTAAATTGTATCAAATGGATGTTAAAAGTGCATTTCTTAATGGCTTTATAAACGAAGAGGTATATGTTAATCAACCTCCTGGTTTTGAAGATCCAAAATTTCCAAACCACGTTTATAAACTCAAGAAGGCCTTATATGGCCTGAAGCAAGCTCCAAGAGCTTGGTATGAAAGGTTGACCAACTTCCTGCTGACCAGGAATTATGTCAGAGGAAAAGCTGACACAACCTTGTTCATTAAGAAAAAGGGTAAACATACCCTACTTGCACAAATCTATGTAGATGACATAATATTTGGTGCAACTGATGAATCCTTGTGTCAAGAGTTTAGCAAACAGATGCAGACTGAGTTTGAAATGTCTATGATGGGAGAACTCAGCTTCTTCCTTGGACTTCAGATCAAGCAAGGTAAGAACGGCATCTTCATTAGTCAGTCCAAGTACACCAAGGAGATGTTGATATGGAAGATTGTAAGCCCATATCAACCCCTATGGGTACTGATACTGTCCTATGCAAAGATGAGAAAAGTAAGTCAATAGATAGTAAACTTTATCGAGGTATGATAGGCTCCTTACTTTATCTCACTGCTAGTAGACCTGATATACAGTACTCAGTATGTTATTGTGCAAGATATCAAGCTGACCCAAGGGAATCTCACTTAATTGCTGTAAAAAGAATTTTTAGATATTTGCAGAGCTCAGTTGATGTAGGTTTGTGGTATCCAGCCTCAAATGACTTCACACTTATAGGATACACTGATGCTGACTATGGACGGGATAAGCTAGAACGTAAGAGTACTTCAGGAGGATGCCATTTCCTTGGAAGCTGTCTAGTTTCTTGGTTCAGCAAGAAGCAGTCATCAGTTGCTTTGTCTACAACTGAAGCTGAGTACGTTGCTGCTGGAAGCTGTGTAGCTCAAGTCATATGGATAAAGCAACAGCTTAAGGATTATGGAGTAAGAACTAAAACAATAGAGATCAAATGTGACAACAAAAGTGCCATTGATCTATCCAAGAATCATATCCAACACAGCAGGATGAAGCATGTCAGCATAAGGCATCACTTCATCAGAGATCACATACTAAAGGGTGAGATCAAGCTGACCTATGTGCCAACAAATGAACAGCTTGCAGATATCTTCACCAAGCCTTTGGCTCGTGAGCAATTTAACATACTAAGGGAAGCTATCAGTATGTCTAATCCTCTTCAATAATTCTAAGTATTTGAATAAATGTTGAGTGATTGTCATGCTGACTGATATCGATCTAGTAACTACTGCACATTGAGCTTAATAGTCTATGCTGAGTAGATACAAATGTTGAGTAAATATTCTGTGCTGAGTAGATAAACATATTGAGTAATCACCTTATGCTGAGTAGATGTACATGTTGTGTGATTAACGTATGTTGAGTTACTAAGAGATAGAAAATCCATCTACGTAGAATTAAATACTCAGTATCATAAACGATTCATATCCTAGCAAACTGAGTAAAAGCCCACTTGCACCGATAAACAATGACACGTGTAACAAATCATGCCTAGAAAAACACAAGTAATAATGAATAACCATGCGCCGAACCTGTCATAAATGGTAGAATCTTTGTCGATTAAAGTCCCAAGATGAAAACGGCTAGTTCATTAATGACTCAAAACTCTATAAGTAGTGGAAGAATCCCCACTCATTACTCTTTACGCTTATGATCTTCTGTAATCGAACCCTTCTCTCTCCCTAAACCTCAAAACCTTCATCTATAACAATGGCTTCCGGCAAAAATGAAATCCCTAACGTCACCACTCAGCTTGGCCAAACCTCTGGCAAACCCACTCAAGCTGACCCCGCTGGTTCTTCAAAGCAAATAGAAAGGAATATGATCAAGGTCCATAAAAAGGTCAACAACCTGGAGGTTCTGAAATGCAGATGGTTCTCTTCAGGATTCGTCACTTCTGAGAAACCGTTTTATGACTGGATCGAGAAGAACAAATGGACCGGTCTCTTCTCACTCGCCGGAAAAACATACCCTAGACTGGTCAGAGAGTTCTATTCCAACATGTTTTTTGATGAAGAAGATGCTGACTACTTGGAGACCACGGTCAAAGGTTAGAAAATCACCATAACCCCTGCCTATCTAGCTACTTTGCTAGATTTACCAGACGAAGGAATAGAATTTAGGACAACAAAAGAGAAGGTACCAAAGGAAAAGCTTGACAAGATCAAGGGGTTCTGTAAACCCAAGAATCATAAAGGTGAAATACCCAACACGTGTATGGGGCAAGACCAGAAGATGGCACACTACATACTGACCAACTTCATATTCCCCAAACTCAACTCAGCCTCATCCGCTTCCAACTTTGAGCAGTGCTTCATATGGCACATGCTGACCTACACTCCTCTCAACCTTCCAGTCTTTCTAGTTGGAGCTTTTCAACGAGGAGGTAAGAAACTTCGATTGGGCTCTCTAATTACAAAAATTCTAGAGGACAAGCAGATTGAGACCGTGAATGAAACAGACAGTTTGGGAAGCGAAATCACTGCAGCTCTGCTGGTTGGATTATTATACAATCAACCATTGAAAGGATATGAAGAAGTTGAAGATGTTGAGGAAAATGATGAAGCTGAATAGGAAGAGGTGCCTAAAAATGAGCCTGAGAAAGAAGTGGAGGCTCCTGCTGAGTCCCCTAAGGAAAAGAAGAAGAAGAAGAGAAAGGCCATTGAAACATGCTCCAAAGACATCAATGTTGTCCCAAAGAAAGTGAGACTAGTGTCTCAAGAAAAATTTAAAGCTGACCAGGCTAAGGAGAAAGTTGAGTCGGAAGAGAAAAGAAAGAGGCCAGAAGAGCCTGAGGATGAAGAAGAGGGAACTCCAGAATCCCCTTTGATGAAAAGGAAGAAGGATAATACCTTAAAGATAGTTGAAGCTAATCCCCTAGATTGGGCTGTATCTTCCAAAGGTCATGGAACTAACCTAGAAAGGGAAGCTGAGAAAGAAACTTTTGTTGAGGAAGACGTCCATACTGAGCAGGAAGAACCTGCTGATGTTGAGCAACCTCAGGGTGATGCTGAGCAAAGATTTGAGGAAGAAGACAATGTTGCTGTTGAGGATCATATTGAGAAAACTGTGGTAGAAGAGACAGTCGATACTGATGAGGAGGTTATTCATGCTGACCCATCTCCTCCTAAAGAAAAAAGGTTCAAGCGACTCAAGAATAAAGCACAAAAGCAAATTGATCTTCTGGATGATTCCCCTCCTCAAGATATTGATGCTAAACTCTCCAAAATTCAGCTCAAATATTTCTCTCATGATGCTGAGCCTGAGTCTTCTCCACCGGATCTTGTGCAAAACCAAGCCTCTGTTACTCATATTGAGGAACAAGCCAAGACTCCGGAGAATCCAAAAACTGCTCAAGATGGAACAAATCCTGCTTCAACTTCACCCACTCGGGATGAGCAGGTCAACATGACTAACCAAACTCCACCTCCTACTGGGCATGTTGATAACTCAGCTCCTGAAACCAACCTGCATCAAAGTCCTGTCACCAATCAAGATAATCAATCTGGCAAACAACCAACTCCACCACCATCAAGCTCAATTCCAGCCTCTGAGTCAAATGCTGCTCAATTCCAATACTTGAATGCTACTGAGTCAGGACGACGAATCATTGCCTCTACTCAGTCCTTGCTTCAAGATTTGAACCCTCCTCAAGCTGATGCTACTAGATCTTCTCATGCTGAGTCCTCTCAACTATCTGGTATCAGTCAGCTTCTCAATGAACTTCGAGGACTCAAGGATCTGGTAAGTATTATAACCACCGTTCAAACTCAGCAACCAAGCCAAGACCAAATAGCAAAGCTGACTGAGTTGGAACTCACAATGGTGAACCATCTAGACTCGCTTGAAGGTAAAATCCACCAACTGTTGGAAGTTAATCCAGGGTATGCAACTTCCACTGAACTTCAAGGTTATTTTGCTAAGTTAACTGCAGAACTATCTAAATCAAGCGCACCTGGCAATACTGAGTATGCCACATCTGCTGAACTCCAATAATGCTTTACCAAGTTCAATGCTGAGCTGACTTGTACGCGTGAGTTAGTCTCCTCCTCCTCTCAGTGTACAATTGACCAACTGAGTGAAGCAGTAAGTCTACTCAACGTCAACAAAGCACAGATGGATGTTGATCCAGTCTCCAATGGCCAACTCTTGAGCTTTTCCCAAGCAATTATGAAGGCCATGCGCATCAACAATGCTCAGCGCATGTTTTATGACTCTGCCTTGCTAAAGATGTACCACCAATCTTTTGGTCAGCTCACCAGCACGCTCACCTGGCTTAGCAAATCCCATGAATGCCTACTCAGCATGATTAGCAGCTCTCTCCGGGTTCCTCGCCATGTCCAAGATGACAGTGTTCCTATAATTGATGGCTTGCGTGAAAGTACTAAGAGGCTCCAGCGTTACTCAACTCACCTCTCCTCTCATGCTCGCAACGATACCTTCCTTTATAAACCCGATGATGGCAAAACGGGGGAGACAAGCCAAGAAGGAACTCAGCTTGCAGGTAATGCCTCAGGAAGTAAAGACAAAGGCAAAGGAATAGCTCAAGCTGACCACCAAGCTCAGAAGAAGAAGAACTAGATACTACCTAGTTAATGTTTAGAACATAGCATAGAATCCTTCCTTCCTCATATGTTTTTTTGTTTTTGCTTAATCTATGTCAAGTACTATTTCCTCAATCTGGTCGATAAAATTGAACAAACAAATTAAGAAGTAAAAGATACTCAGTATACATTAACACTAAAATACTTAGGTAATAAACTGAGTAACAACATACTTCTAATATTTTTGAAAGCTGACTTAAATCCAATTAGCTCAGATCTTGAAAAATCTAACATTAAACTAAGTCAGAATACACAAATGCCTTAAGGTTAATTCAATTAAATCCTGGAAGGTTTAGAATTAAGTTAAGACAGTATGTGCAACCCTCACGGGGGAGTAATTTCAAAAATAAATCAATCATGGGGTAACTTATAACTGAGTTCCATAATTATGTATTTTGCCAACATCAAAATGGGGGAGTTTGTTGAAACACCTTCCACAAGATTTTGATTTGACAAAATCATCCATGATTAAGAGGCAATTAAATTTAAATGCTTTGATTTAATTGTACTAATGTGTTTGTTCAATATTGAGTGCAAAAATATATATATATAAAGTTAGACAGGACAAAAGTCAGCTTAAGCCAACCTGAGTAGAACGAAACTCAGCATCAGAAGCTTCCTTCTAAGTTGCCAGAACGAAGCTGACTAAATTAGAAGACTCCTTCAGAATTGAATAAACAGAACGGAGCTGACTAAGAAGGAACTCAGCATGGAAGTTGAACATTCGAAGATAACGAATGAAGCTGAGTGACAGTCAGGACAGCATCAAGGATCCGTTCACTAAAGGACAAAGTCTGCCAATCTTCTGCACCAATAATTGAAGCCTCGAAAATACACAGAAGACTAATTCCAAGAAACATGGGTCAATGGATTATTGGTAAAAGACAACTGGCACAAGAAGACAAGTCTAACGCAAGAAGACAAAACCTGACGCCTGAAGAAAACAGAGGAAGGGAATGGCGAAACAGTCTGAAGCTGACCAGAAGATGTTCCCTAAAAGAGCCGTTTTGGACACAACGGCTAAACCAATTCAAAATGATCCAGGATGATATTTCCATCTATAAAAGGACAATCAAGAACCTTGGATCATTTGCCGAAGTATCAAAAGAAAAATACAAGAGAGAAAATCTTCAAAGCACTCAAATACAAAAAGATCTTACACCAACATTTCTATTCTCTGTGTAAATGCTAGATTGATTGTTTTGTAATCATCTAAGGTGTTCTTTACTTGAAAAATAACAAGTGTGTAATCAATAGGAATATTGAGAGTGTTGAGCTTAGTACTTGGTTGTAAGTATTCAGTGGTAGAAAAATCTAAGTGCTGGGTTGTAATACTTAGTAGGAGCTGAGTAGACGAATAGAGGACGTACTCTTGCATACTCACTGCCTTGTAAAGGGTTTGTACTCTACCTTGAAAGAGCTCAGTATTGGATTGAAAATCCCAGGAGGAACTGGGGACTGGACGTAGGCAGAGAGGCCGAACCAGGATAAGTCGTGCTGAGTAACTTCTAAACTCTTTCTCTCAATATATATATATATGTTTCATGTGTTGCTTGTGAAATTTACTCAGCTTATAAATTGTTAAAACTGAAACTGAGTAAATCTGAGTGCTCAGTTGGAAGCTGACCTTTCAAGTGTCAATTCCCAACTCTCAGGTCAAGCAGTCTTAGTCAGCATAGAATTAAAACTGTCTGACTAATCAATCGGCCGTGCTGACCAACACGCTGAGTTATCAAACTCTTAAAATAACATTAAGTCAGCATAATTAAAAGCGAAAAAGTTACATTAGTTCCTAACCCCCCCTTGGAACTAATTACTAGGGACCAACAAACCTTTCCATCCATGTCTGTCTTCTTTTTGAAGATCCACCTGCACCCAATGGGTATTATCCCTTCGGGTGGATCAACCAAAGTCCACACTTGGTTAGTATACATGGAATCCATTTCAGAATCCATGGCCTCAAGCCATGCTTTAGAATCTGGACTAATAAGAGCCTCTTCGTAGTTTTCGGGTTCGTCGTCTAACACGGGAACCTCATTATCATCTCCCACTAGAAAACCATATCTAACTGGGAGTTCACGAACTCTTTGTGATCTACGAATAGGTGGCACTGGAGTCTCATCTAATGGGACTCCTTCGGGTACCTCAACCGCCTCTGTTGTTTCAGTCGGTGTTTCTTCTTCTTGAACTTCGTCAAGTTCAATCATGCTTCCCTTTTGTGTTTCTTCGAGAAACTCTTTCTCTAAGAAGGTTGCGTGCTTGGATACGATTACTTTCTGATCATCTGGATGATAGAAGTAATATCCCATAGTTTTCTTAGGGTATCCTATGAAGAAACATTTATCAGATTTCGAATCTAGTTTGTCGGACGCAATACGTTTGACAAAGGCTGGACAACCCCATATTCTCATAAATGAAAACACGGGTTTCCTACCAACGAACAATTCATATGGTGTGGAACTAGCGGATTTAGTTGGTACTCGATTTAGGGTGAAGAGGGCAGTTTCTAAAGCATAGCCCCAGAACATCTTTGGAAGTAAGGCCATGCTCATCATGGATCATACCATATCTAATAGGGTACGGTTTCTCCTCTCGGACACACCATTGTGTTGTGGTGTATAGGGAGGTGTCCATTGTGAGCATATCCCACATTCAGTTAGATAATTCAGAAAATCATCTGAAAGATATTCGCCACCTCGATCAGATCGAAGCGTCTTTATTTTCTTTCCTAATTGATTTTCTACTTCATTCTTGAAGCATTTGAATTTCTCAAAAGCTTCTGACTTGTGCTTCATCAAGTAGATGTAACCATATCGGGTATGGTCATCTATGAAGCTTATGAAGAATCTGAATCCTCCTCTTGCTTGGACTGACATAGGACCACATACATCTGAATGAATGAGTCCTAGAGTGTCTGATACACGCTCACCTTTATTGTTAAAGGGTGTCTTTGTCATTTTACCTTTTAAACATGATTCGCATGTTTCTAATGATTCGGGATCGATTGGATCTATAAGCCCATCTGAATGTAGCTTTAGCATGCGTCTCTTGTTTATGTGGCCTAAACGACAATGCCACAAGTAAGTTGAATTATCTAGCTTATGTCTTTTGGTATCAATTGCAAAAGTAGGAATTTTGTTATCTAACACATAAATCCCATTTTGTGATATTCCTGAAAAATAAAAGATCGAATCTTTATAAAAATTGCAACTCTTGTCTTTTATTGAAATATGAAAAGCCGTCGTCAACAAGGCGGCTAATAGAAATAATATTTCTAGATATTCCTGGAATATCCTCAGGCTGCATCCGGTATCAAGTACTAAAAGATTCAGACTGTGAAATTTCAATATAAAACATACCAGATGTTGAAGTCCCAGCTTCTTCCCCTTTTGAGGAAGGCTAGGTACACCAACAGTTTCTTTTCCAATGCCCGTCTTTACCACAGAAGTGGCACTCTCCTTTAAGCTTCTTCACTTCCTTTCCCTTAGTTTTGTTGGGCACGGCTGTAGACACCGAGTCGGAGGACCTGTGACGAAAACCTGTAACAAAGCGGTCGAAGCGGTTGGTTCCGGAAAAAAATTTTAAAAAAAAAGAGAGAAGAAAAATATATAATAAGAAAAAGAAAGAAAGGAAAAGTCAATGGAAATCGCGGTCGTCAAGTGGACGGCTCGCGAGCGCTCAGCGACGTGGTGCGAGCGCCTAGCCGCAGCCGACGTGTGTCCGGCGACAGTTGGACGCACGCCCGGCAGCGTGGGACGCGTGCTCGATGTCCGCGGGGTGCGCACGTTCGGCGGCGCGCGCTCGACGACCGTTGGGCGCGCGTGCCCGATAGCGCGGGCGCACACCCGACGGCCGCTGGGCACGCACGCCCGGCAGCCGTTAGGCGAACGCCCAGCGACGTTGGGCGGACGCCCAACGCTCGTTGGGCGGACGCCCAACATCAGTTGGGCGCGCGCCCAACTGAGGTTGGGCGTTCGCCCAACCTGTTTTGGGCGATGCCCAATCTTAGTTGGGCGTCGCCCAAAGATTTCCGGGATCCGTTGCCTATTTAAGGCACGGATCCCCATGCAAGAGAGGGAGGGAATTTTTTGGAGAGCTTTCTCACTCTAGACATTTTTAGAGAGAGAAAGTGAATTTTTTTGAGAAAAATATTTTTTTTCTCAAAAAGTCCGAATTTCCCAAAAGTTAAAATTTTTACTAAAAAACGAAAAAACACCAAAAAACCGGAAAATCACAACTCGTGGAATCAACCGACTTCGACTGTCAGATACCGATCTTGAGGTATTATCCGAGGACTAGACTCGTTTTATTTATTTCATTTATTTTATTTATTTATTCTAAAGTTTTATTTATTTAGTTTATTTATTTATTTGTCACGTCTTATTTAAATTCCCATATTTATCTATTTTTATCTCGTGTTAAACAAACGTTTGGTTTTGTTTTTCTGAAATAAAAAACCTCGTCTTTTAATATCCCAATACGAACCGTGATCCGATTCAAAGGTAGTTCGGGTATTAAAAACGTTGTAATTATAAGTTTTAAAAATATTTCAAAATAATGTTTTAAAACAAAAACGTCGTTTTAGGAATCTCCGTTATAGGCTATGATCCAATTTGGGTAGCTCGGAGGTCCAAAACGATAGAATAGATCTAATCTAAAGCTTTTGAATAAATCTGGAAACTGTTGGTTCATTTCTGTAATTTTACGTTTTCTGTCACTAAAGGTTGTTTACCGACGGAGTTTCCGTCGGTAAAGCTGCTGAAATGTAAAAAATGCTGTTTTGGTCCTCCTTTCTCAACTTTTAGACTTTAGGTCCTTTATATATATATATAAGTATAGTTATGTAATATATACTTTTAAGCTATTTTTAAATATTTTGTATATATATTTATTTAATATGTTTACATATTTTTCATTAATTTGGTTTTGTAAATTATATATAAGTATATATGTATAGTTTTTGTGACTTTTTGGGATGATTAATTGGTTTTTGGGTTATGATGTAAATATTGTTTTTTTTGAACTAAAGTTTATTTTTTTATTTGTGAACCTTCTTTATTATTTTTACATGTTTTGATTATAATGTATCATACTTAATGTTATTTTCATTATTATACATATACTTAGCTATATTATATGGTATTCTTTACTTGGTTTTTAAAGTTATATGTACATCATTATTTTTATCTAAAAATATATATATATATATATATATATATATATATATATATTCTTTTCCTTATCCGTTTGGCATTTGGGGATATATGTTTTAAATGGGTTTTCAATTGATAAATTTTGGTTTAGTTGGCTTATTGTTGTAATTATGATAAGTAAAGAGGTAATTGAGTGGAAAAAGGGAAAAATAAACCACCAATAGAGTTTTCAATTTGATTATTTAAGTTAAAGGTTTTTTAGAGGTTCCTAAATGCAAAATAAAAGGTTTTTACCACTTTAAACCGTTTCCAAAATATCACGTTTTAAAACCTTAATTCGTTCCAACGACAGATTAAGCGAACCTTGTAATTAAAATTGCTTATAATTGTAAATAATAGAGCTTTTGAATTGTTTTCCTAACTAAATGGTTTTTTGTACAAAATAAATTGACTTGTATGTTTAATCACGTTTTCTTGTTAAAGCTTTTATCTCAACATTTTCAAACGCTCGAGTCGTTCCAACGGCGATTCGAGTGAACGTCATTAACGGAGTTTTGAAACGTACCTAAATCGTTCCAACGGCGATATAGGTACGAACCATGTAAATAAACTCATTTTTGGGAAGTGAGCCTAGTTTAGAGATAGTGTAAAGCATAAATCGCACTGTAAATAAATCGATTCTTTCTTCTCTTCCTTCTCTCTCCTATGTATTTTCAATTCATGTAAATGGGTGATTCTTTATTAAGGTGGCTTTCAATAATATATGCTCAAAACGGTTTCAAAGCGAGAAAGAAAAGGTTTCAAATGAATTTTAAACTTAAAGAAATATGCGATTAGTCCGTTATCGCCTAACACGCTGAGTAGGAGGCCGGTGGTTCATAACCGGGCGATGTCGGGGTGCCTAGTAGCCTTTCTCCGGAAAGGAGCTAGCCTTCTCGGCTCGTACCTAAGTTTCCCGAACCCTCACCGGTCTCCCGCAAGGGATCGGTGTTCATTTTCCCATTCGTGGGTGGCGACTCTTCCATACTCCGAGCTCCGGTCCTGCCGAGCAGCTTGATTCCACGATTGGTTGCTTTCGGCGCCAATCACCGCTTATGTCGCCATGAGGTGTCCACCCCCCGGTCCGCCCGGGAGATTAGGCCGCGGCACCTTGTCTAACAACGGCTTTCTTACCTTTCTTGGGATATTTAGGATTGGGAGAATTCCCTTTCCTCTTCTTTGATCCCTCAATGACAAGAGCCGGTATGGCTTTGTCTTTCTTCATATTGGGCTCAACTGACTTGAGCATATTTGCAAGCTCTTCAAGAGAGGTTTGCAAGTCATTGTATCCTACTACGATATAGCAACTTGGATGGTTTGTTTCCCAAATAATTCCTTTAGGTGCATGATGATGGAATAGGCATCCATTTCCTCATGTTGCCTTTGTAATTCCGGTGTCATCGATGCAAGTATGATGCATCCGGCATGATCATCATCAGCCTTATGCTTCTGGTAAGCATCAATTTCCTCAATGGGAGCATCATCAACAGGGAGAGGGAGTATCGATGTATCAAGTACATACCCTATTTTATCGAACTTCAAAACAATTTTGAGGTTACGAAACCAGTCGGTGAAGTTTGAACCATTCAATTTGTTATCGGTAAGAATGTTTTGCAGATTGGTTTTAGTCATGATTATAAGAGTGGGTTTAATTAAACCTGAGAGTGAGAAAGAGTAAACGTATGTCATTCATTTGCTTAAAGTATATCAATCTAAAATTATAGGCCTTTTAGTTTATTTTAGATTGCTCCCACTATTTTGCCAAATTAATAGCCCTCCATATTAATTCGAAGAATTTCACAAATCCTTTAGTGAGCTAGGATCCTAACTCCTGAGATTTCGCCTTGAGTTTACTCAACAAGCTAGTCTCATTCATTAGGTAGATTCATGTAATCAATCACATCTTTAATGTGATTCCTAGGTTATTGGGTTACTAACCACATTAGTAACTAATATGCTATTCATATTAATCCCAACCGTCTTGCCCATTAGTTTATGACAACATGAGTTTACTCATCCAATTATCATAATCTAATTTAAGTATTACCCAATATTCATGAAAAATGATTTTCGATAATTCAGGTGTTACCGAAAGGACCCCGAGCTTGAGTTTACTCAACAACCCAAAAGCCCTCAGCACTGCCGGCTGAATTATAATATTAGGGAGGGGCAACCGATTTTAATAACTTGTTTATTTACTTAACTTTTTAATGAGGGATTTTATTTTAGGTCTCATAATCTAACTTAGTCTTGATTTGCTTTATCATACATCAGACACATACATTCACATACATTGGCATTATGGACATATCATCTAAATTATTCCGTCGAGCCAGAGACGGAATAAAAGGACAAACCTAAGGAAATACTAACTATTACATATTTCTCTTTAAGTCCTCCGTCTTCTCCATGGCGCCTTGAAATTACATATTAATTTCTATACTACTAAAGAAAACTTCAATTGAATTGAAGGGAATCAGATGAGAGGAGAAATTATAATAGATAGTAAAAAGGCAGGACTCGCAGGCCCTATTTCAAAAATACCAAAAGACTAAAGAGGGTCCAAATATGTCCATAACTCCAAACATGCATAGACTCAATTAAATAAATTTAATTGGTTGATTACATAACTATCTTATGTAATATTTATGTTAATCACATTAACATATCAAATTAACTTTCATCCAATTTTACTTCTAATAGTTTCGTATCTTTTATATTAATTTTTAGATTAATATAACTATACAAAACTTTAATTATGCACGTCCCAATTATTTTGATTTTAATTCATTTAACATTTTGTTTTACAAATTGGTAAAACAAACTTTTAAACAAATTTTCATTCGATAATCAAAACAGAAAACTATCAATTTCTGAAACATATATATTTAAATATAAAAACGATTTTAAATATATATATATATATATCAGTTCTAAAACGGTTTTAAAACGATTTTCAGAAAATAGGAAAAACTACTATAGATTTCCGTTTTATCTTTAGAATTAATAAAACTGACTTTATCAATCTAACTATAAAACTAATAGATTTTGTTATAATGATTATCAACCAAAATAATTAGGAACATACGCATAATCTGTTTTAATTAACAATTAATTAAAACTTATTTATCTTTAGAATTAATTAATCAAAATAATTTGTTAATTAATCCTAACTATAAATATTTATTCAATCCTATTGAAAACTTCTAAATTTTCATATATGAAATAACGGATTTAACGATGGCTCTGATACCACTGTTGGAAATTAGGCTAAGGTATAGCAGCGGAAATATAAATTTTTTAACCTATTTCCATTTAACCACAAGATCCGTTAACCGTTATTTCATATAAAGAAGGATAAGAAGAAATATTTTTTAGAAGTTCTATCTACCGTTGCAAACGAAGTGTCCACAACTTCAAAAGAGATAGAAACTGTCTACCAATCTTCCCCTATCCAAAACAGACCTTCCAGACACCGAACGACAATCCCTTCGGTGGAAACGTGGAAGAATATGTCTAGAAGCTCCTGTCCAACAATCGCGACGATCCGACGGTTCAATCTCCGGGAATCCGCGAAATCGTGAACTGGCCTGATGTAGGAGTAGTAAAACGAATTTCTCCCCTTTTGTTTGTTTTTCTTCTTCGAGTTCCCAAACACGAAATAAAACACGGGAATATTAATTTAGTATCAACCGTTGAATAGAAACCAAAGTAGATTGCCTCTAACTAATCAACACAAGATCAAGGATAAAAGAAATAGATGAAAATCAATTGATCAAACGAAGCCGTAGAGAAATCTCGTCCTCGAACTAGGGGTGTCAAATTTTCTCTCTCTTGGACTAGGTGAATTTCGAAAATCACAAGTAGGGTATGGCTTGCTTGGATCTCGAAAATCTCAAGGGAAGGGGTATTTATAATCTCTTGTATCTAATCCCTAGTTAGATAGAATTAGGTTACTGAATAGGAATTCCATTCAGAATAGAATTCCTAATTATTATCTCACTATATATCTAATATATTAAGGATAATAATAATAACCTTATTGGATAATAATAGGAGTATATTAATCTAATTAAAACTCCTAACTTAATTATCTCTTAATTAATTTAATTCATATTCCTAATCTAATTAGGATTAACAAAATCAAATTAATTATTCATGTATATTACTACATGAATTTCGACCCCCTTATGTCCATGGGCCTTATTGGGCTCAATTGGGCTTCTATCAATTAATTAACATCTATCTCTCTTTTAGGTTCCAAGTCTTATGTGTGATCCATTAGGTTCTTATTGCTTCTAGCCGTATGCAACGTTATTAAATTAATTTTCAAAGAATTATATTTAATCTTTGCATAACGGAATGATGTACAGAGTATGTGATTAGCAAGTCCGTAATCATTCCCCCAGAGCTATAAGAAGACAGGTTGATTCTGTCGTTAACCTTTCCGTATTAGTTACAGTATAATTCGATCCTTTATCAACTACAGCCTTGAACTGAATCTTATGACTATGGGTGATGTCAAGTCACATATAGCGAGACGTTCGTTTTACTTGTACAGGCCGAGTCAACTCAAAAAGATAGGTTAAGTGAAATCTGTATTTCTTACTCTTAAGCTATCACCTTGCAAGGATTTAGAGTCGAGTCTTCCACAAGCGATCCATGGATGTATCTCCCATTTATCGGGAGTGATAAATGCTCAATCCAATATATAACGACTCCGCAATTACTTCCTGTGATACCCAACGTCTACTGTTCACACCCCAGAGTCATCTCTGTTAAGGATCGTGTTACACCAGAGTCAAAGCATCACATTCCATAATCCAGAATACCAATTAATATTCCTTTGAGTCTGAAGATTAGTTATACCTATTAATACCAATGAGATGAACAGGTGACAAGGATGAATCTACCCATCCTGTTATCTCAAATCGGATCCCCAATCCTAATGAACAACGTTTCATCGGATCTATGTAACTGTCCAGATATCTGTGTATATGAAGCTTGTGAGATCAGCTTTCTGTCGGACAGAAGACATTGTTACATACAAGTCTCAACAGTGATATGTCAATCTCAAACATATCACTTGACTTGGGGTGGTTTTAAGTTTATCAGTTTACTATAAAGTTTTGTCTCACTTCATGCTTGTATGAACACTTTATAATCAATTTAAATAAACTTACGGATTTCCTTTTATTAGACTTTATTTAGTGCTTAAAAGGGATTGCCTTTATATAGTTATAAAACATATATCTCATTAAACAAATGATATAAAGAACAATTCATTTACATTAAGTTTGTATCCTAGAACAATTGTCTATAGGACACTAAACCCCAACACCTCATAGGTGGATCAGATGGGTGGTGGGTAGATACTGGTGCTTCCCGCCATGTTTGCTATGATAGAAGTATGTTCAAAACATACACTGCTGTGACCGAAGATAAGAAAGTGTTGTTAGGTGATGCCCATACCACTATTGTTGCTGGAATTGGTAATGTGGAATTGAACTTCACATCTGGAAAAACCTTAACTTTGAAGGATGTGATGCACACTCCAGAAATGAGGAAAAATTTGGTTTCAGGCTATCTTCTCAACAAGGCTGGTTTCACTCAGACTATAGGAGCAGATTTATTTACTTTGACTAAGAACAATGTGTTTGTAGGAAAAGGTTATGCAACTGAAGGCATGTTTAAGTTGAATGTTGAGATTAATAAAGTGAATGCTTCTGTTTACTCCTTGTGTACTTTTAATGTTTGGCATGCTCGTTTTTGTCATGTTAATAAGCATATCATTAAGAACATGAGTAACTTAGGATTAATTCCAAAATTGAATTTAAATGAGTTTCTTAAATGTGATTATTGTAGTCAGGCAAAAATCACAAAAACACCTCATAAATCTATTGTTAGGGATTCTGAACCTCTAGATTTAATTCATTCTGATATATGTGAATTAGATGGAAAGTTGACTAGAAATGACAAACGGTATTTTATAACCTTTATTGATGACTGTTCTGACTTTACTTTTGTTTATTTGATGAAAAATAAAAGTGAAGCGTTTGACATGTTTAAATTGTTCATAGTTGAAATAGAAAATCAATACAATAGGAAGGTCAAGAGACTTCGTAGTGATAGAGACACAGAATATGGTTCTAGCCTGTTTACTGATTTTTATAAATCATATGGCATTATACATGAAACCACATCACCTTATTCACCAGAAATGAACGGAATGGCTGAAAGGAAAAATATGACACTTACCGAATCTGTAGTAGCTATTATGCTTAGTTCAGGTGCTGCCTCACATTAGTGGGGAGAAATCCTTTTGACTGTTTGCTATGTGCTAAATAGGGTCCCTAAATCAAGAAGCAAAATCTCTCCTTATGAGATCTTGAAAAATAAAACACCTAGCCTATCATATTTTAGAACTTGGGGTTGTTTGGCTTATGTTAGGATTCCTGACCCAAAGAGAGTCAAACTTGCTAGTAGGGCTTATGAATGTGTGTTTATTGGATATGCTGTGAATAGCAAAGCATATAGGTTCTATGATTTGAATGCAAAAGTTATCTTGGAGTCAAATGATGCTGACTTTTATGAAGATAGATTTCCTTTTAACTTGAGAAATAGTGGGGGTGCATCATCTAGTAGCATGCCTGCTGTGAGACCTATAGTGCAAAATGAGAGTGTGGAGTCTGAACCTAGGAGAAGTAAGAGACCTAGAGTATCCAAAGACTTTGGTTCTGACCTTTATGCTTTCATAGTAGAAGAGGATCCACTTACTTTACATGAAGCCTTAACCTCCTTAGATGCTGATCTATGGCAAGAAGCCATTAATGATGAAATGGACTCACCTGAGTCAAACCAAACTTGGCACTTAGTAGACTTACCACTAGGTTGTAAATGGATCCTTAAAAAGAAACTGAAACCTGATGGTTCAATAGGTAAGTATAAGGCTCGTCTTGTAGCTAAAGGCTTTAGACAAAGAGAAAATGTTGATTTCTTTGATACTTATTCACCTGTTACTAGGATTACGTCAATACGAGTTTTGATTGCTATTGCTTATGTGCACAATCTAGTGGTGCACCAAATGGATGTTAAAACTGTGTTTTTGAATGGTGAATTAGAAGAAGAGGTTTATATGGATCAACCTGAGGGCTTTGTAGTTTTTGATCAAGCCTATAAGGTATGTAAATTAGATAAGTCTTTATATGGGCTAAAACAAGCACCTAAGCAATGGCATGCAAAATTTGATAACCTGATTATGTCAAATGGCTTTAAGGTGAATGAAAGTGATAAATGCATCTACTACAAATATGAAAATGATCTTTGCACCATTATATGCTTATATGTTGACTTGCTTATTTTTGGATCTAATATTCATGTTGTGAATTCTGTTAAGTCAATGCTATGTGAAAACTTTGACATGAAAGATCTAGGAGAAGCGAACGTCATTCTTGGCATAAAGATAACTAGGTCTAAAACTGGAATTTCTTTAGATCAATCTCACTACATTGAGAAGATTCTAAAGAAATATAACTACTTTGATTGTAAACCTGCATGTACACCTTATGACCCTAGTATAAAACTTTTTAAGAACACTGGAGACAGTGTGAGACAATCAGAGTATGCTAGCATAATTGGCAGCCTTCGTTATGCCACTGATTTTACTAGACCCAACATCGCATATGTCGTAGGATTGCTATGCAGATTTACTAGTAGACCTAGTGTGGAGCATTGGAATGCTATAGAAAGGGTCATGAGATACCTTAAAAGAACCATGAAACTTGGATTACATTATCAAAGGTTTCCAGCAGTCCTTGAAGGATATAGTGATGCTGACTGGAATACCTTATCAGATGATTCCAAGGCTACTAGTGGCTATATTTTCAATATAGCTGGTGGTGCTGTTTCATGGAAGTCTAAGAAACAAACTATTCTAGCTTAATCAACCATGGAATCAGAACTGATTGCACTAGCTGTGGCTAGTGAAGAAGCAGGTTGGTTGAGAAGTCTGTTAGCTGAGATTCCCCTATGGGAAAAACCGATTCCAACTATATTGATCCACTGCGATAGTACCGCGGCTATTGCTAAGATTCAGAATCGTTATTACAACGATAAGAAACGACAGATACGTCGTAAGCACGACACTGTGAGAGAGCTACTCACGAAAGGAGCTGTTAGAGTGGATCACATACGCTCAGAAGATTATTTAGCTGATCCTTTGACGAAAGGATTAGCTAGAGAGAAAGTCCAGAATACGGCAAAGAGTATGGGACTTATGCCCCTACAGTGATGAGTTACACACAATGGTAACCCAACCTATAGACTGGAGATCCCAAGAAATAGGTTCAATGAGTAATAACAAGTTGTGATGTAATATGTGTCAGATCATGCAATTTGAAGCATGAATATCTTGAAGCGATGTGAGGTTGAGATAATAGAAACTCTTAATGAAGTCTATACTCCATTTGGAGTGAAGTACATAGCTACAGGAGTACTTTTGATAGACTCACCTATATGAATGTGGAAGTGAGGTTGCTTCCTATGAGTTTAGGGCAAAACTCTAGAGCATTCATTAAACCGGGATAGACGTGCATGTCCATAAACGCACGGGCTGGCTACTAGAACTACACTCTGAAAAGGTTATGGCGTGATATAATGTTAGAGATAGAGTTCAAGACTACGAGTCACTACGCAAAGGTTCAAATCGAAAGATACCTCTATTAATGTCCGACCTTATGTATCTGCTCAGTAAAACGTTTTTCAAAAATTCTAGTGGGGGATTGTTGGGTTTGGCCCAATTTTAATTTGTGAAAAGAGTCCATACATTTGATTTTTAAGATGGAAAGTATCTCACCTTGCTTTCAAAGCACTTGGTGGAGATACTTATTAAGGAGGTCCTCACATGCTTGGGGTGTGCCCCAAGGGGTACCCACTTTTGTGAAAGGGTGAGGACCTACCTCCTTGGTTGACCACCACGCGCGCGCCGCCGCCGCCGCCGTCCGTCCGAACCGAACCGGGCCGGGTTGGGTTGGGTTGGTGTTGTGTGATGTAAAATCTATAAATTTTTATTGAAAAAACTAATAATATTTTATTAATTTTATTAATTTTGTATTTAATTTTTATTTAATTAAATACTCTGAATTAGTCTTTTCTGAACGTTTTTTAATGTCTCTTTTTCTGAACGTGTCTCTCTCACAAACCCAGTCTCCTCCACCTTCCTGATTTTCCTCCCACCTTCTTCTCCACTGAATCAGAGCTCAACATCTCTTTTTCTTAGTATAAATAGGTGTGAGATAGACTGGTTTTCTACACATTAATTTTCATTCATTCTATATTTCGAAACTGAGCAAACCGAGAGTGTAGGCAAAAACAAAATTGTATAGTTGCAATACAATTTCGTATTACAGAGGGCTGTTTTATCCTGGAGGCGACCGGAGTTCATACTGCTTGCAATTTTCCGGCATTTCTGCGAATGTCTTAAAGAAAGCGACATTGTCCGTGACTCTGCCCATTTAATTTTTGTTCGGTCTCCTGCTGTTTTTATATTCCAGTTCCAACAATTTATGAAGATAAAATTGCATATATGTTATGCGTTTGTGTTGACTTGGAGATAGTTGAATGTGGGTGGTTTCAAAATTTTCACACTGAATATTTCTCTTACCCAGTTTCTCTTACTAGGATTGATCTTTCTGTATTTATTGATTTTGGATTTTGACTATAGATTTCGACATATTTGTTTTGGATGTTTCATTTCATCATTTCTCTCCCACTTGATTTATGATATGCTTATTTTGATATGACAAAAAATGTTTCGTTATTCTTTGATAGATACTATATATTAGGCTCTACTCTGTATGCAATTGATCATAATTAATCCATATTTTTAGGCTAATTTTGACTTTGATATTTTTTTTTTTTGCTCACTTTTGTCCTTTTATTTATTAAAAAATATACGCTTAAAGTGTTATTTAGCCCCCAATCTATTCAAAATTTTGTCATCTGGCTCTTAACCTGTTATTCAGTCACATTTGCCCCATAAACTATCCCAATTGGTGAAATTCCACCTTATTTGTATGATGACTTAACAAAACTGTTATCCCCTTGATATATGTTGAAATTTTGACACATAAACTTAAGATTTTGCATGTCTTAAAAGTTTATTTGTATTTTATATTTTCTTATACAAAAATAATCAATGAGATTAACAAATGAAAACAAATTCCTAAATTAAAATTTATCAAGTCTAAGTTCAAAATATCGCTTGTGTCAATAGGATAACGGTTCTGTTAAGTTTCTATCCAAATTGGATGAAATTTCGATTAGAATAGATCAGAGACCAAATATGATCAAAATAGGTTAGGGATCTAATGATAAAATTTTGGATAAATTAAAGATCAAATAGTGGTTTAAGCTAAAAAAAATAGTACTTTTATGGAAACTATTTATATAGTACTTAATTATATATGTTCCCTCATAATAATAATAATAATAATAATAATAATAATAATAATAATAATAATAACTTCATGAGTTTTTTTAATTTGATAAATACGAATGAATTTGTTAAACCTTTGCAGTTCTCTCATTATATTTCTATATCAGTGTAGCTTCAACATGTGGTGGACAAAGATAAAGGACTCGCTTTTTAAAGATTCAAAAGAGACACCCGATTATTGTTTTGAACGCATTTGATCCACATCCACTGTAATAGTGATATTTTCAGTTCTAAGTTGCTTTTGAATTATATCACCATATATAATTTGTGATTGTTTAATTGTAAAAACATGTTATCATATTTGAAAATAATAAAAAAAAATGGTAATATTTGAACTCTATTCCGATGGGTATTCAAATTCATACTTTTAAACTATACATTGGCACTCAATTAGAGGTAAATGAATTATTAGAAATGAGTTAGGATAAAATATGATTAAACAGAAAAATTTATAGATTGTAGCATTAGAGAGATAAAAAAGTTTTTAAACATTGATTTGTTTTGACTCAATCGGATATTAAATTACTTTTCAGATTTAAATAAAGTAATATTTTTTTAATTGTTTGTTTCGATATGAAATTAGCCAATGATGATTACTTTATATGTCGGATCATATTTGTTTGCTCGGTTTTCAATAATGATCAACATAAGTGGCAATTTCAAAGGTTAAATGAAAAAAAAAAAAAACTAAAACATATAATTATACTTAAAATACAATTTCCAATAAAGTTTTAATAATATAAAGTATAGTATTTTTTATCTTTAATTATATTATTTTAATATAAATATTAAAAAATATTTAGACTTTTTCAATTTATAAATAGATATATTAGTCAAGAAATAGAAAACAAATTCCGTGCATTGTACGGGCTTGAAACTAGTTTGTTTCCATTTATAAAGATTTTGTTTTTTCATCAAAATAATTAGTAAATAAGAGAAATGTAAATTACTTTCTTATTTTTTTTAAATGTTTTTATATATTAAGAGGGATAAAATATGATGAGAAGATAAAAATTTTGTTTTAAATATAGAAAAATTTGTTTAGTTTTATTTTACACACTCTTCTCATAATCCTAATTAAGGTAGGTTTTCACTTCTATTTAGAAACTAATGTCCTAATCAGAATATAAAGTTACCAAAAGCACACTGTTTTTTTTACAGGAATTAATAGTCCTTTAAAAAAGTTATGTTCATTAGAGGTGTTCAACGGTCGGTTCAGTCTAAAAACTGAACCGAACCGAAATTACCAAAAACTGAATATCACCCAAAATGAAAACCGAACCTAATCGAATTATATTAGGGGTGTTCAACGATCGGTTCGGTTTTCGTTTTCAACACATACTAAAAGTTAAAATAAAATATAGAGTAATTGAAATAATTTTATAAAATTTAATTAATTTAGTTTAATAATCTAATAAACTTCAATTAATTTCTTAAAATAGTTAAGTAGGTTTGAATAGCATAAAATATAAATTTTAATGAAAGTTTGAAAATTAAAAATTAAAGTTTATCAAAAAATAATTATAAGAAAACAAATCAATTTAGATTGGGATAGTTGAATTTCAATCTTATTTAAGCCCTTTCACAAAAAAAAAAAAAAAAAATCTTATTTAAGGCTCAACGACCATAATTCAAATTAATGATGCTATTGAAAAATCTAGCAACCTAATTGCTTGGAAGCACATTTGATTTCCTTTAAACTAAACAATATTCATTTACAACTTTCACTTACATGTTCAGAAATCATTTTTTCAGCATCAGGCACTTCTGAAAATTGTCGTACAATAAATCAATTTTTTCTTTGATGTCTACTATACGTATTCTAATTTGTGATGAAACTTCAAAAAAGCTAGTGCCTTTTCTGAAGCATTGCACTAGGCATCTGGTTCAAAAATGGCTTTGTCATTCTCGAACTTTTTGTAATGGACTTCTATGTCCGATTTTCTCTCATGCATAATACAGAGGTGTACTATGTAAGTTTTGTCAACATGATCGTATTTGCTTTGGCAAGCATAGTTTGGCAATCCTAATTGAGTGAGAGTTTTGGTCAAATATCTGTCCAACGGTATCTTAACGATCGACATTCTCCTAACAAAAACAGAAAAAATGAGGTTATAATAACCAATTGTTTAAAAATATGCAATAAGAATAAACATAAAAAACAATGATAAACATGCGTGTGAAGAATAAGAAGAAAAAGAAACTCTAACTTTGATGACGAAAGGTGTTGCTATGGGCTTTTTTGGCATTGATCTGGATGCATAGAAGAGGATCTAACTTTACTAATTGCCTTGATGATATCGAAAATGTAAGAATGAAATTCTTATATGGAAAGCGCATATTTCTTAATAAGGGAATGAATGACAAATTCAATGGACTTTTATTTTGAAATTATATTTATGAACTCAGAGATATATATGGTATGATGAAATAAAAAGGAAATAATGATATTTATGAAATTTAATAATTATGAGAAATAATATCCCATTATGTGGATAGTTATGGTAATCCAGCTCATAACTTTTATTAATTGAATTTGATTTTTATAAATATTTACCTAAGATAAGATAAAATTGAACTGATCAATGCATCTTGATATTTTCAATTTTCAAGTATGTAATTGACAATGATACTTTTGAGTTTGATTAAAATGGTGGATACATGATATTATTATAATTGAATTATAACGCTATAACATATTCTATGAAATTTATTTCCCAACTTAAAAATTATTGATTTTGCATTATTGTAATATTAATGTCTAATATGATGAAAATTCATTGAAGACTTAATGTGATACTAATTTCAAAAACCTTAACAATATCACTGACTTTTTTTTTATCCAAGTCCTCATAAATTATGATAAAATACGCACATCATCTTTATATAAATATAAAAAAAAGTCAAAAAATAATAGAGAAAAAAGATAAAGCATAAATAAGATATTATATAAAGATAAAATATGTATTTGACATAGATAAGAAAAAATTAACTATAAAGTTAAAGTTATTGAAATCCGCATTCCATGAATTTTTAATGGGTTCTCACATATAGAATTTAGTATTACAATAATATAAAATTTCTAACTACTAAAGAGCCACATTATTATTATTATTATTTTTATAATAGAACAACTTGTATTCAACTAAACTTGGCAAACATCAGTACTCATACAAGATGAAAGAAAAGGGGGAAATCCTCTATGAGAATTTCCGCTTGAGCAAGGGACAGACCCCACACGGCAAGTTTATGAGCCGGCATGTTCGCTTGTCTATGTTCGTGGACTACCTGAAACGATACAAAACATTCGCTAATCGCCAGGATGCTATGAAATAAGGAACCCAACCAGTTAGGACCAATGCATCTCTCCTTGATCATTTTTGCTGCTTCCATAGAATCAGTGGCCAGGATAATATCAGCAAAGCCTGTTGTAGACACCGAGTCGGAGGACCTGTGACGAAAACTCGTAACAAAGACGGTTGGTTTCGGAAGTTTTAAAAGCAAAAAATATATATAATAAAAAACGAGAGGTCAGTAAGAGTTGCGGTCGTCGAGTGGACGGTTCGCAAGTGCTCGGCGACGTGGTGCGAGCGCCTAGTGGCAGTCGGCGCGCGCCCAACGACAGTTGGATGCGCGCCCGACAGCGCGGGGCGCACGCCCGATAACCTTTGGGCGAGCGCCCAACGACGTGGGGCGAACGCCCAACATCGTTGGGCGGACGCCCAACGTAAGTTGGGCGCGCGCCCAACGTAAGTTGGGCGTTCGCCCAACGTAAGTTGGGCGTTCGCCCAACATAAGTTGGGCGTCCGCCCAACATTTTGGGCGTAGGCCCAAAATGTTTTGAGCGTAGCCCGACGACCGTCGGGCTACGTCCAAAACTTTTTGGGATCCGTGCCTATAAAAGGCACGAATCCCCATGCATTGAAGAAGAGGAATTTTGGAGAGCTTTCTCACTCTAGACATTTTTAGAGAGAGAAAGCGAATTTTTTTTGAGAAAAATATTTTTTTCTCAAAAAGTCCGAATTTTCTAAAAGTTAAATTTTTACTAAAAACCCGAAAAACACCGGAAAATCACGATTCGCGGAATCAACCGACTTCGACTGTCGGATACCGATCATGAGGTATTATCCGAGGACTAGACTCGTTTTATTTTATTTAATTTATTTCCTTCATTTATTTATTTTCATGTTATAATTTTATTTATTTAGTTATTTATTTATTTATCACATTTTATTTAAGTTTTCGTATTTATTTAATTTTCGTCTCGTATTAAATAAACGTTCGGTTTTGTTTTAAAATAAAAACCTCGTTTTAATATCCCAATACGAACCGTGATCCGATTCAAAGGTAGTTCGGGATTAAAAAAAACGTTGCAATTATAAGTTTTGAAAATATTTCTAAATAACGTTTTAAAATAAAACATCGTTTTAGGAGTCCCCGTTATAGACTATGATCCAATTTTGGTAGTTCGGGGACCCAAAATGATAGAATAGATCTAATCTAAAGCTTTTGAATAAATCTGGAAACTATTGGACTAACTCTGTAATTTTCCATTTTCTGTCGTCGGTAAAGCTGCTGAAATGTAAAAAATGCTGTTTGGGTCATTCTTTCTCAACTTTTAGACTTTTGGTCCTTGTATATATATGTGTATAATTATGTAATGTATTTATGAAAATTATTTTGGGTTATATAACTATTAATTACATATTATTTATCTATCTACTTTATATTTTAAACTTAATTTACATCAATTTAGTTTTGTAAAGTAACATATTTGTACATATATATAGTTTTTTTGGTTTATTTGAGTTATATTAGCCATTATTTAGGGTGGGGGTTATTTTCTATATATTTATTATGTAAAACTATTTTGGGATGAATTTAACTTTCTTATTTATGGATTTTATTCTCTATTTTTACATTGTTTCTTAAATCAAAATCAAAGGGTATTTTAATTAGTATTATCTCTATTTTCACTTATATATATGTACTATTATTTTATTTCTTACCGTATATTTAACCTACATATATTATTAATATTTTTACCATTCTTGTATATATGTATAAATATGTATATTTATTTTCCTTTTAGGTTTTCTATATGTACATATTCTATAAATATATTTGGGTTGATTTAGACTAAATTTCTTAATTGTTGTGAATAGAGGTTAATTGAGTGAAAAAAGGGAAAACAAAACCACAAAAAGAGAGTTTAATTTGCTTATTTAAACTAAAAGTTTTTCTAGATATTCCTAAAGAGTAAATAAAAGGCTTTTTCTATCATTTCAAACGATCTTCTTAAACATCACGTTTTAAAACCTTAATTCGTTCCAACGACGGATTAAGCGAACCTTGTAATTAAATCGTTTCTTTTCATTGTAAATAATGAAGTTTTGAATCGTTTTCCTAACTAAACAGTTTTATACAAAATGAATGAACTTGTATGCTTAATCATGTTTTTGGTTAAAACTTCTTGTTCAAACGTTTTCAAACGCTCGAGTCGTTCCAACGGCGATTCGAGTCGATGTCATGTAAATTAACGGGGTTTTGAAACGTACCTAAATCGTTCCAACGGCGATTAAGGTACGAACCGTGTAAATAAACTCGCTTTTCGGGGAGTGAGATTAGCTTAGAGTTAGTGTATAGTCTAAAGCATAAAATCACACTGTGAATAAATCAATTCTCTCTTCTCCCCCTCTCTCTCCTGTATACTTTAAATTTATGCAAAATGGGTGATTCTTTACTAAAATGGCTTTCAATGACATGCTCAAAACGGTTTTCAAAGCGAGAAAGAAAAGGTTTCAAATGAATTTTAAACTTAAAGAAATATGCGATTAGTCCGTTATCGCCTAACACGCTGAGTAGGAGGCCGGTGGTTCATAACCGGGCGATGTCGGGGTGCCTAGTAGCCTTTCTCCGAAAAGGAGCTAGCCTTCTCGGCTCGCACCTAAGTTTCCCGAACCCTCACCGGTCTCCCACAAGAGATCGGTGTTCATTTTCCCATTCGTGGGTGGCGACTCTTCCATAGTCCGAGCTCCGGTCCTGTCGAGCATCTTGATTCCACGATTGGTTGCTTTCGGCGCCAATCACCGCTTACATCGCCATGAGGTATTCACCCCCCGGTCCGCCCGGGCGAGGCCATTCGGCACCTTGTCTAACACCTGTGTCCTTAGCATATTTCAAACCCTCAAATATAGCTTGGAGCTCAGCGTGTAGGACAGAAAACGAAGGGCCAAGCGGACCGCCCCCTGACAGCTTAACTGATCCAGCCTGGTTCCGTATTATGAACCCAAAGGCGCTGCGATTTCCATTTGGCAGAAACGCTACATCAGTGTTGAGTTTGTAGAAAGGGAACACTGGAGGGCGCCAACTATAAATCTTTTTCCCCTTGACAGTATCAGCCTCACCCCCTGTATCAGTTCGCCCCCCGCACATCTCTTCGGCACATTTATCCCATGAATAAATTCATAGACCAGTGCTGAACCACGGGCTGTTCCAAGAGGTTTTTGGCAGTGAGCAACACAGTTTCTTTCTGTCCAAATCAGCCATATGATACCACACACAGTTGCAAATTCTATCCTGGTCAATTGGTTGCTTAATCTCCATAACCAGTCCAAGCAGTTTCTACCATCAACTTTATGAACTTTCACAGGCAGAGAAGTTGATTTCCAATATTTACAAGCTTTAGTGCAATTCCTGAATAAATGGAGAGTTGTTTCACTAGGGAGCCCGCATAGCCAGCATATGTCTTCAACTTCCATCCCCCTTCTCTGTAGAGCAAAATTACTCGGTAAATATTCCTTGCAGGCACACCATACAGTGTGCAGAACCTTTCCCGGTAGATTAAGGTTCCACAACTAAGTCAAAAAACATGATGAATTTGTCGATGGAGAAGCTTGTTCAGTCCAAATTTGTGACTCTGCAATTGCAATTTGGTAACCAGTTTTAACCGTGTACTGCCCCGTCTTAGTAGCATGCCAATACAGTGTATCATCCCCGTAAGTGCAATTCAGTGGGAGGCGGAGGATTGCAGCTGCCACGTCGGTTGAGAAACACTGTGAGATCAGTTCTTCGTTCCATCGGGACTCGTTAGGATTAATCAGGCATGCCACTTTCCTCGAGGGAAGATCGTGAAACAAAGCAAGAGGCCTATTACAAGGGACCCCCTCAATCCAGCGATGATCAAAGATATCTACTTTTTGTCCGATGCCAATTCTCCATAAGTTGCCTTATAATATAAGTTTTCTGGCATTCAGGATGCTACGCCATAGGTGACTGGGTCTGTAACCAATTTTTGCACTTAGCAGGTCCTGTCTAGGGTGATATTTGTGCCTAAAGACTTGGGCGCACAGTGAGGTTGGATTAACAATTAATCTCCAAGCTTGTTTAGCTAGGAGAGCAACATTGAAAACATGGAAATTCCTAAAACCCAAACTTCCATTTTGTTTTGGAAAGCACAGTTTGTCCCATTTGCTCCATTGAATCTTTTTCTTTTTTTCATTACCCCACCAGAATCGAGCAATGTGTTGCTGTAATTCATCAAAGAAAGTTTTTGGGAGACGAAAGCAACTTATGACATATAGTGGTATTGCTTGAGCAATGGATTTGATCAGAACTTCCTTACCACCCCTTGAGAGGTTCTTCTCTTGCCATCCACTGATCCGCTTATGGAGCCTTTCCTTAAGAAAGCGAAAGATGGTTTTCATCGATCTTCCAATCATTGCAGGGAGCCCCAAATATTTGGAGAATTGGTCCACTTTTTTAACTCCAAGTCCAGCAATTAAATGCGCTTGACATTCAGTGTCAACCCCCCTACTGAAAGTGATCTCCGTTTTCTCAAAATTGATTTTCTGGCCCGACACAGCTTCATACAACTGTAGCGTGTCCTTCACTTTATTGCATTCCGTTTCTGTTGCTCTAAAGAGGATAAGTGAATCATCTGCAAATAACAAATGTGAGATTGGAGGACTAGACTTGCTAACTCGGATGCCGTGTATCTGCCTGTTCAATTCAGCCTTCCTAATCAATGCCGATAAACCTTCTGCACATATGATAAACAAATAGGGTGATAGCGGATCTTCTTGCCGAAGACCCCGGGTTGGCTTGACAAAGCCTTTCGAAACCCCATTTATAAGGAAAGAAAAGGAAACTGAATTCAGGCATTGTTGGATAAGGGCACACCACCTGTCCGGAAATTTCATAGCGATCATCATGCTTTTAATGAAGTCCCATTCTACCCGATCATAAGCTTTACTCATGTCTAGCTTCAATGCACACACACCCTTTTCCCCCGTGATTCTATGTTTCATGGAATGAAAGAGATCAACAGCTATTAATGCATTATCTGTAACTAATCTCCCAGGAACAAAGGCACTCTGAACCGGATGAATGATAGTATGACGAGAGCCTTTTAATCTGTTTGCAATTGTTTTTGACACAAGCTTGTAGATCACATTGCATAAACTGATAGGGCGGAGATCTTTTAGACTACTGGGATTTTTGGTTTTTGGGATTAGAGTGATATAGGTATGGTTCATCATCTCAGGAATTGATCTATTGCCATTTAGAATATCCAACACAAGGCTAGTGACATCTGTGCCAATAATGTCCTAATACGATTTAAAAAACATACCTGACATCCCATCAGGTCCCGGAGATTTTGCACCGTTTGTGTCCCGAAGCGCCTTGAGAACCTCACCCGAATCAAACGGTCTAGATAAATATGCAACTTGATCCTCCGACAGCTGCCGATCAACCGCGTCTGTAACCCTCTTCGAGCTCATAGGATATGAAGTGGAGAAAAGAGTCTGAAAGTAGTCCACAATAATCTGTTCAATCTCATCTTCCCTGTCCTTCCATACCCCATCTTTATTCTGAAGCTTTGAGATAGAGTTTGTCTTTCTTCTAGAACTTGCTTTTGAGTGAAAGTATTTTGTGTTACGATCCCCCTCCCGGAGCCAATTGACCCGAGCTCTTTGTTTCCACATAATCTCTTCGGCTTCATGGAGTGATTTAATTTGATGAGAGACGTGTTTAACCAATTCTTCGCGATGCTGGCATATCAGAAGACTTTCAGCCTCAGACAGTTGTTTGTATAGCCGCTTCAGGGTGCTTCCTACATGACCAAAGTGATCTCTGTTCCATTGCTTTAATCTTCTACTACAATTACTGATTTTCTCACATATTGAGTCACTACCACACATGTCGTCCTCATTCCAAGCATCAACAATTACATTACGACATGAGGGATCCTGAGTCCACATATTTTCGAATCGGAATGGCTTTTGTTTTTTTTTTTTTTGAGCAAGACCTTCCGTGTCTAGGAGTAGCGGGGCATGATCTAACGTCATACGATCAAGATGGGTAACCACCGTGTTAGGAAATAGGATCTCCCATTGAACTTGACAAACAGCTCTATCCAACCTCTCCCGGATGAGCCCCGAACCGCATCTCCCGTTAGACCAAGTAAATGGGGAGCCGATAAACTTCATATCAAACATGTCACATTCGTCCAAACAGTTTCTAAAAGCTTCCATGTTCCTATAATCCGGTTCGCTCCCCCCTTATTTTTCCTTAGAATACATTATTTCGTTGAAATCCCCTATACACATCCATGGTAAATCTTCCCAGCCATGCAACTCGCAAAGAAGGCCCCATGTGAGCTGTTTTTGGTGTGCTTCCGGCTATCCATATATTCCTGATCCCCTCCAAATCAAATTCAGGTCTTCGTCTTCGATACCAAAATGAATGCAGTGTTGCGTGTACCCAAGGATATGAACGTTAATTTCAGCCTTCCACATCAAGATCAGACCTCCTGCTCTTCCAATAGAACCCACCGTAAACAACTCATACCCCCCAAATCTCTTCTTTATTCCTTCTGTCTCTTCCCTTCTTAGCTTTGTCTCCATTAAGAAAACAATCTCTGGGTAATTATTTCTCACAATGTGAGACAGTGCTCGGACCGTCCGAGGGTTACCCAAACCCCGGATGTTCCAACTGATGATTTTCATGGCTGAGGGCGGGGCTGTTGCACATCCTCCGCCAGTTCATTGAGAGAATTCGTCTCCAAGTTGCCTCTGATCTTCTTCCTATTTCCTGTTTCCTTGCACTCCTTACCCCACACATCCTCTTGAGCTTTCCGCTTATTATTTCTTGTTCCCGTTTGTGTTGTTACAATTTCCATATGCTCCCTGCGACTACTTTCCTCCTTAGCCCTAGCCAACCTCTTCATATTAATTTTACTATTGGCTGCCCCTTTTGGTTTCGTGTCAGCCCCAAGCAGTAAAGTAGTGGGATTTGAAAAGTTTGTCTGGGTTAGTGGATTAGGACTTGCATGGGATGGTGGGTTGCTAAATTGGGATCAGGGTGTAGGACAGGGATAGTAAATGGAGTGATTAGCTCCTCCCCACCCTTCATTTCCTTAGTGCTCTTTAAATGCACTCTCTCACAATTTGTGCCAGACAAAAAAAGTTGGGATGAGGGACTTTCCACATTGGTGGCTTCAATCTGCATGGCTTCACAAGACATCTCCACGTCAGGCTTAGCTTGCGAATTGAGATAATTGGGAGGACAGTTTTGTCCTGTACCAATTAATGTCTGATTATTTCCTTCAGCCAGTTGTGCCTTTGCGTTTTGACTCTTTTGCCCTTCGTCTCCTTCGTTGGTTTCCACAGTAATTTCCATAGCCGAGATTCCATCCTGGTCCTCTCCTCCGGTTAACTTGTTTCCCCAGTTTCCGTTTACCGTCGTTTGTTCTATGGCTAGTCTCATTCGAACTGGGTTGAGATTTGTGGGGGACGCCTCAACTATCTTCTGAGTTCTTGGATCGAACTTGACAGCTCTCAATTTGATCGGTGTGGCTCTTAGTGTCTGTTCATAGGGCCATTCATCCCCTTCAAAGTCTTCCGGTACAGCTCCACAGTCAGCATGATTGTGTCCTATTATTCCACACAAATAACAAAAACTTGAGAGTTTCTCGTATTTAAAAGGAACCCATATTACTGCACCTTTTTCTGTCTTAATTTTTGCCCCTCTTAATAAGGGCTTAAGAACATTCACCATTGCTCTAGCCCTAACATAACTGTCCCAGGAGCCAATGCTTTCTCCATCAATTTTCCGGACTTCTCCAACCCTTCCAGCCATGGCTGAGATTGTTGCTTCATCTCGACGATTCAGAGGTAAGTTGAAGATGCGTATCCAGAACTCGCAGAGGTGCATGTTCAAATCAGTAAGTTGCTCATCTCCCTACACTTCACGAAATATAACAAGTTGGCGCTCGAAGTGCCACGGTCCTTCATTGAGAACCTTCTCCTTATCTTTGTGAGTATCGAAATCGCACTGGAACAGATTATTACCCAGGTCTTTGAGTTGAAAGCCTTGTGTTCTCCATCCAACATGAAAGGCCTGAGCCATGCCTTTGAGATTAAGGGGCTTGTGTGTCATAACCTTACCAATGAGGCTATGCTTTGCCTGAAGGTCTTCCTCAGGTTTGATTGTGTCTTCAAGTTCCGTTACTGCACCCTCAGACTCGGTTAGATTTATTTTTGCTAGCAGTTCCTCAATACGGGCTGCCATTTTGGGGATCCAAAGTTGGAAAAGATTAATCCCCTGTAGACGTGCTAAAGTACCAAGAGAAAATTAAGTTTGTTTGGGGAAGAAGGGAGAGAAAACCAGGCCGGTAGAATCCTAACACTCTACTGGGAGAACCCTAGCAGGGAAAGGAGGGGAAGGTCCACTCATGGGCATTGTAACATTATTATTATTAATATTTTCAAGAGCCATAATATAAAAGATTAAGCTTAGTACATTTAATATTTATTTGCCTTTAAGTTTTCATATTAATTCATTGGCTCTAGCCTGATCTCACCCACTTAAATAATTCTTTTATAGACAAAATTAGTTTTTATGATTTATTTTTTACGTTTCATATTATATATATATATACATATAAAGGTGAAAGGTTGGCAACAGGAAAAATTTAAAATTTTGGCCAATTATTTCCAATATTACCCTTAAATCCGGACTGACCGTATTGCCCTTGGCATTCACCAACAATTTCCAACCCTGGCACACAAAAACGGTGTCATTCTCAATTAAGAAGCTTCAATTTTCGGGCCATATCCTCTCACTATTCGGTCTGTTTCCCCTTCTCTCTTCCTCGGTGTTGTTTCAATGACCACAACTTCTTGGGATTTCTCCACCCTTCTCTCTTCCATTCTCTTCTATTGAGATGCTCTCCCTCAGCCTTTTCCTTCTAAACCTTTATTTCATTCGTTTTTCCTTTACTCTCGTCCTTAATTTCACGTCTCATCCTTAATTTCCCGTCTTCAGCTTACCGTCTGCCTATTGTCGGTGATTCCAGGTTCTATTTCTCACTTCCCCGCTGCTACCCGTCTAATACCGTGAAGGCCTCAAGTAATTCGACTGGGCAAATTAGAAAGCAATGATTTAGGGATTTCTTCTTCACACATGTAGCCTACTGATGTAAGATTTATTTAATTTCCTTACGTATCTTTATTTAGTTTGAGTTTTGTTTGGTCTAGACATGGTTCTCTCACTCTCTCTTTTATAAAAATCTTTGTCATAAAGTTGTCTTCCATGCCTGTCTAGCTACGATTAAAGCAAGAGAAACACTTGCATTCAACTTTATATTTTTTCATAAATTATATTCCAGCATTCTTAGATTTGTTTCTATTTAATATAGCATTGTTGCTCTACATTCTTATAATTTCCTTTTTCTTTAAATTTCGCCTTTGAGTGTGTTGATTAACTACTCCACGGGGCTGCTAATAAAACCATTTACTAGACATGCCTTCAATGTTATCGTCCATGCCATAGTTAAAGGTATTTTTCTTTGGTTTTTCATTGTTTTTTAATATTTGTACTATTGTTGTTTAATATAAGTTTACTATATATATATATATATATATATATATATATATATATATCTTTAACATTGTAAAATATTTGATTACTTTTAAATTTTCGTTACTTGGTATATTCTTTTATTCTTTTCAATGTAAAATTGAAATTTTGTACCTGGAATGAACATATGTCATATATTGATTGTTTATGTACATGGTCAAATGATCCTTAAAGATGAAGTGGACTATGCAACAACCTTCATTTGTCATGTTTGCAGGATTAATTGGTATATCAGCAATAACCTTCGCGGTTGGTTTTAAAGAACACATAAAATACCTCATCTCCTCATATGACAACTTTATAGAATGAACACATAAAATACCTTCTTCTATGAAAACTTTATAGAATGAAAATATAAATTCCAAGAAAAATTGAGCAAAACCTATGGATATTATAGGTTGGTTTGTTCTTATTCTAATCATTTATTTTATTTAATTAATTTTTAATATCTTTCTACCATAATAAATTTATATTCTTTTATCTGTAGGTACAAATAATTTGCAAGGATGTCAAATCTCTTTATATTATCAAATATGTTGTCTACCTTATAACAATTAAGTTTACTTAATTATCAACATTTGATTCTGTTTGGTATTGCTAATTTAATGTTTGACACAATCTACATATGTAATTCCTTTACCACATTAACTGTTCTTCTATGTTATTTGATTTACCTTATTTATTTTGAGTAACTTTTCTTCCCGAAGCGTAGCAATGGTATCCTTTTAGTTATATACACAACTAGTGAACACGGCATGGTCAATTTTCTGAAAAACCTATCTTTGTTTATAGGTGATCACAAAGTTATACACAACTAATGAACACGATATGGTGAATTTTCAAGTTGTGTTTGAGTTGCCTTATAAATCTAAAAACGACACAAACATTTGAAACGTTCATACACTGATAAGGATTGAAATCAAGATGAGGATTTTAATCTTAAATCCACAAAGAATATTTCTTCTCAAGCTTGAACTTGAAGGTGTTAATCCCAAAATATAAGAACAAGCTCTCAAATGGAGGCTAGGGTTTGATTTGATTGCAAAATGTTAGCCTTTCTTACAAAAAGGGAGGCTTATATACCTATTACAGTTGAAAGTAAAACACACTAATGTCCTAACTAGGATTACAATTACTTCATTGGGAATAAGGGTAATAAAGGGGAAAAATGGCCTAGTGGCATTTGGGTGATTAAACCCCAATAGTAAAACAATAAAAATCAGAATGGCAAAACAATAGTTTCAGAATTTATGCAGAAAATGGCAGCTAGGACAAAAGTGGTCGGAGGGTTGACCAAGGCAAGCCACACAACGTGTGGCCTACATCACACGGGCGTGTGGCTGAAGTGTAAAATGACACACGACGTGTACTAAGTTTGGGGAGAAACAAACATTTTCTCCCCAAACTTAGCTAGACCTATAATGAATTATGAACCCATTTAACAATCATTTAACTATGTTTTCATTAGCATTTAGGGGAGACACTTACATTCACCAGGCTAAGACTGACTTCAGCCCGTAGAGTAACTACTCTCTCATGCTCATACATCCTTGCATGCTCCCCATGATTTTTCCTCAAGTGACCGTATTCTCTCTTTGGTTTGATTGCTCTTGACTCTAAAGGAGAGCAAGCAAACACATTTGGGAACAATCTGCACAGATAAGGCAATTTATAACAAACAGGGATAAAATGTGGCACTTTTAGGTTCTTAAATGAGTGGAAATCCTTAATTATTCAAGTATAAATTACACTTATTATCAAGGTTGGCCCCTGAACTATTAAAGATCTGTATTACTCCCAAAAGTAATTAAAACAGTAACATTTGACCCAATTTTGTTGAATGACCAGTCACATTATGAAACACTAGAATCATGCGCCAGACACATATAATATCAACTTAAAAATGTTGACACGTAAGAATTCCATTAATTCTTACTTCCCTTCTAGCTAAACTTACCTAACATCTTATTTCTTATACATGAGATGTTTACGATTGCATACAAATCAAAGCTCTTATACTAACTAATGCACGGGATGTTTACGATTGCAAACAGATAGCAACAATCTATGGGTTTTTTTATTTCAGTAAGGAAGACAGTAGCAATAAGTAAGTTTTCTTCTTTTATCTTGCATGCTTGTATGCTTCGAAGATCATGGAATTGTTTCTAATAGTGATGCATGTCATCTGTGAAAAATTTAGGTTTTTAGCTATAAACAAAAAAGTTCTCATATTATATGATGCATGTTTTGAAATGTTCAAGTATGTATCTGATAGATGCAGTGGTATTTTGGTTATAATGTAGAAAAATTATGGTTTTTACATTTAGTTTAACATTTTGATTTGTTTATTTAGGGTATCCTTTGTTTAGGATTATCTGTTAAGTTGTACAACTTGGTTTTGATTTGTTTATAATTTATTTAGGGTATATTTTGTTTGTTTTCATCTGTTTACAGTTAATTATGGAGTCTACCTTCATCAATATACAACTCCATCATAGGGGTAAATTAATAAAAAAAAAATCAGTACGCGAGATATAAATCTGTCACAGGGCTCGCTGCCGTCTATTGCACCTTCAGACGACGGTCAGGTTCTGTCATGTTTCGTCATCACACATAACATTAGCCTATTTTCTTACTGTCATCTTTCCCTGCAGCTTATTTATTACTACCGTCACCTTTAATGTCATCACATGACATTCTGACAATTAAAACCTTCAGGTTAGCATATGGGAAATTGACATATTTAATTTGAGATGATAGTTTGTATAATAATTTCTGCCGTTATAGCCTGTTTAGATGGCACAGGTCTTAATCAACCATGTCAAAGGAGTTTTTTTCATATGACAGAAACATTTTTTTAATGTCTTTTTATTGCTGTTTAGATGACATTTTTAAAAATTAAAATGTCACTTTATGCCTTCTTCTTCGTTTGAATTTCTGGTTTTTATACCTGAATACAAAAACATTCTAAAATACAACAACAACAACAACAAAGCCTTAGTCCCGAAATGATTCGGGGTCGGCTAACATGAACCATCATATAAAACCGTGAAAATCAAGTCGTGTCAGCGACACAGATTCGCTCCCTCCACTCCGTCCTATCCACTACCATATTTTCCTCAATTCCCAATAAACTCATATCACTCTCGATCACCCTCCTCCAAGTTTGCTTAGGTCTTCCCCTACCCCTCACCACTACATCCCTTTGCCACTCTTCGGTTCTCCTAACCGGCGCATCAAGCGCTCTACGTCTCACATGGCCAAACCACCTTAGTCGGTTTTCTCTCATTTTATTCTCAATAGATGTAACCCCTACTTTTGTCCTAATTATTTCATTACGCACCCGGTCCTTTCTCGTGTGACCACACATCCATCTCAACATACGCATCTCCGCCACCGACATCTTATGGATGTGGCATTGTTTCACTGCCCAACACTCCGTACCATATAACAATGCTGGTCTAATTGCCGTCCGGTAGAATTTTCCCTTCAATCTATTAGGCATGCCGGGATCACAAAGGAAACCCGTAGCACTCTTCCACTTCGACCAACCAGCTTTAATCCTATGGGCAACATCTCCATCTACTTCTCCATCCGTTTGGATAATAGATCCTAAATACCGGAAGCAATCCGAGGCCTGAACAACTCTCCCATCTAGGGTGATTGTCCCTGCCTCCCTACTCCTACGGCCGCTAAACTTACACTCCAAATATTCTGTCTTACTTCGACTCAACTTAAAGCCTCTAGATTCTAGAGTTTGCCTCCATAGTTCCAACTTCATCTCCACTCCTTCTTTCGTCTCATCAACCAACACAATATCATCTGCAAACAGCATGCACCATGGTATACCATCTTGAAGTGAACTTGTTAGTTCATCCATAACGATGGCAAAAAGAAATGGGCTTAGTGCGGAACCTTGATGCACTCCAATCGTAATAGGAAACTCTTCAGTTTTCCCAACACTAGTACGTACACTCGTGCATACTCCCTCATACATGTCCTTTATGATGTCAATATATTTCCGCGAAATGCCTTTCCTTATCAAGGCCCACCAAAGTACTTCCCTTGGTACCTTATCATATGCTTTCTCCAAGTCAATGAAAACCATATGCAAGTCTTTCTTCTTATTTCGATAGTGCTCCATTAATTGTCTCATTAGATGGATGGCTTCCATAGTTGATCTTCCCGGCATAAAGCCAAACTGGTTTTCCGAGATCTTCACCGTCCTCCTTAGCCTTTGTTCAATCACTCGCTCCCAAAGTTTCATAGTGTGACTCATTAATTTGATTCCCCGATAGTTGGCACAATCTTGGACATCGCCTTTGTTCTTATACAAAGGGATTAAGGTACTTTTCCTCCATTTTGATGGCATCTTATTGTTTCTCCAAATTTTGTTGAAGAACGTCGTCAACCATTCGATTCCTCTTTCTCCCAAACATCTCCAAATCTCAATAGGGATGCTATCAGGTCCTACTGCTTTCTTCAACTTCATCTTACTTAATGCCATTTTGACTTCACCCTTTTGAATTCTCCGCAGGCATTCATGATTTATCATATCGTGATGGATACTTATATCTCCAACATCTTGTTGGCGATCTCCATTAAATAAGTCATCAAAATAGGACCTCCATCGTTCCTTGATATCCTTATCTCCAACTAGGACTTTCTGGTCCACATCCTTCACACATTTAACTTTTCCGAGATCTCGCGTCTTCCTATCTCTCATCCGAGCAATTCTATATATGTCTCTTTCCCCTTCTTTCGTATCCAATCTTGTATACAGATCCCGATTCACCTTTGCTCTAGCATCTCGTATGACCTTCTTTACTTCCCTTTTAGCCTCTTTGTATTTTTCGTAGTTCTCGTCACTCCTACATTTCCCCAATAGTTTATAGGATTCTCTCTTACTCTTTACTGCTTGTCGTACTTCTTCTGTCCACCAAGATGTGTCCTTACCCGGTGGCATGCTACCTTTAGATTCCCCTAGAACTTCCTTCGCTACTTCCCTTATACTATGCTCCATCTTATTCCATATTGAATCTATATCTGAATCCATATTGCAAGTCCAAATATCTTTTTTGGTCATCTCATCCACAAATTTTTGTTGATTCTCCCCTTGCAATTTCCACCACTTAATCTTAGTCTCTACTTGAGGTGTTTGTTTTCTTATACATTTCCTACTTCGAAAATCTAGCACCACTACTCTATGTTGGGTTGTCGTACTCTCACCAGGGATCACCTTACAATCAATATAACTCTTTCTCCAAGCACTCCTTACTAAGAAGAAGTCAATTTGGCTCGCATTACCGCCACTCCGATAAGTCACTAAGTGGGATGTTCTCTTCATAAACCATGTGTTCATGATACTCAAGTCATAGGCTGATGCGAATTCCAAAATATCATTTCCTGCTTCATTCTTATCTCCAAAACCATACCCTCCATGAACACTCTCAAACCCATCTCGCCTAGAACCCACGTGTCCATTGAGATCACCCCCTAGTACCATTTTTTCATCCCTAGGAACCTGTTGCACCACTTCCTCTAAGTCATCCCAAAAAGCTTGTCTTATAGACACATCTAATCCTATTTGTGGCGCATATGCAGTAATGACATTCACAACCTCATCCCCTATCACTAGCTTAACACTCATAATTCTATCGCTCTTCCTAGACACCGCTACTACCTCATCAATATACTCCCTATCAATAAGAATACCTACTCCATTTCTACCCTTATCCTTTCCTGAGTACCAAAGCTTATAACCCCAAGGAGCTATCTCTCTAGCCTTGGCTCCAACCCACTTGGTTTCTTGTAGGCATAATATATTTATTCTCCTCCTCTTCATAACATCTACAATTTCAGCTAATCTTCCTGTCAAAGAACCTATGTTCCATGTCCCAAAGCGTAACCTACTACCCTTACCCCTACCCCTACCATTACCGTGGACTAGCTTATTTACCCGCAACCCTTGCATATTTGACACCACCCCCGGGTCCTGGGGTGGCGCGCCGCTTCGGGGCGACGACCTAGCAACCCTTGCACATTTATCACTACACCCGGGTCTAGGAAGTGCAGCGCGTCGCTGAGTAGGGAACGCCCCAACGGTATTTATATTATGGTTCATGTCATAAGATGTGGCTAAGTTTTACGCTGGCCGCCACAAACCTACCGCAACCCTCCTCCTTTGTCCGGGCTTGGGACCGGCTGTAAAGGCCACCAAGTGACCCTCACAGGCGGAGTTTAAATTCTAAAATATGAAGATTAAATTCTGTATATCAATGGTTTTAATTTTATTGGAGACCAATACTCATAATATGTTTACATTTGTGCCTAACGTCAATCCATATCTTGAATAACCAATACATTTCTGAATTAAAACACAAAAATAATAACCAATATCTTCCATAAGTCAATCCATATCTTGGAGTAATAATCAGGCCTATAATCCCAAAGATCTTGCTATCTGCAAAAGCCAACCAGGTCATTAATATTACACACAACCCTAAACTCAGTAGTAATTACGTGACCCTTCCCCTAACACGACCTTTCACTTACCACAATCATATCACTATAAATATATGCATCATAATTCAGAATCATACCTTCAACAGCTAGAAAACTTACCAACAATGGATCCCCTTATTGAAACTCCAGGAGAAATAATTGCTGACTTGAATAAGTTGTACATGGAGAACCCAGAGTGGCTTTTGGCCATCAATGGTACGTATGTCAATCCATAGTTGTTCTGTAACCCTTCCTGGTTTCTTCTATGTATTTCTAATTCTTCTTGGATGATAACGTACAAGTCCTCTTGATGGTAACTTCTTCAAATGGTCGATTAGAATGAAAGACCCCCAATACACCCTATATGAAAGGGGTGTATTTGAAATCAGAATCAGCTACCATCTGGATTTCCCAAACAGACCTGTAAGAGTAATATTAACTCGGATCAGCACTACAAAAAAAGAGGCTTTTAATGAGAAGAAAAATTATCATCAAAAGTCCAAATATTCTCATAAAAGAGTTTGTAATGAGAATTATTACTCTCATGGCTCCCTTCATTACAGTGGTCTCTTACTAAAAGTAATTATGAGAATAAAATACCTTCTCATTATCACCATATATAATGAGATTAATTGTCCTCATCAGAATTTTTTATAATAATAAAAACTCTTCTCGTTAAATTGTTTATATTAATTAGAAATATTCTCATTAATTTTTTATATAATAATTAAAAAGCTTCTCATTAAATCTTTTATAATGATTCAAAAACCCCTCATTAAAGATTTTATCATGATAAAAAAAATATTTACATTATATAATAATATTCTACTTATTAATTATAAGAATACAATTCAATAATAAATTATAAAACAAAGTTCCATTTTAATTCATTAAGAAAGGACCACAACTTGGATCCTACATGAATGGTAGTATGGATCCTATGTTTTCATAGAGTTATAAATGATCCTCTGCTTTCTTCAACCTCTGTTTCATCCACTGCTGCGAAGACAAATCACCAGCACTGCAACTTAAACCTGAAGTAGGTACAAGTTTGTTGTAGTCACTGTATAATTTAGTCAGAAAAGATGCTGTTGCAGCAAACAGTAATGGTCCAGAATCACCATCAGGATTTAAGAGGATCAATCCACCTGTACAGATAAATGCATGTCATGTGGAATTTACACACATTGCACTAGCACCAGCAGAGTGTTTGATGATGGAAATAATTAATGAACCTGGTGTTTTCTTGAAGGTTTCTTGAGAGAGATAAGAAGAGATAAGTAACCTTGTAGCATTCGAAGAAAGATGTAAAGCATCCTCGAATGGAAAGCCAACATCCCGGAAATAGAGAAGCCTAGTTAGCAAAACCTGCAACACAGTAAGCATCCAAACAATCAAATTCCAATGTTATGAATACCTTTGCTGAACCAATAAACTTCCAACAACTTTACCGCGTTAGCAGTAAGCTTGTTGTTCCAATAATATTGGTTCCTCTTCCACCGCTTCACTAAAATGATCAGTAGCATATATGATTACCAGTAGCAAAGTAAAGCCAAGTTCCTCCCCAGACAAGTTCATCTTTATATCCAGATGAGCTATAAAACCTTAAATTACAGAGAAATATTATACGATTCTACAACAAATAAGCTATTCACTAAAGAGGTTTCATACTAACAAACCAATATCTAGAGCCTAGGGGTCATAATGCACAAAAAGCACCACAAGGTCACACTCTTCCATGATACTATCTAAACGTGCATATATTCAACCATTAATAGGCACAACAATACGGATGGAAGAACGATTTTTTTTTCCGTTCGATGTGTTGAACAACAAATAAAATGAATGAATGAATCCAAGAATTAGTTTCCTAAACCCCCAAAGATGTAGACATTTACTCGTTTAAAGAGCTCATCAGTCACTTTCATAATCTTCTTCTTCTTCTTCATCTCCGAAACTAAAAACTGAAGCATCGGCAGCAATTGCTTTAATATTGCTTGCTCCTACAGAGTCCACGTTAGGCATCTCAAGGCCTGAGTTAGGTTTCTATGTAGTTTGTTCTTTCGAAGGTTGTCGATTATTAAGGGACATTTGTTCTGTTCCATGTGTTAATTGGCCTGCTGTGATGTTGGATGAATATCTTGTGAAGGCAGTTTCCTCTGCAACAGAGCCGAGGACATAAAAAAGAAGAAGAAAAATGAGTTGTCTTAAATATCTTGTGAATATGAGAGATAAATGGATAGCTATGTTGCACAAAAACTGAAATGGAAACGTTATTTGTAAGACATAGTCTTCAAAATATAGCCAGGAAATGGAAATGGAAACACTATTGAAGAGGAGTTTCCGTGTAACATAGATGGATAACATTATTTACCTTGTCAAAACCATCAAGATCAGATGCATCCAGTGTTTTTCTGTTCTCTGTCAATGTTTTATTTAACCAACTGAAGACCCAACAAAACAAAAATAGAAACACATCAAGAACTAGAGTAGACAGCCAAAATCAAATAGTGCTTCCATAGATAGTAGTAACAAGATTTTCCTTCTACTTTTGTTCATTGATCAGCACAGCAAATTGGCAAAATGGCAATCTCTTAATTTAGCATAATATTAAATTCTGGAAATTAACTTTTTCATGAAATATCTTTCGAATAGGGAGCTCACAAACCAGTAAAAATCTCCTTGCTGTTCATGAAAATGAATTTTGAAGTCCCCCGCCAACCCTGTCAGGCCTGGCTCCCCTGGTAGAGCAATCCACAAATAAGATTAACTAACAATCTGACTTGGGAGAACTAGAGCCTTCCCATCCACGCATCTTTTCTGGTTGAAGGAATCAATAGCCTCTCCAGCAGTTGGGAAGAACTACATACATACAGAAGGCAAAGAAAATAGTTATAAGAACAGGAGGAAGAGATAAAGAACAGAAAGAAACTACTATACCCTTAACATGGTGAAATTGAAGTCTAACCTTGAGGAAAATAAGAAGGCTACATATCATTACGCCTGTCCTACCCATACCAGCTTTACAATGTACAACAACCACTTAGGCTCTCATACTATTTTAAGGAACCATTTGAAGAAAAAACTTAAGTGTCATATAGTAGATTTTATATTAATCTCTCACACGAAGCAAGACAAACCTTGGCTACTTTTATATCAGCGCTTGCATTGTCAAGCCCATCCAACATGGAGGAATCCTTGCTAACAAGAGAAACCTAGAGACAACATATTGATTCAGTTCGTATTGAAATATAGGAACCATAAAAACTCTTGAAATATGACATAAATACCATGATTGGTGTTAGTTTTCCTTCTAGATCAAATAGGCCTTTAGCAAATGCAGCTGCAGAGATCTACAAATTCATATCTTGTAAAATGATGTATGGAATGGAAAATCAATTCATATAAATTTAGATCAGAAAAAACCCCAATGCAATGACAGAAAAACAACCGAAGATCAAATGGTATTTCTCTGTGAACCATCAAGTTATACCTGCACTCGACTCTCATAGGTGTAAATTTTAAGATCATGACGGTAAGTACCATGAAGACGCAGCAGGCTAGTACCATCATATGCAATGTCAAACAATGTTATTAAGGGTAACATAAGAGGTCAGACTTGCATATTAATTAACAAGCTTTAGCTTCACTAACATAAATAAGCAAAATCATTTTGCAATATATCCTTGGTTCATTATGTACATGTTCTATTTTACATATCTTACTAAAATCTAGGAATCTACTAGAATTAATGAATTAGTTGTTTTTAAGTTGTACAAGTGAGATAATATTTTACATTTATCTTCAACACTTACTTCCCTAGACAATTATGAACCGATTTGATCCTAAACATACACAACTATCTCCAAATTGATAAAATCACTTCACTAATTTTGAAATTGACCAATTAATGAAATGAAAGCCAAATATAAGCTTCTCAGATTAAATGGAGGAAAAGAGAATTTACTCACCACTATAATGACAACATCCAGTGATGCTAATTCCCACAAATGGTTCAATATGACCAACAACAGCATTCCACCACCCTGCCCATTAAGAAATAAACAATAAATTATAATAATTAGATGTTCCCCACTATTGAATCATAACAATAATCAGAGTCAATTAGATTTAAAAAAAAGTAGAATCTAGAATGCATCTTCGATCTCCTTTCCTACTTTAAACCCTAAATCCCAAATTGGCAGGAAAAATCACCAGATTCATTCAAAATTAAAGCAAACCCAAAGAAAACCCATTCAAAATTAACAAGTTAGCCCACCTATTGAAGCAAAATCTGGCGTTTTATGGTTGTGAGAGGTCAGAACGCAGCAGTTACCTTCCAAAATACAATCCGTACGTCTAATGACTGAGAGAAATTAAAAATGCTGGAAGTGGAGAGAGAGGGTGAGATGCTGGTTAAAATCGAGAGAGAGAGAGAGAGAGAGATGGGTGAGTGAGAGTTTAGGACACGGATTGAAAGAGAAAGAGGAGAAAGATATCTGTGTTACCAAAGAGGCGGATGATTAGAAAGAGCAGAATGAAAAAGGGGGGAGAATGAAAAAATCTTCCCGCTTTAATTTTCCTTTTTCTAATTATATGTATTAGTGATATTAACAAAATTCTCATTGTAATTAGTGATATACTTTTTAACCAGAATATTTCCTTCTCATTAAACTTTTTCTCATTTAATGAGAATATTTTTAAAAAAAAAAATCTAAAAACTAAAATGTTTGGTTATTAATATTTAATGATATCATTTCCTTTCATTATATTTATCTTTCAATGAGAATATTCATTGTATCATTATTTTATTCTCATTACTACTTGTTTTTCTTGTAGTGCAGTAAGATATAATCACCTATATGAAACATACACTAATACATCTCTCCTCTTATTTTCAGTTTTGGTTCCGGAATAGGATATATCATCCTAACGTGGCTCCTCAGGGGTTGATTCATCTTCCCCGTATCCTTAATAACCATCGCTTTTCCACTGCCACGGTATAATGCAACCATTTATCTATTTCATTTGATAAACATACAACATCATATTTTTGTTCTAATTATTCTATGCATTTTGTAGTGTCTGTGGCACATATATGATCTACTTCTACAGCCACACAGTGAGGAGCCATTTCCTGGGCAAGAAGAAGTTGCTGAGCAATACCGCAGCAACAGGGAAGAGTATGAGGGGATCATCCGGATATGGACTGAGGAGTATGCAAAGTGTATATGAGGGTGTCCAAATTCCTAAACTATCTTGGCTAAGAGAAAGGAGAATCGGAAGGCAATGTGAGCTCCAAATGTGGTTCTCATTCCAATTCCAAATTTCCTTTCTTTAGTCAAAATAGTTAAGGAGCTTTGGACCTTTAATTCCCCCCCCCCCCCCCCCTTTTGTAATATATAACGTAGAGCTTTGTGCTCCTAAACTGACCCTTTTATAATGCTTCTTCCACTTGGTAATGAGGGTTATGATGCTGTCACCACAAGGGACTCTGTTTGTGCTGAATATAAAGGGTGTTCAAATCTCCTAAGCTGTCTTGGCTAAGTGAAAGGAGAATTGAAAGGCAATGTGATATCCAAATGTGGTTCTCATTCCAATTCCAAATTTCCTTTCACTAGTCAAAACAACTAAGGAACTTTGGACTGTCAATTACAACCGAAAGGCAACACTCATCCCCCCTTTTGTAATATAACGTAGAGCTTTGCTATTCAGTTTGTATGTATGTGCAAGTAGACTAAACTGACCCTTTTACAATGCTCCTTCCACTTGGGTTGTACTCGTGGTACTCTAAACTTGGTAATGAGGTTTATGATGATGTCAAAACAAGGGACTTTGTTTGTGCTGAATGCATCATAAACCTATCACCATGTTTAATGTTGTTGTTACGATATCAAACCGAGTGGAAAGGAATATAGTAAGAGTATGGCCAATGCACATACATAACCCTTTATGTAGAGCTTGTTATTCAGTTCGTATGTATATGTATATTCTATCTAATCAAAATATATCTTATCATTTGCAAGCCATATCAGTACATGCAATTAGCCTAAATTTACCCTTTAATACATGCTTCATACATGCTTTATAAACGAATTGCATTCAGAATCCTTACTTATCATCATAGGTCATGTTCAAATAAAAATGAGTCAGTTGAGTTCATAACATTTTCAGCTTTAAGAGTATGCCTAACATGCTATAACAAGTAGACAACTTATTCAAGTAGACATGTATATTCAAGTGAACATGTTATAACAAGTAGACAATTTATTCGTGCATGTCTATTCCTTACTTATTCAAGACAACTTATTCCTTACTTATCATCATAGGTCATGTTAAATTTCAAAAAGAGTATGGTGATATCTTATCATTTGCAAGCCATATCAGTACATGCAATTAGCCTAATTTTACCTTTTAATACATGCTTCATACATGCTCAATGACCCTTTTACAATGTTCCTCGTACACATACTCATACAGAACCTCAAACATAAACATCAACAGAACATCATACATAAACATGTTTCATACACATACACATACTCAATCACTTCTAGCGGTATAACTCATAGGTGTAAGAGTAGTGCCAATCTCAATGAACATTCAAAGCTTTAGAGTATGCCTAATCAGCCACATACTTAATGACCCTTTTACAATGTTCCTCTAATACTTGATGCATGATTAATAAGCTACATGCCCAAATGAACAATCGTACACATACTCATACAGAATCTCAAATATAAACATCAACAGAACATCATACATAAACATGTTTCATACACATACACATACTCAATCACTTCTAGCAGTATAACTCATAGGTGTAAGAGTTGTGCCAATCTCAATGAACATTCAAAGCTTTAGAGTATACCTAATCAGCCACATGCTTAATGACCCTTTTACAATGTTCCTCTAATACTTGATGCATGACTAATAAGCTACATGCCCAAATGAACAATCGTACACATACTCATACAGAACCTCAAACATAAACATCAACAGAACATCAAACATAAACATGTTTCATACACATACACATACACATACTCAATCACTTCTAGCAGTATAGCTCATAGGTGTAAGAGTAGTGCCAATCTCAATGAACATTCAAAGCTTTAGAGTATGTCTAATCAGCCACATGCTTAATGATCATTCATACATAAACTCTATGAGTCCTAGCTTCCTAAACAGTTATATCTAACCAATCATTTCATCATCACCCAAAACATCATACATATATGTAATCGTTCAGTTCAAACCCACATAACAATATATATACTAAATCAGGCTAGTTTCCTAAATCAATGAGTTCTAGGTTCCAAAACAGTACATCAAACATACACAATCACTTCTAAAGGCATGACCAATCAATTCAAACCAACATAACATTAATATATATTCAGTAAGTTAAAGAAATCTTCCCATATGCTAAAGGCATGAACCGATTGACAATCTCTTCAGTCAGCCTTCCCATATATTGAAGCATTCTTACTATCCCTGCAAATAGTGTTCAAATAAAAAGGAATCAGATGAGTTTATACCATCTACTATATCAGGCACTGTCTTGCCCTAGATTAAAAAAGATAAAAACCCAAACTTTACAACAGTGAATCTAAATACAATAAAATCAGTGTAGCTAAGCGAGAGATCTAAACCTTTCAATGATAGGTCTGAAAATCACAAGATCCTTATACCAGCTGCTGAAATCGACATACACAAAAGTAAATCGGATGAGGAAAAGATAGAGTAAGGAATAATGATACATCTAGGAACGAAGAAAATATGGCTTACCAGTACCGTGTTTCGAGCTCACCCAGTGATTGCATGTTCAAATCAACCATGGAGATAGAGAGGGATGAGAGGGATGAAGCTTGCGTAACCTAAACTAGGGTTTGGGGATTAGAGAGAGGGTTTATATATCAGCTGATATTTCAGTCAAACAAGAGCGCCTAAAATTTGGGGATTGACCGCGTAAGTGAAATTTCATTTGCGCTTTTTTATTTTCAGCAAACAATGACATTCATTTATTAGAAGTGTCATCTGTTGAGTGAGTGAAATTTAATGAAAACGCGCGTTTTCTTTGGATGACAGGATTATGTAATCGTAATGTCATTTGAGAATCGAGCGCATTTTTTATTTCGCTTTCAGGTGACATACGGTTAAAATACTGTCACGAAAAATATTCAGACGACACGAAAACAAATGTCTGTCATGTATCTTGTGTCATGTGAAAGGGAAAATGGCATAGTGAGTTATCCCAAACGTGGACATTGATAAGTTATCAATACCTAAGGTGTTACAAAAGATCGTGTGTATTCCGAGATAGACAATTTCTTCTATAAGGAAGAAGAGAGTTATGTGTTTGAAGAAATAATGAATGATTACTTCTTATTGCATTTGGTAAAAGATTTAAAGGGTGGGGAAGATATCCATATTTATGTAGCCCATGCGATAGCTCAACCCATACTTTTAGAGCCTGATGCGCTCAATGTAGATCATAAGCCCATTGATAGTAATGATGGAGTCTATACAGTCCAAATAGCAGAGAGCGATCCAAGATTATTCCCTGATTTTGATGAGATATTGCAGCAATCCAAGCAAAGTGAATATGTTAAAGCTGATGAAGTGGGTGTAGATGCACAACTAGTTGAAGCTGATCCAGTGGGTGTAGATGCACAACCAGTTGGTGCTGATCTAGTGGGTGCAAATATTGAAGGGTGCATGTCAAGAAGTTCAAGTGAAGACAAGGAAGAAGATCTACAACTTCCCCCAGCACTTCAAGAAGCTGCTGACAATCAACTAAGTATGTGGATGAAGAGTTGTTAGAAGTTAGAGCAACAATTAACATGTTCACAAAGTCAAGAAATAAGAGGAACAACCAAGCTCTAGATCCATCACATATACCACTAGGCCATGTAGGTATCGATCTTGGTTTCAAAGATATGGAAAAATATAAATCTAAATATTCAAAGTTCATTGGTGGGGATGAGGAATATTATAGAAGTTATGATCTAGGGAGTTTCAGTAGTGGATATTTTCAGGCATTGAACAAGAAGATGTCCCAAGTAGAAGGTAGAGAAAATGGGTATGTTTTGATCCCAACTGTCATACTATTAGTTTTCAACTTGGTTTAATCTTTGAAAATATTGTTCAGTTTAGAGATTCACCTCCTCTATATGCCACCTGCAAGCCAAGCCCCCGGTCTCTCTACTATTTTATGGGAAATTTACTTAGTATCTAGTAGCTCCTTTCTTAATTGTTATCATTCCTCGACTAGCTAATAGGAAGTCTCGTCCTATCTTCTTCCCTAAATAATTGTGTAACTGAGCGCTAGTTCCCATTCTAGAAGGAAGAGGGCTTCCCCCTAGCTATGAAACATCCCTTTACAAGTCCTCTCTCACCATCAGGCTAGGCAGAATGGGTCAGGTTTAGTTTATCCCTCCTGGTTGACTTTTTTTTCTTGCTATATACTATATAAAGAAAAGGCTATTACTAATTTACCCTGAAGCTTGACTTATATTTTATTATCTAAAGTCTTTACCTAAAGAATGAGAACTTAAGGCTATTTGATTTTTTCCATTCTGGCTAATTACAAAAGGGAGTGAATGTGAGATTTAGACCAAATGATAGAGACATAGTTAGGGTTGGATGCAAGAATCAAAGTGTAGTTGGGAATTGTTTGCTAGTATTGATAGAAAAACATCATATTTCATGGTGAAAAAAACACCACCCAATGCATAAATGTGATAAGAATAACATGAATAAGGCAATGAACTCTAGGTTTATTGCCAAATATTATAAGAAAACTATTGCCAAAAATGGATGATGTTCGTGGATAAAGCATGTCACGAAGAAATTTTTGAAATATTACAAACCGGCATCATTATCAAATTGAGATATTTTATGCCGTCATTGATATGCCACTTATAGAGCTCAATGGTGGCTTCACAGAGACAAACTCAAAATTACTTCTATGCATCACATGCTTAAACTATATTGATTCTTTTGCAACATTTGATAAGAAAAAGTTGATTAGATTTGCCTAATTTAATCCATCTGATTTTCTACAGTGCATGTTGTTATAGTTAAAGATCAATTGAGAACTTATATTTTATTTGAGGATTGCAGTGGTGTGAGTAGTGATCAATGGATATATTTCGAGTCTTTTTTTTTCTTTTTTTTAATGTACTATTTCTAAGTCTTTTTTTTCTTAAAAAAAGAATTTTAAGTTAATTATTTCAACTTATAGGAATAGGTAACTCTTTTACTTCATTAAACTTAAAGTGTTATTATCAAATAAACTAGAAACTGATAAATACCTAAAGTATCTCTAAGATACTCATTTGTTAAACTTTTAGGTTTAATTTTGAGGAACTTGTGGTAAAATCTAATCTAAGATCACTTTTTTCTCCTCAAATCACTAAGAACATCTTTAATGAGGAGTATTTGGAAAAGTGATTGATCAAGTGGGAGTATTTGGAAGAATGTAGTGCATTAGAGAGACAAAAGTTGCTTATTTTTTTATGACATCTTTGCCAGTTTTTTACATCCATTTGACATTACTATCTCATTTTTTTAATAAAAAATATAATTAAATATTAAATTTTTTTTAACAAGAATTAAATATTAAATTATTCTATCATTTAATGTGATAGTATTTATAATTAAAATAAATTATACATAAAATAATAATTTGTGAGACCATAGTAACAACTTTTAGAGTTGCTTAGCATTGAAGTATTTCTTGTAAAAAAAGTGATGTAGATGAAAGAAAATAAAATATTATATTTTTAAGATTATGTGTTAAGTTTTGGCAAGTCTCTATTTTTTCTCTATTATTGAGGAGAATTTTTCTCGTAATCCCCTTCTTTTTTTCGTTTTTATTAATAATTTATTATTAATGAGTCCATCTCCTCTTATTATTGATAAATATAACAATATATATATTTTTAATGATAAAAAATAAATAAGAAGTGTGTAAAATATTATTAGAGAGGACATATGCATTTTAAGTATTAAATGATTAAGAATCAATTATATATATATATTTTTTTATAATCAATTATTTATATTATGTTTAAATAGTGTACTAGGACTTAATAATATCAAATAGTTTATCACAAGCCCCATCAGTGGGCACCTTATTTAGATTAAGGTGTACGTCATGGTCAATGAAAGAGGTCAATGGAGGTGAGATCTTATTCAACATCTTATGCCTCATGATTGCATTAACTTGTTGACCGCAACTCTACCTTATAATCCTTCGTAGCGCACTGATCAATGTTATTCGATTGGAACCAATTCTGGCCGCTTTTCAGTCAAGTCTGCTATGGTCTTATTCGTGAGGAAGGTCTTACTTGTGTGCTTAGAGGTTGAGAGCAGGGGCGGAGACAGCCGGAGCTCGGGGGGGCCGAAGCCCCCCGGTCTCCGGCACCACCCCTGAAGAATACTAGTCCAACCTCGAGAAGCCCCCCTAAGAGAATTAAAATAGGACTTATAGAATAGGACATGATCACATCACATAAATTTAAGTTAGCTTAAATGGTAAAGTGAAGCTTAAAAAGCTATTTACAGCCCTCTAGTACCATGTTCGAACCACTGTTTCCTCAATTTTTTTAACCAATTATAGTTTTTTTTCCTTAAATCCCTCTTTAAATCAAAATGTGTTTTTATTTTTTTCTATTATTATTTTTATCATTGTTATTAATTCATTAATTTTATTTTTTCTCTTTAAACACAACCTCTCTTAATTTTTTTTTATCATTGTTATTAATTAATTTTATTTTTTTCCCTTTACACACAACCTCCACTAACACAACTTCCTAAATCGAAACAATAAATCGTAGTATGGACATTTTACATTTTTTTTACTAATTTGACAGTTCATTTTACAAAGTTGAATTTATAGAAAATTAAATATCTCTACGCTTTTCACGTTGGAGATTTTTAATTCTTTAGTTAACACACTAAAACGAAACAGTTTTATCATTGCTGACAGTAAAAAAAATTTGTCCAGCCCGCTTTAGAAAATCACATCCGACCACTAGCTAAAATTAGCCCCCCCAGATATGAAATCCTAGCCCCGCCACTGGTTGCGAGTGTATTTGGAAATGCCTTGGATCCAAAGAAGCGGTAGTTTCCTTTGGATGTTTATGAAAAGTAATCTACCTACAAACCTGGAGAGAAAGAGAAGACATCTTGATGCAGTAGACCTTTGCGCCATCTGCTCCCTTTATGAGGAATCCATTATCCACGTTTTGAGGGACAACCCCTTGACGCGTTCAATTTGGCTTCAAATTCTTTCCTAGAATAATTTTTGGGTTTTTATCGCCTTGAACGAAATTAAATGGTTCTATGACAACCTAAGTCTAGGAAATCGGTGCTCCTACAACGACTGATATCTTCTTTTTGCAGTTATTTGTTGACATTTATGAAAAAATAGGAACATTATTATGTTCCAACAGTATAAGAGATCTAGCATGGAGATTGTGAAAAACATTAATGTGACTGTTAATGACATCATTTATAGTAATCAGTCTTTCTCCAAGTACGCATAAACCCATTAGAAAAGAGATTTTGGTTGGGTGGAGTCCTCTGGGAACCATTTGGGTCAAGCTCAATACAGATGATGCTGTTAAAGGGAGCTCTTTCTTACCTACGGTTGCCGGTCTTATTCGCGATAACAAAAGTGACCGGTTCAAGGTTTTGCTAAGAATGTGGATATTTGCTTAATGGTTAAGCCAAAGTCACAAGGCGTTATGGAAGGCTTGAGACTTGCTTGGTCGCTAGGTTACAAAAAAAGAAGTCATTTTAGAAGTTAATAGCAAGATCTATATCGACCTTATTTCTCGACATGTTATTCCCTCAATGATGTCGCCTCTCTAGTGGGGCCATTGTGCATCTTATTGGTAAGGAGTTGGAGATTGCTTTTCGCCACATCCACAGAGAAGAAACAGAAGTGCGGATTGGCTAGCCAACTATACATGTTCTATACCCCTTGGAATGCACATCCTCAAAAAGGCATCTCGGGACTTAAGGAAGATTTTGGAGCACAAGCTCGTGGACGTCTCCTTACCCCGATTTTGTGTCTTGTAGCCTTGTGATGCACCTTTGCTTATTTTAAAAGAAAAAATAACACAAATTTTTATAAAAATTAGTTTTCCTTTTTTGGTTAAAAAAAAAAACCAGTCAATTGAACTCAGTTGGATCTGTTAAGAAGTTTCGTGAAATGGAGACAGCCTATTGTCCATGTAACCCGCAGAAATAGGAAGAAAGAAGGGGAAAAATAATATAGGAGCTTCGCTTGTCAATTGCAAGAAAGAACCAAGCTTTGATTGTAATTCAATTAGGGCGGTAAACCCTAAACCTCCATTAATTAATCGCCCTAATTGAATTACTTTCTCTGCATGCGTTCCTAATAAACGCATGGCATCTTCCGAGATCGAGGTAGTATCATCAGAATCCAAAGTGCAAGAGCCAGAGCATAGTCCCAATGGCGAAGCACCAATTGTGATCGATGTTTATTCTGCTTCTGCTTACGGAGATTTAGAGAAATTGCGGAAATTTGTTGAGCAAGACGGTGCTTCTCTTTCTGACCATGATGTTAATGGCTATTACGCTCTTCAATGGGCTGCTCTCAATAGCTTCCCCGACATCGCACAATACATAATCGAGGTAATTTGGATGTTTGGATGTTTCATGTTTTTATTTGAATGCATTAGTTCAATCAATCCGTTCTCATTTCTTTTAAAAGTTATTGTTGCTTTTTATGGGGATTGCGTTGGTTGCTAAGTTTATTATATCTGTTGTGCTGCGGCCTGTGGTAGCATGGGGGTGATGTAAATGCAACTGATATTAGGCTGCAGACGGCGTTGCATTGGGCAGCAGTTAGAGGATCAACAGGAGTAGCAGATGTGCTGTTGCAAAATGGAGGTCGAGTTGAGGCAGCCGATTTAAATGGTTATCGGGTAAACTTTTCTTTAGTTGATGTTCTCATTGCATTGCAATAAATTAGTCCTTATTCTTCCTTGGCCCTATGTTGTTAGCATTGCACCCAATTTCATTTATTGTTTCCTTCGTGTTTATTGAACATTGAATTTTGCAAGCTTGTCCTACTCTCCCTATTATGCATACTTGAAATTATTGAATTATCTCATTTAATTTTGTTGCAGCTGTTGTCGAATTGATTATAGCTGACTTAATTCCCATCTCTCTATATTCTGAAATCATGTACTCCGATCCTATAAAAGCACATTTTTATGCTTGTGAAAAAAGCTATATGAATATAAAAAGGAAAAAGAAAGGCTGAAGGCCTTTTCTTGTATGGCATTTCTTATCAAATATTTAACCTTCATAAAAATTTCTCAACTTATTTTATAGTTTTTTTTTTATCTCTGTAATGTTGCGGTCATATTCCTAGTTCTGCTTATTGTTAGTCATCTAATGCTAAAAATGCATCCTTCAAATTTTAATTTCTCTGCTGCAGGCAGTTCATATTGCTGCTCAGTATGGACAAACAGCTTTCTTAAATCACCTTGTTGCTAAGTACCATGCTGATTTTGATGCACCAGATAATGAAGGAAGGAGCCCTCTCCATTGGTATGCTCAAACTCGATGGGTTAAGCGGTTTATAATAATTACATTATTATTGGTTTTTGCATGATGTTTCTGGAAAATTGTAAAACAATTGTGTACAGTTACTCTGTGGTACCGTTTTCTCATATTCTGTTTCATTTTCTTTGCAATTTGGTCCTCTTATAAGTGGCCAAACAACATAAATTAAGTGTTAAGATGTTATTTTCCAAATCTCCGACAAGATGGCAATTTATACGAGGACATCAATGAAAGATTTTCTTGTATTATACTACACTTTGACTGATTTTGGAAGTGACTCCTTGATATAAGTATGTGTGAGGGTTCAAACATTGAAGCTTAATGTATTATGCTTATTTACTTGGAGATTATAATATAGTTACATAGCTATAGGAGACATTATGCTACATATTTGATATATTTGGGCTGAAATATTGTTATTACCTCAATGGGGATGCTTCAAGAATTGTCATGACTGTTTGTGATGATGGTAACATTTAACTGTTGTTTTTGCAGTTCCTTTTTTGGTAGTGTTTTTTCATTCCTTTTGTGGCTGCTTCTTGTTTCAATTCATTTTGCCCCAAAATTCATAGGCTATATTTGCAAATGTTCTCCATTTCTGTTTTTCTGTGAAGAATTTGTTATCTTTGTGATGTTGGCATTTGTCTTATTTGTTTATTATGTCCAGTGTACTATGAATGGCAGTCCTAAGTTAGAATCTATCAGTAATAGTGAAATATTTTGAATTCTTCGCTGAAGAATAATGTATTTAGTGAATAGTTAATTTGCATGTCTTCCTTGTATGATTTTGCTACTGAAAAACTTTATTATATGAGTTGTGATCTGGGGATATATTTCGTGCCAAAAAGTGTGAATGCTTCCGTAGAAAAGCTTATTGTCATGATGTTATTTACCAGGGCTGCATACAAGGGTTATGCAGACACGGTCAGATTGCTATTATTTCGAGATGCAAGCCAAGGAAGACAAGATAGAGAAGGTATGCACGTGAAGTATATATTATTTTGCCTATGGTTAATTTATATGTGATTTTTAAAAGCTTATATGCTTTACAACTCCTGTGGATATGGGTTTGTGTAGTCATCACCGAGCGCCTTAAGTATATACATTCTAATTATCTATGTTTCTATTTTCAGTCTGCTTATTTCATTTTGTGTGAGTCAATATGTGTGAAGTTACCTTTTTTTTTTTTGATGCCATGTTTCAAGTTGGATATCACTCCAAGAGATCCCTTTGTATGAAAGGAAATTTATAGAAATATATGCCTGCATTGAAGCCAAAAAGAAAAAAAAGACATTTTTCTTTTCATCTTAACAGCTATGCTAATTTTGAATGTCCAATGGCATCAGGTTGCACACCATTGCACTGGGCTGCATTAGCAGGAAATGTAGAGGCTTGCACTGTGCTTGTACATGCTGGCACAAAGCGGGAACTGGCAGTGAAGGATAAAACTGGATTGACTCCAGCTCAACTTGCAAAAGATAAAGGTTATCAGAATGTCGCCATGTTCCTTGTAGGTACTTTGAATTGATAATATTACCCTTAAGAACTGAATTTATGTGAACTCTGATCCAAGTTTTGTCAATGTGGATGCCTATAAGGATTTTCAATCAGAGTAACCAACAAATTTATATGAATGCTTTGGTCCGGAAACTAATCATGCTTTGATCGTGGTATGCTGATACAAATAATTTACTGTTGAATGTTGTAGTCCTGGCTCTTTTCTTGTCCAAAAAAACAGGCGTTACAAGTTTCTAACATTTCACATAATGATGCATTTTAGAATTTAGATGTCGAACTTTGTCATTCATACTGGAATATTGATCCAGTGCCAGAATAATAGTGCATTTGGTAGCTTCCTTTCCTCAACTTCTTCCTAATTCTGTTTCTTGGTTTTATTTAGTAATACAGAAAAAATTGAATACTTTTGATATATCCCTGTTCTTTTGGTAAGTTGCTATCTTCCATGGACTGAAAAGAATATCATCCCTTTTTTGGTGAGATTACATCACAACCATCCATCGATATCCATAAAAGTACTATGAATTTCAGATAGCAGGGAGACATGATAAAAGGGAAAAAGTCTTCCCTAAGAAGGAGAGGGGACTTCTAGATGAAACTTGTTTATTTAGGCATGCATGTGGTGGTATGGTCAATTTGACATATATCAGTGCAACTGCCATTATGGAGAATTATGTTTAGTTTGTTCTATTGAGTAGACTAGGAAATTTTAGTTACAGCCTTCCCAATTTTTTCACATTGAATGATATCCAGCATGCCTAATTTTTGGTCTAATTCATTTTGAATTCAATTGTGCAGAAATCCTAAATCATGATCTTAGACTATCTCTACGTGCTTAAGTAATTCCACTTTTTGTTTTGACAATGTGCAGTCTAATGTACAACGAGCGCAAGGAAAGCATTGGGTTGACAAATTTTGCAGGGGGAAGATGGGTGCCACTGGTTATGCTCCGATCTTGTTAAGTATTATGATCATTTGTATGTTCCTTTTTATGAACTCAGTTATTGCAGGTAAGTAAGATACTGTGTTTCAGGTTTAAATTTGGTGGTCGAGGGATGTTCCTCTTAATTATGATTAAAATCTTCGCTGTCATTCTAGCTCCAAATCTGCCAAAGGTAACTGCTGCTGTTGGAATTTGGGGATGGATTGCTCTTTCTCTATCTGTTCTCTCACTGGTCATGTTCTACAAGTGTAGCAGGTAATTTCATGAACTGCTACTTTTGTTTATCGCAAATGTTTGTACCATCTATGAGATCTTAGTTTTTTTCTTACTTTTTGCTTTGGCCCATTTTTTTTTTTCTTTTGCTTTTGCGTAGTTGCGAGTTTTGGGCATTAACTAAAGAAACATATAAATTACTGGGTTTCAATTCTCTTCTCTCTCTCTATAATATATATATATATATATATAATATCATCAGCAGCAGCCATTTTCAGTTGCTTATAGAACTTCATATTGACCTAAAACTAGGCTGAAATGATCCAACTTAGTATATTGCTGAACATCAATTTTCACCATTTCTCGTTTTCAATTGCTATATTTTTCTTTATATGATCTGCTAAAGTAGATTACGAAATTCATTTGGCTTATGATTCTGTTGTTCATACCCTATGTTGTTTGAATATGCTGAAATTTTCAAGTCCTGTCCTTGAAAAACACTTGTTTCTGTCTTTTGTATCTGAAATTTGTTGACTGGGAAGAATGCATGCACTTACATGTGCACACACAGAGAAAGAGTAACAGGGCCTTTTATGGTATCATGAACTTGGTGCATTTTGCATAATTACCCTTTTTATCCATTAGGACATTAACTGTTTGTTAAGTGCTTGATGTTTATTTGACCCATATGTCTGTGCACACTGCTACACATTATAACCTAAAAGTTGTTCGAGGCAAATGTTTTGCTTTTTATATTTGAAACTGAGTTTCCATTTCTGCTGCATATTACTGCATCCACTTATTTCACATTATCGGCGTTGCTGAATGAAATTCTATCATGTATCTGCAGCTTGATTCCAGTCCTGTATATATTTAATCATAGTATTTCCAATCCATAAGTTCTTTTGACTATTTCCTGCAGCAAAGATCCAGGTTTTATCAAGAGACGTGAAGATCTGGGTAGAGATGTAGAGGTATGCAATTTCCATAAAGTGGCCGTCTTCAATTCTTGTTATTATAGAATGTTTTCGAGTTCACTGTTTACTTGTTTGTGGAAAGCACTCAATCCATTCCCTGGTCAAAATCTGTTTTTCCCCCTTGACATAGGTTCTTGGTTTTTCAACTTTTAGGAAAGAATGAATGCATAAAAGACTTACATATATTTATTCTTCATGGTTGCATAGGGAGGAAAGGGAGAGAGGGCTAACCGGCTAAGGAAGGAATGTGAATTTTCTTTCGCATATGTATAAGTAACAAATAATATTTTATTACCTTTACATGGTTAAAATCTTTAGCAGTGGAAATTATTGGGATCTCCCTTTTCCTTCTTTTTCTTGCTTCTTTCACAATCCATATGGTTTTGCATTCATGCATGAATGTATTTCTTATCACGACTTGGTTGATAAGATGTAGCATAATTTTGTTTCCTATTTTATCCGACTTTTTTAAACTGCTAAAACTAATATTTTGGAGATCTTTGTGCATCATTCTTTGATGTTGAGATTTTATGTTTACTAATCTTATAGTCATGGCTAGCGTATTGAAGCTTTTTATTTTATTTTTGCTACATTTGCTGATATGCAGGATCCTTTACTTAATATTGATCTGAACAATACCTCTGTATGGACGGGTAATTGGTCTCAACTGTGCCCTACATGCAAGGTAGGCTTTTTGTTTAGAATGATGATAATGGCAGTGATGCTACATTCTGTTTACTGAAGATTCATACATGGCTTAAGATACCATCCCTAATTTTTCGTCAGTTTCCTATTTTCTCCTCAGATAATTAGACCAGTACGATCCAAACATTGCCCTGCATGTAAACATTGTGTGGAGCAGTTTGACCACCATTGCCCATGGATTTCTAATTGTGTAGGCAAGGTAAGAAGTTGAGCTTCGTAATTTAAATTATTATTGTTCTAGTAGTTCCCTAACTTGGTTATGACTTTTTCTTAACTGTTAGTTCTTTGTTTCAATTGTTTTTTGAACACTTTCCGGAAGGATGTTATTATGTTTACATACATAGTTGCTACCGAAATGCAAAAGATGATTTCACCTGCTATATTTTGTGGAATTTATTTTCAGCAAAATGCTCATGGAGATCATTGCCATTTCTTTTGTGCACCCGTGCACTTATATTATTATTTTAGAACACTTTTTGAATGCCTTCCCGCACAATCTTATTTTTCCTTTATATTATTTGATCAAGATGCTATAGGTGACATTGCTATCTAGATTTAGTATTCTCATCCCTTCCTCGTTTTCTCTTCATTTTATATTTCTCAGAGGAACAAGCGAGATTTCTTCATTTTTGTATGCTTGGGAACCTCAACAGCTTTCATTTCTGCTGCCATTACAGTCCAAAGTAAGCTACTTGCTGAAAAACCTCCTTTGTCTACTTGTGCTATATGGATGACCAATCTTCATCACCAATTATATTTTATCTGTGAATTCATTTTTATTCTGTTCACATTAGGGATTTGGACTGCTGCGCACCTAATGCGTGCAGAAGAAAGATGGATTCGATATTTAGTAGTTCAACATCCCGGCATTGTTGTCTTTTTGATGTTAGACTTATTTATTCTGCTTGCTGCCACAACTTTAACCGTAGCACAAATTTCCCAGGTAATGGACTGAAAAACATGAATTATTAAAATTTTCGATTAAGGTATCTGGCCTATCACAATGTGACCAGTTTTAATTAGTTTTGGTTAGAGGTAGTAAGATATGCTGATGCTGGCATGTGGCATAAAGTAGATTACTTATTATATGAAATACTTCGCGATATATGCAAGACAGCTCAAAACCTTGATAAACAATAAATGACTTGCATAATCTTTCTCTTTTGTGTAAAAGTAGTGTCAAAATGGAGTATTAATGGTTTATTTTCCTTGTAATAAATATTTTGTACAGATAGCTCGTAATATCACAACAAATGAACTTGCAAATGCTGCTCGATATGGATATCTTCAAGGACCAGATGGGCGATTTCGGAATCCGTATAACCATGGTTGGCTAAAGAATTGTGCAGATTTTCTTATACGGGGCTACACAGATGACGAAGAAATAGCTTGGCGACCGTTACAGCAGGCTGCGGACTAAAATGTGATGAAATCCAATTGTTTGATAGGTGAACCCATGCCAAGGTCAGTCTAAAAAATGTCCATATGCTGACCATCAAAGATTGATGTTGATATAGATGAATGTGATACAGCAATCATTGTTGTACATTTGATACCAGGAGATAGAAATGGATATTTAAAAAAGTTAAGTTCTTTCTTCACCATTTCGTGTTGTGTCATTAACTAAGAAAAGTGAAAGAGATGCATTCAATATTAATTAAAGGGATTCGAAGATTTTTTATTTATTTGTTTATTTTAATTCTCTTTTTATGCCCGAGTTTGACGTCCTTCATAATATTTTTCTGAGAATTTGGCTATGAGCTCCAGTTTAACCCTTAAACTTGTATTTAATTTAACCCAAAATAAACTTGTTTGCCAATTCAATTTTATATTTTTGCTTTCTCTCTCGTTGTCATACAACCTTACCTGCGGGTGAGTTGAGTGAGTCAAGAATCAGGAAGAATGAGGAAGTTCCTACCATTGCCCGGGTCGGAGACAGGTTGCTCAGGGGTGCTCCGGTAAGTCTCCACAAAAGGGGCTGTTGGGGGTGTAAATTTGCATGCCAACTTTTGAAGTCTCGCTCATTCATTACTAAAGGCCAATGGTAAGCTGCCCTGTGAACTTTGTCACGAGCTGAATTCGTGACACGCAACAACTCGCTGTTTTTGGTGCTTGTTGTAACAGTGTATTATGTTTATGTAATCTTTTTACCAGAGAAAGTTCTTCCTTATTGTTGGTTCTATGTTTGATTTGATTTCTTTTCTGGATACATGAAGGCAGGAGTGCACAATTAACCTATAACTATTTACTGTAAAATCAGTATATCATTATTTAAATATTAAATAAAACATTAAAATTTAAATTTCATTTAAATTTTCTTAAATATTTTGTTTTCGAAGGTTTTTAAGTACTTTAACTCAAAAACTAAATATGCATATAATTAAAATTTTACAAATTATTGCAATTAACTCTGTTTTGTAAATGAGAACATCATTCTCCCAATCCATCTGTTTAATTTAATTTATTTTTCTTTGATTTTAATTATTTAGTTAGTGCTGTAGTCCATACTTGGACAAGAGAATGTTTTCATATAAATTAGAAAATGCAAGGGATTATGTCACCCTACTATATTTTGAGGAATTGGTGTTCTGCTAAATAAAAGCTGGACTAGAGATATATGCCATTTATTTTCTGCAATTTTGGAGATTTTCTTATTCAATCTACGAAATAGACTTGAAAGAAGGACAAACTGATTTTAGACAAGGCACTCGATGAAAATAACATTTTCACTCCAAATACAACCAGGAAACAACAACAACAAGATCAGCTCCGCTGGATTCCACTGGGCCAAGTCTGGTTCTTCACAGGACTCAAAATGGCTTCAATCCCACCTAGTGTTTCTTGATCCTTACCAAACATTGAAAGTTCAGTGGCAGCAGCAACATTCTCTTCAACCTGATACTCAAATACACTTTCTATCACTAAACGGAAAACCGAGAATCATTCATGGTGAACATCAGCAGAAATCGCATAAAAGTTCATGTAAAAATGAGTGCTTGATCAGTTAGGTAGCTGTTCAGCTCTCAATTTTGTATCTAAAACATTGGGAGTGGATGGCCTAAGTTACAGTCTTAATAATGGTCTGTTTGTAGCCTAAGGGCATAAGAGCTGCTGATCTATTTGTGTTGATCTTAATAGAGAACAAACTACTTTTCTCTTTTTGTGATGCACTTCAAGGAGCAGGTTAAACACTATAAAACCGTAAACATATATATCTTTTTACCGTTGAAATAGTAAAAGTATCAATAAAAATTAAAAACTGAATATAGAACAATGGTTGTGCATCAACAAAGGCAATTAAGACATTATAAATCATAACCTGATTAACAGAGTTCATGCCGACCAGTACTGTGGAGATATCCTTGTTTGCCAGACTATATTGCATTGCCAACTTAGATATATTCTTTCCCTTCTCCTTACAATAAGCAGCAGCAGCTTGGCATCCAGACTAGAAAAGAAAAAACACGAATCAAGATTGATATTACTTCGGCAAAAGAATGTTCAAATAGGAAAAAGGTGAGTCTTCTAGATTAGATGTATGACTTACACCGGTAACTTACCACTAGTCTTTCACAATTTAACTTAATCTGTTAATCATAAATGAAAGTAGAAGCCTCTCATTTAATATGTGTGTGCATAACTCAAATAGGTAACTAAAAACAACCGCCTAAGTAAACTAATGAAGTCCTTTTGGAAAAGAAGAAAAAAAGATAGCAATAAAGTACTAACACAAGATATGTGATGATTTCTCTATAACAAATTCATTTCATGAAATTTCCCTGGCTGCTTGAACCCTTAAAGGGTTGCCCTTATTAAAAGCAAAAGTTTAAGGAAGCAGCTTTGAAATTTGACAGAACAGGGTTTCAATCTCTAAATGGCTCTCAATCTGTGTTAACATTCCCGATCTTAATGGATCTTCTATTCGGTCAGTCAGCAGCTCACCAAGGTGCCTTGTACAACATGGTGTAATTTGAAGATATCCATATCGAGCATCATCTTAAATTGGCAATTCAGTTGCTATTTATCTTATACAAAGGTGAGATAAAGTTCGTTTCGGATGCTAAAGCATTCGATGCTGGGTCTTTTTCTAGCAATGATAAATCATGTTAGATTTCAACTTCCATAATTGCAAGTTTACAGTTTTCTATGGTACTGTTGGAGCTCTAAGATTGACAACTTATAGCTTAAAAGCACTGGAAGTCTACATGAAGGTGAATGAGAAATTTCTCATAAAGTAGGAGTAGATGGGTGCACCATCTAAATGGGTGAAGAGATATATTTATGCTTCACTTCACATAACCTGATCATTAGCTGAGAATATCAGTCTAAAAAAAAAGCTGACAATATCGGCTTTGAGCTATTAGTATTGCTAGGAATATAACATGGAAATAGAACGTAATAGATCTTTGCAGGGGAACAGCGCACCTTTAACTCAGCAGAAGCCGGATGCCACTCTGGAGGGCCATTCTCTGTAAGGAGCCCCATTGCAAGAGGTGAAGCACTAATTATACCTACATTTTTGCTCTTCAAGTAAGGTATTAAGTCCACCAGTGTTGAATCATTGATGCTGTAGTGGCAATATGATAGAATCACATCAACTGCACCAGGGGGAACTCGATCGAGTACATATGTATATATTTCCAAAGGAAGTCCAGTTATGCCAATAAAACGAATCTTCCCTGTTTCCTTTAGCTTCTGAAGGGCTGGAATTGTCTCATTTACAATCTGTCATTGCAAACCACATTTTAAATACTACCCGAATATTGCAATATAAATACTAGGAAATAACAATTATTCTGCAACAAAACCAATGACCTGGTCAAGAGACCCAAACTCAATATCATGGCATTGCAGTATATCAACATAGTCCAACTGCAACCTTGCCAAACTCTCATCAATGCTCTTAGTCACTCTTTCAGCACTAAAATCGAAGCCCTCAACGTACCGCCCACACTTTGTTGAAACAATATATTGATCTCTAGGAACTCCTAGGGCTTTAAGTCCCTTGCCAAGCATCTTCTCTGACAATGTTCCTCCATAATACCTTTTAAAGAAGAAAGAGAAGTATCAGCCAAACCAAACAAGAAATAAGCTGAATTCATCAAACTAGCAATGTGAATAGTATGAGAACAGGACAAGGTGGAGATGGCTTACCGATTATTTTACAGGCAAAAGTTACCCCCATCCCAGTCCTCATCTCCATAGTCACAGGGATGTTTGTTTATATTTTTGAACTTTTTTTTCATTCTGTTCTTAAATTCTAATTTAACTACAATGCTTACAACATACAAGAATCAATTGCCTCCTATGTATACAAACAAGACATCTCCCTATATTCAACTAACCTGTCAGGCCAACTGGCAAAAGTTTGTGCATGTACAAAGAATAATTTTAAAAATAAATACAGGTAATCAGCAAATATACTAATGTGAGCTGTTAGCATAGCTGCTTGAACATTCAAGGAACTAATTATTAGGAAAAAAAAAACCACCTAATCCATTTTATTTTGGTACTAAAAATGAAAGTTCATCTCAGGCAAAAGAAACAAATGAAGATTAACAAGTATAGCACTAAATCTTTTCTTTTCAGTTAATAAATACTGCTTTCTTGGCCAGATATGATGTACTCATAACTAAACAAAGTAACAGAGAACAAAATTTCAAATTTTAAGAAAACACATATATGTTGCAGCAATTCCATTTTCCATCTCATTGACACATTCATGACAATAAATTGGAAGTATGGAACTCAATTTCTCAACTTCATTTCCAATCATAAAAAATACTTATACAACCCAAAATTCCAGAAATTGAGAATCTCGGAAGTCAAAGTTCTAGTTCAATTGTTGTACTGGCGGTTTCTGAGTTCTTACTAATCAAACATTTTCAAAATTGGAGGCAAATGTAATCTGGAGATTAGAGAAGAGACAGGGAAATGACTTACGGGGAAGTGTCAAAGAAATTAATGCCGAGTCGGAAGGCCGCAGCTACGGAGGCGATGGCTTCATCTTCAGAGACAGGGCCGAAAACTCTACCAAGAGGGGAAGCCCCAAATCCTACGCAGCTGAGCTTGAGGCCGGTGTTGCCCAGAGGTCGGAGCTCGAGGTTTGGGTGTGGAGATGCCATCGGAGCTGGTTAAGCACCGGGGCTTCTGTTCCGGATTCCCTTAAAAAGAGTGAGCTTGGGGAGTGTGTGTCAGAAAACGGAAGGAAGTTTCCTGACAGAGAAAATGGTGATTGGTAGAGAGTACAGTTTTAGCAGGGAATCAGTAACGCCTTTGTTTGTTTGTTGGATTTAAACACTGTTTGCCAATATAAATTGTTGGTGGATGACATCATGACATCTTCACTGTTTGTAACGCTCCTGACAACGGAGGTTAATTATGCATGTGGTACTCCAACTTATGAATAAACAACAATGTTACAAAACTTAATGCTCAGAGCATCTCCAAAAAACTCTTAGTGAGCTTTCTAAAAATAATATAAATAATTGATTCTTAGTGATTTAAGAGTAGCTAAGATATATTATCTCCAACAATATTATATTCACTCCTTATTTATTATTTTATTATTAAGATTATTTTTTATTATTACATTACCAATAGTGCGATGAGAGAGACATATCAATAATAAATTATTAATAAAAAATGAAGTTAGAAGGCACTAAGAAGTGGAGATAGGCTCTTAGTGATTTAAGGAGCCACTAAGAGACTGTTGAAGATGAATTTTCATTCTCCAGGTTGTTGGAGATACTCTTAAGCCTTTATTTGGGAGTTTAGGGTTTAAGGAATGTGAGAGTTAAAGGAGGTAATGGAAAGGGAAGGGAAGTGATGGAAAAGAAAGTTAAAAATTAATATTGTTTGAAAGTTTATAGGATGTAAATTAGGTTAAATGTTTAATTTTATTTGGGAGTTTAAGTATGAAGGAGAATGAATGTTAAATTTACTCTGCATAGACAAAAAAAAAATTTTAAAAATTTTTTACGTTTCCATTAACCTTCATTTACTCTAAAAAAAACAAAGAAAAATTACAAAACTGGGTTAAATGGGATGCCCATTTACATATTTAACCCATTTACTAATCTTACTACATATCTAGATTGATTTTGTGTGACTTTTCCATAATACCCCTAACCTTCCCACTTCCACCACTCCTTGGTTATGCGAATCGCCGCTCCCCCTATCTCCTTGGTTATGCGAAAAGTTGCTCCTACATTAATGATTTCAAGACTTTTGATCTTCCTTTCTTCCTTTAAATTGCATGAAATCTGCACCATTTAGTCAAAATCACAATGAATTTCTCTTTTTCATCTCTTCATCTCTTGATTCTGCAACTTCCCAACCCTAGAAAACGAAGTCATGGTTTTTCATCTTCATGTTCGTTGCTTGGTTTCTTTCTTCTTGTTACCATCAAAGAAATGGTTTTTCTACGTTATTTCCTTCGTTCTTCCCATGTTATCATATTGTTATTGTCGCTTTTCGGGGTGAAAGGGACGAAAAATGTAAGTATCTGATTTTTTTTCTGCGTTTTTTTCATGATTTCACTTCGCAATCGATGGTTTCACGAAGTTTTGCGAAGAGAACTAGCCTAGAAAGTGACGATCTACTTCGTTAATCGTTGATTTCGCGAAGATATGCGAAGAGAAAGCGTCTGAAACGTATGGATCTACCTCGCGAATCTATTAGTTCGCGAAGTCTGCGAATAGATCCTCACGTTTCAGACCTCGCAGACTTCGCGAAAGCATCGATATACGACGTAGATAGTCACGTTTCTGACCTCGCAGACTTCGCGAAAGCATCGATATGCGAAGTAAAACCCTACACATTTACATTCGCATGTTTCGCTAATCTTCATTTCGCGAAGCCAAAATCGTCTTTTTCCCTGCCTAACACGATTAATTTTTTCTGTAGATGGTTGAATACGTAATATCCCTTTCTGGAAGGCGGCGTACTGGGCTGCAGGGGAGATGATTTTCCTTCTTGTATAGGGTGAACTTCCCCAAGACTGACACATTCACTCCTAAAGTGGTTGGTTAAGAGAGGTTTTGTCAATCTTGGGGTGCACCATGGGACACGTCCATCCCATGGTGCCAATCTTCAAAGTGGACCTAACTTAATCCGGTACCAATCTTGAATCGGATGAGTAATTTTGGTGTGCACCGTGGGACACGTCCATCCCAAAAGGTCTGGAAGTCTAGACCTTTTGGGATGGATGTGTCTCACGGTGCCCACCAAGATTACTCATCCGTTTCAAGATTAGTACCGGATTAGTTAGGTTCACTTTGAAATGATTCGTTAGGAGAGTTCATTGTGGCAATCTTGTTGTAAATTTTGATAATGTTATGATTTGAATGTTGTTATTGTGGCAATCTTGTTGTAAATTTTGATAATGTTATGATTTGAATGTTGTTATTGTGGCAATCTTCTTGTAAATTTTGATAATGTTATGATTTTAATGTTAGAATCCGTTGTTGTTTGCCATTTTTTGTTATATACCACTTCGCGAATTAGCTTCAAGTCATATCCAGCATTCGCATATCCGAACTAAATTCATCAAGCAAAGCAAACTTCAGCTTCGCAGGCTTCGCATATGCGAACTAAATACATTAAGTAAATCCAAACATCAGCTGCGCAGGCTTCGCATATGGTCGAATATGCGAAGTCAGACAGGATAGAGCGAGCTGCGCGTAAATATTGAGGGTATTATGGAAAAGTCACACAAAATCAGTCTAGATATGTAGTAAGATTAGTAAATGGGTTAAATATGTAAATGAGCCTTCCATTTGACCCACTTTTGTAATTTTTCCAAAAAACAACTCTCAAACAAGGATAACTTAATATTTAACCTTCCATTACTCTCATTTACTTCCATTATCCCCCTCTCAAACAAGAGCTAAGAATATCTTCATACGACTTTAATAATAAGATAATTAATTTATTAGTCCCTATATTTTTGACAAAACACACTGTTTAGTCCCTGTATTTTCAAAAACACACGGTAAGGTCCCTAACCTTTATCTTGGTGAACTGTTTAGTCATTCCATTTGTTTGTTAGATTTTTTAGTGTTTATGAATTCGGAAATAACTAAATTACCCTTTATTATTTATCAGTCAAAAGCAATTCACACTTCTATGTTTTTCTCTCACAACTCGTGCTCACAAAAAAAATGGAGAAAAGATTGAATCCTTAACCCATAATTGAATCACTCATGCTCACTCTTTCTGTTTGAATTGAAGGTAGAAATCGACTCAAATCTCTCTCGCTTACTCTTCCTGTTCGAATTGAAGGTGGAAATCTTCTTACTCTCAATGGTGAGTTTAATTTCCTCCATATTCTTAACTCATGCTTACTGTCAACTGCTTCAGTGATGGCGAAAGACATTTGTGCTAATTTTGTTATTGTTGTGGTAAAAAGTAGTTAAGACATTACATTTTTATTTTAAATAGATTTTGACTCAAATCCAAATTGACTAACAGAATCTTCATGAGAGTCTAACAGCAGGGACTAAACAGTTCACCGAGAAAAACGTTAGGGACTAAACAGTTCATCGAGAAAAAGGTTAGGGACCTTACAGTGTATTTTTAAAAATACAGGGACTAAACAGTGTGTTTTATCAAAATATAGAGAGTAATAAATTAATTACCCTTAATAATATAAACGCTTAATAGATCATTTGTCCCTGAACTTGTCCAAAAAGCTTGATTGGCCTCCTAAACTTTCAAAGTGTTCCGATAGCTCCATCAACTTGTATAAAATATTCAGTTAGCCTCCTAAACTTACAAAAAAATGTTATCAATTGATCACTCGGCTGTAAAAAAAGTAAGTTCAATGCGGAATATGTATTGCACGAATCTTAAGAAAAATAAAACGACCAAAATCGGGGTATACGGTTCTAATATTAGAGAATACAAGTTTTTTAGTTTAAATGATGACTTCCTTTTTAATATATTTTTGAATTATGTAATAATATTCTAAGATGCGTGGAATACATCTTCCACATTTAACTTTTTTTTTGTGGCCGAGTAAATAATTGATTACATTTTTTACAAGATGATGAGGCTAACTGAATATTTTATGCAAGTTGAGGGGGCTATTAGGATACCTTGAAAGTTCAGGGGGCTAATCAAACTTTTTGGACAAGTTCATGAGCAAATGATGTGTTAAGCCTAATATAAATAATTGACTTCCAGTGATTTAAAAGTGGCTAATATATATCATCTCTAATAAAACTTTTTATATTCGCTCTTTATTTATTATTTTATTATTAAAATTATCAATTATTGTTATATTTACCAATAAAGAGATGCTTCTTTTAATAATAAATTATTAATAAAAACACGAAATAAGAAGACATTAAGAGGTGAAGAGACTATATTAATAGAGAGATGTTGAGCGATTTCCGCAAGTGCACGGTATACACAGGGCCGGTCCTGACAATTTAGGGGCCCTAGGCAAAACAAGTAGTAAGGGCCCCTTTAATATAAAATTTACTAACTGATTTTGAGTTAAGGTGCAAAAATACCCCTAACGTTTTGGATCAAGAGCAATTTTACTCCTAATATCTAACATGGTGCAATTTTACCCCTAACGTTGGAAGCCCAGAGCAATTTTACCCCTAACATTGATAAATTGGGTTAATTTGATAAATATTTCATCAAACTGTCTTTTCGATCATGAATCTTGTCATCTACACTTCACACATGCGTCATTTTATTAGTAACAAATCACAAACATATGTTGTGATGTAAAAAAAATAATAAAAAAATAAATAAAATATACTATTTTTCGTACGAATTGGACAAAAAAATTCAAATTTTTTTTTAAATATTAATATTCAGTTCTATTATTAAATTATAAAACACATGAAATCTTTTTTTAGAACGAATTGATATGCAATTGGTGCAAAATAAGAGACAAAAACATCTGTATTTTATAATTGTGTCTGAAATTGACCTAAATTATCAACGTAAGGGGTAAATTTGCTATTGGCTACCAACGTTAGGGATAAATTTGCGTCATTTTAGACGTTAGGGGTAAAATTATTCCTCACTCAAAACGTTATGAGTAATTTTGCACCTTAACCCATTGGTTTTTTATTCATATCATTGTATAAATTAATTTTTAATTTTCAAAATTTAATTAAGGTAATAAAATAATTTTTTTTTAATTTAATTTAATCAAATTAACAATAGTTATTCTAAAATGAGGCAATAAAATAAAACTTGTCTTCTTACTCTTGACTACCCATAAGATTTATATATTAAAAATACATCAAAAAAATATCAAAAAAATGACACAGATGAGATTTGAACCCACACCATCTTTAGTAGGTAGACAATGCATTACCATTATGCTAGTTTGAACTTATGTATAATACTTAAAACATATGCAATTTATTTAAAAAGCTAAAAAAATTTTTGGGCCCCCTTGGGCCCTAGGCCGGAGCACCCCGGGCCTATGCCCAGGGCCGGCTCTGGGTATACACTTGTAGTAATAAAAGATATCGATCCCACAGGGAACGTTTTTTTTAACAAAAACTTATTTTGAATTGGTTAAATTTACTTTTAAGGTTTATAATATGGAAAATCGTTAAATCGGATTTGGTTTTGAAATTGCTAGAATAAGAATTGGATTAGAGTATACAAATGTTAGAAATCACTTCTGATTTAGGGATAAATTTACAAAACAGAAACGTTTAGTTCTTTAGAAAAGTAAACAAATGTATTCGTTTGCATTAAGCAAAGAAAACAACTTTAAACTTTGTATAAATTATAACAATGAAATAAACGTCGATTCCTCTAATTTTAGGGCTTTGAACTGCAGTCAATCCTCCTACGGTCGGGTTAGATCGCTACCTTAACCAAATTGATACTCTACTAATGATATCAATTTGCCTAAGTGTTCAACAAAGTTTCCTTGTAAAGATTTTGAATTTAACTACGTTTTAATGAAAACACCAGAACTCACTTCGGATCATTTACCAAAGTGCTACATAAAAATCTATCGAATAGAATGAACTTTATTAGATGAAATATGAATTTGATACAAGTTTACAGAGAAAAAGAAGCATGAAAACTTTCGATGACTTGCAAGTGAAGGGGTTGTCAATCCTTTCCTTGGGTTTCGTTAGAGTTTGTCAGGCTCAGGGGCGGATCCTCTACTAAATCTTCTCGCTGTAACTTCGTAATAGAGATACGGTCGGCTACTACCAAAATGTAAACTAATATGAACAAATCTAAACGCTACTGTGTTTGTAATTATTTGATAAACAATGTGTGTACATCATATTGCTTTTTACAGAATCTAACTCTAAACTCTGAATCGCTTGGCTCAGAATTCCTGCATTAATTCTATACTAATCTTCTCTTTTTTCTATATCTCCAACTCTCCATCAACTCTTTATTTATAAATGTTGAAGAGTCGTGATTGAAGTGTCGTGTCCGTTGTGAAGGGTCGTATCCTCTGCGAAGGGATGTTTCTATCCACCCGAACGAACGCGTTTCGTCGAAAACGAATGTGTGCGAATAGCTCTCCAGGAATTTCTGAACTTGCCGAGAATGCAAATTCTCGGCCGAGAATGGGGGAGCAAATATTTGGTCTTCGAAATCGTCAAGGGAAAAAGCTGGTGACGCGTGTCGCGACCGATAATGGAGGATTCTCGGTTGCGACACGGAGTATTTTCCGTTTCTTCGACTTTGTCCTCGTCCTCGTTTTGGCGTGTTTGATCTTCGTCGTCTTTAGCTCCTTTTGTAGGGTTTTTCTTCTATTTTTAACCTCTTTTCGTTCCTATTTGGATTTTACCAAATATTTAGGTACCTTGTAAGAAAGAAACATATTCGAAAGTAAAAGTATTCTAAACAAGTATAAATAGTATAAATTCGAAGCAAAACTGATGTAAATACTAATGATATTTTAGGTATATTTTGGGCTTAACAAGAGAATAAAACTAGCGAGTTGAAGAGCCATTAAAAGACTGTTAAAGCTGATTTTTATTTCTCCTCTCAAACTTTAAAGCTAAACTAATAAGCTATTGGAGATGCTCTAATAAGAGTTTCTAAACTTGTTTCAAAAGCTTAATTGCTGCCATAAATTTATAAAACATTTGGTTAGCCATTTCAACTTGCGTAAATAATCTATTAGCCACATGGATTTGTTTAAAGTGACCTATTGACATCTTGATTATACTGATCCATTAGCCTATGAACTTGTTTAAAGTGATATACCTTTTAATTTTATTAAATCTATAAAAAAGAATCAAAACTTAAAAAATAATGGTCTTATTCGCGATCTAAATCTTTAAAACAAATTAACTTTGTATTTTTCTGGAGTGTTTGTTTCAGTTGTCGGATGAGCGTTTATCATTTCACTCTAAACCGCATGAAATATAACGTTTGGTTAGGTTTATATAACTGCGCTAGTATTTTCTCTAGAAACTACATTGTTTTGAAACTTTTCACAAAAAAAATCATATTTGAAGCTTTTTATAAACAACTGTTTGTAGTTATTTGTTATTAACAAAATTATCATTCTTATTTCTACAAAAATATATTTTTTTAACATTATTTATATTTCTACAATATAATTACCGGAAGAATAAAGTTTTGTTGCATTCAATACATTTTTTATTTTTATTTTTATATTTTTTATATAGATTATTTTTATTTTATGATACGATAAGGTGCAAAAATACCCCTAACGTTTATAACTAGGAGCAATTTTAAAATTGTGCAATTATACCTCTAGTGTTGGCAAGAGCAATTTTACACCCTAATATTGACAAGTTGGGTCAATTTGAGAAATAATTCATCAAACTGTCTTCTTGGTTATGAATATTGTTATCTATACTTTACATGTGCATCATTTTATCATTATTAGTAACAAATCACAAACATATGTTTAGACTTGAAATTTTAAATAAAAAATAAAAATATATATTGTATTTTGTATGAGTTGAAAAAAAAAATTTTAATATTTTACCGATTTTATAAATATTAATTTTTAATTTTATTATTAAATCACAGAGAAATATGATTTTTTTTTAGAACTAACTGATGTGTGCAATTCGTGTTGAATAAGAAATAAAATATATGGTTTATAATAATGTCTAAAATTGACTTAACTTACCAATGTTAGAGATAAAATTGCTCTTAGCTGCCAACGTTAGTGGTAAAATTGCAACCATTTTAGACGTTAAGAGTAAAATTGCTCCTAGTTGTAAACATTTTGGGCATTTTTTCACCTTATCCCTTTTATAATTTCTTTTTTTTGGGTAAAAAGGAAGGCTGAACCCAGAAAACAAGAAAAATCAATATAAAGTGGTAATTCTTTTCGTGGAATGTTCAATATGGTCTCCGTCAATAATACCCTGGAGGCCTACAGGAGGACAAATTATTAGAAGCACCCGGTTCTCCATGTCAAATGGAGGACCTCTCATACATATTTTGATACGTGTAATATGAACCCACATATATTATAAGAGGTCCCACTATTTTAATTATTACGTGGGGTCACAATACACATGTCCAAATGCGAATTGGGGGTCCTCTGAATGACATGGAAAACCGAGTGCTTAATATAAGAAGTCCTACAGGAGGCACATCACACTCGTGACAACCCAAAGAACAACTTCCTGCGAAATTTGTCATCCAGTCAGCGGCCTTGTTTCCTTCTCTGTAAATAAGAGAAACATCGACCTCACAATCTCTATTTTTCAGTTGCCTACATTTTAGGATTAGCTCAGCATGACCACTTTTGTGATCCTCCTCTTCCTCCAATGCGAGAACTATATTTTTCGAATCAACCTCAATAATTACTTGATGCATATCCATATTATACATTTTAAATCCGAACAGTAACAGTTCAATATAATTTTACCAAACACTAATAATTAAACAGCTAACAACTTACTGAAACTGCAAACAACTAACAACAATCGCAATAGCTATTAGCTAAATGTTGAATCAAACAAGCCCTTACTTTCTTAGCATAAAAAACATAATCCGATTTACGATCTAACTGTTATTGTCAGAATTTGAATAAAAGAAGTAAAAGAGAAATCAAATCAAAAGTCGGATGATTTCGATGTTAAAAAATTAAGTTTGTAATATTTTGTTTCATTTTTTTTTATACTTAAGGGTCTGTTTGTTTTATCTGCTGTTTGCTGTTACGGTTTGGTGTTTGCTGTTTGAAAAGGCTACTGTTCCAAAAAGCAGGGATTCGCTGCTTTTATAAAAAGCTACTTTTCGGCTACAAAAGGCAAACAGGAGGTGTCTAATCAAACACTTTAAACTCTCATTTTCAAAGTGAAAAGGCAATTAGGAGGTCGAAAAGCAGCTACCAAACACCCCCTAAGTGTTAATTTCAAATAAATACTCCGTGGTTTTATGTTTTTACAGATCGGTACTTTGGTTTTCTTTCTCCTTTAATTTTACGTCCATTTTGCTCTGTTGTTTGTCTGATGTGTCTTTTTGCTCATTTAGTTGCTAAGCAACCCTCTTATTAGATTTTGGTATATGTTCAGTTGATTATAGGTTAGAGCTAAATATAGAGTCTCATGGGCCTGAAGTTCCCCAACATGTAGAGTATCAATTATTGAGATTTTCGAATGTATTAATAGCAATTCCAATGCCTTGTTTGTCCACTAATCTTTTAATCAATCACCAAGTTTTCTATGAAATAACAAAATGTCAATAGTGTAATATTTCAACTAGTTGAAATATAATTTTCTTTATGTATGATATGTAATATTATAAATACTTATTATCTGATTTATATTTCAATTTATTGAAATACAATCTTTTATCAGATAATATCAATGTAGGTATAGATTATTAGGCTTGGGCTGAATTGGATTTAAATCTAATTAAATTTCATTTCACTCAAGTCTAATTCATCATTGATGTATTTTATGATTGAATGTATATAACTTTTACATATATTCCGAGCAACCCCGAAAAAGCATTCCAACCAGACTCTTACTCGACGTGACCAACATGTCGGAGAATTTAAAGTCTCCACTTTGTTTATTTTTATAAAGGCAAGAAAGTTACCAGAGATTTCTTACGAGAAGGACGATGGACTTGGAAAATTAGACACATATAAGAAAGGCTGATGCCCCTTCAAAAGGAGACACCAAGCATGAGTTAATTACACACGTGGTCCTTCAAGTATTATGAATGGAACACTAATACTGCAAAAATTAATTTCGTAATATCAAAATCATCAAACTTGGCATTTGATTTATCATGTAGTTATTTTATTCAAATTTTAGAAATAACAGTCTCAAAAAATGACATGCGGCACCGTAAGCATGTTTTTCGACGTGGATTAAAAATAATAAAAAGTACCTAGTTTGACCTCGCTAGGTTCTATTGATGTGAAAAATCGTAAAGGAGGGGATGTGTAAATTGACTGAGTTAGGTTTTGTAACATGTATTTTTTATTATTTTTTAATTAATATATAAAAATCTGGCTTACATGTTGTCTACGTGTCTTTTCTAGTAACTATTATTGTTGGAATCTAGGTAAAATAATTACACGAGAAATTAATGTAAAATTGGACGATTTTGATGTTAAATGACTAAATTTTGTGAATTGCTATTCCATTTCTGATATTTGAAAGATGAAAGGAGCGATCTGTTAGAGATAATGTTCCTGTTATCCTGTAAATAGATTCTATCTAATTAGCTAGAGTCTCAATTTGTCTATATCATTAGATAGGTAGAGTTTCAATACTTTTATATTTAGGTATTATATTCATATACAAACTATAATTGTCTCATTATAAATACAAGGCCTCAGAGCCATAATCATTAAGGTGATTCAAAATATTATTGTGCCTATTACTTATCTCTCTATCTCTACATTATTCCTGTATATCAAACTATACATTCCATTCGATCAACTCCACCAAGCATCCCCAAAATGCTAAATAAAAACTCGTTCACCTTCTTCTCAACCACTCATAAATACAAATAGATAGCTTAAGTTTCCTTTATATGTTATTATACATTAAAATAAATAATTAAAACATAAATTAAAAGTGAAAAGTCCTCAAAAAAAAAAAAAAAAAAACTAACTATTACAGAATAATCTGAGCATTCTCGGGTCTTGAAATCCGCAACCTCTGGGATCTGCTGTTCAATCACGATCCAGACGTAGGAAATTAAATACGGACCAAAGAAAAAAAAATAAATTGAATACATATGGCAATATAACGTTGATGCTAACATAAGTAAATATAGAAATAATGTGCAACGTCTGAAATGGTGTAATTTTATCCTAATGTTAGTAGTCAAGAGCAATTTTATCCCAAAAGTTGACAAGTTTGATCAATTTTAGACATCATTATACAACATAGACATTTTGTTCCTTATTCTACACCAATATCATATCCGATGTTTTTTTAAAAAAAATTCATATTTTTTCAGATTTAATAATTGAATTAGAGGTTAATATTTTTAAATTCGGTGAAATATTTGATTTTTTTTATCCAACTAGCACAAAATATAATATATATATATATATATATATATATATATATATATATATATTTAAAAATGACGCCTAACCCTATGTCTGTGATTTCTTACTAATTAATGATAAAATGACACATATATGAAGTGTAGATGACAAGATTCATGATCGAGAACTTCGAGAAGACAGTTTGATGAATTATTTCTCAAACATCTTAGAGCTAACTGACCAATGTAGCGCATATTAAACTTAGTAAAGTCACTCACCCATAAACCATCATTAGACATGAGAACAGAAAGCGCAATAGCAGCCCATTGACCCAACTTATCAACATTAAGGTAAAATTGCACTTGACTATCAATGTTAGGGATAAAATTGCACCATTTTAAACATTATGGATAAAATTACTTCTGACTGTAAACGTTAAACGTATTTTTATAAATTATATCTTATCCCTAAAATTTAAATATATTCTCTGTAATTTTATACCTTATTCTCATTAAAATATGATACAAAATCGATTAATGATATGTATTTTTAACCAAAATTCTCGTTAGTACACATCACGGGTCACAAAGTGAAAGTGCAACCATGACTGAGCCAACCTCTTAATGTGGGTCGGTTTTCCGGGTCAGCACCGGCCCCAAAATACAGAACTTCCAAGTGTAAAGTTAAATACAGCAACTGGTGATAAGGTGTAATTTTCTTATTGGCTGAAATATTCCAAAAGTCAAAAGAAACTTCCTAATTGAACCAACCAAAATGGCAATATATATATAAATACAATTCCTTGATCAAAAATTTCAAATGTAATGATATATATGTTGACACGTATGAAAATTCACATGTTCTTAACTGTGTTAATCAATCACTTAATTCCCAAATTCAAATTCAAGTCTTCCTGTTACCCAACTGGCAATTATGGAATGCACCGAATTAATTTAGGGGTTTTGCTATACTATAATATGCTTGAGACATTGAGGTTACTAGAGTAGAAAAACACCATTCAAAAATAATTTTATTTGTAAGATTATAAATATTCTATTCTCATATTTGTGTTTTTAATAATTTTAAAATTAAATTTCGAAGAAATATCCTATAACCAGTAATTTCAAAAGAAGGGGTGTTTTCTCGTAAAGGGGTTACAAACTTGCAATGACGAGGTCTAGACCACTGTTTTCAAAAATAAAGGTCTGAGTAAAGTCATAAGATTGTGTATGGAGGATGATGTCTGCCCAATACCAAAAGGTCAAAAAAGTTAGTGACCTGATGACAGAGGACCTTGTGAACGAAGCCCCTGATGAACGACAGTCATAACTGCAACGGTCCTAAAGTAACGAAATTTCATATTGGGTGAGTTTCATCCCGCACGAAAGGTGTAATGATCTGGGCATTGTCTCAAAGAGAGACTTGGTGAGGTAGATATGTTTATGAAGATGTGGACTACCTGCATTTGCACAGAAAGACCTTATAAAACTTTACTGTTCCACGAGATTGACTTTACCTTTCTTAGACAACTTAGGTGAAAAGTTAAGAAGATGCCTTCTAGAGGTCTAAGAGCCATGAGGATTAGAGATGCCAATTTAACGGTGGTTGGCTCTCCAACCATCGCCAAAACTCCACGTACTTTGACATAGAGTGCCAACTTCAATCATGGGTTTTCACTAATTCGGTGCAAATATTATTTTATTATTATTGTTATTATTTTATGTATTTTAAAATCTGTTTTATATTTTCTAATATTTTATTTTGATGAAAATTTATGTTTTCTAATACTTGTGTTGTGTTATTTTCGTATATAGCATACACCAAAGTTCTAAGTAACATTTTACTTTTATACTGATTTTCTGATATTATGTAATCCGTTATAGTTTTAATGTAATAAAATATTAATAAAAGTGTTATATAAAATGGAATAAAGTAGAGAATATTCTTTTTAATGTAATAAATGGTGTAGTGGGTTGGAGAAAAAAATAGGATTTGATTTATAGAAAATAGAAAATGGAGATAAAGATAGAGATATCGTAATGTGTTTGAGATGACCTAAGCGATCAATGAGATAGAATTCTAACTTTATACGAGGATCTACAGTCAATAAATAATTTCAAGTAGACATTCTACGGAATATAAGCTTCGTAAAAGGTAACAGATGCACAATTTGTAATATTAAAAATAAAATTGTTTTTTAACATATAACGTATAGTGATAGTTTTATACTTCATTTATTTATTAGGGTTTTATTGTACTAAGGAAAAAACATATAATGATAGTGATATTTTATATTTTTTTTCGGATTTTATTTTAGTAAGAGAACAATTAACACTTTCTAATTTCAACCCAAAAGTTGGCAATGTCTCCTTACGCAAAGTCTGCAAAAAAACAAAAAGAAATGACTTTGTTATAGGTTTGAATATTGTCAGCAAAAACGACCCACTAAGATATACTAATAATAAAGATCCCGACTTTCATTTTTTGGTATCCATATTTTTTAATTTTGCTTACAACCCATCAATCATCAACCAAATTCCATAGCCTTTTTCGCATCAAAACATTAAATTCTCCCGTGAGGGAAAGTTTGGACTATTATAAAACCTTTGAACCTCTCCCATTTTACTGGAGCTTTGACACACAAAGCAAACCCTTCTTTTTCATAGGGTAAAACTACAATCTTCAACTGGGTTTTTCTTAATTATTATGTTCTATGATGATTCATATTGACTTTGTTCCTCTTTTTTTTCCTATCAGAAACAAGTTTTCCCCTCTTTTTCCCAATGGAGATTTCTTCACTTGGTGCCCTAACTGAACTTGTAAGTATACATCTATCTTCTACTCAAATTGATAGAAATTTGTTAACTTTTAGTACTAAATTGAATGAATTTGATAGGAAATTTGTGAACTTTAGTACTAAATTGAATGAATTTCATTAGGGCATGGATGAATCAAGCTTCATAGATCAGTGGACAATGAACTCTATTGATGAACTAAGCTTATTACCATTAGTAGCAGCATTTGGGGAGAATATGCAAAATTCATTATCTCACTCAAATTTCAATCACAACAACAACAACAACATTTGTCCTTCTGGTAGACCCATAAAGCAACTCAAACCAAATGGATGTCAATATCCACCTCAATTTCCATATCCACAACAAGCTGCTTTTTCCCCTAACTTTCTTTCCTTTGTCAATTCAACAAATTCCAATCAAATGGGAACTCTTTTGAAGCCTAAAGAGGAAACATTGTGTTCTAGAAGCATCAATTCTCCCCCTTCTGATCACAATCATTATCATAATATGCTTCTTTCACAAAGTAATACCCTTGCTGACCAAGATTATGCATTCAAGGCTTGTCAAGGAGGTAAGAGGATGAGTAGTCCTAATAGTTCTGTTAAAGTTTCTCAAAGCCAAGATCACATTATTGCGGAACGAAAGCGGCGCGAAAAGCTCAGCCAGAGGTTCATTGCTCTATCTGCTATTGTTCCTGGCCTCAAAAAGGTATGCATTTCATTGTAATTGTAAACTGAAAGTGAGTGAAATGGAGTGAAATTGAATGAAAGTGAATGAAATTGAGTTGAAATTGAATGAAATTGACTATTTTTATGTGTAGATGGACAAGGCTTCTGTGCTTGGAGATGCAATAAAGTACTTGAAACAATTGCAAGAGAGGGTTAAGATACTTGAAGAGGAAACAAAGAAGAAAACAATGGAATGTGCTGTGATTGTGAAGAAATCTCAACTGGTTTTTAGTGAAACAGACCAAATTTCATCATCTGATGAGAGTTTCTCCAAAGACCCTTTACCAGAAATTGAAGCAAGAATCTGTGAAAAACATGTGTTAATCAGAATTCACTGTGAGAAAAGAAAAGGGGTTTTGGAGAAAACTGTTGCTGAAATTGAAAAACTACATCTTTCTGTAATTAACACTAGTGTTCTTACATTTGGGTGTTCTGCTCTTGATGTCACCATTATTGCTCAGGTATAATAATTCAAATACCCCCAATTTTGATTATGATTACAGAATTGCTTCAATGCTTGGTCCTGATTGAAAAGATTGAATCTTTGCAGATGGATAATGAATTCACCATGCCATTGAAGGACCTTGTGGTGAATTTACACTCAGCTTTCAAGCTCATATAATCAATTACATATTTATATCTTTTTTTTAGTTACTATATGCTTGAGAAGTTTTAATAATGTTTTAGACAAGGCCTGTTATGCTCCACCTTGATAGTTCAAAATTCTTAAGCCTTGTTTGGCTGTGAGGTAAAAGTTCATTTTGCAAGATGGGGTTTTTTAGTTTTTTCATGGTTAATTTGGGGACCATGTTGATTACCCACTTGTTTAAAAAGAGTGATTTTCATTTCACAGCTTGTTTGGGCATTTTTTTTTTTCTTCTAATGGAAGGTTGAGAGTTCAACTTATCTAATTTGATGTCCTTTTCCTACTACCTAAGGTGGTTGAGGAGAGGGAAAATGGTTTTTAGGTGTGTAGACAAACAGAGCCTTGTTTGGAGTATGTTTTTAGAGTGTTTTAGAGGCATATTAATATTATCCCTCTTTTTTCTTGTATGTTTCTTTTTCAAAGGTTTGTATTCAATTTGGTTGACATATTAATGGAATAATTGTTATTTAATTACTTTATAAGATTCCAATATGTCTATTCTTAGTTGGCATCAAGGATCAAAGTTGAAGATTTTGCTTATATTTAAAATATTTATTTTTATATATTAGGTTAATTTTTGTGTCTACTATCTACATTTATAGGGATTATATGGATCCCAAACTAAAACTTTAAAGTTAATTAGGATCTTAAACTATCAAAGTAATTAATCAAGTCTGTGAATTAAATAAAAATCATCAATTGAGTCCATATTCTAAACAAAACTCGTCAACTGAGTCTTTATCGAAAATTATTAGGTTGAACAGTTTTAAACTCTTTTTCCCAAATCCATTTTGAGCCAACACAGAGTTACAGTTCATGTCAAATAGTCACAGTTTCCGATTTTAGAATAACATAAGGACTTAATTGATGATTTTTGCCTAGTTCAGAAACTTAATTGATAATTTTGATAGTTTAAAGTCCTAATTAATTTTGAAGTTTTAGTTTAGAGATCAAACAAGTGTTATACCACATTTATATTGCCTGAAATACTATAATTAAAAAAACAAATTGAACTAAAAAATTATTAAAAAGAAATACTCAAAATTTTGGTTGTTAGCAAGATTTACAACAAACTATGTGCCAAATAAAAAACAAAACGAAAAAAATTAATAATTCAACATTAATTATGTTCATTTATCTATTTTGTGGCTCTTTTTATTGTTTTATTTCAAATAATAAATATACAAATATTTAATTAAAATTAAAAAATATAGTTATTTTTAGTGAAAATCAGCTAATATCAACTACCAATACTTCTAAAAAAACAATAATATTAGAGATTTTAAATTTTGTACAATTAGAAACAATTAATTTAAGAGAAGTTTATTGTAATTTGTCGTTATTATGAAAGGATTTAAATAATATTCTTATTTCTCATTGAAGGAAACAGTCTAATCACGTAGATCATTATTTCATACATGACTTTATTGTAATTTGTCGTTATTATCAAGGGCTAATTACAAATCTAACCCAATTAAGAGGGGTCATTTACATATCTAACACACTTTACTTCCATCTTACCAAATTAGATCATTTCATCCATTTTGGACAAAATTACCCTTAGTTCTATTGATCGATGGATCTGCTTCTTCTTCTTCCGCTTCTTCTTCTTCTTCTTCTTCTTCTGGTTATTGTTCTTCTTCTTCTTCTTCGGTTCATCTTCTTCGATTTCTGATATCAATCGTTAGCGATTTTTGAGATTTTTGAAGTATTATGTTCAATTTCCCGTAGAAATTGTATGTTTTTAACTTATACGCCTGCTTTTCTCGCTGGTCTTGCCTCTTTCTTCATCTGTAATGGTATCGTTTCAATTTTCTATTTTTTCCACAATTTCCCACCATTTTTCTCCATTGTTGTCGCATTTGTGACGAAATTTGTCGCATTTGGTTACAAATGCGACAACAGTTGTCGCATTTTGTCGCAAATGCGACAAAACTTGTCGCAGAGTCACAAATGCGACAAGAGTTGTCGCATTTGCGACGAAATACGACAACTGTTGTCGCATTTGTGACCAAATGCGACAAATTTCGTCACAAATGCGACAACAATGGAGAAAAATATTGGAAAATTGAGAAAATTGAAATGATACCATTATAGATGAAGAAAGAGGCAAGACCAGCGAGAAAAGCAGACGTATAAGCTAAAAACATACAATTTCTAAGGGAAATTGAACATAATACTTCAAAAATCGCTAACGATTGATATCAGAAATCGATCTATGGATCAATAGAACTAAGGGTAATTTTGTCCAAAGTGGATGAAATGGTCTAATTTGGTAAAATGGAAGCAAAGTGAGTTAGATATGTAAATGACCCTTCTTAGTTGGGCTAGATTTGTAATTAGCCCTATTATCAAATCAAAAGGTTTAAATAATATGAATTCCCCAGCTATATGAGATTATTTGCAGGATTTCAATGAATATATATAATATTATTATGTCTCTAACAGAAGAATATAGTGACATTATACCCAACACAATTAATAACATCAAATTGGAGAAACATATAGTTAGCAATTAACAAAGTAATTATTAATTGACAAGATTCCATACCATGAAACTATAATATATATATCCTCCCTTTCATTTCCTTTTGTTGGAAAGATTCGGATATAGACCGAATATAAAGTGCGTCGGTAACCATTAATTAAGAGAGAGATTCAATTTTTTTTTTCTAATTACGCTTTATAAATAAACAACTTATATTTATTTTAACCTAAGAGCACCGATGATTGAGATGAATTGAAAAATATTCTTTTCATTCAATGATAAAAGGTGATTACAAGAACAACATTTCTACAAGGTAATTTACAACCATAACTATCACAAGAGACAAAAGAATACAACTGTATAAAAGGAAAATAAAAAAAAAAGAGTAAAAGATATCTGTAACTAATTCAAGAAAGGAGTCGTTTGATTCCTTATCCCCTTTGGTATTATGTAGGTGACTCAGCAAACAAATTGAGGGGACAAGGTGTAAGGGTGAGCTAATTTGAAGGAGTGAAAATGGTATTTGGGAGCTTATTCCATTGCTATGTGTTTTGTATTTCATCACTTCCCCTCAAACTAGGCATGTATATATTTGACAGGCCTAATTGTGTTTGAAGTAATTGAAGGTAGGAAGATGTTGAGTCTTAATAAACAAATCAGCTAATTGGAGGTTTGCACGGATGGGGAGAAGATGAATAATGTTCTGTTGCAGCTTTTCTCTAACAAGGTGACAATCGATGTCGATATGTTTTGTTCTCTCATGAAAGACAAGATTGTGAGCAATATGTAAAGCTGATTGATTGTCACATAACAAGAATGCTGGTTGTGGATGAGCAATGTGGAAATCTCAAAGCAAGTAAAGGAACAATTGTAGTTCACATACTGAGGCAGCCATGGCTCTGTATTCTGCCTCTAATGAGCTTCTCGAAATGGTAGTTTGCTTCTTGGATTTCCATGATATGAGTGCTGTTCTAATGAAAACACAAAAGCCAGTGAGGGATTTTCTTGTTTCTGTACATGTGGCCCAATCTGCATTTATGAATGCTTTCAAGTTTGGTTTGTTGTTGGTTGGGCAGCACAACCCTTGGCCATGTGACTGCTTGAGATATCCGAAGACTCTGTGTGCCCTTTGAAGGTCATTAGAGGTTAGTGCATTCAGGTGATGTGATAACTGATGCACTATATAATAGATTTCAGGTCTTGAATGAGTTAGGTACAACAGCTTGCCAATGAGTTGTCGGTATGTAGATATATCTGTGAGTGGAACAAGATTCGCTGATGGCTTGTGGTTTGGGAGAGATGGTGTGCTAACTGGTTTGGCCTCCAGGAAGCCTTGTGTTAGACGAGGTGCCGCGGCCTAATCTCCCGAGCGGACCGGGGGGTGGACACCTCATGGCGACGTAAGCAGTGATTGGCGCCGAAAGCAACCAATCGTGGAATCAAGCTGCTCGGCAGGACCGGAGCTCGGAGTATGGAAGAGTCGCCACCCACGAATGGGAAAATGAACACCGATCCCTTGCGGGAGACCGGTGAGGGTTCGGGAAACTTAGGTACGAGCCGAGAAGGCTAGCTCTTTTCCGGAGAAAGGCTACTAGGCACCCCGACATCGCCCGGTTATGAACCACCGGCCTCCTACTCAGCGTGTTAGGCGATAACAGACTAATCGCATATTTCTTTAAGTTTAAAATTCATTTGAAACCTTTTCTTTCTCGTTTTGAAAACCGTTTTGAGCATATATTATTGAAAAGCCACTTTAGTAAAGAATCACCCATTTTGCATAAATTTATAAAAGAGAGAGAGAGGGGGAGAAGGAAGAATTGATTTATTTACAACGTGATTTATGCTTCGTGTTACATACTAACTCTAAACTAAGCTCACTTCCCAAAAACGAGTTTATTTACATGGTTCGTACCTTAATCGTCGTTGGAACGATTTAGGTACGTTTTAAAACCCCGTTTAATGAAGTTCACACGAATCTCCGTTGGAACGACTCGAGCGTTTGAAAAAGTTGAGATAAAAACCTTTAATAAGAAAACGTGGTTAGGCATACAAGTCAATTTATTTTGTACAAATCATTTAAGAAAGCAATTCAAAACTCTATTATTCGCAATGAAAATGATTTTAATTACAAAGTTCGCTTAATCCGTCGTTGGAACGAATTAAGGTTTTAAAACGTGATATTTTGGAAAGGATTTAAAATGTCAAGAAAACATTATTTATACTTTAAGAACATCTAGAAAAGCTTTGATTTAAACCAACCAATTAAACTCTCTTTTTTGTGATTTATTTTCCCTTTTTTCACTCCATTGAACCATACTTGAATATGATAACAACAAATAATAAATTGAATCCCAAACTCACCCAATCGAAACATTTGAAAGAATATGTATATAAGTAAGAAAATAGAGTAAATATACATATATATATATATATATATATATAGGTATATACAAAATAAGGATAATGATACTCATTAAAATAAGATAAAGGACATAATACAAATTAGTAGATAAAAATAATAATGAAAATGCTATCATATACAATATACTTTTATTCACAAAAAATGTACAAATAATGAACTAAGTGAGTAGGAAAATAACTTTTAACCCAAAATAATTTTTACATAATGAATATATAGAAGATAACCCCCCAAAATGCCAAATGAGCCTAATTCAAATGAATAGAAAAGAAAAATCTACATGTATACGTATACTTTTATTAAATCAAATTAATGGAAAATAATTTATAAACACATTAAATGACAATATGTACGAAGTATTTAAAAATAACTTGAAAATAAATATTACATAAATATACATATATATACAAAGGATTAAAAGCTTAAAAGTTGAGAAAGAGGGACCAAAACAGTATTTTTTACATTCAAGCAGATTTACCGACGGAAAATCCGTCGGTAAACAGCAATCAGTGACAGAAAACGGAAAATTACAGAACTGCTCCAACTGTTTCCAGATTTATTCAAAAGCTTTAAATTAAGTCTAATTCAATCGTTTTGGATTTCCGAACTACCAAAAATGGATCATAGTCTATAACGGAGTTTCCTAAAACAATGTTTTTATTTTAAAACCTTATTTGGAAATATCTTTTCTAAAACTTATAATTATAACGTTTTTTAATACCCGAACTACCTTTTAATCGGATCACGGTTCGTATTGGGATATTAAAACGATGTTTTTTTATTTTAAAACAAAACCGAATTTTTATTTAACACGGGATAAAAATAAACAAATACGAAGAATTAAATAAAACGTAATAAATAAACGAATAACTAAATAAATAAAATTATAACATGAAAATAAATAAAGGAAAAGAAATAAATAAAATAAAACGAGTCTAGTCCTCGGATAATACCTCAAGTTCGGTATTGACGGTTGAAGTCGATTGATTCCACAAATCGTGCTTTTCCGGTGTTTTTGGTAAAATTTTAACTTTTAGGAAATTCAGAATTTTTAGGAAAAAAAAATGTTTTTTCCAAAAAATAAATTTTCTCTCTCTAAAAATGTTTAGAGTGAGAAAATCCTCCCAAAAAATCCTCCTCCTAAATGCATGGGGATCTGTGCCTTATATAGGCAAACGGATCCCCGGAACTTTGGGCGACGCCCGAGTAAAATTGGACGTCGCCCAAAGGGGTTGGGCTATCACCCAACCTGGTTGGGCGGACGCCCAACAATTGTTGGGCGAACGCCCAACATGGTTGGGCGTTCGCCCAACTGACGTTGGGCGCGCGCCCAACGAGCGTCGGGCGCGCGCGCCCAGCCAACGTTGGGCGTTTGCCTGACGATCGTCGGGCGCTCGTCCAACGGCTGTCGGGCGCTCGCCCAACGGCTGTCGGGGGAGCGTGCCTGACGGCCATCGGGCGTCCCGCGGACGCTGAGCGCACGCCCTGCGCTGCCGGGCGTGCGTCCGATTGCCGTCGGACGCACGTCGACTGCCGTTAGGCGTTCGCACCACGTCGCGGAGCGCCCACGAGCCGTCCACTCGACGACTGCGATTCCCGTCGACCCACCGCTTTGCCATTATACATTTTTCTCTTTTTCTTTCAAAATTTTTTCGGAATCAACCGCTTCGACGGCTTTGTTTGCAGGTTTTCATCACAGGTCCTCCGACTCGGTGTCTACACATTGATACTGCAATAATTCAAGACAATACTTTCTTTGACTGAGATGAATTCCTTTTTGTGTTATGGTGACTTCGAAACCCAGAAAGTATTTGAGGGGTCCAAGATCCTTGATCTTGAATAATCTGTGTAGGTACCTTTTGATAGGGTTTACCTCTTGAATGCAGTTGCTTGTTACAAGTAAGTCATCCATATATACAAGCAGGGCTAGGAATATTGTGTTAGTGATCTTTATAAAGAGAGATGAGTCTGATATAGTTTGAATGAATCCAAAAGTTTTGAGAGCCGATCCAAGCTTCAGGTTCCACTGCCTTCCTGCTTGCTTCAATCCATACAGAGAATTGTGAAGTTTGCAGGCAGGTTTAGAAAAGTTTTTTTTGAACTGCATAAACTGGTGGGATGGACATATAAACCTCTTCATCAAGTTCTCCATGCAGATAGGCGTTATTTATGTCCAACTGCTCAAGTATCCAGTTGTTCATGCTAGCCAAAACAACAAATAATTTGATTGTAGTTATGTTTGCCACTGGGGCAAAGGTCTCAGTAAAATCGATCCATTCTTGTTGGGCGAACCCTTTGGTCACCAACCTTGCTTTGTATTTGTCGATGTCCCCATTTGCCTTGTATTTTATTCTGAAAATCCATCTGCACCTTATGGACTTCTTTCCTAGTGGCAATTGAACAATAGACTAGGTATGATTTGCTAACAGTGCTTGCAATTCTTCAGTAATAGCTTTTCTCCATTCAGGGTATAGGATTGCTTCAGTATAGGATTGAGGCTCCTTGTGGCATGATATCTTGATTGAAAACACTTTCTTTGCTGGGGAAGATTTTCATAAGAAAGTACCTTTGTGAAGAAGTGGAGAGATGTCATCTTTGAGGTTGTTGAGTCTGCTAATGAATGATGATAATCTTGAAGTTAATTTGGTGCATGTCTGTGTCTTGTTGATCTTCTCATAGGTAAAGTTGTTAGCTGCAACTCCTCTTGGGCGTCAATTTCATGATTTTCCATAATTTGATCGAGGGAAGGCACATCACTGTCAGCAATGTTCTCAATTACATCAGCAGTTGGTTGGGGCTCAGTGGTGAGACTGTCCTCTTAAGAATCACCAAGAGTGTTACATTGAGGTATGTTTGTCACTTCAAGTGAAGAATTTTTGAATTCAGAGGAGTATGGGAAGATATTTTCATAGAATTGAACATTCTTAGAAATCGTTATTTTGTTTGTCAGTAGATCCATTACCTTGTATCCCTTTACACTAGTTTTATAATGTCCGTAAAAAAACTTTTGAATTCTAACATAATTAATTAAGATTTATTGTTTTAATGAAAGAAAATAAATATTAATATTATATCTTTATATTTGAAAATAATAATTATTATATATTAAATAGTTAATATTATGAAAAGCTAAATACGATTTAGGTGGTGATAAGCTCAACAAAAATATATGTACTTATCTTTTTTTTTTTTTGAAAGGTATACTCATCATTATTTAAAAAAAATTAATACTAGTTTTTTTTTGTGCTAATTGTAATTAGGGTTAAATTCTTTTAACTTGCGTATATATACAATGAAATCTAAATTCTTTTGTTTTTTGGGGGGAGGGGAGCCGCAAACCATAAGCCAAAATTATTCTCTCAGAATATGAAATCAACCATTTTCAATTAATTTCGCATTCAGGTGGCAAGTAAGTGGTTAATTATATACTTAGTTATATTTGTTTGTGTGTTATTTGTTTCAATTGTTAAATTGGTAGTTGATGTAGTTCGTTGATTGATATGTTAAGTTTGTGAATATGAAACGATTGATGACATCTGTGTTTTTTTGTTATTGATGATAAAATTGATAATGACTGAAACTATGTGACTATTGTGACTTGCTTAATGAATGTGGCTAGTGCATACATATTAGTGTGATATTAAATATTATGAAATAATTATTATTGAGGAAAACGAATGTTGGATGTGAAAGAAATTGAGAATAATTAATAGCTTGTCTTGACAAATATATATTCAATGGTTCATTCGTGTACGTGTTGATGGTATATATATGGTTGAGTTGAGATATGAATTGTTAGGCACTTGTCCTTGAGGCTAGTGTCGTAGTATCTCGGGATGCAGGAGATACTCTGTGTTGTTTTTGCTATGCACTGGGGTGGTGCCGGGATACCTGGTGGTGAGAGGTATCCTGTGTTGTTGATATATAATGATGATGTTGTGATTGAGATTGAGACATTTTGAATTGACCGGTGAACCATTGGATATATTTTTACTTGGCAAGCAAGGCCCTTATAAAGAAATAAATGAATATTTTCATAATCGTGTTTTATGTTTGATCAAATGCTCATAAACTCAATTGTATGCACGTGTGGTTGTGTTATGTATATAATTAGCTATCTTACTGAGCCCCCAAGCTCACGCCACTCTCCACTAGTTTTCTTTTCAGGTTAAAGGTATTAATTGACTAGCGGTATAACTGTCAGAATGACCAGTATGTTAAACTACGTTGCCCTACATAATATATAGGGTCGTTGTTAAGTTTGATATGTAAGGGATGGATAAATAATAAATCGGTGTGTTTATGATAGTTTTTTTTTGTTTTAGTGACGTTTTAATTATTTACGATTGTTAAACATTAATTAAATAAAAGGAAATTTAGAGAGGGTGTTATAAGTTTTGTATCGCAAAAATACTCCTTTTGTGGCCCTGGGTGTGAGCTTCATTTTGCCTCTGTCTAATATGGAAGTGTAGCACAGACATCCAAAAACCCTGAGTTTTTCCCATTTGGGGTTCTCATTAAAGTTCTGAGATCTGTAGCTCTGGTTGTTCATGGTGGATGCAACAAAAGAAGTCGGCTCAACCTGTGTTGTTGTGTGAATTGCTTGTCTTTCGTGCTGAGCAGTGAGATTGTAGACTCAATTCAAGGAAGGCAGAGGTTCCATTAGTAGAATATGGGAGCAAATGGTGGAGAAATTTCCATTTAGCCATCTTAAAAAGGTAATGACTTGGTCTAAATCCAAGTATTCCCTAACATTTTTGATGGCACCACAACTACACTTCTGATCGCAGCTGCAAGTTGGGAGTGGCCTGAAGTTAAGTAACTCATCCCAAAGGATCTTCATTTTAGTGTCAAATAAAGAGAGAGATCCTTGCTTGAAAGCTTTAATTTCCTTTTACAGCTTTGAAATGCAAATATTGTCACACTGGGAAAAACGTTCTTCTAGATCTCTCCAAACAGAGTCTGCCGTATCAACCCAGATAAGGCTTTGCTCTATTGTTAGAGAAACAAACTTGCATGATCCAGGAAAGGACCATAATGTTGCATTAGTCCCAGGCAGAAAACATTGCATCTCCTTCTGCTGGTTTTGGCATTGACCCATCGACAAAGCCATATTTGTTCTTAGACTTTAGGGCTATTCTCATCTTTCGAGACCACTGATGATAATTTGGTCCTGTTAGAGGTGTAGTGACAAGGACAAGAGAGGGATTTTCATCTGAGGAGAAAAAAAATAAGGGCTTGTGTTTTGTATTGCCATTGATGGCAGAAAAAAAAGCTTCAAAAAAATAAAGTTTATGGAGATAGAGGAAGAGCAGAGAACGTCGTCAATTCTCTGATACCATGATGATTGAGATGAATTAAAAAATATTCTTTTCATTCAATGATAAAAGGTGATCACAAGTGCATCATTTATACAAGGTAACTTACAATCCTAGGTATCACAAGAGACAAAAGAATACAACTGTATAAAAGGAAAATAAAAACAAAAGAGTAAAAGATATCTGCAACTAATTCAAGAAAGCCGTTTGATTCCTTATCCCCTTTGGTATTATGTGGCTCACTGACGGTTGTCGAATCCACCAAAAATAAAATATAACTTCACAGCCCTTAGGCTTGCACAAGGGTAAGCAAAGATCGTACCCAAAGGACTAATACGGATCTAATTTGTAAATATAACCAAGCAAATAAATAAAAAGTAAAAAGGGGTAATTGGAATAGTTGATTGCTAAATTAACAAAAGTAATAGAGTTGAGTTGAAATTGAATAAAATGATTAATTAGAATTTCAGCTAAGGGATTCTCAGGTAAGGAATTCGGTTAGTCTTAATCATTGACAGAAATAATGTTTCTTCTAAATTGCATATCAGATTAGTTTGGTATATTCTTCCTAAATAATGAATTAACCAAGTAAGACTGTAGTTAACTCCTAATTAACGAATAACCTTACCTCAGCGGCTAAGATTCAACCCGTTAACAGGGTTATGAATTAGAAGAACCTAATCCAAGCCAACCGATTCTCAGCGATATCGGTTCAGAAACTTAATTACTCATTCACTTGATGTGATAAAGTCGGAAATAGATGTATTAATGTCACTTGGAGAGCTCTCAGTTTGTCGACCTGATTATCCCCAAATACAATCTAGATTTCAACTTTATAGCATCAATTGCTACTAATTCAGATTTAACTAAATAATGACATTATCTAGTTTAATCCGACAACTATATGCCAGTTTAATCAAATGAACAATCGGCCTTATCATTCAAAAGCAAACTAACAATTGAGATAAAATCCCTAAACACAGTGAATAAACGAATGATATGAATAAAGAGAAAATACTAAAAGAGAAACGATCTCACAATACTTGAAGATTCTTGCCTTCGAATTATCCCTTAACCGAAATAAAGGGTTTAGCTACTCATAACCATGGAACTTGGCTATGATAGCTTTACAAAACCTTGAAGATAAACAAGTTCTCCCTGTTCTGGAATTCTCAGCAAAGTTTTAATACTCAAAGAAAACCTAAAAAACAATTAAAAACATCGTAATCCTATTTTTAAATCCCCTTTTAGTTATCTAAATCTAAGGAAAAAGGTCATAAGAGTCCTATTCTAACCAAAACTCCCCATTCCCCACGGAATCAGATGATTTTGAACAGTCCTTCGCATACTAGGACGCTTGTACACAAAGTAAATCTCGAATCTGCTGAGTTGGCAATTCTGCTGCTGTCGACCTTCCTTAGTCTTGGATCAGACTAAGTCATCTCTGATCAAAATTCTGCAACTTAGGTAAAAATGCCCAATTAAGCTCCGAATAGCTTTACTTTCTCCAAATTGGCTCCTGCAAGTACCTTATGATAATAACAAGTAAAAAGCTCCAAAATCAAGGAATCAAAATACGAATAAGTACGAAAATAAAGCATGTTTACTTGTTACTTTTTGCACTTATCACTCACTCAATAAATAAATTGAGGGGATAAGGTGTAAGGGTGAGCTGATTTGAGGTAGTGAAAATGGTATTTGGGAGCTTGTCCCATTGCTATACGTTTTGTATTTCATCAAGCACCACTAATGGTTGCAATACACATATGTTATAAAATTGTGCCACCTAAGCACAAGAAACACTCCAAAAAAAAAAAAAAAACAAACCAATATAATTCAAAGTTACTTCAAAATTAGTAAGATCCATTTCTAAAACTTAAAAACTAAAGAATGATTTTTCATGTATAAAAAAGGAAGGTTTTTTCTTAAATAAAATGGAGGATACGTTTAAAAATAAAAAGAGTGGCAAACAGTGATTGTCTACCACCAGTTTACAATTTAAATGATTTTTTAATCTTTTGGTCCCACCTTTTCTTTGTTACTTTAGTAAGTAACTCACCAATTATAAGAATACACGTGTAACAAGCCCTCTAGTAGTTGGGTGTTACAAATAACAAATTTGTAACACCTATTAGAGTTGCTCTAATCACTTAAGTAAATTGCTCTTAGAGATAGATCAGTCATCCCTCTCTTCTTCTATACATGTGTCACCCCTTTCTCTCACATGCAATTGCTCTTAATTCGTGGATCTATTTTTTCCTCTCTTGATTAACCTCGGTGTAGGCAAAGTGTGAATGGAAATATGAAGATCATGATGTTTCGTTCTTCCACTCGTAATCACATCAAAGGTTATATATGATTCAAGAGGTAATTTGATAACTTGACTATTTATAAATAAAATCGATAATTTAAAAAACAACTCTTGCAATTTTGCCTAGTTTTACGTATTTGCATATGAATATTTGTGGTTTTTTTTGTTTGTTATAAAAAAGGATTGTGGTCTTGTCTTTAAAAAAAACCAAACTATTTTTATGTGAATACGGCCATTTAATCACTGACCTCAAAATAGTAAAATTTCAAAAATTGATTATATTCTAATCAATTTTAATTTTTCAAATTTTTTTTATTTTTAAAGTTATTTTAGTGTTATTTGGTTAAAAGATGGGAAATAGATATTTACAAAAAAAAAATCTTTAAAAATGATGATTTTGAAAAATCGTAGTTTCATAGTAAATGGGTATTAAATAAATTTAACTTTTAAAAATATTTTGAAATTACCGATCATTAAACGATAGTGTCAATCAATATCTGCAAGAAACGAAAATAAACTATCCCCTAAATAAAAATTAGGGGAAAATGAAAAACATTGAGATTATTTTGTACTAAAAACTAAATTTTTTTATATATATGACAAAATAATAGGAAATGAATTACGGTGATTTATTTCCTTTTATCTTTCGTCTCCGGTTAATATTTCATTTTAAACTATTGTTCTTTTTTTGGTTAGGGGTTTTAATAAAAACTTTAAACTATTGTTCTTAGATTTACATTAAATAACTTTTCTTTAATCTATGAATAATAAGGGTTTCGTGGTGTAGTTGGTTATCACGTCAGTCTAACACACTGAAGGTCTCCGGTTCGAGTCCGGGCGAAGCCATTTTTTTTTCAGTGTGTAAACAAACTATTTTTGTATAAATATTTCTCTCTGTACTCGTTTGGACATCAAAGGTTTCGTGGTGTAGTTGGTTATCACGTCAGTCTAACACACTGAAGGTCCCCGGTTCGAGCCCGGGCGAAGCCATTTTCTTTGTTAGTCCGTGAAACTACCAAACGACGTCGTTGGCAACGTGTTTTTTTTTTTTTTGGGCAACGTGCTTTCTTTCGTTCTATTTCAGACAACTGCTGTAAATACCAATCAGTTAAAAGTTAAACCGTTAAAAGACGCGGCAATCACTCCAATCCATCACCTTTTCTTCCACGTCATCAGGACTCAATTTCCGTAATTCCAACGAATCACAGCCAATCATATTCACGGCTACATCACTATCTCTCTTCTGATTGGTTACCTCCTTCCACGTCATCATCTTCTAGATTTTCCGCCATGTTTCCAGAGCTTTCCTCTTTTTAAACCTCCATAACCATACCTTCCATTTCCCAAAAAAAAAAAAAAAAAAAAAAAAAGGGAAAAGAAAGCCTACTCCTTTATCCAATTATCTGCGATTCATTTTACCATCTTCGCAATGTCTCTCAAGCTACCTGTCAATATCTTGTCCCTTGTTTTCGTCGCATTTACGATTATTTCCCTCGCAGCTGCTCTCCTCTCCACGCCGGATATTGGTCCTACGCGTTATCCTAAAGCCATTTCTGTAAGTATTCTAATTAATTTGAAATCTATATCCAATTTGATTGAGCAATCGTGTTCTTTATCGTCTGATTCTGTGATTGGGTGTAGGATTTGAAGGAAGCAATTGTAAAGGGGTTAGGGTTTCATGCGGATGATTTCAAGGTTTCGGGGTTTGATGTGAGAGATGCTTTGGTGGGTCATTCGGTGGCGTACGAATTTGATGTTGAAGTGGATAACCGTGTGCTTCCGTTTAAGTTATTGGAGGATGTGAACCGATGGGATTATGTAGATTTGCCCATTTTTAGAATGGAGGAAGAAGGAAGTGTTAGGCCTGGTGATGAGAATGGATTGGTGGAGCAGAGTGAGAAGGCGGACAATGTGTTGCCTGTTCTTGCTCCGTTCCAGCTTGCTGGGCCTATGGAGATCTGGATTCAGGATGCCAAGGATATGCGCATCTCCTTACCTGTAAGTGCTTGCTCTTTGATTTGTTCTTTAATTTTATTAGATTAGCTTGTTTCTTGTTCTATTTCATTCAAGTTATTGTATTGAATGGATGTTGATTGATGATATCATGGAATTGAAACGGAAGTGGAAAATAGATACAATAAGAACTTTGATGTCAGAAACAATGCAGTTGAATGTTTGATATGGATTAGCTTTGAGATTATTGCTAGTATTATTGTTTAATTTCATTGTATATATGTGTTTCAATGTTGAAGCATTTTGTTAGCTGCTGGATTGTTGCAATTTCAATTCCTGTATCATAGGATGAGCTTCTGAGTCTTCCCTGCTAAAGCTTTATTGTATGATCTTTATTTGGTTTTCAAATTTCCACCATAAAGTTGGATTGTGATATCAGATAGTGGCTTTTGTTATTGTTGGAAATTGATGTTTTTTTTATCAATTGATTAGTACATAAGAACCTTCTCTGAATGATGATGCTTACGCTAAAATATTTCAGATGAGGTCTTTTATCTGGATAATTCTCTGTTCTTTATGTGCCTGATGAATTGGATATTATTCTGCAGCATGATGTTGATGCTGGTGTGCTGAGAAAAGTGATACTAGCAGATGGTGCTGTTGTCACAGTTAAGGGTGCCAGATCAGTTAGTCTGCGTCATCCAATCGATCTTCCATTACCACTCAATCGAAGCGAAACTGGTATTGCCTCTGGTCTTCTTGCCCTGGCTGAACAGCTACGCCATGCTTCCCGCATTGAAGGAGCTTCGCTGCTTTCCCTTCGCATTGTTGGCCCTACCTCCCTCTCATCTCCATCATCATCATCATCTTCTCCTTCCGGTAACAGACTCAAGCTAAAACGCCTTGCTCCAGGTCTCGTGGAGTTATCCTCGCCTGCGAAATCCCGACCTGTCGATCCCCTCTCTCCTGTGAATTTAGAAGAAGCTCCAACTGTACTAACTCCTCAGCATTTCACTACAATGTGGCCATTTGCTTCCCTAAACGGCTCGAATGCGAATTTGGTAGGTTTTGAGACATTGCTAGGTACTGTATTGGGTCCCAAGGCGAGCGAAGAAGGATCCTTCAAGTTGGTGAAGGCAGATGTGTCAGCCCAAACATATGTGAAAATAGGATTTGGGGTTGAGAAGATGCTGAAAGAAGACGAATTGCAAGGCCTTCCGGAGTGGAGGACAAAGCCGGAAAAAGTCAGGATGCATTTTGAGGTTCTGGCTAAGGTTGACGGCGAGAAGGTCATCGCAGAGAGGGTGATGCAGGTTACGCCTGTGGTTGCAGAAGATGCTGTTGCACCTAATGTGCTTGTGGGTAATGTGACCATGTCTAAGCAACCTGTTCTTCACCCACCATCTAACCCCTTCTCCCTGTAAATTGTTGGAGGCAAGATAACTTTTTTCCTAGTTAGCACAAGAGTGTAAATTTTTAGCCTTTTCATAATCTATACATAAATTTTAGAAATTGTAAAAAGAATGAGAGTTTGTGTATTTATTTACAAAGGTTCTTATACTAATTATGATAATGAGATTGTGCTTGGTTTTAAGAAAGTGAAACTATTTCTTTTGTTGTCAAACTGAAATTTATTGGAAAGACTCGTTGCGAAAAGGTCTGAATACAAGAGATTGCCTATTTCCTTATAACGATCTCAACAAATTTACATAATAGGCTTTTTCTACATATGTGATTACTTCCTGATAAAGGAAACCCCTTTCTGAATGCTTCCTTCCAACTCTTTCTTCGCTGCTTCCAACCCGATTCTGCGTAGAAGTTAAAAACGTCAATGAGCCAAACAGTTGTTTATCATGCAAAATGATAGACCAATGATGTTGTTTTCATACCTCTCGTACTCGTTGAGGGGGCCGAGTTGAAAGACTTCCTCAGCTCCACTTCGACCGAGTCGCACCTTGGTTGCGAAGTAAGGAAGTTCTGTTACCTATATTACAAAAAACTTGCTAGATTGTTAGAATGTTCATGTAGGAGTAGAGGTGCTGAAAAATCAAAAGAGTTGAAGAAAGTGCATAAACCTGAGAAGCTACAAATGCACATTCTATGACACCAGCATCTCCTCTCAAGCCACGGAGGCACGCGTCTGCAAATTTGACGGCTGCATACGCCTGTACATTGTCATATGAGCTTCAACATTTTTCATGAAGTGATAACATTTTGAAAATTTCATATAGAGGAAACAAAAATTGGCTGACCATTGACAATGTTGCAGAACCAGCTCCAGCTTTTGCCTGCCAATGGAAATAGAACATCTCAATCCTAGGTATATTTAATCAGGTTTGTAAGATATGCCAAAAACTATATGCAGTTGGCTCATTTTCACATTATAAAATTGTTGAAACCCAGGTTTGAACTATCAGCACGAAAACGAGAGCTCAGCTGCTGCTATTACTAAAAGATAATGAATTTACAACATTCTGTCAAAAACAAGACTAAAACTCCTGGCCATGAACAGAAGGAATGAAAGTGATGTATTTTAGCCAATCTTGTATGTGAAGTGCTTCGTCCTTACCTGAACGACTTCTGTGCCACCGTCTTGAATTCTTTTTGTCAGGTACTCAATTTCATCCGGAGTGAAAGAACTCGGAGGCTTAACCTGCGAAGAGAGGAGCACGCTCATTGCTTCCACAAACAACGTACAACACATGTGCAAGCGAAACAATCATATCGCAACATTTACAAACACTAGCTAATAATCTACGATACCTGTGATAAAAGAGGCAAAATGGTAACTCCTGCATGCCCTCCAACAACCGGAACATCGACTTCTCTAGGATCAAGTCCCAGAACTTCTGCCTGGAATCGTGAAGCCGATTTTAGACAACTCAGAAGTCCAAATAACAGATTGGTAAAAATATCAGAAAGCAGATAACCATTCTATTTGATAAGGCATAGTTTAGCTACATTCTTCTATTCCCATTTGTTAATACATACCACAAAAGTGTTTGCCCTCACAACATCAAGCATTGTAACTCCCAGAAGTCGTTTCGGGTCATAAGTCCCAGCTTTCTTGAAAACCTCAGCTGCTATTGGAACTGTAGAATTAACCGGGTTACTAATCAGATTGACTAGTGCCCCGGGGCAGCACCTGGCAATTCCTTCACAAAGAGTTCTCACAATCCCAGCATTTATCTTAAAAAGATCATCCCTAGTCATTCCAGGCTTCCTTGGCACACCAGCAGGTATGACTACAAGATCCATCCCTGTTAGAGCATCATCAAGCTGCGGCTGCCCTAGGAAACCACGAACCTAAAATGAAAAAATACAGCACTTACAGTCAATTTCCGCATAGTCTTAGCCATGAAGTTCACATCTTTATCTAAAGGGCATTGATAATTACCACAGCACCAGTGTCCATATGGCTAATGTCAGCTGTGACACCAGGGCTATTGACAACATCATAGAGATGAAGAACTGAGACCAATGGGTTCATCTTCATAAGCATTGCAAGGGGTTGTCCAATGCCTCCAGCAGCACCCAAGATAGCCACCTTGAACCCGGGTGCCCCTCCTTTTGCCCGGCAGTCGGCACGCTTCAGTGATGAACTTCCCTCCATCTATTACAGAACCATATTCCACACAATATTTTCAACAATCAAATACCATAAGATTGGCTACTTAATACCTCAATCATCATACCCAGTACTTCAATTCTCAATACAAGATATTAAAATAGGTAAAAACCAATTCAAAAGCATTACTTCAATTCTCAATACTATTAATGGATTATCTGAAAACTCAAACAACAATTACCCAAAAAGCCAAACTAAATGATCTAAAGAACCATATTACTCAAAAGGGACTAATGAATTACACCCAGAAAAAGAGAGAAACCTGGAAATTTTGGGGCTGGAGATGAGCTGAAATCCTAGCAATTCGCTGAGTAGCATCTGCAGTTGACTCCATGGCTATATGCTTACGAGAGAGCGGTGGAAGAGTAAATATATGGTATTGGAAATATATTTAATGCCAAAAATAAAATTAAAGGGATAAAATGATAAATATGGGGAAGGGGAAGCAAGAAGTTGACATAATTCTGATAAATTTAAAACCTTTTTTTGTGGAATGAAATTGGTGAACCCTTATCCCATCTGAATTATTGAATTGCTGTGGCTCTCATACTTTTGTTCTTTTCTGCTCATTCCTTCTCACGGAATCCATCCATAGCTTAGATCTGTTGGTCTTGCAGTTGTAGTGATGTAGAGAGATAGAAATGAATGAATTCTAGATTCAGACCGTTTCACAGCCTAGGAGAAACTGTCCAGCCCAGCTTCCAGAAATGTTGGATTGGGCAAAAGGTATTTGTCTGTAGGCCAATATGAGCCCAGTCTCATTAATTAAGATTTGCCTCTCAGTTAGTTTATATGTTCTACTTACGAGCAATTAGAATTACCTTCAATTTTAATTTTGTGCATTTAAAAGTAAAGATTTTTATTACTTTATGATGTGATTCAGGACACGTGGCACTTAAAAGACTCTCAGATCAAACACTGCGTATGAAAAGTTTAGGCCTTCGCATCCATGGAACTTTCCCATTTAGAAGAACCTCCGTGCAGCTAGGACAAAGATTCCATATCGAGGAAGACTTCTTCCAAAGTCAGACTTCCAATAGAAGAAGGAATCTTTATACAAATAGGATTCCTAGAGGTAATATACAAGTATAGTCATATCAAATAGTATGTTGACACTACAATCTAACAATTATCCTTATTCCTCACTCTTCCAACACCTACTCACTTAGGCATTAGATCGGGTTCACCGGATTCTGGTCCCTTTCTCACCCCTTATTATGTTTTACAGGTAAGTCTTAGAAGATTCACCAGAAGATTCAGATTCGTTTGTATTTTTAAACCCATTACAATACATTTTATCAAACTAGGCATTTTCATTGTTAAGTTTCCTCAAATACCCATGTTTTATTCAAACCACCAACTGATTGTTGCGGAGCGATATTTTGTGCACTTTTGGCTGTGATTTTCAACGGATTTTTGCATCAAATTCAACGGTGAAGGTCGGAAAGAAGGCAAGTTTCAATTTTCTTGTATCTAATGACATGAAATCGCAACATGTTTAGGGTTTAGAGTTTGTTAGGATTTACGAGTTTAGAGTTTAGTTTTTCGTATGATTTAAGGCCTTATTAGTGTTAGAATTATGTTTAGTAGCATGTTTATGCATTGTAAATTTATTTGGGATGTATTTGCGTGGTTGAATGTGTTAGAGATCCTCTTATTTCAGCCGTTCGATAGTTTTGCAGTACTTCACAATTAAATTAATTGGAAACCCTATTCTCATAAACATACAATCTCGGCATTGATGAGGCTTGTGCTTCGTAGTTTACGAGTGTGAAGCCAATTGCTTCGCAGTTCACGATTCTGCGGAGCAAAATTGCAAATGAAGAAGGCAAGTTTCAATTTTCTTGTATCTAATGACATGAAATCGCAACATGTTTAGGGTTTAGAGTTTGTTAGGATTTACGAGTTTAGAGTTTAGTTTTTCGTATGATTTAAGGCCTTATTAGTGTTAGAATTATGTTTAGTAGCATGTTTATGCATTGTAAATTTATTTGGGATGTATTTGCGTGGTTGAATGTGTTAGAGATCCTCTTATTTCAGCCGTTCGATAGTTTTGCAGTACTTCACAATTAAATTAATTGGAAACCCTATTCTCATAAACATACAATCTCGGCATTGATGAGGCTTGTGCTTCGTAGTTTACGAGTGTGAAGCCAATTGCTTCGCAGTTCACGATTCTGCGGAGCAAAATTGCAAATGTGAACCCATCTGGTTATATATACCTTTCAAATTTCAATCTTCAATATGGAAACTAACTTAAAATCTCAGAATTAAACTATATAAAAGAATTTATAAATGAAAAATCAACAAAATACTTGCATAAAAAGTTTGGATTTTGGATTGATATATGAAATTGAAATTGGATTGCATGAAGGATGAGAAGTGAAGTATAAGTGGTATTAAGTAATAATATATATACTAATTAAGACTATCTCTATTTCTAAAAACGATTCAATCATTTACCTTCGCAATGAAAAATTCGAGGAAGAATATACATTCTCGTGATTTGTATCCAACAATCAATTAGAAATTGCAAAATTGGATTATTAAATTACGAAACATAAATTTTTCGGAAAGTAACAATGAAAATATTTAGTTTAATAAAATGTATTGTAATGGGTATACAAATGTAAACTGGTTTTATAATTAACTCATATATTATAAGGGTTTGATTGGATGGAAGAGTTTTCGTGGGTTAGTGAAGAAAAAGTTTAAAAGTGTTAACAATAATAATCTTTATTGACTAAATTATTTTCCTAACAATTTCTTTACTAATCTCAAACCTCTTCATCTAATAAAACCATAAAGTTACGGATCTAGAAGTTTGTTTCACAATAATAATCTTTTTCTTTTATATTGTTTTCCTAAATCCGTAGTATTTTATGAAAGAAAATCTGTTGTTTCTATTTCAGTGTCTCATTTCTAGTTGTATTCACATGGACACTGATGACCACGTAAATTTGGTCATTCACCGTTACATCTAGACGGATTAAAATTTTAAGATGGAGGTTGGAGATTCAAAACATTCTAAGATTTATATTTAATCTGCCTAGATCTAACGGTGAATGACCAAATTTACATAGTCATCAGGGTCCTGTGAACGCAATTGGTCTCATTCTACGTCCCTTTCACAAAAAGTGATCCCTTTTTATTATGTGGGTTCCATTGGCTTACAAAATATATTATTTTAATTAAGTGAAAACCACTTTTTATGAGAGAGACATTAAAAGGACACTGAAATGAGAACAACTGATTTTCTTCCTATTTTATGATTGTTTGTTTATTGATATTTTTATTGGTTATGAATACATAATATTCTTCTGACTTATCTATTAATATAGTTCAATAAATTTGAGATTGACTTTCTGTTACTAATTGTTTTCATATGTTTTGTGTATTGACAATATGAATGTACAAGCCTAAGCAATTCATTTGAGTGTTATTCTTTTCCAACAAAGAGACATTTAATTTAATACAACAGATATGTTCGAGCAGTAAGGGTTCTTCCACTTTTAACTAAGAGTGAGAGTTCAAACTTCGCTTTGGTATGAAACGATCTTAAATCATTGCGCCATCTATCCCATCCGCCTACAAACTAGCGAAAATGAATTAGTCTGGATGTGGATATGGTTTAAGGGTGCTACCACGGTGGTACAGTCCCTACATGATTACCTCGTGGTTTAACAAAAAAAAAACATTTAATTTTATTTGAACTATTATGTAATTTCATTAAGATCTATGTGATCAAAACCGTGTCAAACATATGTTCATATAAATCATTTTACATTCTAATAGTAAAAGTAAATAATTTTTTACCAAACACTAATAATAAATAAGCTAATAGCAAGTAGCTAACAATAATAACTAACGGAAACCGTTGAACCAAACAGATTTTTAATATTCATTTGATTCCATTTTTCGGAACTACTTCTTGCCTATTAATTATAAACAAAAGATAAAAATGTTAGGAAATTTTTTGAAACAATTGTTTTTAATAGAAAAATCAACTAATATCTATTATCTATTATCTATGAACAAATAGTAAACATGAACAAATGAACTAAATGGCTCTTAACATGTAATTGAAATAAAATTCATCTAAATAATATTATAAAAATAAATAAATACAGTAGTGCTCACCTGGACCTGAATGACCAAATGAATTCGATCATTCACCGTTAGATCTAAGCTTATTAGATCTAAGCCTTAGAATGGTTTGAATCTCCGCCACATGATTCTAATAAGTTTGGATCTAACGGTGAATGACCAAATTTTGATCATTCAGAATCCAGGTCAACAGTACTGTAAATAAATAAATATTTAGATATGAGGAAAGCAGGACTGAATTTGCAGGCCTTGTAGATGTCTTGGTTCAAGTATGAAGGCCTTAATGGTGTTAGGTGTTGGGTCGTTTTCTTCATACCCATATTTTCAAATATCCATTCAAATATATACTTTTGGAAAAACAAAATATTAGATTTTCTTTTACCATTTTGATTAGTTTTATTATATTCCATAATAAATATGATAAAGAAATTAATGAAGCAATGTGAATCAATAATTAAAGGAGAAATCTAATAAAAAAAATTAACACCTTCTGAAATACTATTATTTCTTCGCAATAATCATTTTTTCATGTAGCGTACATCACTCTTTTAATTGATAGTGTGTATTGCGAGTTCTTATATTAAGTACCGGGTTTTCTATGTCGCTTCAAGGACTTCTAATTCACATTTGGATACGTGTATTGTGAGTAATAATTAAAATAGTGGGACCTCTTATAATATATGTGGTCCATATTACACATGTCGAAATATGTATGAGAGGTCCTCCGAGTGATATGGAAAATTGGATGCTTCTAATAATTTGCCGTGTATTGCTATATATATATATACTGGAAGTTATACTATTAAGGACAAAAAGAAGGTATAAAATATTTTTATTGTTTTCGGTCAAAAATATTTTTATCTCTGATAAAATAAATGATATAATTGAGGGTCTAATGTTGGTAAGTTGAGTCAATTTTAAATATAATTGACGGAGTCATTCTTTTAGTACTTATAATTCGTTATCCCTATTTTATTTATACGTCATATTGTTACTCATCATTGATAATAGATAAAGGAAAACGCGTGCACATAGAACATTGCATGGTCTCACTTTATCTAGATCCTTTATTAAAACGTATTATGTATATTTGATTTCTAAACCAACTGATATTTAGTGCAAAATATGTGAATAAAATAAATAATTTTTTTTAATAATGTCTAAAATTGATATAATTTTCCAATGTTTTTTTTAGGACAAACGAAACAAACTTTATTTAAGAATTGGAACGAATATCATTTTGTAACAACTAAAGAATAAAGTGAGGTGCGTGCTGCCAATTAGCAGACGAACCCGATGATAACGCAAAACTAGCTAACTCGTGAGCGACCCTATTTACATTTCTATGTACATGTACAAGTGAGACATTATGACAGCGCTTGAGGAGATCAGTACATTGTTTGATCATGGTACCATAGTCTGAGTGGTCCGTTTGTGACGCGGTAATGTCTGCGACCACACCAGCAGCATCCATTTCGATCACTAAGGGATCCCAGCCTCTATTCTCAACGCAAGTTAGTGCTTGAAGGAGACCCAAGGCTTCAGCAAGCTTTGGCTGGAAATTTCCGGTTCTTCTGACCGCATATGCTTCAATGAAATGACCTGATTCCCCCCGAACAACACCTCCCAAACCAAAGGCAATTCCCTGCGGATTTGTCACACCCGACCCTAAACGACCTCAATCGGCATCAGACGTGAAATAGAAAGATCATAATCAATACTTAGAAGTCTCCAGTTATCCACATATCATAACTAGCATACTTTTCAAGAATTCCTATTACATTTAAGTGTCAAATCCTACCCAACATAACAAAATCTCCAAATTACTACAAATGCAAATGTCCTGAATAAAGACAAACCCAATGACTTGAACCTTGTTTATCAACCAGTGACTTCTTCTATACCTTGCTCTTTCTCGCCTAAAAACATTAAAACATTTAAAAAGGTAAGACAAAAATCTCAGTAAGGAATTATCAACTATAAAAACCAACTTTACTTAACATAGCTACATATATACATTTATAAAGGGCTTTAATCAAAACCTTATAAAATCTACTCAAAACTTAAGTTTATAAGATAGTCATCAAAACATTATAAAATATTATCAAAACTTAAGTTCATAATATAGTCAAAGTAGTAAACCAAACACATATAAAATATATAATATTGTATCCATCCTCGAATTCCACCCGTGTAGATCATAACATCAATCATAACAATATCGAGATATTTCATTTATATCTCGTTCCTTGCCTAACAGTTAGGACTACCAGCCGTGCACTCTGGCCATATCGCCATTAGATATGGTCTTACAAATACAACTCCTACCCCGGGCAATCCTAGATGGACAAAACCATTTAATCTTTCGAAATATCACAACTCATAAAAATCATATTTGGACTTCAATCCAAAATAATAACAAACCACAACAGATTTCTCAATCCAAAAACAATTCGCCTTGACTACTAATTAAAGACCACAAACCCGTTCAATTCGCCTCTAAACTCTATCTAAGACATTTCCCTCCAAACACTGCCGAAACTCAAAAACTCTTCGGCTAGGACTTCAAATGATTCGGACGGTCGAATCTCCGTAAATCAAAGAAACGGTGGAGAAATGGTCGAAGAACGATGAACTGATAAGAAAAGAACAGGAAAGAAAAGAAAAACAGAGAAAGAAATGAGATAATCATCGCACCACCTCTTCATCCTTTGAATTAGATATATTTCCAAATCTGGTAAATATCAGGTTTGATCCTCCATCTTTATATAATCTTATAAAAATTACCCTAAACTTTTAATTTACACCTAAAACCATCAAATTAACTCCAAACTTTTTCCATAGCACCAAATAAAAATCACACACCTAATAATTATAATATATATTACTATCAAGGTATAAATTCTAAAAATTTAGACACGGACGTGACAGGATTGCAACCCGCGTCAATATTTAGTTTCTTTACACCACTAGGGGGCGCAACCCAAAGAGCAGGTGACCTCTTCCCATGATCAGGTTGTCTGGCTGCTGATATGGAAAGAAATTGATCAAAGAGACTGGTGCAAAGAGGGGCAACGACGTGACTGAGAAGGGGTTGTTCCTTCCACAGGCGGACATTCCTTTGACGCCAAAGCTCCCATAAACCTACGCAAAGTAAAGAGGAGTCCCGCAAAGGTAAAGAGCTAAGGAGACCCTCAAACCATTCGGTAATAATTTTCCAATGTTAAATGTACAGTTATGATATTAAAGGTTTTTTAACGGGTATTGATAAGAATTTTTTTTAATACCTTTATCCCTTGACAATATTATATGGTCGCTAAAATTATATCTTAATTAGTTTGAATTTTAATATACAAGTTAACTATAATTAAGACAATCAACTACGGCCAACGAGTTAAACTGATGTTCTATTAGATTGGAAACATGACTAGTAACAAATGAAGCTTGATTCTACTGTCAGTCTCAGTAGTGCTAGACCAATAGATTTGAATTTATGATTTCTTATTCTATTTGTTTGTTAGAAATATTTCATAAAAAAATATTTTTCTCATTTTTCGATATTAGTTTTGTCTAGTAAAATAAATCTAACAGAAAAATATAAAAAGAAAGTGATATATATATAATTCTCTGATTTTTCGATATTAGTTTGTCTAGTAAAATAAATCAAACAGAAATATATATATATATATGGGTGAGATCCAGCGTGACAAAGGTTTAAGTTGTGACAATGAGGTTATTGTATGACATAACAAAACTACGTAGTTTTGATGATAATTAAAAAGGGCAAGGTGGTATTGGTAAATAAAATGAAAGAGATGATAGAGAAAATTGTTTTATTTCTTTTCTTTAAAATATATTTTCCCGACATCTCTAATATCGTTTTTCGAAATTTTTTATACTATTAGACTCGTCTAAATTAGACGGTCATTTTAAGATCCCTGAAGCTCAAGTAAAAAAATTCCGGTGAACGGAATCCGAGTGGGCGTTTTCCGGCGAGAAAAAACGTACCCAGAAAAATCTCAAAAAATTTCAAAAAATGTAAAACATTATTCTAAGAAACTTTAATTCTTGGATCGAAATAGGATTTCTTACGGTTTAGTCCCAATAAAATGTTTTCCTTAATTTTATCCATTTTACATGCTTCAACAATTTGTTGGGACTATACCGTAAGAAATCCCGCTTCGACCCAAGAATTAAAGTTTCTTAGAATAATGTTTTAAATTTTTTGAGAATTTTCTGGGTAATTTTTTTCTCGCCAGAAAACGCCCACCCGGATTCCGTTCACCGGAATTTTTTTTACTTGAGTTTCAGGGATCTTTAAATGACCGTCTAATTTAGACGAGTCTAATAGTATAAAATTTTTCAAAAAATAAGGTTAGAAATGTCAGAAAAATGTATTTTAAAGAAAAGAAATAAAACATTTTTCTGTTGGAACAATACAAGTATTATGTTAGAACAAATGGTACACTGATTTGGAACAATGTAAGTAGGACAAAAAACGTGCCCAGAAAATTATCAAAAAATTCAATAACATGTAAAACATTATTTTAAGAAACTTTAATTCTTGGCTCAAAGCAAAATTCCTTACAGTTTTGACCCAATAAATTGTTGAAGCATGTAAAATGGATAAAATTAAGGAACAAGTTTTATTGGGACTAAACTGTAAGAAATACCGCTTCGATCTAAGAATTAAAGTTTCTTAGAATAATGTTTTACATTTTTTGAAATTTTTTTAGAATTTTATGGGCACTTTTTTTCTTGCCAGAAAACGCCCACTCGGATTCGGTTCACCGGAATTTTTTTTACTTGAGCTTCAGGGATCTTAAAATGACTGTCTAATTTAGACGAGTCTAATAGTGATAACTTGGGGAAAAATCCTTGATCGGAGCCCTTCCCTGTGAGGCGCCGTTGGGTTCGGCCGGGGACACTCCGATGCCAAAGTCAGTATAGAGGAACAAGAGAGCAAACTGAATTGACAAAGGTTGTGAGAATGTGTACCTTGATAGCCTAGGGATGTAGGCTATATATAGCTAGGAAGTCGTAACCTTCAGCAACTAGAAGGTCTCCATTAATGCTCCATTAATGGCGGTTACAGGTTATCTTTAACCTGGCGGTTAGCTAATTGATAGCTCATTAATGGTCTTTATGGCCGAGTCGGTGGTTAGCCGTTACTGTGATGAATCGGGTGAAAGAGGAGATTCGCCTCATAGGTTCGCCAGCGGATCTCACTGAGCTGAACCGTGGAGATCCGCCATCCGGTTCTTCTTGCGGCGTCCTCAAGGTGAATATCCCTTTTGGTCCTTGGGATAATATTCTTTGATCCGTCAAGGCGTATGTACGCTCTCCTTGAGAGCTATGGCGGGTCTCCGCTACTCGCTCTCATCGGGCGTATCTCGTTATGGCGTATCTCGCCATGGTCCACGTGGCGTGGCATAATGCTAGAAACTCCTTCATTTTCCTCATTATTTGCATATTCTCCCCTGCATTAATTATCATTAATTCCACATTAATCATGTATAAATATCTCTTTTAGAATGAATAATGGTTTGCCATTATTTCCATTAATTTTCCTTTATTCCTTATTCAAGAATAATTTGGGTTGTTATCAGAAGCCCCCCTAAAGGTATAATAAGCTCTTTAGGGCGTTTGATCTGCTTCCTATCTTTGATTTGGATCAATCTGCCATAGGTATAGAAAACTCCTCTTTTTGAGACAAGTTTTGAAGGATGTAAAGATCTCACGTCTGAGAAATGTTTTAATCCTGGCGGTGATCAGGGCTTGATCCGCCGTGTTTTATTTTTCTATCTTGGAAGAAAGTGGACCCGCCCTAGATGGGGGATCATATATGGAAATGATGCGCCTTTTGGGGCTTCCTTATGCGGGATCTTATGAACAAGATCCGCCCTATGTGGGATCATATACGGATATGATGCACTTTTTAGGGGCTTTTGATTCCTTGTGGATAGGTGGCCAACCGTATCCAATGTTATCCTCTAGGGGCTTCTTGAGAGTTATATTTCCTTTAGAAAGGGAATAATCCGCCCTTTATGGGACCATTTGTTCCTACTGCATAGGATTACGATTCGCCTTAGGGACTTCTTTTCTTCAGTTCTGCCATATTGAGGAGAATGACCCGCCCTTAGGGATCAGTAAGAATGATCAGCCATTTAGGGACTTTTGTGCATTTTGTGGAGGCGAGACTTTGTTATTTCTATGATGAAGATGAGGATTCATTACTTTGATGAAAACGAGACTTCATTAATTGGATGGAGATGAGGCTTCATTGATTTGGATGAAGACGAAGCTTTATTAATTGGATGAAGACGAGGCTTCATTGATTTGGATGAAGACGAAGCTTCATGAATTGGATGAAGACGAGGCTTCATGAATTGGATGAAGACGAGGCTTCATTAATTGGATGAAGACGAGGCTTCATGAATTGGAGATGAAGACGAGGCTTCATTAATTGGATGAAGACGAGGCTTCATGAATTGGAGATGAAGACGAGGCTTCATTACTAGGAGATGAAGACGAGGCTTCATTATTTGGAGATGAACCCTTTGCTTTCCAGAACTATTTTTACTAATGCATTATATCTTTTAGCAAGTAATTTTCTAGAATCTGGTTTTAGGATTTCTCTGATTGTTTAGGGTAGGTGGCCAGCCGTACCCCAATGTGTGAACCTTTGTGAAGGTTTGAAGCTGTTCTATTCCTTCTAGAGGAAGTAAAACTGCCTAGGGGATCAACTTGCTACCTATCTTTGAGGTGAAGCGATCCGCCCGTAGGACTTGTGAACCCTTCTTTGGGAAGGGAGTGAGAGAGTGTAAAGTCCTTGCGTCCAAGGAATGTTTTAACTCTTTCTCGAATGGTGATCATCTAAAGATGGATCCGCCCATGAGAATGTTCTCCTATCTTTAAGGAGAAAGTTGAGGGTGTAACGATCTCATATTTGAGGCGATTTTAACCCGCTTTTGATGGTGGTCAATCCTTTTCCTGTCTTTGAGGAGAGAGTTGAGCTCATTTGAAAGCTCCTGAGGGTCTGTGCTTCTTATCTTTGTGGAAAGGGGATCCGCCCGTGATGGGATCAATTGTCCTATCTTTGAGGTAATTGATCCGCCTGTGGAACTTTTCATTCGCCAGCCACTGGGCGTATATCAGCACTAAAAGCTAGGCAAATGAATATAAGAAGTATGGCGAGAAAGAATAAATTATAAAATGTAGGATACTATAACAGTTTAATGCACATATAAGAATATGTAAAAATACTGATTTTTAGGCCCATGGTTCCGCCTTTTCCGAGCAACTAGAACCGCATCCTCAATGATGTTTAACTTATGAGTGATCACATCTGGGCTTATTCCTGTAGGGATCTCATTCTCCTATGCAAATAGGCTTTCAGACTCAATGAGAATTTTTTTTAACATCCTCTTTGATCTCAAGTTTTAATCCTTTGGCGATCCGCACCCGCTTTCCATCAGCAATAAGGAGCGTTTCTGTGTCGCCCAAAGCTATATTGACAAGTTAATATTTCTCACCTTCGTCCTCTTTGGATTATGGGCGGATTGATAGTGACACCAAGTATAAGTCTCTTTAGCCACCTTTTGGTTCCGCTTAATCATTACTCCTTCTTTGCTGGTGGGAATGTACATTGCCAGACGGCGGATGCAAATTAGGGCTGCAACCTCTGGCCCTTGGTCTGGATAGTGTGACCCGTCACTCTAATGATGTCAACAATGGTTGTTTCTATTTGGATCGGATCAACCTTTAGTTTGGCGAATGCACCTTTGGTGATGACATTGCGAGAACTGCTCGTGTCTTTACTCGCTTGATTTTATCTCCCATCCTTGAATCGCCATTGTTACTACCAATGCATCTGCATGTGGAGAGATTACTGGACCTGTTTCTGCAAAAGGAGCAATGGAGGGATGTTTTATCCAGAGCGGATATTTTTGCTTTTTCCACGGGTGACTGATACACTGGTCCATCTGCTAAGACATTAATGACACTTTTGAATTTCTTTTTGGGATCTGTCTTCTGCTTGTCATCTTGTTATTTGTTATTCTGGACAAAGCTATCTAGTTTGCCAGCTCCCAGCAAGCTTCAGTGTGGTGGCCAACCTGTAGTACGCTTTGGCGTTTCTTCCAACGGTTACATGCTCCCCTCCTTTGGGTTCGGGATATGTAATGTCACGCTTATATTGAATCTTTTTTTTTATATTGTGGCAAGTTGGAAGCTTTAAACATTCTGTCCGCTTCGTACCCCAGGATCCGTGCTGTGAATGGCGAATTCATGTTCACTTGATGGCGTACCTTTCTGCATTGTTCTCTTGTCTATATAGAGCGGCATGCACTCGCCTTTCAATCTCATCATTCGTGTGTTCAATGTTGAATCATGATGGTGAAACCGGCTTTTGATCTTGATCTCGATCATGTTGAGGTTATGCTTGGAGATATGGTTTAACGCGGATGGATGTTGTCACAACCGTGGGAGCCATTTTATCTAACTTCTGATATCTTGTCTCCGCATCCTTCAACATTTTGCTAACGTAATAGATGGAGAACTGCTGACCTTCTTCTTCTTAAATAATCACGGTGCACATATCTTTATCCATGACAGATTGATACAAATGCAGGTCTCCTCTTCAGATTGGTCTGCTCATCAAGGGTGGTTCTGCTAGGAATTGTTTTATACCTTGATATGCTTGTTGACAATCTTTCTAGTATGATGATCCGCCCGTTCAACCTCTGGATCTTTCTCACCCGTTGTGGGGTTTTCATTTAGGCGCTCTTTTCACCTTTGTCCTCGCAAGGTTTTTATTTTATCTGGATTTGCTCTAACTCCTTTTTGGCCAATGACATAGTCAAGGAATTTTTCTGAAGTGACTCTGCATATACACTTCTTTGGATCGAGCTTTATTTTTCATATCAGTTTTTGCACTGGTTGTGGTATTAGCAACTCCCTTGTACTTGTGGGTTAGCACTGAAAGAACTCCAGAAGTGGGGCATGCTATGTCCATTATTAAAAGATTGTGGTAAGTCATAAAAGCTATATTCACTTACCTTGGGGATCAGTGGCTTGATCCATGGAACATACTTCATAACAAAAGAATGTTTGCATTTGCCTTGTTGGCAAATATCATGTATGATGCAATGTCTCTTTATGGCATTTTTAGTTCATCTTGGAATCAACTTAATAATTCCTTCACGTTGGTCCCTGACTCTAGAATGAACTTAGTCAAAGGATAAAATCGAGTAAATATTATATGTCACACAAATTCATAATAGAATTTTAATCGTGCTTGTTTTAATAATAATATCACGTATAACGGTCATAACTATAAAGATTGCTACTGCACATGAATATCATAATGAATTCTTAATAAATAACCATAATGAGAATGGTTTAAGAATAATGTCCTTTTGTATTTCAATGCACATTAATATCCAAGATAGCATATTTATTTTAAACATCATAAAAGTTATGACATTCTATATTGGGAAAGATATCTTACATAGTTGCTATTTACTTGCAATTAATATTGTGCATCCATACATTAATGGCATTCAGAGATCATTAAAGCCTCATTTGAATGAGGTGTAATTAAAGAAATATAGTTATATATGAAATTACTCTTATATCATTTCATTTGTATAAATAAAATAAATATAAAGGGTAATTTTGGAAAAAAAATACATGTACCATGATTCTCCTCCAATTTGGAGTGCAAGGAAAATTACTCAAAATTCACTCTCACCTATCTTCACATACAATCCTCCAATCTTTAAGGAATTCTCATGTATATCCTAAGAATTTTGCATAGATTAATGTGCTGGTCCGAAACCGACACTTGCACTATTTTGTAGTTAGCTCAGGACATGAAAGTTTTGTTTATCCAATTTGGTAATTCATCAGCCCATAATGGCCTTAATAGTTAGGGACAATTACATGATAATTACAAATAGACTCAATATTTCAAGTCCCTTGTGTTGGTAACAGAAATTCTAATAATGTCAAATAAACAGTTTTTATATGAATAGACACATCCTTGTAAAAAAGGGGATGAAATAACTGTTTGATAAAACAATATTCAAAAATATGAATTTCTGATATTAAAAGTACTATATAGGAGAAAAGCCATATATAGATGGTGAATTGTACAAGAAAAACCAAATATGATTTTTTTGTAATTTCTTCTAATAGTTATATGCATGTTCATCCAAAAGACCGACCAGATCTAAATCATTTGTAATTACATGAGCCCTTTTATGATATTTTAATATCAAATGACAAAATCACATTGGATGGATGAATTTTTTTGTAAATCCCAAGATTACGGGTTTTATACATGCGTTTGTACTAATTCAATGATAATATCATATTACACTTGTCATGCATAAAAATATGAGGGCATAGTAAGCATGCAAGATTTAATGAAAGATTTGTGTTTATGACTTCATCTTTCACAGTTTATTAGATTTATCATAATAACATGTAATGATATTCATAGCACTTTATCAGAGTGAGGGATCTCAATTTTCTTTAATTAAAAATGGAATAAGAAAGGGGAGGAAACTTATCTTTTTCACCATAAAATTCCAGATTTAATGTGGAAAACTCTTTCCCACCAATATATGGAGAACTGCATCTTTGGATAGATTTGTTGTACTGATTGAGCCAAAGTTTGAGATTCTGATTTCTATTCTGTTGATTCCATTGTTTTGTTCTTTGTGAAACTCTATACAATCAAGATTTTGTGATCTTCTGTTTGTTAGAGCTCCACGATCACCGCACCAATTGATAACTTGGGGAAAAATCCTTGATCGGAGCCCTTCCCTGTGAGGCGCCGTTGGGTTCGGCCGGGGACACTCCGATGCCAAAGTCAGTATAGAGGAACAAGAGAGCAAACTGAATTGACAAAGGTTGTGAGAATGTGTACCTTGATAGCCTAGGGATGTAGGCTATATATAGCTAGGAAGTCGTAATCTTCAGCAACTAGAAGGTCTCCATTAATGGCGGTTACAGGTTATCTTTAACCTGGCGGTTAGCTAATTGATAGCTCATTAATGGTCTTTATGGCCGAGTCGGTGGTTAGCCGTTACTGTGATGAATCGGGTGAAAGAGGAGATTCGCCTCATAGGTTCGCCAGCGGATCTCACTGAGCTGAACCGTGGAGATCCGCCATCCGGTTCTTCTTGCGGCGTCCTCAAGGTGAATATTCCTTTTGGTCCTTGGGATAATATTCTTTGATCCGTCAAGGCGTATGTACGCTCTCCTTGAGAGCTATGGCGGGTCTCCGCTACTCGCTCTCATTGGGCGTATCTCGTTATGGCGTATCTCGCCATGGTCCACATGGCGTGGCATAATGCTAGAAACTCCTTCATTTTCCTCATTATTTGCATATTCTCCCCTGCATTAATTATCATTAATTCCACATTAATCATGTATAAATATCTCTTTTAGAATGAATAATGGTTTGCCATTATTTCCATTAATTTTCCTTTATTCCTTATTCAAGAATAATTTGGGTTGTTATCAAATAGAATAAAATTTTTCGAAAAACAAGGTTAGAAATGTCAGAAAAATGTATTTTAAAGAAAAGAAATAAAACAATTTTTTGTTGGAACAATATAAGTATTATGTTGGAACAAATGGTACATTGATTTGGAACAATGTAAGTAGGACAAAAAAATGTGCCTAGAAAATTATCAAAAAATTTCAAAACATGTAAAAAATTATTTTAAAAAACTTTAATTCTTGGCTCAAAACGAGATTCCTTACAGTTTTTACCCAACAAATTGTTGAAGCATGTAAAATGGATAAAATTAAGGAAAAAGTTTTATTGGGACTAAACCGTAAGAAATCTCGCTTCGACCCAAGAATTAAAGTTTCTTAGAATAATGTTTTACATTTTTTGAAATTTTTTAAGAATTTTCTGGATACTTTATTGCTTGCCGGAAAACGCCCAACCGGATTCCGTTTACCGGAATTTTTTTTACTTGAGCTTCATGGATCTTAAAATGACCGTTTAATTAAGACGAGTCCAACGGTATAAAATTTTTTAAAAAACGAGGTTGGAAAAGTTGAAAAAATGCATTTTAAAGAAAAAAAGAAAACAATTTTCTCTTTCCTTTGATTAATTACAAAATTGGTCATTGTCACACAATAAGGCTTGTCGCACCATATGCAATGTGTCACACCTGATCTCTATACATATATATATATATATATATATATATATATATATATATATAACCCTTTAAATTATATAGTTTATTTTTATTTGTAAAAGGTTAATCCGAGTTAAATTCCACAATTTTTTCCTCTCCCTGCACGCGGACGTGAGGTAATCACGCCTCACCTTGTGGTGAGGCGTGATTACCTCACGTCCGCATGCCGGGAGAGGAAAAAATTCTCCATTTCCCACCCCAAAAACTCAAAAGGTATTTTCGTTCTTTTATGGAGCTAGAGGTGAGAAATGGAGGCTATATTTAATAACACCATTTTTTTGAGGAGTTCATTTCTTCTTACCATTTCGAAAACATCAACCATCCATTATTCTTTTTATTGTTATAGTCATACATCAAAAAATATTTTATTTTCCAACAATTTTAATTACACTCTTATATTTTCAAAAGTTCTAAAATAATATAATTTCATATTCTTTTTCTAATTGTACTTAATAACTCATATTCTTATCTAATTTCCATAATCCCAAAACTTCAACTATTCCCAAAACTTCAACTATTCCTAATTATATGTCTATTTAGAATTTTTATTTTAACACGTGACGAGCACTTTGATACATGACATAACGCATTTGTTACTTTCTATATCCAACGAACTCTTGAAGTTAAAAATTATTTTATTTTATGAATTATATATGTAATTTTTATATATACCTTATGAATTATTATTTTATATTTTTAATGAGTTTTATGAATTTTTTTAAAAATTATTATTAATATTAATTTAATCGAAATTATTAATTTATTTAATATTCATTGTAATTTATTTTGAATAATTAAAAGCATCACCGTCACGAGCCTATTGTAGGTATAAAAAAAGTGAGCTGCTATATACCGCAACTTTTTTTTTCATCCACCGCACTCTTTTGACATTTATGCCCTTCTCATTTTATTTTTTTTAAAAACTCAATTTTTTTTTCTCTCTTTCTCTCCCAAGTCTAAAAACCCGCATTTGATGAAAATGGATCCGAGTATTCCCGAAGACCATGATTTCGAACACGAAGTAATCTTACGATATAAATTTAAATTAAAAATTCGTTTTTTAAATTTTGAATTTTTTTTTTAAGGAATAAGCCTAAACGGATGCGCCACCCAGTTCCACCATACGGTGGAACGAGCGTGGAACCCAGTTCCACCTTATGGTGGAACGGGTGCGCCACCCGTTCCACCTGATGGTGGAACGGGTGCGCCGGTGGAAAGTATGGCCGACGCCGTTGCCACCACGGGCGGAACGAATAGTTCGTCCATTCCGCCCGTGGTGGCAACGACGTCGAAGTTCCGTTTAGGCAAAAAAAAAAAAAAAACGGGTTCCGCCTCCGATTTCGGAGGCGGAACCCGTGATTTCAGACATATTTTTTTTAAAAAAACTTATCGGAAGATTCATTAAGCCCTTTTCCCTTCCTTCCTTTGGCGGTATGTCGTTTTAAGTCGGGTTTTATGAAAAGCTTCAAAAGGTAGAGAAGATTTGAGAGTTTTTGGTTATTGGTTTGAAATTGTGAGGAGGGCATAAATGTCAAAAGAGTGCGGTGGAAAGTATAACTTTTGCGGTATATAGCAATACCCAAAAAAACCCGTCTTTGACAGCTCCCTAAATAATATCTTAATTAACCAATCGTTGGTTGGCGCAGTGGTAGCATGGGGCTGCGCTTGGTAGGGCGGTCTTAGGATCGATCTTCCACAACGGTGATTGGAAGGAGTTTAAATACCGTAATCCTTGGACCCGCTCCGAATCCGGATTAGTCGGCTAATGTGTCCGGAGTACCAGATGGTTTAATAACCAAAAAAATAATATCTTAATTAAAACAAAAATAAGCAAATTGAGTGTAAAACTGATTAAAAAGTGAATTGAATAGAGTGGACAAATAAAGTGATAATTATTTGACTATAAAGGAGTAATTAGGTCTTCCTGTAAAGTTGACTACAAAGGTGCACTGAATCCCTCAATTCTATATGGATCTTCCACTCTCTTTCTTTTTTTTTTTTGTCTTTTTCTCTTATTTTCCAACTTCACATTTAGAATTTTATTTATTAAAAAAATAAAATAAAAATATTTTAAAATATATATTAAAAATAGAATTGTATAAAATTATGAAAGTGGATATTTTCTTTATCTCTAAGAACCCTTATGGATTAGATAAATAAAAATACAAATTTGAAAAAAAAAAATATTACTAAAGTTGATAAAGTATTCAATATTACTTTAAGATATTATATTAAATAATAAAGATAATGATAATATAATTTAAGAGAATAAATAATAGATAAATTTAATAAAGTAAAAGTGGTGAAATTTTTTTTTTTAAACCAAACAAAATAGGAGCACTCAAACCAAAATCATTCCAAAGGATAGAAACTAAGAAAATTGGGATAGAAAAATCATTAAAGAAACTAGCATTAGACCGAGCATGCCTAGTCATAGCGTGAGCCGCTCCGTTCGCTAATTTTGAAACAAAGGTCACAGTATAATCTGAACGCCTGAATAAAACCTGTCTAATGTCTTCAACAACCTCCGAACAATCAGGAGCAACACCAAATAATTTATCAGTAATAATCTTCACATTACTTTCAAAAATCACATTACTGAAGTGTACAGAATCACACAAATCTATAGCTTTTTTAATTGCAATAGCTTCAGCAAGAGGGACAGAAATAACACCCGACCCAACACTACTAAAGCAAGCCAAAAACTTACCCGAATGATCTCTAATTACCGCTCCTGCTCCATACCGCTCCTCGTCCGCGAACAAAGACGCATCCACGTTGCACTTTACAAAACCGATCGGCGGCCTCTAGCACGTCCCCTCAACTGCACTACCAGGAGACCTCCCCGGCCTACCAACGCCATAATTGGCTGCCTTCCACTCCGTCAACATCACACTAGCCCGCCTAACCACCCCATCCACACTTTCACCTTGGGTATTCTAATGAATCATGTTCCTATTTTTTCCAAATAGCCCAAAGCAAAACAACATACTTAGCCACCAAATCCGCGGATGACGACCTTAACAACTCCAAAGCCCAATCCTCCACCCAATCCCACTCGACCCCTGGCCCAATATGTTGGTAAAAATCTTGGTTTAGTGGTTGATTGTGAGTATATATGATATAACTAAGTGTGGAATGAAGATTTTCCTTTATTAAACGTAAGTCTGTCGATTTAAATAATAATAATAATAAATAAATCTATATGTAAAATTGTTTGTTTGTATATATACTACAGAAATTTTATTAAATACATTTTGATTAAATATAAAAATTTAAAAATAAATTTTTGTACTTATAATTAAGGGTAATAAAAAATTAGAAACGAGTAATTTTTTTTTTAAATTTAAGAGTTGGAAGGTTAAAAATGCTCCACAATCAATCTATTGAGAAATTTATAACTTCTAAAAAATTACCCAATAACACCAAATTAAAATGGAAAAATTGCAAAACTGAGTCAAATGGGAGGCCCATTTACATATTTAACCCATTTACTCATCCTACTATATATCTAGACTGATTTTGTGTGACTTTCCCATAATACCCTAACCTTCCCACTTCCACCACTTGCGAACCGCCGCTCCCCCTATCTCCTTGGTTATGCGAAAAGTTGCTCCTGCATTAATGATTTCAAGACTTTTGATCTTCCTTTAAATTGCACGAAATCTGCACCATTTAGTCAAAATCACAATGAATTTCTCTTTTTCCTCTCTTCATCTTTTGATTCTGCAACTTCCCAACCCTAGAAAACGAAGCCATGGTTTTTCATCTTCCTGTTCGTTGCTTGGCTTCTTTCTTCTTATTACCATCAAAGAAATGATTTTTCTACGTTATTTCTTTCGTTTTTCCCATGTTATCATATTGTTATTGTCGCTTTTGGGGGTGAAAGGGGAAAAAAATGTAAGTATCCGTTTTTTTCTGCATTTTTTCATGAATTCACTTTGCAATCGATGGTTTCGCGAAGCTTTGCGAAGAGAACGAGCCTGGAAAAGTGACGATCTACTTCGTGAATCGATGATTTCACGAAGATCTGCGAATAGAAAGAGTCTGAAACGTATGGATCTACCTCGCGAATCGATTAGTTCGCGAAGTCTGCGAATAGATCCTCACGTTTCAGACCTTGCAGACTTCGCGAAAGCATCAATATGCGACGTAGATAGTCACGTTTCAGACCTCGCAGACTTCGCAAAAGCATCGATATGCGAAGTAAAATCACCTCTTTCCCTGCACATTTACATTCGCATGCTTTGCTAATCTTCATTTCGCGAAGCCAAAATCGTCTTTTTCCCTGCCTAACACGATTAATTTTTTCTATAGATGGTTGAATAACTAACATCCCTTTCTGGAAGGCGGCGTACTGGGCTGCAGGGGAGATGATTTTCCTTCCTGTATAGGGATGAACTTCCCCAAGATTGACACATTCACTCCTAAAGTGGTTGGTTAGGAGAGGTTGTGTCAATCTTGGGGTGCACCATGGGACACGTCCATCCCATGGTGCCAATCTTCAAAGTGAATCTAACTAATCCAGTACCAATTTTAAATCGGATGAATGAGTAATCTTGGTGTGCACCGTGGGACACGTCCATCCCAAAAGGTCTGGAAGTCCAGACCTTCTGGGATGAGAAATGGAAGTCCAGACCTTTTGGGATGGATGTGTCACATGGTGCACACCAAGATTACTCATCCGTTTCAAGATTGGTACCGGATTAGTTAGGTTCACTTTGAAATGATTCGTTAGTAGAGTTCATTGTGGCAATCTTGTTGTAAATTTTGATAATGTTATGATTTGAATGTTGTTATTGTGGCAAACTTGTTGTAAATTTTGATAGTGTTATGATTTTAATGTTAGAATCCGTTGTTGTTTGCCATTTTTTGTTATATACCACTTCGCGAATTAGCTTCAAAACATATCCAGCATTCGCATATGCGAACTAAATTCATCAAGCAAAATAAACTTCAGCTTCGCAGGCTTCGCATATGCGAACTAAATTCATTAAGTAAATCCAAACATTAGCTTCGCAGGCTTCACATATGGTCGAATATGCGAAGTCAGACGGGTTGGAGATAGACGCACGTAAATATTGAGGGTATTATGGGAAAGTCACATATATGCGTAATATGTTTATTGAGTAGGCAGCTCACCCCTTGCCAACAGATTTTACAGGTTAGGTGGAGTTCTTCTTGCTTAAGGTCGCACCAGCAGTGTCAGTCCATTCTCATCTAGGCATTTTGGAGTCTTGTGATGTACTTTTGTTTTGTAAATCCTCTATGTAGGATAATGACTTAAACGTGTATTGTAAATGCTTTCTCTTATGTATAATATGTAAAGTTTATTTGAGATTAAAGTTTATATGATTGAGAATTGAAAGCATGTCTATAACTGATATTGTGTGAGATATCATGTGATCCAAGTGAGGGGGTTACAATCAGTCTAGATATGTAGTAGGATGAGTAAATAAGTTAAATATGTAAATGAGCCTCCCATTTGACTCAGTTTTGTAATTTTCCCAATTAAAATTGAGAGAACGGATCTCCTTAACAAACTCTTCTTGAACAGTTAAAATAACCATATGTCATCCCATTTATCATAATAAAGATTTGAGCAGAAATAAAATGTCAAGAATTCAATCTTAAAACTCAAAAGCATCAAGAAGTTCCAGAATAAAATTCCAATCCATAAGCTTTCTTAACATCAATTTTGAGAGCCATATGCGTGCTAAAACACTATTTATTCAAAATGTTGACCCCTTCAAAAGTAGCTAATAGTAAAATGATGAATATTCATATTCCGGATAAAATCGAATTGATTGTACGAAGTGATTCTAGTAGTAACAGTAGTTAAATGATCCTAATTAGCTTAGTGATAACATTAAAAACGAAGTTACGCACAATTGGTCGATATTGATCAATGGAAATAGTGTCGGAAACCTTAGGATTGAGAACCGTGTGAATACAAAACAATCTAATAAGCATATATCATGTCTTGAAAAGCCCTTGAGAGCAACACATACATCCTTTTTAATAACATCTAATAAGACTTTCTAAGAAATGTGATCAAACCCATCCGAACTTGGAGCACTCCTTTGATCCATACCAAAAAAAAAAATTCCAAATATTGTCATCAAACGAACATGAAACCATCAAATTATTTTCATTAGTCATCATTATAGAAGGAATTACCTCTTCAATAACATGGCAATTACTAGGTCGAGCACCGAAGCACAAGTTGATAGATTTAATCTAACTTATATAATCTAAACTACTCCTATAATTCTTTTCATGCATATCTCTGATACAAGTTGATAATAATTAAACAGAATGAACAATTATTGAAACTGTCAATCTTCTGCAGTCATACTGGAGAATTACTCTTAATCCAACCTCTTGATATAGGATTAAGAAACTTAAGTTTATATAGATTAATAATACTAACTCCTCGACCTATCGTAGTGAATTTAGGATTGTTAAACTAAATAAGCAAGTTTAGTTTTACAGTATGATTATCTTTTCATAAACTGAACCTATTCTAGATTTATGAACAGATAACTATTCCTATGTTTTGCTTGTATGAATTTCCCTAGAATAGACATAAAGCAATAAAGAATAAAACATTGAACATAGAATAATTTGCATTTGATTGATTGATATCTAGTGAAAATGTATTAACAATGTTGAACATGAATTGAAGATAAAAAATACATGAAAAATTTGCATTTGATTGATTGTCAATCCTTTTACTTATCCTTGTAAGGTTTGTCAAGTCTCGGGGACGTCTTCTCTTTTGTATCTTCTTCTTTTATCTCGAGAAAGCTTATCTCTCGACCCCACTTCTTGTTGTGCATTGAACTGAATCTCTAAGTAAGATACTTCAATATCTCAGACTCAATGTTGTGTTTCTGAGTCTGAAATATCTCAGGATTCTCTATCTTATGCATATATATCTCTATATATCACCTATATGTTTGACTGAGTATAACTCCCTTTATATAGATTTAGAAAAGTCATGTCCTTTGGAAGGCATCCCTCCATAGAGATGTGATGAACGGATGTGGCTAATGGTGAAGAGAAATGTTGATTTGGCGAAAGGATGTGATTCCCATATGAAAAACCATGTCTCTTTGCTGAACAAAATGTTGTCCCGAACAAGACAGCAATGTCGCGTTCGTGACATGATAAGCCAATTTTGTGCTGAAAAAGTGTCTGTCACAAACGAGACACATGTCACGATCGCGACAGGTACATTTCTTGAATTCTCTTCTTTTTCTCCTTATTTGCTCGTCTTTTGCTCATTTTATGCTGATGTTCCCTTATATTGAGTTTTCTTCCATGTTTAACCTGTCTATGTTCAAATCATAAACAAACAAGTGAAATCTTTCCAAAACATTTAATAAACTAAACTAAATGCATGAATATGAACATGAAAATACATATGAAAATACGTATATTTCAGCCCTATCACGTAGATGAAGTGGTAATATTATCGTTAATACATAAAAGAGTGAATTCCAGTAACATATTTTTTTGAAGTCGTGTAATGATGAAAGAAAGCATTTAAGAGTATCTTCAATGCAAACAACTTTAAAGGTTGACAAAACTTAACACATTATTTTAAAATATTTTATTTTATTTTCTCTCTCATTCACATTACTTTTGTCAAATTTTTTTAGAAAATGCTCGAATGCTAAGCAACTCCAAAAGTTACCACTATGGTCCCACAAATCATAATTTTATGTATTATTAATTTTAATTATAAATATTGTCATAAAAATACACCGATAATAGACAAGTAAATCATTTTTTATAGGCTTAATACATCATCAGCTCCCTGAACTTGTCCAAAATAGTAGATTGGCCCCCTGAACTTTACAAGTGTCTCACCAGCTCCCTAAACTTGCTTGTTTCGTATTACCAGCTCCCTAAACTTGTCCATAAAAGTAGATTAGCTCCCTGAACTTTGCAAGTGTCTCACCAACTCCCCAAACTTGCTTATTCTGTAACAACTAAATACAAAAATCATAATACTAACTCTCAATCCCCATTCATTCAATCTCTCAAACCTGTAACACTTACTCTTATAATAGGTTGGAAGGTAGGAGAAGCGAAAAAATTACCTCTCGAATAGATGAAGACGTATTTTTAGAATTTAGGTTTAATAAATTTTTGTATTTAGTTGTTACAGAATAAACAAGTTTAGGGAGTTGGTGAAACACTTGTAAAGTTTAGGGAGTTAATCTACTTTTATGGACAAATTTAGGGAGCTGGTGATACGAAATAAGCAAGTTTAGGGAGCTGGTGAGACATTTGCAAAGTTCAGGGAGTCAATCTACTATTTTGGACAAGTTCAGGGAGCTTATGATGTATTAGGCCTTTTTTATATTAAAAAATGATAAAGTAGGGGTGCAAAAAAATGACAACATTGCCATAAAAAAACTAAGCAACATTGATTACTCCAATGGAAGGAACTCTTCAAATTTACCCCACCTCATCAAACACCCTCCCAAGCACACCCTATTGCAGATGCTCTAATTTCGGTCACTAGCTACAAGCCAACAAACATATATTTTCTCTTTTAAATAAATTTTCTTTTGAACGAGAAAACACCCAATGAGAAGGAGTGTCCTTATCATATGAGCGAACAAAATATTACCCAACTCTCTACAGTTCCAAAATAAAATATTCATAATAAATGCGGTTCAAGGTTTCGCCTCACCCGTTTAGATCGAGCTCCCTTTTGTGCCTTGAAGCATTTTTCTTTTTCTTCGATTGAACAATCTGCTAAGGAACTTCATCCTTCAATCAGGTTGAACTTTGGGAAATAAATGTTCCATAGGACTTTCTATCTCTTTGTCAGAACTATCCTCCGAATATTGAATGGTTGATAAATGTTTAATAAACTTATTCCAATGGAAGAGAGTTTAATAGAAAGATATAATGAGTAGTTCATTATACCCCATTGGAGATGCTCTTTAAATCAGGAACCTATTATTGCAGCTTAAATATGTCTGCTTTAGGTTTAAACTCCCTTTGCTCCAAATCATATTCTTTGTAGCTTGTGAAGCAAGTAAAACATGGAAATACCTTTTCAAATTGCTATGAATCCATAAGACCCCATTGTTGAAAGCTTGTGCTTCAAGTCGGACATCTTCCATGGTTGCTCTCCTTTATTCAAGGCAATCCTCCCAATTAAAGAATGAGTACACTATTAAAGGCAGCGACTATATACTCCTTAGGAGATTTTAATCGACTTGTATCCACCAATGTACGAGATCCTAACGGTGTAGTTGGCCTACACAGGTTGAACATTAGCCTTCACAACATTCGCAAATGATTTCATAGTCATGTCTTCCATAGTATTGCTAGGGTTTGCATGGGGGACAATAGTTGCAACAATGGATTTGTCCGCCTTATTCACATAGAAGGATGTCATTTACTCTCTTTTCTCCGCATGTTTGACTTTTCACTTTAAAAGTGAGAGTTTTAGGCGTTTGGTTAGAAACCTCCTGTTGCATTTTATACATGAAATAACTTTTTATAAAAGCATGGAATCCTTACTTTTTCGAAAAACATCTTTTTTCTAACTGCAAACAACAAACCATAATAACAAACATCAAACATCAAGTAAACCAAACAAGTCTATAGAGATTTCAGGAAAAGGTCATGGTAGACCCTCACTCATCCATCCTAAATGAAAGACGGGGAGGATGGCCATCGGAAATGGCACAAAAAAAACCGCCAACGCAATCAAAAGAATGATCTTTGCCCTAACGAAGCGTCCTGAGGAAAGTGCGATTCATTACATATGCAACAATTTTATTAGATTTAAAAAATAAATTATATATAATAATTAATTGGAATGGAATTTGGGTAAACCTACTATTAGTGAGACCTGAAATTCCCCCGCTCGAAAAGTGTTGTTAGTTGTAATATTGTACAAAATTTTATACATGAAGTCTAAATTTATTCTCTCATGATAACCGTAATGATAAACTTTTTTTAAAAATAACTATAAAATAATTTTATACCTTATCACATTTTACCTGCAATGTATTGCACACAAAAGAGCTTATGTGGCACTGATAACTATAATAGAAAAATTGGCTTATGTCGATTCTACTATTAATGATGTATGAAATCGCTTCATCTCGCTTATGTTAGGGTTAAAATTACACGTGAAGTTTAAATTCGTTCTCCCAACAACCATTTTATAAAAATAAAAATGAAAACAAAATTTCCATTCATTCATGTTGTACCTCCTATGATTGGATAATTAAATATTTGATAGCCCGTGAACATATATGGTTGAAAGTTTTCAATCCAGAATTGTTGAGGAACACAAATCTCTTTTATATTCTCTTGGTTAGATTAGATGCCATTATTGAGTGACTTTAATTTGCATCATTTATATTTTAATGAACCCACACAATCTTATTATATATAATGCCTGTTTGATTGTTTTCTTTAATATCACACCCTTTTTGCTTTTTTCTTTTTTTTTTTAAAAAAAAACCCCTTTTACAGGAATTTAAAGTCTATTTTCTAGCTAAATTAGTGGTTTTATTCTTACAATTTATATATTTTAGTTTCAGAAATCAAAAATTGAAAAATTATGAGTTCAAACTCATCATCTTATAAAAAATATTAAAAAAAAAAAAAATACAATGTAGCATTTTACCAAATTATCCTCCCACTTCATGCACACATCAATAGTATATTACTACTTTATTATATCAAGATTTTATTGTATTTCAATAAAATGATACAAATTTTATTTTTTATTTTAATAAAATAATAATTTCAACTAATTCAGAGTCATTCGAAAATGACGTGATGCTCTCATCTCTCTCATATCCTCGATAAACACTTGATGTGGCTCCATTACTTTGATTCTCAAATCTTCAATCTTCTTATGTCGTGTTTCCATTGTTTCTTGTGGTAACCGAGTTGAATCATTGGTGAATAAGTCTCATGTTAGGAAAATGATCAGTATTGATACCAACTGATATGGATCTAGTCTGCGACGATAGTTTTTAATCGTAAACTATCAAATATATTTTCAAACTAAATTTGAAGGAGCCATAAAACCCTAAAATTCACAAGTAAAAACTTGTAGGAATTAAAATCCACATTGATGGAGGAACAAACTCTAAAAACTCTCAAAGAGAAATTTGTATTTGATTGCGAAAAAGATTGTCCTTATTACAGTAAAAAGATGAATTAGTATCATTTCTAACCTAGAGGATTAAATTACATAAAAGGCTAAATACAAAACTAGTTAGATAAGAGGTTAAAGGGGTAAAATGAGATAGGGTCAATGAGTGGTAGACTTGTAAATAAGCTGATGGTAGGAGTTGTAAATAAGAAATGATAAAGTTGTAATTAAGAGGCAGCTAGACAAGAAGCAAGACTGATTTGCAATGGTCTTTTAAAAAGTCCACACAACGTTTGGGAATAGCCACACAACGTGTGAGATTTATTTTAGAAATGACAAGTTTTAATTCTGGTGACTTTGAAAAGTCTACACGTCGTGTGGGAATAGCCACACGCAGTGTGGATTTTAAGAGGCATGAGCTTCTATTAGGATACACATGAAGTATGAGTTTTTCACACGCTGTGTAAGCTCTATTTTTCACATGAATTGGTCTCTTCCCCTCAACGTGTCATCCTTTTGACTCGATTTCTCTCCACTACCAATTTTCACATATTCGGTCAACTTGATGTCCTCATATATATATATATATATATATATATATATATACAGGAATGTTCACATGGACTTTAATGACCAAGTGAATTTGGTCATTCATCGTTAGATCTAGGCTTATTAAATCTAAGCCGTAGGATGTTTTGTATCTCCCCCATAGGATTTTCATAAGCCTACATCTAACGGTGAAATGTCAAATATTGCATGGTCGTTAAGGTCCATGTGATCAAAACCGATATATATATATATTATTTGAAGACAATCTTAATTAATGTATCTACTTATTTATAAAAGGTTTAAGGAAACATTTACACTAATTTTGGAGTTAGATACAACACAATATATAGATAAATATTGAAGTGTATAATACCATTTAGAAGGGACAATTAAGAAAAGTAGAATGTAATAAGGGATTGGATGAAAGAAAACAAAATTATTATTTGAATATTTGTTCCCCTTCCGACCAAGTCTTGTTGATGTTGTTTTCCCTCTAAACCTATTGTTCTTGTCTATAATCGATGGTCTAATTAAAAGACTAAGTAATATAAATTAAATCAAATGTGAATTTGGTTCCTAAAAGTTTGCAGACAAGTTCACGAAATTGAAGTTTAGGTATCACTTCAATCTTGTAATTAGTAATATTCAACGAATTAGTTCAAATTTGATAAATTTTTAGATATTAAAATTAATTGTATTTAAGCTAACTTATTAATTATTGCAAACTTTAAAATTAAATTGATACCTAAAACTTATAAACTAACCAATTTTATGTGCAAAATTAACCTTTAATAATATACTATTGATCATTGAATTTACATGGTTGTCTCAAAATGGCTACTTAACTTCAATTTATCTCAATAAAATCACTCAATTTTGAATTTAGTCCCAATTAGATCACTCCGACGATTTCTATAGTTAAAAAAATATCAGAATGATATCATAGTTAACATGTCAGCATAAATTAACTCAGATCTCCGATCGAAGCGACATGTGGCAGCCACGTGACGTTTATTTTTATGAAAAAAAAACTAAATTTTGTTCTTTTTCATAAAAAATAATCGACACGTGGCAGTCATGTGACGCATATGTGGATGACATGTATCGTTTCAGTTTGAGATTGAGTTGACCCATATTGACGTGTCACCTATGTCATCATTCTCATACATTTTAATTATTAAAATCACTGGAGTGACATGGTCAGGAAAAACCTAAAAGTTAAATAATTTTATTAAAATAAATTGAAATTGAGTAACGATTTTGAGACAACTATATAAATTCAATTCAGTGGAAAACGATGCATTTAACCCTTAATTCAATATATATGAGATTAGATAATGAAGATGGATAAGATGAGAATCTGGACTTGCCTTGTTGCTTCCATATGCACTAATATGTTTGACAATATTCCTAATTGAAAATGTGTGAATATTGAATTGGAATTGGAGAGAAGCTTCCAAGTAATAGACAAATATTGCCACATCAGCTCAAGTATGGTGGCCCTTAATTAAATAATATATATATAGTAATTCATGTATGTCATTTTTATGAAGATCCAAAATCTCATGATAGTAACATAATCCTACTCTTGCTTTTCTTTCTACTTTCTACTGCTTTGACTCACAACATATTATACTTATTTTTATAAAAAAAAAAATTCCAATTATTTCATTGTTTTATTGTATTTAAAAATGTAAAAACTAAAAGTTGTTCATTATTAAAATTTTAAAGTATTAATATAACTTCCAATTGTGATCCATAAAAGATAAATAATGATTGAGATCAAAGCTTATGTAATTAGAATTTCTTAACTTTATAAAGACGTTCAAATATTATTTCTTGTTCTATGTTTACACTGAAAGCTTTAACATCTTTCTTTAATTTGTATAATTCATAATTTCAATATTTTTTATTTTTGAACCATTATTTTTTCATATATTGAATTTGAATTCAAGTAGGAAATAACACACTGACTGATAAAACCATTTCTATAATTAAGTAGGAAGTTAATCATTTAATCTTTGGATTAGAATGAAATAACCACGGGTTAAGGTGCAAAAATACCCCTAACATTTTGGATCAAGAGCAATTTTACCCCTAACGTCTAAAATGGTGCAATTTTACCCCCTAACGTTTGTAGCCAAGAGCAATTTTACCCCTAACGTTGATAAATTGGGTCAATTTCAGAAATAATTCATCAAATTGTCTTTTCGATCATGAATCTTATCATCTACACTTCACATGTGCGTCATTTTATCAGTAACAAATCATAAACATATGTTGGGATGTGAAAAAAATCAAAAAATTCACCGAATTTATAAATATTAATCTCCAATTCTATTATTAAATTACAAAAAACATGAAATCCTTTTTGGAGGTGGTTTAGTTTTTTAATCTTTGAAAACTGGTTAAAACCATTCAAACCATCCAGGTAAACTGGTTGAACTAATGCCGGTTAAATGGTCTGGTTTGATTAAACTTCAGACATCATTACTTTAGAAAAAAAATGTAAATTTCAGCAAAGTTGAAATTTTCGAACCTTGACCCTATAAAATTATGATAATTATTAATTATTTAAGGATATATAATTATGTTATTATAAATTAAATAATTAAAATATTATTTTTTATTAATTAATTTAGATAAATACTGTAAGAAAATTATTTTATCTTTTCAAGATTAATAAATTTTAATTAATCTTTAAACCTTATATATATATATATATATATAATAAAATTTATAAATCTAATAAATTATATAATTTAAGTTGAATTGGATAAATTATTATTTTATTATTATATTTAGGTGTTAGTTTTTTTTTTGTTTTTTTGGTAGGCAAAGGAAAGAAAAAAACACAAAACCACAACACTAACTTGGGATTAGCCTAGGAAAGCAAACCCCAACTCGATCCTCAGAAAGTACGGATAAAAGGAAATCTGGAGGTGACGAGAAGGTAGTGACTCCCATCATCCTCACCTACCCCTCAGCAGCAAGGCGGTCAGCAACCATGTTCTGCTCCCTAAAGACATGCTCAAAGTTGATGGAATCAAAGGAAGAACATAACCTTTTGATTCCTCTTACTAAATTAAGGTTACTCAAACATAAGGTCTTCTTATCAGAGATAATCTTAACTGCTTCAAGGTTATCCGATTCCACTAGCAGATTCTTCAAACCCAGATTTTTTGCGAGCCTAAGCCCAGGGAAAATTCCCTAGAGCTCAGCAGAGAAGGGAGAACCCACTCCAAGGTTCTGAGCAAAGCCAGACATCCAAGCCCCTCCAGCGTCTCTCAAGACCCCACCAGCCGCAATCCTATCATCCGACAAACAGGAACCATCAGTATTTAACTTCACAGTTCCTTCCCGGGGTTTGCTCCAACCCAATAAGTGAACCGCCTTGCTCTGGCAAGTTTTCGGTAAACCCTCCTCTTTGAAGCTATTAATAATGGCATTGATTTTTTTAGAGAAAAAAAACAAGTAAATTAGGAAAGATGACTGCCCCTTCTCCAAAAATATCAGCGTTCCTCCACTACCAAAGCTGGTGATAAACAACTGCAAATAGAATAGAACCATTATCCAGCTCAGGCAGAAGCAAAACTTTAACTCCATCTATAAACCAATCCTGCCCAGGGTAGTCAAAGAAATTAGTCAGCAAATAGCTCGGAATAATATCCTTCCACACTTTTTTGCTCTTCTCACAATCTCTAAGAGTATGGCAGGTTGTTTCAGCCTGAGCTTTGCATCTACTGCAGGTATCAGCCTCCACTAGATGGCGTCTTTTCCTTTCCACGTTCGTGAGCAGGCTGTTTTTTGCTCTAAGCCACAGGAAACTCCTGATGCGATAGGGAACCTTCAAGGCCCAAATGCTCTTCCAAGCGACTGAAGGAGGAGAATCAAGGTTGGTATAGAAAGCCTCAAACGCAGACTTACAAGAGTAGGCCCCGTTATTAGTAAGGGACTAGCAATGACTATCTCCATCACCCTCCTCACTGCTCACTCTAATTCCCCGAATCTTCAGGAGCGTCTCCAGATTAAGGTAAGCTTCAAAATTCGACCACATCCAATCTCCCTCAGAATCCACCACATCGGCAACACTCCAGTTACGAATCTCTAGAGGCGACGGAGAGGTACACTCTTCTAACAAAGGCTTCACCCCCAGCCAGGTGTCATTCCAAAAACTAATGGATCTGCCATTACCCACCGACCAACCAATCCTAGAACAGAACTCAGAGAACACATCACTGACCCCTTTCCATAAGAAGGAACAGCAAGGAACTCTCTCTTTCAGCCCCCCAAAAACCTTATCCTTTCTGTATTTACCGCACAATAACCGAACCCAAAGAGTCGACGGGGATTGCCACATTCTCCAAAGAATTTTCATCAAAAGAACTTTATTATTGTATCTGGCTTGTCTAATCCCTAACCCTCCCCTATCTTTAGGTTGGCAGACTTCCTTCCAAAGAACCAGATGGACTTTATTACCTTCTTCCGAGTTTCCCCACAGGAAACGACGATTGATCTTATCTAGGCCATTAAGAACAGGTTCCGGCAGCTTACAAGTCTGCATTAAGTGATTAGGAGCAGCACATTTCATAGATTGGATCAAAGTAAGCCGACCGGCCAGAGAAAGGGACTTAGCTTTCCAATTAGCACACTTCTTATTAGTTTTATCAAAGATCTCTTTAAACGAAGCCTTTGAAACCCTATCAATGTGGAGAGGAACCCCAAGATAATTGTCAAAAGCCTTGGTCAGAGGGATGCCTAAAATCTCACTCAACTTCTTACAAACACTTTGGTTCATGTTTTTCGAGCACAACATCCTAGATTTCTAGATGTTAAGCTTTTGACCGGAAGCAGAACAAAAGTTAGAAAGGATATCCATAATCACACTAATTTGCTCCTCACTTCCATCCATAAAGATCATCACATCATCAGCAAAGAACAGATGAGTGATCGAAGGGCAGAATCTGTTAATGGAGACCGGATTAAGCCTTCCCGAGCTAACAACATCTTGGATCAGATGAGTGAGTCTTTCTATGGCGATAACAAATAAGAACGGGCTCATGGGATCCCCTTGACGGATACCCCGGGAAGGAGTAAACTCCTCAGTCATATCCCCATTAATCAAAACTTGAAAGATAGGAGAAGAAATACAAACCTCAATTAGCTTTCTCCACTTGTTAGGAATTAGGGGTGTTCAAACTTGGGTTGGGTGGGTTATAGTATAATTTTAACCCAACCCATGTAAGGAATTTTTTTTTTAAGATGGGTTGGGTTATAGTGAGTTATGATGGGTTGTTTGAATTTTTTAAGTGGGTTAGATGGGTTGGGTTATAGTGGGTTGGATGGGTTATTATATATTTATCATGAATTGTATATAACAATTCAACTCTATATTTTTTATTGAGTTGATTTTTTTTTTATAAGCTGCTGAGTTATTTTTTAATTAGGCCAACATTTAGGGGTGTGCATCGGTGTAAAACCGAACCGAACCGAAAAAACCGAATACCGAAATGATCAAAATAATTGACACCGACATCGAACCGAAATAGAACCGAACTAAAATATTCGGTTCGGTTCGGTTTAAACCGAACAAACCGAATTAAGTTAAAAAAAAACAAAAAAAACTACTACATTTTCTCATTAAATTTATCTCAACAACAAATAAAATGATTACATAAAAAAACCATCTATCATGTAGAGAAATAAATATGAGAAGCAGAAGGTAGCAAACTCAGCATAGTATACCAGATTGTGAATGTTTTCTAATGTGTTGAACCTTTAAATGACAAATAACTGAGGATAGTGACCAATTCAAACGCAGTAACAAAAACATTGACATTGAAATCTAATTTGATAACCTAACAATATATGATATATGAATGTAAAATATGTGTAATTCGATACGGTTCGGTTTTTTTATATTTTTTTGTCAAACCGAACCGAACCAAATACTGAAATATATTTAAAATTAAAACCGATACCAAACCGAAATGTCAAAAAAACCGAACCGAAAAACCGAATTCATACGGTTCGGTTCGGTATGTGGTTTAAACCGAACCGATGCACACCCCTACCAACATTGTTTTTTTATCCATTTAAAATTTTAAACATATTTTTTTTAGTGGAGTACATGAATCGCCAGAATCGGTGTACTCGCTCGATTCACTATCGATTTGGTAGGGGTGTTCAACGGTAGGTTCAGTCTGAAAACCGAACCAAACCGAAATATTATAAAAAAACTTAGAAAACTATTAATCATCTTGTTATAATTCTCAATCTATTTAGAATTTATTTTGGTCGGTTCGGTTATTTCGGTGATTTTATCATAAATACCGAACCGACCGAAATTACCGAAATATTATATATATTAGAACCGAAACCAAATCAAATAGACCGAAAAACCGAATTTCATCGGTTCGGTCGGTTATTTCGGTCCAGTTCAATTTTTGAACACCCTACGATTTGGGCGTCATGTCCGATTCAAGTACGCATTTTTTCCTTTTTAGATTTTTTTTTGTTTTCTCAATTGTCCGGTTTTACAATTTTTATTTTTTTTAATTTAAAAAATATCATATTATTAATAACCATATTTTTTTAAAATTTAAATGAGACAAATAAAAGATAAAGTGAGAATATGAAGAATTATATGGGTTGAGTGGGTTAGACGGGTTATTAAGATGGGTTATGATAAACCATCAAATATAAGTTTTATAACCCATTCAACCCATCTAACCCATTGTAACCCACTTAACCTATCTTACATGGGTTGGATGGGTTCAAATTTGGTGGGTTATAATAACCCAACCAATTTTGAACACCCCTATCAGGAATCCCAGCTTTCTCCAAACTATCAAGAAGAAAGCTCCAGTTAATCCGATCATAAGCTTTTTCCAGGTCCAGCTTAAGAGCCACAATTCCCCTCTTACCCTTCTTGACCTTCATCGAATGAACCATCTCTTGAGCGATAACAATGTTATCCATCATCTGTCTTCCCGGGATAAAACTTCCTTGATTCTGGCTAATAATCTCAGGGAGAATACACCGAAGTCTACTAGCCACAATTTTGGTAAGCACTTTATAAATCACATTACAAAGGCTAATAGGTCTCATCTGTAAGAAGGAGGAAGGCTTTTCCACTTTGGGCATCAAGACCAGAAGAGTTTTATTCACAAGCCCAACATCCTCAGATCCATCAAAAACACCTTTAATAAAACTGTAAACTCCCTCTTTAATAGTCTCCCAGTGCTTATGATAGAAACCAGCCGGGAGCCCATCAACCCCAGGAGCTTTAAAAGCACCAATGCTAAACACAGCCTGGCCAATCTCTTTCAGGTCAGTAGGGTGAAAAGCTTCAATAACCTTATCCTCACAAACAGCAGGAAAAGTAGAAACAGCCAGAGCACAATCTAAGTCCACCGGGTCTTCTTTAAATAACTCTTTGTAAAAATTGAGGGCCAAAAGACGGATTTCCTCCTCCTTATAAACCTAGTTACCATTCGTATCCTTAATAGCATCAATCCGATTCCTCTGTCTTCTGATAACTGTAGAAAGATGGAAGTACCTTGTATTGCGGTCTCCATCCTTGATCCAGGTTTTCCTTGATTTCTGAAACCAAAGTAAGTCCTCCTGCTACAGCACAACTTCCAATTCATTCTGGAGGGATCTAAGAAGACAACTCAGACTATGATCAAACCTGTTCTCCAAGCTACGTTGGATACCTTCCATTATTCTCAGAATCTTCTGCTTCCTTATGATAATATTGCCAAAAGTGTTCTTATTCCAGCTCACCACATTGGTTCTGAAACCCTCCGCAGCCAGTAAGACATCAGAATGAGGTTTCCAATTATCATGCACAAAGTTCTTAAAATCAGGATGAGATTCCCACGCCGCCAGATACCTAAAGGGTCTCTCCCCTCTCGGCCGAGGAGCTCTCACCAACCTAAGAAGGATAGGGCAATGATCTGAATGACGGAAGGGGAGGTTTAACACGGCCGCCTTCGGATAAGAGCTCTGAGCCACAATATTAGCATAGACTTTGTCCAACCGAACAAAGGTACTATTACGCTTCCAGGTAAACTTATGCCCCGCAACACCAATATTAGTTAAACCACACCCATCCATGTCTTTCTTGTGATTAAGACATCTATTGATATAGTGATTCCCACCCCTTCTCTGATCACTCATAATTGCAATATCATTGAAATCACCGGCAACAAACCAGGCCTCCACCATATTCGTACTGAAAGAAGATAAGGCTTCCCAAAGACGTTTACGGTTGACCAAAATCGGATCCGTATACACAAAAGTAATAAAGAGGGGTTTATTCCCAGGGTAGGTAATTTTACTATGAATAAATTGTCTATCTATTTTGACGATATCCAACTGAACCAGATTAGGCTTCTAAAAAAGCCAAATACCACCAGCCCGGCCACAAGCCTCAGACCTGACACACTTCCAACTTCTAAATAACTTCACCACGTCATCAGCTTTAGCTCCGCTGATATTTGTTTCCAAAAGAGCAAAACATGAAGGGTTAAACTGTTTAATCAAATCCTTAACATGGATACGGGTCGCCTTGCTTGCCGCTCCTCTAACATTCCAAACAAACAAATCCATCAAAAGAGGAATGCACAACACAGACCCAAACAATCTAAACCAGATATTTATTAGGGGCTCCTACGAGCCTAGCAGAGGTACCAGTAGCCCCCCTTTTCTCTATGAACCTAAAAGAGGTTTGGCTAGTCTTATGACTAACCTTAAGTTTCTTCATGTTCATCTTATTGACCTTCATGTTTTTCCCATTTCTAGCCTCAATACTGAGTTTAGAAAAACTAACCTCTTTATTTGACTCTGAACCTTGAAGAATTTGAACCTGAGGACAGATCTGGGACTCATCTTTGGACTCAAACAAAGCGTTGTCAGTCTCCACATTCTTCTCTACAGGATCAGCAGGTTCTAAATCTGGAATTTCCAACTCTGACTGATCAACAGTAGGACCTGGGTCTTGCTCTCCATCCACCGGAAGAACCCCAAAGCGAGATCCAGAACATACCTTCAAAGGGATGTCAGTAGCCCCACTTACCTTAGGGATGGAAATCTCCTTCTTCCCATGATCATTTTGGATCCGGATCTGCTCATTACTAATGTCCGGAGGGAGATTATGGGCCACAGGAGCTCGAGTCCTTCGTCTCCCAGATCGCTTAGCCACCATCCAAGGACCGAAATTCCTCACATCCTCATGGATATCCTCCTCCCTAGCCTTGACAGTTTCCCCTAACTCCATAGTCACCATCTTTCTTTTAGGGCATCCCTCATAAGTATGACCAAACATCCCGCATTCATAACAGATATTATGAATCCCTTCATACTCAATGTAGTAGACTGTATATTGAAGAAAGAATTTAGACAAAAGTGGTTTTTTTAGGTCGATATCAATACATACTCTAGCAAATTTGCCTCTTTCGACTCCAATAGTTGTTTTATCCACATGGTGGACTTTCCCAACAAGCCCAGCAATTTTTTTAAGAAATATTTCATTGTAATATTCAATCGGTAGACCCGGGAATCTAACCCAAGTCAAAATCCTATTGACCGAGCAGTCCCTAGGATTAAAGTTAGGAACCCAATGTCTTAACGCAAGAACATGATTGGAAATAATGTAAGGACCCGGATTAATGACTGCTTCATAATCCTCAGCTTGTGTAAACTTAATTACATAGTAATCATTCTCCAAATCAGTGATACTGATTTTCCCTTTCTTGGCCCACTGAGCCCGGATTCTCTGAGCAAAATAACTAAATCCAATTTTTTTCCCTAGGACTGTTACAATTAAGGACAATTTTCATTTTGATCGAAGGGATCGTTTGTCAGCCGAGGACAGACGAATAACAGGGCACAAAGGATCCTCATGTTCCTCGTCCTCCACATCTGAGTCAGATAAAAACTCCTCCCAGTCTTCCTCTTCCATCCCTTCTATCAGGGAATTATCCTCCTCCACAATGCCCAACACAGTATCTTTCCAATTCATTTTCTTATTCCCCGGAGATGTACCTCCTTGAACCTCATTCATCATTATTTCCTTACTCCTTATTTCTATTGATGAATTCACTTCTTCCGCAGGGATCTCCACGGACGCCTTCTGCCCATTATGTGAATTCAAACCCGCCTGGCCGGACAACCCGACCCTATCCTTAATACCGGATCCAGCAACAAAGCTAGAACCGCTGCTAGAGAAAACGGCAGGCGCGGCTCTAGGCGGCACAGCCACATCTGCCGCCATCATACTAGAGCCCATCTCCGTATCCACCCTAGCCGGCGCCCCTTTCGGCCTCACACCATTAGATCCCGCCTCCATAGTATTCCCTCCGCCGGAAACCGCAGCAGTATAGCACCGCACAACACTCCCCCTCACCTCCTAACAGATCCGAACCCATCGCCCAAGACGAAGAGACCCGCGCCTCCTCCGCCGGACGGGACGCCCGCATCACCGCCTCCATACCCGTACCGCCGCCCGACCTCGACCTCTCCCTCCGATCACCATCGATCTTCCGCTCCCCCATCACCCCCAGCGCCCCTCTCGCCTCTCGTGGATCTCTCGATTTCATCGCAACACTTTTTTTCTTTTTCTAAAAAAAAATAAAAAAAATAAAAATATATATTTAGGTGTTAGTAACATTAATTAAAAATAATAACTATTTAGTTTTAAAAATATATATTTTTTTGAACCCATATATTTCTTTTTTAGTTTTTATATTTAATAAATTTTAATAAATTTTTTATTTTAAATTTATTAATTTAATATCTTAAAATATTATTATATTAAATAAATTTTTTAATTAAAAATTATTATTAATAGAATATATTTTATTAATATTGCCAATAGTTTTAATATTTTACTGTGAAATGTTAACGAATTTTTTTTTTAATTAAAGAATTATCACACGGGCACTTATTTCTAATATACTCTCATAAGCTTAGTATTTATTATAATTATTATTAGATAAAACTCTAGTAAGTAAGTACTTTATGAGTAGAAATTTTCCACGTGACGACAAGTGCAGTACAAGTCAACATGGGCGGCCAAAGCCATCCTACACTTTTATGTTCGGTTTCACAAGCTGACAAATTCACTCAAATAAATGCTCTCCCTCCACACATGCATATGTCATGCATTATTTTATTTAGGGTAATTAATTTATTAGTCCCTATATTTTGACAAAACACACTGTTTAGTTCCTGTATTTTCAAAAACACATGATAAAATCCCTAACATTTTTCTCGATGAACTGTTTAGTCCCTACCGTTTTTTTCGGTGAGCTGTTTAGTCCATGTCATTAGACTCTCATAAAGATTTTATTAGTCAATTTGGATCTGCGTTCTTCTTTTCCTTTATTTTCCTTTCCTTTAAACTCTAATGCATCTGAAATCAACTTTGAGTGTTCTTCTTCTTGATTTTCTTCTTAATCGTTCAAATTCGTAAGCATTAGGTCTGTTCTTTTTCTTGTTCTCCATACAAATAGCTTCTTCTTCTAAATTGGATTTCCTCTTCTAAAGTTTGAAGGTAAATAGTAAAGGTAATTTAGTCATTTCCGAAGTCATAAATGGTAAAAAAAACTAACAAACAGACGGAAGGACTAAACAGTTCACTGAGAAAAAGGTTAGGGACTTTACCATGTGTTTTTGAAAATACAGGGACTAAACAGTGTGTTTTGTCAAAATATAGGGACTAATAAATTAATTACCCTTTTATTTATAGTACTACTATGGAAAAAAATCTTCTGTCCCGAATTCCCTGTCTCCCATTCAATTTTTGGCACGTGTCCCTTTTATCTTACTTTATTGCTACTAACTATGGTTAGATATACTTAACTTTGGTTAAAGTGTAGTTAAAGGGACACGTGTCAAAAATTGAATGGGAGACAGGGAAGAAAACAGGGAATTCGGGACAGAAAATTTTTTTTCCGTACTACTATTACCAAGTCATATTTTTACCCAAAATTAGTACTGTTCTTTTATTCATATATACCATATAGTATCTTCTTTCCTTGGATAATACAAATATATTCTCTTCACTTTATCCATTACTTATTATATACATAAATATTGAAGGGCTTATAGAATTAGAAAAACTAACCAATAAAATGTAAATTGTGACATTAAGAGAAAGTTTTTTTTTTTTTTTTTAAGAAAGATAATCGTTTGATTCATTGAAAAAAAACATCTCGATAAAATTATAATCCAAAAATATAACAGAGAATTTTGAATTTGTATCTTCAATATCATAGATCGTGATAGAGTAATAGTGCTTGAAATTGTTTTTGATACAACATAAAACACACTCACGGGCGGATGTAGAGGGGGTCAAAGGGGGCATTTGCCCCCCTACATCCCATTAAAAAAAAAAAATTTAGTCTTAAAATAAGGGTTAAAGTGCAAAAATACCCCTAATGTTTTGGGGCAGGAGCAATTTTATCCCTAACGTTTAAAATGGTACAATTTTATCCCTAATGTTGGAAGTCAAGAGCAATTTTACATCTAACGTTGATAAATTGGGTCAATTTGATAAATAATTCATCAAACTCTCTTCTCGCTCATGAATAATAGTGTATGAAATTGATCCAATTTATCAACGTTAGGGGTAAAATTGGTGCAAAATTACAAAATTGAGATGCAATTGGTGCAAAATAAAGAAAAAAATGATTGTATTTTATAATAGTGTCTGAAATTGATCCAATTTATCAACGTTAGGGATAAAATAACTCTTGGCTACAAATATTATGGGTAAAATTGCACCATTTTAGATGTTAGGGGTAAAATTGCACCTGACCCAAAACGTTAGGGATATTTGATGCGTAACAACCCGAGAATCCCGGAAATGGATGATTACGAGTCGGAAACATTATAATTTACGTTTTTTATCAAAAAAAATCATGAAAATAATGTATGACAATTGAACGATTTTGCATTTTTCGTCACCAAAAATTGAACAATTTTACATTTTTTTTCATAAAAAATTGAACAATTTTATATTTTTTGTCTAAAATTTTTTTACGTAGAATTTTGCCCCCTGCTCTCTCAAATCCTGGATTCGCCACTGAACACACTCCATCCAGAATCGACTTCATAGTCTTTTCACTATGTCATTTTCCCTTTCACATGACACAATATACATGACAGATATTTGTTTTCATGTCGTCTTAATATTTTTCGTGACAGTATTTTAAATTTCTGTCATCTGAAAGCGTAATTAAAAATGCGCTCGATTCACATGTGGCGTTCCGATGACAGAATCCTGTCATCCAAAGAAAATGTACGTTTTTGTTAAATTTCACTTGCTCATCAGATGACACCTACAATAAATGATTGTCATTGTATGAGGAAAACAAAAAAGCGGCAAATGAAATTTCACTTACGTGGCCATATACCAAATTTAGGCGCTCGATGGTTTGACTGAAATTTCAACTCATATATAAACCCTTTCTCTCATCCAAAACCCCATTTTAGGTTACATAATCTTCATCCCTCTCATCTCTCTCTATCTTCATGGTTGATTCCTACATGCAATTAGTGAGCTCGAAACACGGTACTAGTAAGTATCTATTGATTTTCATTGTTCCTTATTCTATCTTTTCCTCATCCGATTTACTTTTGTGTATGTCGATTTCAGCAGCTGGAATAAGGATCTAATGATTTTCAGACCTATCGTTGAAAGGGTTAGATCTCTCGCTTAGATACACTGATTTTATTGTATTCATTGCTAAATTCACTGCCGAAAAGCTTGGGTCTTTATTTTTTTTTAACCGAGGGCAATACAGTGTCTGATGCTGAAGATGTTCTGATTCCTTTTTATTTGAACATAATATTTGCAGGGATTGTAAGAATGCTACATGGGAAAGGCTGACTGAAGAGATTGTCAATCAGCTTTTGCGTTTAGCATATGGGAAGATTTCTTTAACTTATCGAGTATATATTATTGTTATGTTGGTCTGAACTGATTGGTTGCATGTATGATGTTGTTGTGGGTGGTGCTACTGAGATAGGTTTACAATATATCTTCCACTTGGCTTGTTATCTGAATGAGTATGTGTATGTGTATGAAGTATGTTGGCTTGTTTATGCTTGATGTTTTGTTTAGGAAGCTAGAACTGATTGAGTATGTGTATGAAGCATGTTTATGTTTGATGTTCTGTTTAGGAAACTAGAACTCATTGAGTATATGTATGATGTTGTGGGTGATGCTGCTGAGATATGTTTACAATGTACCTTCCACTTGGCTTGTTATCTGATTGAAACCATTCAGAATGGTGATGAGTTTTCGATGCTACCAGCATAAGTTATGAACTTGTGGTTAGAGCATTGCAAACTTCACCACCGTGCTCACTTTTCAACGAGTACAATCCGAGTGGGAGGAACATTGTAAAGGGTTATGTATGTGCATTGTTATTAACTGCTTGCTTAAATACATTAACCATGAATGAAGTGATTGGTATGAATGTGAGTTATATTGCTATGAAATGATTGGTATGTGCATTGCTATATAACTGTTTAGGAAGCTAGAACTCATGGGAATACTCTTATACCTACGAGCTATACTACTAGAACTGATTGAGTATGTGTATGTGTATGTGTATGAAGCACATGTTGACTTGTTTTATGTTCTATTGAGGAAGCTAGACTAATTGAGTATGTGTATGAATGTTCATTGGGCATGTAGCTCATTAGGAAAAGTCTAACAATATGAATGTTCATTGTGATATGGGAATACTCTTATAATGTTCCTTTTCACTTAGCTTGTTAGCGTACAAAAAAAAGCATTCAGAATGGTGATAGATTTATGATGCATTCAGTACAAAGAGAGTCCCTTGTGGTGACAGCATCATAAACCTCATTACCAAGTTCATTATTCAACGAGTACAATCCAAGTGGGAGGAACATTGTAAAAGGGTCAATTTAGGCTACTTGCATGTTCTGATATGCCTTGCAAACGATAAGATGTCTTTTGATATGACTTGAATATACATATACATACGAACTGAATAGCAAGCTCTACATTATATTACAAAAAGGGGGATGAGTGTTGCCTTTCGGTTGTAATTGAAGGTCCAAAGCTTATTAACTATCTTGACTAGAGAAAGGAAATTTGGAATTCGAATGAGAACCACATTTGGAGCTCACATTGCCTTTCGATTCTCCTTTCTCTTAGTCAAGATAGTTTAGGAGATTTGGACACCCTCATATCCACTTTGCATACTCCTTAGTCCATCTCCAAGCGAGCACATCATACACTTCCCTGTTGTTGAGGTATTGCTCAGCAACTGCTTCTTGCCCAGGAATGACGCCTCAATGTGGGGCTGTAGTAGTAGATCATATATGTGCCACAACAGCTACAAAATGCATAGAATAATTAGATCACAAACATGATTAAGTGTTTATCAAATGAAATAGATAAATGGTGGCATATCTAAACTGTGGCAGTGGGAAAGGGAGGGCGAGTAAGGAGATAGGGAAGATGAATCATCCCCTGAGGAGCCACATTAGGATGATAAATCTTATTCCGGAAGCGAAACTGAGAATAAGAAGAGACATTCATTAGTGTATGTGTATACAATGTCATGTAGGTTCATATATCTTAAGGAGATAAGTTAATATTGCTGTTGGAGGTCTGTCTGGGAAATCCGGAGGGTAGCTGATTCTGATTTCAAATACACCCCTTTCATATGGGGTGTATTGTGGCTCTTTTATTCTGATCGACCATTTGAAGAAGTTATCATCCAAAGGACCTGTTATCATCCAAGATAAGAAGAATCATTACAAGTAAACAGAAGAAACCAGGAAGAGTTAAAGAACAATATATGGATTGACATACCATCGATGGCCAGAAGCCACCCTGGGCTCTCAATGTACAGTTTCTCCATCTCAGCAATTATCTGTTGTTGAACAAGAGCAAGGTGATCCATTGTATAATGTAAGTTTTCTGGGTTGAATGGACACTGAATGATTGTGATATGCTTGTTATTTATAGTGATATGATAGTGGTGGCTAAGTGAAAGGTCGTGAAAGGGAAAAAGTCTTAATTAGTGCGGTTAGGGTTATGTGTAATGATGCTATGTATTAATGACCTGCATTGGGTTTTGCAGATATCAAGACTTTGGGATTATAGGCCTAATAATGACTCCAATATATGGATACATGAATTGATCGATTTTGTTTCAGAATTTGGATATATATGTATTGGTTTTTTTTTAGTTTTAATTCAGGAATGTATGTTAAATGTAAACAGATTATGAGTATTGGTATCCAATAAAATTAAAACCACTGTTATACAGAATTTCATGTTCATATTTGAGTGTGTTAATTATTCAGGTAAAAACCAGAAATCCATACGAAGAAGAAGGATAAAAGTGACATTTTAATTTTAAAAAATGTCATACAAAGAACAATAAAAAGACATTGAAATAAACGAATCTGTCATCTGAAAATATATCATTTGACATGATTGATTAAGACCTATGCCATCTAAAACAAGCTATGACGACAGAAATTATTATACGAACTATCATCGCAAATTTAATATGCAAATTTCCCACACGTAAACTTGACGGTTTTAATTATTAGTATGTCATGTGATGACATTAAAGGTGACGGTAATAATAAATAAGCTGTATCGTAACAAAGTTTAATATGACAGTACGCATATAGGATAATGTCATGTGTCGTACCGTCACATGATAGAACCTAACCGTCGTCTGAAGGGGCAACAAACGGCAGCGAGTCCCGTGACAAATTTATATCTCGCGGGACGACGGTTTTTAACCGTCGTCTGAAGGGGGTTTTGGCGTAGTTTTTTTCTAAGAATGACTTCATAGTTTTTTAATAAGCCAGATCTATGTGATGATAGACAAACCTCTCATGTTTTTCCATTAAGGAAAACATGGTAACAATATTATAGGAAGACAGACGATAACCAGTCATATAGGGGGACAGACCACAATCACCAATATAGGGAGAAAAAACAAAAAACTACAAATAAATAAATAGCTATCAAATCTATCATAATATATCAATCAAAAAAATTTATTCAATAAAAAAAAGAAAACAAAACAAAACAAAGAAGGGGAAGAAAACCTCAAAACCTGGATGAAGAAAACAAGAGTTTCTTAGCGTTTAGGTTTAGATCACGGTGTGCATTTTAATTTTGAAAGTTCTTAGTAAATTTTTTCATCATTTATTTAATGTATATAATTAATTTAGAAAAATAGTTTCTGAAATCAGTATGATTATTTTGCTTTGCGAATATATAACCATGTTTTTAAATTCATTAATAAATGAGTTGTTAGGATTTGAACCTCGGATACATTAAGGTTCTGATACCATGTCATGGAGTCAATTGAACTAAAAGTTTAGGTTTAATATATATCAAAGCTCCCTGAACTTGTTCAAAAAGCTTGATTGTCCCTCTCAACTTAGATGTTGTCTTATTAGCCTCCTCAACTTACTTAAAATAACACATTGGCCATCTCGATTTGTTTAAAGTGACCAATTGGCCCCTGAACTTGCTTACTGTGATCCATTTGCTCCAACTTGATTAAAATGATATATATTTTAATTTGTCTTAGTCTTTAAAACAATTCAAAATTTAAAAAATAAAGGTCTACTTTATGATTTTAAGTTTTAAAACAAATTAACTTTCTTTTGTGTACATATTTATGGCGTTTTTTATTGATTTGGAGATTTAATTATGACACTTTAAGTACGTTTAGAAGGTTAATGAGACACCATATAAATTCAGCGGAGCAATCAAACTTTTTGAACAAATTCAGATGACAACGGATGTATTAAGCCAAAAGTTTAAGTTGATAGCTAAGGTAAAAAATAACATATTATTTCTAACATTATTATTATTATTTTGATTTGTTATTATTATATCTAATAAAAAATATCTATAAGAATGATTTATCATCATTATTATTATTATTATTATTATTATTATTATTTTCGGTTTTGCGGTTAGTTTTGTGCAATCCCAATACTCATAGCTTGGTTAGAAAAGGTTGAAACATAATTGTTGATTGAGAGAAGCCCCCCTTCTCTCTAGGTTCTTCTACCTTCTTCCATTCCTTCCCTACTTCCACCGCCCACCACCCCTCTTCTTCTCCTTTCCGGAAACCGACCTCTCCCCCTTTTCACTTCTTTAAAAAATATCTGGTTTAGCCCCGATCTTACAACAAAATTCAAGACTACTTCTATCTAGTTGAGGAGGAAGAAGGAAGCTTGTCTTCCTTCTTCCTCCTCCCCCTGTTCTTTATTTTTTGTGCTAGTTGTTTTTCCCTTCGTTTTCTGTTTGTATCATTTTATTTTGGTCGGATCTGACATATTTTATCCGATCTCTGGATCCGTTTGTCGTGCATTTGTTTGTTAAAATCTTTGTTTTTATAACCTTTTCTGTTGTAGCAAGCGCGGAAAAGGTAGATCTTATCCGTAGATCACTGGATCTACGTAGTTGCAAAAGAAGGGACTTAGATCCGATGTTTCAGAATGGTTCAAAGGATAAAAATTGGACTACAGTTGCTCCGATGCGAATCTGGGGTTATGATAAATATATGTTTCAACGGTCTTTTATTTTAGTTGTACCTTTCGTGGCTTTTTTTTTGCTTTTTGTAGTCTTTTTCTTGCCTTCGTGGTTCATGTAATAGGCTTTGCCTATATGTATGTGAGGTTTTATTCCTTACTATTTTCATGTTGTACTATCAATCTTATTATTACTTAATGAAATGGTAGCATTCTCATAAAAAAGGTTGAAATAACTTTGTAGATAAAGCTTTTGTGAATATTCCAGCCAACTCATTTGCTGATAAAATTGGGATTGGATGAACCAATCCTACTTTGAAATTCTCTTGAAAAAATGGCAATCCAATTCTATTTGTTTAGTCCCTTCATGAAATATTAAGTTGTTTGTAACTGAGGAAGAAGTTTTAGCCCTTTTAGACTAGCTAACTATAAACATATCAAGAAGTGAGGAAAAATATATCCATCTTAAAGCAAGACATTGCTATTTATATACAAGTGAAAGTAAAATGCTAATATACAAAGATACGTTAATATGGCATTATCTTATTTTAACCAACACATATTAACTATAACCATTCTCTAATAGCCTCCCCTTAAGATGAAACATGATGAATATTCATCTTGACTAATGTTGCAGACATTTGTGAAGCAGTTAATGGCTTGGTAAGTAAATCAGCCAACTGTGTTGTAGTTGAAACATAGGGCATGCAAATAAACCCTCTGGAACTAATTACACGGGACCAACAATTTTTTGGGTTTGGTTTGGTTAACTATGGAACAAGTAAAGCTTTAAATCTGAGGAGGTTAATAGGGATGTTTAATCCCCATATTTATAAACGATTTTTAGAGTCTTTTTGTTTAGTTTAAATCATTTTTCATCACTTTTCTGGTCAAAATGCATGTGTAAACGTGTTCTATGAATTTGAGTCAAAGTCCTTCAATTTTGGTAACTTTTTCAATTATTTTCACTCATATACTTTCATTTTTTATAGTTTAGATAGGTTAATGTTCTTGAAATTTTAATTTATTTTTCCAGAATTTTTAATCTTTTATTTTTAGTTGTCATTTGTATTATGGTTTTAATTGTATATATTAGATTAAGTTAGGTTTTCAAGTTTACATTTGACTTTTCTATTTTAAAATGGGAATTATATATCCTTAGAAAAAGCTAATTTTATTGGGATTTAATGAGTTTTATTTGGAGATATTTCAGTTAAGGAAGAGATGGGAGGCCATCAAGGAAATTTGTTCAAAAATTGTCCAGCAAAGCGGCCGCACAGACTTCCCGCCAGCATGTCGTGTTGGGATCTAAGAGGAAATGGCTTCTCGTTCAACTATGTTAGCCCTTTTTCCATAACTTAAATTTTCGACTTTTTGGCACTTTTATTTATATTTTGTGCCCCTAAATTTGTAACTTTTAAAAAGACCTTAGATTCTGATTTCTAATGCATTTAGAATTTTAGCAATTCTTATTAACACATATTAATTGAAGTAAATTAGATTAAAGAAAATTATTTCTTAATTTAGAAGCTAAACGGGACCCTAATTGGGAATCAGCAATGCAACATGAGATATATGCATTAGAGGTTAACAAGACTTGGACCCTAATGTCTATTCCAGAAGGGAAAATGGCTATTAAAAGCAATATGTTGTTAAGAGTTAAGTACGCACTAGATGGAATAATTTCCAAATATAAGGCTAGATTAGTGGCCACGGAATATGACCAATAGTATGGGGTGGATTATTATGACAGTTACTCACATGTGACCAATGTAGTTACTGTTAGCATGTTCTTAGCTATATAGCTTATATTAATTGGCCAATACATCAGATTGACATCAATAGTGCATATTTTCACTGGTTAATTGATGAAGAGACATATATGTGTCCTCTAGAAGGATATGACAAAGCATCTCCTGGCATGGTTTGCATGCTTAGCAGATTATTATATGGTCTAAAACAAGCTGGTCGTTAATGGAATAAGACATTTTCAACTAAATTGCGGCAATTGGGGTTTAACAAGTCTATACATGACTACTGCCTTTTTACTAAGTCTACAAATACTGATTTCACAGTCCTTATTGTGTATATAGATGATGTGTTAATCAGTGAAACTTCTTTGGAGATAATTCAAGAAGTCAAGAGAGAGCTAGATGTTAGCTCTACCGTTAAAGATATGGGTGATGCCAAATATTTCCTTGGCATGGATTGCTAATCTCTTAGACTAAATACACACATGATTTAGTTAGAGATTCTAGAATGAAAGAAGCTAAAGTAGCAATCGATCATCATCAATTATGTATTCTATTGATAGTAGATTCTGATGCATATAAAAGACAATATCCGTAAGGAGGCTAGTTGGTCGTTTTTTATATTCGGGGTTTACTAGGCCTTATATATTTTATAACACAACAACTTAGTCAATACATGGGGAATCCTACAAAATTGCCAATGGAAGCAGCTTTATATGTGTTAAGATACTTAAAGGGTACATCTCAACTTGGGTTGTTTTACAAAGCAGGAATAGTGGATATACAGGAACTATAGATATTGATTGGCTACTATAATTCAGATTGGGGAAGGTGTAGAATCATTAAAAGATCGGTGACAGGGTATTGTGTAGTCTTGGTTTCAGCGTTGGTTTCTTGGAAATTAAAAAATAAAGCATTGTCAATAAGAGTTCAGTAGAGGCTAAATACCGAGACATGGCTACCAAATATTGTGAGTTGAAATGGTTGTCATATCTATTGAGAGAATTCAAGCTTAAACCATAGCTACATATACCACTTTATTGTGATAATTAGGTTGTCATTCATATTGCAGCTAACCATGTATTTTAGGAGAAGATGAAACATGTGGACATAGATTGTCACATTATCAGGAAACATTTGGAAAGAGGGTTTATTTGCATGCCCTATGTTTCAACTACAACACAGTTGGCTGATTTACTTACCAAGCCATTAACTGCTTCACAAATGTCTGCAACATTAGTCAAGATGAATATTCATCATGTTTCATCTTAAGGGGATGCTATTAGAGAATGGTTATAGTTAATATGTGTTGGTTAAAATAAGATAATGCCATATTAACGTATCTTTGTGTATTAGCATTTTACTTTCACTTGTATATAAATAGCAATGTCCTGCTTTAAGATGGATATGGGGATTAAACATCCCTATTAACCTCCTCAGATTTAAAGCTTTACTTGTTCCATAGTTAACCAAACCAAACCCAAAAAATTGTTGGTCCCGTGTAATTAGTTCCAGGGGGGGTTAGGAACTAATATAACTTTTTCGCTTAATTATGCTGACTTAATTTAATTCTTTAAATTACTTTACACAGTTTTGGTCAGCAAGGCCGAGCGAGATGTAAGACAGCTTTAGTCAGAGGCTGACTAGAACCGTTTTACTTGTGAGTTGGGAATTAACACTTAGGTCAGCTTCCAACTCAGCACTCTGATTACTCAGTGTCAGCTTATACAATTTATATCCTGAGTAATTTAAGCAAGCAAGCAACACATACATATATATATTGAGAGAAAGAGTTAGAAATTACTCAGCAGACTTATCCTGGTTCGGCCTCACCGCCTACGTCTAGTCCCCAGAATCCTTCCGCGCTTTTTCAATCCAATACTGAGCTCTTTAAAGGTAGAGCACAAACCGTTTACAAGCAGTTGAGTATGCAAGAGTACCTTCCTCTATTCGTCTACTCAACCCTAGTAAGTGCTATAACCAAACACTCAGATTTTCTCTACCGCTGAGTACTAAAACCGAGTACTCAGCACCACTCTCTCAATCTTTACAATTGATACAGATTTGTTCTTTCTAGATGGAGAACACTTTAGATGAATACAAATTCAATCTAGACTTTTACACAGAAATAGGAATTGGGTGTAAGTATTTGCTTTTTCTTGTTTGTATGTGCTTGTATGTATGTTTTTCTCTTTTGTACTTCGGCAAAGGATCCAAGTGAAGAACTTGTCCTTTTATAGTGAATTCTGAGGCTTCAATCATTTGAATTCGGATGTATCCGTTGAATTCAAACGGTCTTCTTGCGTCCTTCACTGGTCAGCATACAGTTTTACAGGTCAATCCTGTCGTCTGAATTTAGCAGGCGTCAGGCTTGTCTTCTTCCACCAGGTTCGTCTTCTACCGCCAGTTTCGTCTTTTAGCCAAATGTCAGTTGACACATGCATCTCGAAACTGTCTCCTTGCGTAATTCCAAAGCTTCTGAATTGGCACAGATTTCTGTCGGATCTTGTCTTTTAGTTAACGGATCATTGGCGCTGTCCTGATGAACACTCAACTTGACTTTAATAGACGTTGCCTTCGATCTTCGTCTCTGGCGAGGCTGAGTCACGTTCTACTCAGCTTCTTCGGTCAACTTCGTCTTCAAGCATTTGTTCTGAGGAAGACTTTTCTTCTAAGGTGTTGAGTTGTGTTCTACTCAGCTTCTATGCCTCATGCTGACTTCATTCTGTCGTACTTTTTGTTTCTGTTCTCATTTATAATTGTACTCAACATTGAACAAACACATTAATATAATTAAATCAAAGCACTTAAATTTAATTGTCTTAATCATGAGATTAACTTAAATAATTTTGTCAAATCAAAATCATGTGGAAAGGTGTTTCAACAAAAATGACCAATCGAACTAGAAAATCTCTCAGTTTAACCAAGTGACCGATCCGAATTAAGCATTTGTATAAATAAGCATTCAAAAAATAAATATGTAGACATGTAATAACAACTTACTGGATTTAATGAAGGATCTATAAAAACCAAGCTATGATTTTCTCCAGGATGTATGTAGTAACAGCTTGGTGGATTCAATGAATAATGTGAAAACACAAGTGGTTTGTTGCTAAGGATTAGTCATATTGCTTTTAATTATGAAATTGATACTACAATAAAAATTCAACAAAGAAAACAGAAGAAAAACTGAAATCAGAAACCGAATGAAGAAAAATCAGATTGAAGAAAGACTAATAGATCAATTTGAAGTTACGCATAGAACATGCTATGATACCATTACAAATCTGATTGAAGAAATGAAAAAGTAGAATTGACGAAGAGGAAGAAATTATAAAGAGATTGAAGAATTTGATTTAACTAATTATCTAATTAACTAACTAACTAAACACAACTCAATTTCCTAATATATACAACAATGTAAAATACTAAAATACCCTCAACTAATATTAACGTTACAAGACTTTAAATACCCTCAACTATAAATAGTCCGATCCCAAGTATATTCGTATATAGAGGTTTTACTGTAGTTATAATCAGAATTTAACAATATAATATATTTAAAATGTATACACATATTTTTATTTATAAACTTTTAAATCACATAATTTTTTTTTTCTTTTTTTGTAAAATTTAACAAGCCACATATATTTCTTTTTATACTTTTCCTAATTTTAATACCGACCAAAATAATAGTGATTAAGAAATAATTTTCTTTAAATCCCATTTACTTCAATTAATATGTGTTGTGTTCCCATGGTTACTTGCTTGATTTTTCTTCTATTAAAAAGCATTAATGGGGTAAGGTAAGGTAAGGTGTGAACTAATGTCAACACCTCGTGGCCTAATATGTTGAAGTCTGCCACTTCCGACATTTCCACTCTCCAAACAATAAAAACCTCCCCTATCCCCTGACTCCCCGGCCGGCATGTCGGTCGCAATAATTTTCCGGCGACACCTTTCTCCAATGTTCTTCTTCCTTCTCTTTCTGATGCTAGTTTCTCCATCTACATCAGATGAACTTCAACTACTTCTAAACTTCAAATCTGCTCTTAATAATTCAAATACAGACGTTTTCAATTCATGGATACCTGCAAATTCTATCTGCAAATTCACTGGAATTGTTTGTGATGATAATGGTTTCGTTAAGGAAATCAATCTTCCTCAAAAACAGCTTGATGGTGTTCTTCCTTTCAATTCAATCTGTGCTTTGGAATCTCTGGAGAAGATTTCTTTGGGGAATAATTTCCTCCATGGTGTCATCTCTCCAGACTTGAAAGATTGCAGAAGCTTGCAGGTTTTGGATTTGGGGAGGAATTCGTTTTCTGGAGAAGTTCCTGACTTGTCTAGTTTACATGAATTGAGGGTTTTGAGCTTGAATATGAGTGGCTTTTCGGGTTCTTTTCCATGGAATTCACTGAAAAATCTTACTAATCTTGAATTTCTTAGCTTAGGGGATAATCCATTTTCTGCAACAACTTCCTTTCCTCTTGAGCTGGTAAAGCTCAACAAGTTGCACTGGCTTTATCTATCTAATTGCAGCATCAAAGGCCAGATTCCTGAGGAAATATCGAATCTCACGTTGCTTGAGAATCTTGAACTTTCTGATAATCAGGTGTTCGGAGAAATTCCTCAAGGAATTGGGAAGCTGAGCAAGCTTTGGCAATTCGAGATTTATAACAATTCCTTGACTGGAAAACTTCCGGCAGGATTTGGAAATCTTACAAGCCTAGTGAATTTCGACGCTTCAACGAATTATCTTGAAGGGGATATTATGGAGCTGAGGTACTTGAAACAGCTTTCTTCTTTGCAGCTTTTTGAGAATCAATTCTCTGGTGAAATTCCTGAGGAGTTTGGTGAAATGAAGCACCTTACAGGAGTCTCTCTTTACAAGAACAAGTTCACCGGCGCACTTCCTGAGAAGATTGGATCTTGGGGAGATTTCATTTTCATTGATGTTTCAGAGAACTTCTTTACAGGTCAGATACCTCCTGACATGTGCAAGAATGGTAAAATGACTGATTTGCTTATCCTGCAGAACAATTTCACTGGCCAAATCCCTGAAAGCTACTCGAATTGTAAGTCTTTGATTCGTTTACGAATGAACAACAATTCGCTTTCTGGTTCTGTTCCTGCTGGTATATGGGGTTTGCCTGATCTTATTGTTGTTGATTTTAGCATGAACCAATTTGAAGGTCCATTGACACCTGATATTGGTAATGCTAAATCTTTGGGGTTGCTTATCTTAACCAACAATAGATTTTCGGGTGAATTACCGGCTGCAATCTCTGATGCTTCCTCTTTAGTTTCAATACAATTGAGTTCAAATCAATTTTCTGGTCAAATCCCAAAAACTATTGGTCAGTTGAAGAAACTAAGCAGTCTTTACTTAAACAACAACATGCTTTCTGGTACTATGCCGGAGTCATTAGGCTCATGTGTTTCTCTGACTGTCTTGAACCTTTCCGGGAACCTAATGTCCGGGGAAATCCCAGAAACTCTTGGACATTTGCCTACTTTGAACTCCCTGAACTTATCCAACAACAAACTTTCCGGTGAAATTCCTGTTTCTCTTTCATCTCTAAGACTAAGCAATCTTGACCTTTCAAATAACTATTTGTTTGGCCCAATACCTGTGGCTTTATCCCTCGGGGTATTTCGTGAAGGATTTGAAGGAAATCCAGGTTTGTGCAGCAATTATTTGAGGACTATCCGTTCTTGCACAGTGAAAGTCAAGAATTCGAGTCATATTCGAGTACTGTTATCTTGTTTTGCTGCTGGATTAGTAGCCCTGGTCATTTGTGCTGTTTATTTGTTAGTAAAGAAGTGGAGATTGAACAATCATGATCATCAGCATACTTTGAAAGGCAGTTCATGGGATATGAAGTCTTTTAGAGTGGTAAGTTTTAACGAGAAGGACGTAATTGATGCTATTCAGTCAGAGAATTTGATTGGAAAAGGAGGATCAGGAAACGTGTACAAAGTTGCTCTTGGTACCGGGAATGATGTAGCTGTCAAACATATCTGGACATCGAATCCCAATGATCGAAAAACATGTCATAGCAGTTCAGCCATATTGACTAAAAGGAATGTCAGGTCAGCAGAATTTGATGCAGAAGTAGCTACTTTGAGTGCTGTTAGGCATATGAATGTGGTGAAGCTGTATTGTAGTATTACAAGTGAGGATAGCAATCTACTTGTTTACGAATATCTTCCGAATGGAAGCTTGTGGGATCAGTTACATTCTTGTAACAAGATTATGTTGGGGTGGGAGTTGAGGTATTCAATTGCATTAGGAGCTGCAAAGGGACTAGAATACTTGCATCATGGGTTTGATAAACCGGTGATTCATCGAGATGTGAAGTCGAGCAATATCTTGTTAGACGAGGAATGGAGGCCTAGAATTGCTGATTTCGGACTAGCAAAGATTGTGCAGAACGGTGGTGGAGGGGATTGGAGTCATTACATTGCAGGAACTCATGGATATATGCCTCCAGGTAACATTTCTCTACTAATGTCATTCATTGTTCGGTTTTTATTCGCCTGGTTTCTTTCATATATTGACTGTTTTCTGCACTATGATATGCAGAATATGCATATACATGCAAGGTAACAGAGAAGAGCGACGTATACAGTTTCGGAGTAGTTCTGATGGAGTTAGTGACAGGAAAAAGGCCAGTTGAACCTGAATTTGGGGAGAACAAAGACATTGTTTATTGGGTTTGCAGCAAAATCACTAGCAAAGAAAGTGCACTCGATATAGTGGATCCGAACATATTAGAGAACCTGAAGGAGGATGCCATTCAAGTTCTGCGAATCGCGGTTCACTGTACTGCAAGAATGCCGGTGCTAAGACCAACAATGAGGATGGTAGTAAACATGCTAGAAGATGCTGAACCTCATAAACTTTCAGACATTATTGTTGTTAAGAAAGAAGGTGAAACTTGTGTGGATGAAAACTTAAAAGTATAGCAGCATGTTTAATCTCGCAAATCGAATCTTGCTATCTGAAAGAAAAAGGTAATGAGTATGTAATTTTGTTTAGGATTTTTGATGTTAGAGTTAGGCAAGGAAACCTTAAGTTTCAAAGAACATTGTAGTATTAAGTTCTTAGCTTGTAAGAGTTACAGAATAATTTTTGCCATGTAAATGTAATATATTATCTTGTGGTATGATCATTTAATAAAGTATGATCTGAAATTACATGGAAATCACTGTTCTTAATCAAAGAATAAATGAATAAAAAATTCAACAACTTAGATACAAAATTCAACAGCTGAGCCTGTTTATAGGGAAGAGCAGTTGTGCAACTCCTTCTGCCCTCATTATAGGAAATATAATTCTTGATGCAGCCTGGAAAACAGAAAAGTTGCAGACGGTTATAAATTGGAAGATAGAAATTAAAAGGACGAACAATACATGTATATATGTTTATAGTCATCAGAGATGGGTACCGAAATCAGTTTAACTCCGTTCCAGATGCTTTTAGGTGAAGGAAAGGGAAGTACTAGACGGCCAACTCCATAGATAGCTACAGCAAAGAAATGCAGGACGAGGTTTAAAGGACGAGGGTTTAGTCCAGAGAGTAGAGAAATAGGTCCATTTGAAAATACACCACCAAGGCTCAAATAGTCGAAACATGCTTCGCGCATTTCATTTCTTGCTGAATCAGAAGATGCAGAGAAAACCTTGTAAAGAGCAGCTGCTAATGTATTTATGGTAGATGCCATTGGCTGCACAGATACAAGCAACACTCTTGAGTTATTCATAATTACTTGTAATGCCAGAAGTATGTATAAAGTTAAGTCAAGTCACCTTTCGGAGAGAATAGAAGGACTGAAGGTATTTGCAAAGGGTAGAGGCATCATTCAGGTTGCGTAAAGGCCTAAGAAGATCGCGCAATAGAACTATATCGGAAAGTGCAACAGTCATTCCTCCTCCAGTTAATGGATGCCTCATGTTGAATGCATCTCCTAACAGCAATGCACCGGGCGTTGGCTGAGGAGATGCTGGCATACTTCTGTTTGGCATTGTTCGTATGTTTCCTTTCTCAATCGCGGCTACGAAAGCGTCATGTAGCTCAGATGGCAGCTGAAAGCAATGCAAACCATATGTCAAATGGACTTCTTTCATTTTGGAATATGAAGCAAATTCAGAACATGTACCTGGTGTGCCACATTGCTTTTCAGATATTGAGCTAGATCACCATTAGAGATGGATGGTACTTTTTTGCCTGGTATATCAACTAAACAACGAATCTCGGTGCTACTAATGGGATAAAACAAGATTGGTGATGGATCTGCAAGAATTACATGTCCATGATTTGCATAAGGCAGATCACAATTCTCTAGCACCAAAGCGACGAAACAAGACGGGATTTCAACCTGTAGAGTTCATAAGGAATAACTTCTGTTAAATGTCTTGTGCTACTTTACAATCTTAGTTACATGACTTAGTATCCTTACCTTCGGGTTGCAGAGAGCGTGGCGCAAGTTTGAGAAGCAACCGTCACATACAACAGTAAGGGGAGCATAAGCTGTCTTCTCCTGACCATCTCTGGTTCTGTATTGAACTCCTTTAACAGTTCCTTTTTTCTCAACTAGTGATGTCACAGTTCCTTGTTCCAGTCTTACACTACAAAAAAAAGATGAACAAAGAATATGAATACTCATATTGCTTTTAAAACATTGAAGCTAAAACTGCAGAGAACAGAATTTAGCAAATGTTGAAACTTACTTAGGCAGAGATGCAGCTTTTTCGCGCATTCGTTGAATGAATCGCCCGTTGTGAAAGCTTCTTCCGGTAACATTGGACTGATAACCTTCCAAAGGATAAGATAACTTGGTACTCTTGCCATCCTTGAACATTGCATATCCAAAAATTTGTTGAGCATCAATCTCTTCCACACAATCTGCATCAATGTTACCGGATAAAGATCGAAATGTTACATACTTTTACAATGTACTAATTGAAGAATCAGTTCATGTCAAGCATTGAATTGAATGTACCTTCAAGACCAAGCTCAATGAGTTTGAGATATCCACCAGGCTGCAGAAGTTCACCAACAATCCTATCAGGTTCATTCAAGTCTCTTTCGATTACTCGCACTTGTCGTCCGTCCTGCAACATGTAATCAAAACATTCTTAATCATACATAAACATTGTTGGGTGGATTTAGCGAAAGATAAATAACGAAGAAAAGAAAAACAGATTTTACTTGGTTCACCAACGTTATATTGGCTAGTCCACGGGGAGAAAGAGAATAGCTTTTATTAAGGAGGCGGAAATCAGATTACACGTTATAGTACTCAACTTATCCTAAACCGACATGGCTTCCAAGTAGAAAACCGAAAGCCAATACTGTCATAGTGTGTAATACAAATTCAAGACATTACGACAAACCTATTACATGAATTATGAATGTTCAACTAGCTTGATTGTTTACCTTGCCAAGAGCATAAGCAAGAGCAGAACCAGCAACACCAGCTCCAACAATGATTATTTCAGGAGATGGAGATGGATCCATTTCATCGATGGAGCTCGTAAACCGAGTTTCGTTCTCAAATTTCGTTTCGGAGAAGTTGTTCTTTCTTTTCAAAGTAAAAAAGAAAACCAATGCAGAAAGTGAAGCTATAATTCCTTCAATTACAAGCATATAATCCATGTTTTAGTGTGTAGTGAAAGGGAATGAGATTAAAACTTGTGTTTTGGAGATTGATTCAAGTAAGAAATGTTTATCTTGAACTTGCTAACAAATCTTATGAGCATTTTATAGGTTGTTAATGATATTTTTAGTCAATGAACTTCCTTATACAACCAAATAAGTTAGAAGGCTCTTCCATAAAGACTTTGACTAAATAATCAGTCTGCTATTTTATTTGATTGAATAAGTTAAAACATAAAAATGCATTCTTGAAGGTTAAATAAAATTTCATGGATTTTTAAATAGAAACAAAATAGAGAATAACTTAAATTGAAGTTGAAGTCTAGTTTGAAATAAGAAAATAATGTAATTCAGTCTGCAGTCTAAAGCAAGAATAGGAAATCTAGTCAAAGCTTGGGCTTGTTTGTGGGCTTGTGTACATGCCCGGACCAATGGGTTGGGCCTGTTCACACGTATTGTATATGTTGATTTACACTAAAAGTTCAAGCCCATCAGGCCCATTTACAAATAGAAGCATGTGGTTTAAAAGTTTGCAAATAGAGATCTGTGGTATGATTTAATTTACAAAATAAGGTATTTTAAATTACACTGTTGAGTTCTGATTGCAATCAATAACATTTTTATCTTGAAAAAAATTTGTTCCTACATATCAACGAAACAAGGTCCTTCTCCCAAAATGCAGCTCTCTAAATATGGTGGAAATTTTATGTTTTTTACTAATTTCACGGTTTATGAACTAAAATTGATATTGAAATTCATTTTACACAACTGCAAGTTTAATTTTTTGATATATATTTTATCAATGTGTAAATGTAATTTAAAAAATAAAATAAAAATTTTCTTGATTGTATCAGAACATAACAATGTAATTTGAAATATCTTATTTTGTAAATTAAATCATACTACAGACCTCTATTTATAAATTTTTAAACCATAGACCTCTGTTTGTAAATAAGACAAACCACAAACATTATTTTTGTACTTTGCCCTATTATTAAACGGGTCAATTCAGCTAGAGCATGTTTTTGTATCATGATCATATTCTATGTTAAAAGGTTAATAAACTAAAAAGTATTGGTTTTCACGCAATATTTTGATATCCGGTTCAACCCCAGTTCAATATCGGTTGAAGCTTAAACCTTTAACCGTTTGTCATTATTGGTTCTCTGGCCTCTCCGGTTTTGACAACAATGTTCACACATCACATATAAATTGAAGTAAATTAAGGAAATTATTTCTTAATTTACTTTAAAATTGATAGATTAATCACCATTTTGGTTAGGAGTGTACATAAAAGTCCGGAAAACTGAAAAATCGTAAAACCAAACCGAAAATAAGGTTAATCGAAAGTGTACGGTTTTTAATTTTAAAAATAATGGTTAATGGTTACGATTACAGTTACGGTTTCTTTATTCCAAAAACCGCGGTTAACCGAAAACGACCGAATCTCAATTAAATATTAAAAAAATATTAAAATAAATTTATTTATATGGGTAAATAATTATTTAGTCCCTATAGTTTTTCATAACTCATTAATCAATCCAATATTTAATTATAATGTCTCTAAATTTTTTCACTTTTAATGGTTTAGTCCTTCTATTGAACATCAAATGAGATGAAAATGTGTAAATGACTCTCAGTTAATTTGTTACTGTCTCTCTAATTTCAGTTTATGCAGGATTTTCTTTTTCTTTTATGTTTCTGGATAGAAATAAAGATAAAATTTTATTACTTATTTTGCAAAACTTTATAGCCAGAAGTTTTATTCGGGGCATTTTGCCTTTTTTTAACACATTTTTAGACGGAGATTTGATATAGGGGCTAAACAATTTAACAGAATCAAAATTGAGGGATCATAATGCATGTACATCTCTCTCTCCGCAATTAATCTCTTCAACTCACCATTGACCCGTCGTCTCCCTCACAATAAAGATTAGAATTATTTTATTATTTTTATTTTTATTTACTAATTGTTAGAACCGAAATAAAAGGTTAACCAACCGAAATAATTGGTTAACTGATTAGTGGTTAACTGAATTTAATGGACTGGTGTATGGTTAGTGTTTTTAAAAAACCGATTAAATGGTTAACCGATTCAAATTAAACTTAATGGATTGGTTAACCGACCACGTGCACCCCTAATTTTGGTAGGTATTAAAATTATAATCAATTTTTTTATCAAGAATTTTTTAACAAAATTATGATTTCATTTATTTATATTCTTAGAATATAAAAAATGTATTAAATCTATTATTTAGAACTAATTAAATTTAGGGTAAATTCCAAAAAAATTTCCGTGGTTTCATCTATTTAAAAAAACCCCATGTGGTTTGTTTTTTTTAAAAAAAAGGACTGCGTTATGCGCAATTACCCGAAAAACGGAAAATGACTTAACACCGTTAAAAGTGCTGATATGGCAAAGGGTAAAACGGGAAAAATTATTTTTTCTTCTTCTTTTTCTTCTTCTTATTTTTTTTAATTTCCAGAATTCTGGAAAATTTCCAGATTCCTGAAAAATTTTCAGAATTTTTTCCAGAATTCTAGAGAACGTCTGGATTTCAGACGGAAAGACTAAACAGTTCCTTACCTGCTCCTTATACTTCCATATGACATTTCAAACAAGCAGATTTGTTCCCATGAACTCCTACATCAGGTAATTGAAATTAGCAGGTTAATTAAGTTGATGCTTGGTACTATCAAGTGTGGTAATGGACTGAATGGAGAAACAGGAAGGTCAGTCAGCTTTGCAATAAACGATGAAATTTCACTATTAAAATAAACTAAAATATGTATGAATTGCAATATCTTCACACTTTTACCTTCTTTATTAGTTAAACATCATAAGATCTTCCATAGGTCAATTTTACTAAAGCTACACCAACAATTCTTTCTAGATTCCTTCAGAGAATTTTACTATTAACCTAGAAAAACAACTAATTAGAACCTAAAATAAACTTAAAACCCATCTTCTATAATACACCATTCAGCCATTAAAATCACACGAATCAAAGCAGCAGAACAAAAAAATAAAAAATAAAAATAAAAGGATACCAACAGAACAAGTAAAAAAAAAGTACATGCTCGTGTTCTTTCCCCGCTAAATGAAGGTTTCTGATTCTGATTCTGATTCTGCAATCAAATTTTTACAAGTTAAGGTTTCTCTCTCAAGTTGAGAAAAGGGTTTATGGTGAAAAGGAGTAGGGAAAAATCTAGGGAGAGGGGGGAGCTGGGTGGAGGTTTAGGGGTGGTGCCGGCTTTGGCTTGGGCGGATCTGGTGGAGGAGGGCGCCGGGGATAGGGTAGGAAGGCGAGATGGTTGGTGCGGTGCGCTGGATGGGGGCAAGGAGATGTGGGGTCGCGTGGAGGAAAGGGGATCGGAGGATGGCATAGGCAGCGTGGCAATATCGGTGGGATCTGATGGACTGGAGACCGTGCGCGGGCGTGCGGCTGGGGCAGGGGCTATTTCCAACGCAGGAGGGAAGGCACCTCCTGGGCAGGCCGATTCTACTGCGGATGAGGTGGGGCGGGCGCGTGAGGGGGCCGACGTTATCTCTAGCAGCGGGCAGGCGGGAGCTGATGCGGAAAGAGCAGGGCGGTTTGGTGAGAGTACCGGCGTCTTTGCCAGCAGTGGAGTTAGGGTAAGCGTGGGGAGTGCCGGCGCTCCTGCTGGGCTGTGTGCTAGGGATGCCGGTGAGACGGCTAGGCAAGGCGTTGGGATTGTCGGTGGTTCTGCAGGGCCGAGCATAGGGGCTGCCGGTAATCCTATTGGGCAGTCTAGGGAGGGGGCTGGCGCGAGGTCAAGCAGGATAGGGGTTGGTCAATTTGGGGCGGCGTCTCTTGTGCAGGCTGCCTTAGGTCATATCAAGGAAATAAATGGATTGTCGGACAGGGTTGGTGAGGAGTGTGGGATTCAGAGTCAGTGTAACTCGGTTTCTCCCAAATCAAGGGTGGGGAATAATGGTATAGGGCAACTCTCGTGGAAAGATACTGTTATGGGGGTAGTGGAGGAGGAGCCTGGTATGGAGGAGCTTAGGATGGAAGGGGATTATGAAGAGGTGTTCTCCTACTCAGATGTTGAGGATGGTGAACATGATGACCCGCTTTGTCCGATGATTAGACTCTCGTCTGCTGAAAAGCGCGATATCAGACAAAAGTGGAATCTATCCCTTATAGTTACTCTTCTTGGGAAGAGAATTAGTTTTCACTATTTCGCCCAGAGGATACAAGCACAGTGGGCTAAGAAAGGTAAAAGTTACGATTACCGACTTAGAGAATGATTACTATGTTGTTAAATTTACTCGTTTGGAAGATTATAATGATGTGGTCAAAGGAGGGCCATATATCATTTCCAACCAGGTTCTGCTTTGAGGCATTGGGTTCCTAATTTTAACCCTCATGATTGCACGGTAAGCAGAATTTTGACTTGGGTTAGGTTTCCGGGCCTGCCTATTGAGTATTATAGTGAAAGTTTCCTCAACAAGATAGGAAGTATGGTTGGGAAGGTGCATCATGTGGATAAAACTACGGTGGGGGCTATCAGAGGTAAATTTGCTAGGGTTTGTATTGATGTTGATCTTGCTAAACACCTGTTATCAAAATTCTGTGTTCGTGATAAGGTGTTCCTTATTGAGTATGAAGGGTTACATAACATCTGTTATGATTGTGGTATGTATGGACATACTGTAGGAAATTAAGGCTAAGATATAGCAGCGGAAATATAAAATTTTAGCCTACTTCCTTTTAACCGTAGGATCCGTTAATCGTTATTTCATATAAAGAGGGATAAGAAGGAATACCTTTCGATGAACAATCTACCGTTGTTAAAGAAGCGCCCACAATTCTTCTCCGAGATTCCAACCACAAAGATTAATACGGTGAGGCTAAGATGAAATCAACCCTTATGAGATGCAACCAAAATAGATTGCCTCTAATAAACCAACACAAGATCAAAGAGAAAGAGGGATGAATAAGATTAATCAATCGATGGAATGCCGTATGAATTCTTGTTCACAACCTTGGGAATAGAATTCTTTTCTCTCACTAATATAGCAATTTCGAAAATCACAAGTAGGGGGAGGGATAGGCTTAGTCGAAATTCACTATAGGGAGGGGTATATATATTAGTTTGTATCTAAACCCTAGTTAGATAGGAATAGGTTACTTAATATGAATCCAATTCGGAAAAGGATTCCTAATTATTATCTCACTAGATATTTAATATAATTAGGATAATAATAAATAACCTAACTGGATAATAATAGGAGAATATTAATCTAATTAAAACTCCATCTCTCTTTTGGTTCCAAGTCTTATGTGTGATCCATTAGGTCCTTACTACTTCTGGCCGTATGCAACCTATTAAATTAATTTCTTCAAGAATTATATTTAATCCCTTGCATAACGGAATGATGTACAAAGTATGTTATTGGCAAGTCCGTAATCATTCCCCCAAAGTCCGTTAAGAAGTCAAGTTGATTCTGTTGTTAACCCTTCCGTATTAGTTACGGTATAACACGATCCTTTATCAACTACATCCTTGAGCTGAATCTTATGACTATGTGTAATGTCAAGTCACATATAGCGAGACGTTCATTTTACTTGTTATTGGCCGAGTCAACTCAAAAAGATAGGTTAAGTGAAATCCGAATTTCTACTCTTAAGCTATCACCTTGCAAGGGTTTTGAGTCGAGTCTTCCACAAGCGATCCTTGGATGTATCTCCCATTAATCGGGAGTGATAAATGCTCAATCCAATGTATAACTATCCTGAAATTACTTCCTGTGACACCCAACCTTTGCAGTTCACACCCCAGAGTCATCTCTATTAAGGATCGTGGGACCACAGGATCAAAGTCTCACATTCAGTAATTCAGGATGACCAATTAACATTCCTTTGAGTCTGAGGATTAGTTATACCTATTAATACCAATGAGATGAACAGTTGACAAGGATGAATCTACCCATCCTGTTATCTCAAGTCGGATCCCCAATCCTAATGAACAACGTTTCACCGGATCTATGTAACTGTCCAAATATCTATATATGTGAAGCTTGTGAGATCAGCTTTCTGTCGGACAGAAGACATTGTTACATACAAGTCTCAACTGTGATATATCAATCCTAAATATATCACTTGACTTGGGGTGGTTTTAAGTTTATTAGTTTATTATAAAGTTTTGTCTCACTTCATGCTTGTATGAACACTTTATAATCACTTTAAACAAACTTACGGATTTCCTTTTATTAGACTTTATTTAGTGCTTAAAAGGGATTGCCTTTATATAGTTATAAAACATATATCTCATTAAAACAAATGATATAAAGAACAATTCATTTACAATAAGTTTGTATCCTGCAACAATTGACTATAGGACACAAAACCCCAACACATACTAGGGAGGGATGCCCGAAGAGGGAGAGGGTGGTGGAAATGGAAGCTGAGGGTAATGCTGAAAGAACTGAAGGGATCCAAGGTGGGGGGGGGGAATTTTGGCCCCTGGATGGTCGCGAAGAGGCATGCTAGACGTAGGACTCAGCCTTCTGTTGCTCAGAATCGTCCCCCTGATATAAACCCCAAGACAAAGGCTATCATTCAAAATCCTAATGACAAGCCTAGTTTCAAAGAAAAACCTAACCCCAAAGTCATTGAGGCTTCCAGGGCTGGGGCTGAGATCATTTCAGGGTCCAGGTTTGGGGCCCTGGCGATTGAGGGAGATCGAGATTCTGGTATGGTTGACGAATAGATTGATCAAAGCATGCCAGGATTAGAATCTATAGAGCCTTCAACTAAGGTGACTGAGAATGTTAACCCCCTCTTTGTATCCAAAGGTGTTTCCCAGGGAAGTTCCCAGACTTTGGCTTATCAAAGGAAGAAAAAATTGGTGGAGGTTAGTATTCCTAGTCAGGGTGGGGATCCTGGAATCGGGAAAAGTATGGGTGTTAATAAATCTAGTATGAAGAAGCTTAAAGGCAAACAGAAAGGTAGCCTTAATTCTTTGGGGTTACCTGAAAAGAGAGGGCCTGCGGGTGTTGAAACACCTTTCCACAGGATTTTGATTTGACAAAATTAATTAAGTGAAATTAAATATTCTACAACACACTAAGTTTAAATGCTTTGATTTATTGTTACTAATGTGTTTGTTCAATGTTGAGTTTATAATTTATTATAAGACATAAAGATCATAAGGCTCAAGCCCTATATGGAAGTCAAGGCCCAAGTCAAACAAGCCCAAGATCACTCAGCCCGCGTATTTCAAAACGCTGCCGTTGAAGTAATGAAACGCAGCTGAGCAAAGAAGGATCGAGAAGATCCACGTAGACAACTTCGGCTAGAAGCTGTTGAGCTGTCTCGACAAAACGTACAAGACAGCCGCTGACCACAAGACAGCTTCTAGACAAAGTATTTCCTCTTTTAGTAAAGACCAGAAGACACAGCAAGCTGTCTGGTTGACGTTACCTAAAATGGAGGAACATACTGTCACACTGACCGAAGAACAGAAGATGTTGGAATCTGATTGGCCAAGAGAACTGCTGACAGACTGAGTGAAAACGACCTGTAGCTGTTTCCCTCCAATGGTTATTTCGAAATTCGAAATAACCAGAAGCTCTCACAGCTCTCTATAAATAGAGCATTCAGAATCCACATTCAATAGAGAACTTTGAGCAAAAGCCGTTACGCTGATCAAACGTGTACAAAAGTTCTCCATCAAAAGCAAAGCAAATTCTTACACTACAAGCTTATTCATTTGTGTAAAAGTCTAGAGTGATTGATCTTCAATCATCTAAGGTGTTCTAGCAATTGTTGTTTAGGACAAATCTTTATCATTTCTAGAATTAGAAAGGAGAAGCTGAGTACTCGGTTTTAGTACTTAGTGAAGTAGAATAGAAGTGAGTAGAGGTATAGAGGAAGGTACTATTGTCATACTCAGCTTCTGATTTGTAAAGGGTTTTCGAGTCTCTACCTTTAAAGAGCTCAGTAGTGAATTGGAAATCTCGGAACGTGTTCCGGGGACAGGACTTAGGCTTAGAAGAAGCCGAACCTGGATAACTCCGCTGAGTGAAGTATTTCTAACCCTTAACTCCTTAATATATTGCTTGCTTAAAACAAACTAAAACTGACCAAGTAAAAGAGGTCAAGCTGAGTTGTGCGCTACCAACGAGTTAGTTCAGGAATAGACTCTAAGTGCTATTTCCTGACCTAAGCAACGAAGCTGACCTAGTCACTAGTTGACTAAGCCAGTGTCTTGCTGATTGCTAAGCGCCGCTGTTGTATAATCCTTTTCTCAAAGAAAAGAAATCTGCCCTAATTATTTTAAAAAGGTAAAATAGTTCCTAACCCCCCCTTGGAACTATATTTGCAACCTTAGAAGGGACCAACAAGTGGTACCAGAGCCTAAAAGGTCATTACTAAAGGTCTAACAACCTTGAGTTGATCCATACCATGGGTGAAAACAGCACTCGGTTTCTCCCTGGAAACCAGACAACTCAGATATTACCTGAGGGGCTGTCCATTACTAGGCCTCCCATATTCTTCGGGTCAAACTATACCTTTTGGAAGAATAGGATGAAGAACTTCATTCAAGCTACAAACATGAGTGCCTGGCTATCTATAGTCCAAGGCCCGTTTGTACCTGTGAAAGTTGTTGCTGGCCAGTCAGTTGTTAAAGCTGAGGTTGAATGGACAGAGGATGATCTCAAGAAGCTACAAAATCATGCTTCGGCTATAAATATGCTTCACTGTGCGCTGGATGCTGCAGAATACAACAAAATATCAGGTTGTGAATCAGCACAGGAGATCTGGAAGAAGCTGGAGGTGACCTACGAAGGAACCAACAAGGTGAAGGAGTCCAAGGTCAACCAGCAAATGAGATTGTATGAGCTGTTCGAAATGAACAATGATGAGGGAATTTTTGAGATGAATGCAAGATTCACCAACATCATACATGAGCTCAAAAGACTTGGAAAAATCTTCACTGAGGAAGAACAAGTCAAGAAGATACTCAGAAGTCTTCCTAAGGACTGGCAAGCCAAGAAGACAGCCGTTGAAGAAGCTCAGGATTTAACCACCTATAAATATGATGAACTCATAGGCTCACTGCTGACCCATGAGATATCCATGAAGAATTTCGAGGTGAAGGAAAAATCCGAAGACAAGAAGCAAAAATCACTTGTCATGAAAGCTGACTCAACTGATGATGGCTCAACTGACGATGAGGAGATGGCTATGTTCACGAGGAAAATGAAGAGGCTGTTCAAAAGAAATGACAAATATTCCAAAAAGCCTTATAGAAAATTTGACAAGTATAAGGCCGACTCAAGTGACAGCAAATTCAAAAAGGATAGCTCAAAGCCCATTACATGCTTTGAGTGCCATCAAACCGGACACATCAAGTCAAGCTTCCCAACTCTGAGGAATGACAAAAAGAATGGGAAGAAGGCAATGGTGGCAACATGGAGTGACAGTGATGATTCTTCATCAACTGAAGCTGAGGCCACAGAGTCAGCAAAGATATGTTTCATGGCTGACGAACTTGCTGAACCATGCATTTCTGAGCATGCCGACCAATCTGATGTGTCAGATAATGAAAAGCAATCTAATGAGGTAATCTCACTCTCTCAACTCAGAAATGAAATGGGTAATGCCCTGAGCGATCTTTATACACTTGTCAAAAAGTGTAACAAGAAGATTAAAGCACTCGGCCGGCGCTATGATGAGGTGGAAGAGGTCAAACTGAGTGACCTCAGATACCTTCTTCAAGACAACTCAGTTTTGCATGAAAATATGAAAACCATTCATGAGTCTGTCTCTGAAGTCCATTCAGTTTCCAAGAAACTGAGGAAGGATGTCACAACCATTCAGAACCAATTAAAGGTTCCAAACAAAAACAATTTTTCTCTGAGAACTCAGTATCAAGGTACTCAGCAGAGACAAAACCCACAACGAAGAGTCCAGTGTGACTTTTGTGGGAAGTTAGGACACACCACTAAGGTGTGCTGGCACGCTCAGCACTAGGGTGCTGACAAGCCAGTAAAGAATCCTAAACAGAAAGTCAGTTGTGACTTCTGTGGAAAAAGTGGCCATACTATCATTATATGTCGCCACAAGATAAAATATGATGCTTTACCTGTTGAACCTAACAAGTCAGGACCCAAAAAGAATTGGGTACCTAAAGGAAACTGATCACAATGCAGGTAAGCCTGAGATGTGCCGAGAAGTAAAAAATGTGGTATATTGACAGCGCATGCTCAAGGCATATGACGGGTGATGAAACTCAATTCATCACGTTTGAATGTAAACGAGGAGGAAGCGTAAGTTTTGGAGACAACAGAAAGGGTAAGATAGTAGGATCAGGCACCGTTGGAGGTAATCCCACTATTGAATCTATCTCCCTAGTCAGCGGACTCAAATATAACTTACTCAGCGTAGCTCAGCTATATGATAATGGGAGAAAAGTTATATTTGATGATACTGGATGTAAAATATATGAGGGAAAAAAATGAGTTAATCTTAACTGCCCCTCGGATAGACAATGTCTTCATGCTGAACCTAGAAAAGAAGTTTCCAAAAACTGTATGCTTAGTCACAAAGGAAGAAAATTCCTGGCTATGGCACATGAGACTTGGTCATGTAAACATGGACCTCCTGGCCAAATTAGCAAGAAAGCAATTGGTTGAGGGACTGCCTGAACTTAAATTTCAAAAAGATCAACTATGCCATGCTTTCCAAGCTGGAAAACAAACCAAACAATCTTTTCATAGTAAAAACATTGTCTCAACTAAACGTCCGTTAGAGTTACTACACTTGGATCTCTTTGGTCCAGTCCATCCGCTGAGTCTGGGTGGAAGAAGATTTTCCTTGGTCATTGTAGATGACTTCTCTCGGTATACGTGGGTTATCTTGCTGACCAGTAAGGATGAGACCTTTGAGACATTTTCAAACTTGGTTAGAAAAATTGAAAATGAGAAAGACCTAAAATTAGCTCATATCCGTAGTGATAACGGTGGAGAATTCAAAAACCAAAAGTTTGTTGAATTCTGTGAAGCCAGCGGCATTGACCACAACTTCTCTGCTCCTAGAACGCCTCAGCAAAATGGGGTTGTTGAAAGGAAGAACAGAACTCTGGTTGAGATTGCCAGGACAATGCTGGATGAGCATAGGCTTCCAAAGTATTTTTGGGGAGAAGCTGTTAACACAGCATGCTATATTCTGAATAGGGCTCTAGTTAGACCTATACTCAAGAAAACCCCTTATGAACTTTGGAAAGGACGAAAGCCCAACATTGGATACTTTCGTGCCTTTGGCTGTAGATGTTTCATTTTAAATACCAAAGATAGCTTAGCCAAATTTGACTCAAAAGCTGATGAGGCTATCTTTCTAGGCTACTCAACAAACAGCAAAGCATACAAAGTTTTTAATAAGAGAACTCAAGTATTAGAAGAATCTATACATGTGCAATTTGATGAAACTGACCCTGCAGGAAGATACCAGCCGCTGATAGAAGATGAACCAAACTCAGCACCTGCTGATCAAGAACCAACTAAGGAAGAGTGAACCTAAAATTACTTTCATTGACCAATCTACTTCTGCAGAGTAAGAGTGAACCTAAAATTACTTTCATTGACCAATCTACTTCTGCAGAGTATGTTGAAACACAGATAGAACAAGACACAAATCTACCCAAGGAGATAAGAGTCCCAAGAGGGCATTCAGAAAATGCAATTCTTGACTCAGCTGGAAATACGCTGATGACAAGGAATCAACTAAGGAAGTATCTCGGCAATGTAGCTTTCGTCTCAGTTCAGGAGCCGAAGAACTTTGCCGAAGCTGAGCATGACGAATTCTGGATGAATGCCATGCAAGAGAAACTCAACCAATTCAGGAGGAATAATGTATGGGAGCTAGTGCCACATCCAATGAGCCAGAAGACCATTGGAACGAGATGGGTCTTCAGGAACAAGCTGGATGAACAAGGAAACGTAGTCAGAAACAAGGCAAGACTTGTAGCTCAGGGCTACAGTCAGCAAGAAGGTATTGACTACGGTGAGACCTTTGCCCTAGTGGCAAGGCTAGAAGCAATTAGAATTTTATGTGCATATGCTTCTTATATGAATTTTAAACTGTTTCAAATTGATGTTAAAAGTGCATTTCTTAATGGAGTAATAAACGAGGAGGTCTATGTTAATAAACGAGGATGTTGAAACACCTTTCCACAGGATTTTGATTTGACAAAATTAATTAAGTGAAATTAAATATTCTACAACACACTAAGTTTAAATGCTTTGATTTATTGTTACTAATGTGTTTGTTCAATGTTGAGTTTATAATTATTATAAGACATAAAGATCATAAGGCTCAAGCCCTATATGGAAGTCAAGGCCCAAGTCAAACAAGCCCAAGATCACTCAGCCCGCGTATTTCAAAACGCTGCCGTTGAAGTAATGAAACGCAGCTGAGCAAAGAAGGATCGAGAAGATCCACGTAGACAACTTCAGCTAGAAGCTGCTGAGCTGTCTCGACAAAACGTACAAGACAGCCGCTGACCACAAGACAACTTCCAGACAAAGTATTTCCTCTTTTAGTAAAGACTACAAGACGCAGCAAGCTGTCTGGTTGACGTTACCTAAAATGGAGGAACATACTGTCACACTGACCGAAGAACAGAAGATGCTGGAATCTGATTGGCCAAGAGAACTGGTGACAGACTGAGTGAAAACGACCTGTAGCCGTTTCCCTCCAACGGTTATTTCGAAATTCGAAATAACCAGAAGCTCTCACAGCTCTCTATAAATAAAGCATTCAGAATCCACATTCAATAGAGAACTTTGAGCAAAAGCCGTTACGCTGATCAAACGTGTACAAAAGTTCTCCATCAAAAGCAAAGCAAATTCTTACACTACAAGCTTATTCATTTGTGTAAAAGTCTAGAGTGATTGATCTTCAATCACCTAAGGTGTTCTAGCAATTGTTGTTTAGGACAAATCTTTATTATTTCTAGAATTAGAAAGGAGAAGCTGAGTACTCGGTTTTAGTACTTAGTGAAGTAGAATAGAAGTGAGTAGAGGTATAGAGGAAGGTACTCTTGTCATACTCAGCTTCTGATTTGTAAAGGGTTTTCGAGTCTCTACCTTTAAAGAGCTCAGTAGTGAATTGGAAATCTCGGAACGTGTTCCAGGGATAGGATGTAGGCTTAGAAGAAGCCGAACCTGGATAACTCCGCTGAGTGAAGTATTTCTAACCCTTAACTCCTTAATATATTGCTTGCTTAAAACAAACTAAAACTGACCAAGTAAAAGAGGTCAAGCTGAGTTGTGCACTACCAACGAGTTAGTTCAGGAATAGACTCTAAGTGCTATTTCCTGACCTAAGCAACGAAGCTGACCTAGTCACTAGTTGACTAAGCTAGTGTCTTGCTGATTGCTAAGCGCCGCTGTTGTATAATCCTTTTCTCAAAGAAAAGAAATCTGCCCTAATTATTTTAAAAAGGTAAAATAGTTCCTAACCCTCCATTGGAACTATATTTGCAACCTTACAAGGGACCAACAGCGGGTACCTCGGCAAGGCTCTTAGGAGCCCCTAATAAATACCTATCTTAGGGTTGTGGGTACGGTCGGTTTGTCCTCCTTTCTATGGATTTGCTGTGTTGGAATGTTAGAGGTACGACTAGTAAGGCTACCCATGTCCATGTTAATGATCTAATTAATCAGTTTAATCCTTCTTGTTTTGTTTTGTTGGAAACTAAGATTAGTGGAGTCAAAGCAGATGAGGTGGTTAACAAGTTTAGGAGCTGGAAATGTGTTAGATCGGAGGCGACTGGCCGTGCTAGTGGGATTTGGATTTTTTGGAAGCCAGATCGGATTCATTTTGATATTATTGGCATGGATAAGCAGTTTATTCATTGCAAAGTGTGTATTTTGGGGAATAAATCATTTTTTGTTACCCTGGTTTATGCCGAACCTATTTTGGCTAACCGTAAACATCTTTGGGGAGTCCTCTTTTCTATGAGTGTTAGCATATTTGAGCTTTGGTTTGTTGCTGGGGACTTCAATGATATTGCTTTTATGGGTGATCAGAGAGGGGGTTCGCATCACTATGTTAATCGCTGCCTTCATCACAAGAATAGTATGGATTTATGTGGTCTTTCGGACCTTGGGGCTTCTGGGCATAAGTTCACTTGGAAGCGCAATAGTACCTTTGTTCGTTTGGATAAGGTTTATGCTAATATTTTATCATAGACTACCTTCCCTGAGTGCTCTGTGTTGAACCTGCTGTTCCGCCACTCGGACCACTGCCCTATTTTGTTTAGACTGTTGAGAGGCAATCGTCCTAAAGGTGAGAGGCCTTTCCGTTATCAGTTGGCTTGGGAATCTCATCCTAATTTTAAGGAGTTCGTCCATGATAACTGGAAACCTCATTCGAATGTCCTTCAAACTGCTGATGTCTTCAGGACTAATGTGTTGGGGTGGAATAAGAATGTCTTTGGGCATATCATCAGGAGGAAACAGAAGTTACTAAATAGAATTAAGGGCATTCAGCGTAGATTGGAGGTTAGCTTTGATCATGGTTTGAAGGGCCTTCTTCATACCCTTCAAAAGGAGCTTGAAGCGGTGCTCAGGCAGGAGGAGCTTCTTTGGTTTCAGAAGTCTAGGAAATCCTGGATCAAAGATGGGGATCGTAATGCCAGGTATTTTCATCTCTCTGCCATCATTAGGAGGCAGAGGAATAGAATTGATGCTATTAAGAACCCCAATGGTGATTGGGTCTATGAGAATGATGCTATTTGGAATTTGGCCCTGGATTTCTATAAGGATATGTTTAAAGAGGAACCTGTTCAGCTGGAGAGGGCTCATTCTGTGGCTACCTTCCCTATGGTGGGGGAGGAGGCTATTCGGGATGCTTTCCGACCTATTTCTGTGAAGGAAATTGATCAAGCTATTTTGAGTATTGGGGCTACTAAAGCTCCTGGGATTGATGGCCTGCCTGCTGGCTTTTACCATAAGCATTGGGAGGTGGTGAAGGAGGGTATCTATAACTTTATCATAGGTATTTTTAATGGTTCTCAAGATATTGGGCTGGTGAACAAAACCCTTCTGGTTCTGATTCCTAAAATTGAGAAGCCTTCCTCCTTTTTGCATATGAGGCCTATTAGTCTTTGTAATGTTCTCTATAAGACTGTTACAAAGATTGTGGCTAACAGAATTCGTTGCATTCTCCCGGATATCATTTGTAAGAACTGGGGTAGTTTTGTGCCTGGTAGACAAATGATGGATAATGTGGTTATTGCCCAAGAGATGGTCCACACTATGAAGATTAGGAAGGGGAAGAAGGGCATTGTGGCTCTTAAGTTGGACCTGGAGAAAGCCTATGATCGCATCAACTGGAGTTTCCTAATGGAGAGTCTGGAGAGAGCTAGGATCGCTGAAAATTGGAGGAGCCTTATTAAGGTTTGCATCTCTTCTCATGTTTTTCAAGTTATGATTAATAGGGATATGTCAGAGGAATTCTCTCCGGGCAGAGGTATCCGTCAAGGTGATCCTATGAGTCCCTTCCTTTTTGTTATCGCAATGGAAAGGTTGTCTCATCTGATCCAAGATGCTGTTGATAGTGGGAATTTCCACCCGGTGGCTATCAATCGTTTCTGCCCCCAGGTTACTCACCTTTTCTTTGCAGATGATGTTCTTATTTTTTTAGAAGGCAATGAAGAGCAGTTTAGGTTGATTATGGACATCCTTGAGTGTTTCTGTTAGGCCTCGGGTCAGAAGCTCAATATCCAAAAATCTAGGATGATGTGCTCTAACAATATGGATAAAAAAGTCTGTAAGAGGTTGAGTGATATCTCGGGTATTCCTCTGACCAACTCTCTAGGGAAGTATCTGGGTATCCCCCTTCATAGTGCTAGAGTTTCTAAAATGTCCTTTAAAGATACTTTGGATAAGGCTAATATGAAATGTGCCACGTGGAAAGCCAAGACTCTCTCTCTCTCGCTGGCCGCCTTACGCTGATCCAATATGTTAATTGTGCGGCTCCCAACCACATTATACAGGCTTGTCATCTTCCTGGCCATGTGCTTAAAGATCTTGATAATTATTCATAGATTCCTGTGGGGCGAAGATGAGGAGGGAAGGAAAATTCACCTTGTTCCTTGGAGAGAGGTTTGTCAGCCTAAAGCTATGGGAGGTCTGGGCATTAGGAGAGCTGAAGACAATAATAAAGTCTTATTAATGAAACTCCGGAGTTGGCACCATAATTTGTATAGAATAGTAGTTTTTGATATGTGATGACACTACAGGTAGAAGCAAATGGATAATTTTATGGGCATGAGTCTGCTACACTTCTAGCTTCTTGATGGAGTGATATATCATGGATGCATAAATTGTTTATGTTTGGTGCAGGAAGTGCAGATTTATCAACGAATTCTTCATTAGGCTTGTTAGGTTTGAAAAGGTACCATTAAAGTTGTATCAAACTTATAGCGTCATATAATTTGTTTGGTTTGAGTTGCAATCACAACACATTTGATTAACTGTGGATGTGAATATATATTTTTGTTACTGAGTTGTCAAATTGTATAGTTGTTTGCTTCCATTAACCAAATTGCATTAGTTTTTCTTGATTTCCACTTATAATATTAATGCGACGGTATAGGGGCGGATCAAATCCACCCTATAGCCTGCTGCATCGGCAGCTGCATTCCATGTTGTTGCTGCCAAAGTATGCAGCAGCTAACCAAGCTGCTGCAGTAGAGCAGCAATTCAGAATTGTAAAAAGAGCCAAAGCTTCTTTTACATTTTTTAGGGATAAGGTACCAAAATAGGTGAATTTGTGTCGCTGACATGACTTGATTTCACGGTTTTTATATGATGGTTCATGTTAGCCGACCCCGAATCATTTCGGGACTAAGGCTTTGTTGTTGTTGTTGTAAGGTACCAAAATAGGTCTAAATTTTTTGGGGAAGTACCAATTTAGGCTCAACGTTCAAAATAATACCAATATAGGCTTAACGTTTACAACATAATATCAATTTAGGCTTAACGTTTACAATATAGCATCAATTTAGGCCTTACGTACAAAATAGCACCAATATAGGCTTAACGTTTACAAAATAATACGAATTTAAATTTAACGTTTACAAAATATATCCAATTTAAGCTAAACGTGACAATTAAATTAATTTAATTATCACGTTTAGCTTAAATTGTATATATTTTGTAAATGTTAAGCTTAAATTCGTATTATTTTTTAAACGTTAAGCCTATATTGGTGTTATTTTGTACGTGAGGCTTAAATTGATGCTATATTGTAAACGTTAAGCCTAAATTGATATTATGTTGTAAATGTTAAGCTTATATTGGTGCTATTTTGAACGTTGAGCCTAAATTGGTATTTCTCCAAAAACCTTAGGCCTATTTTGGTATCTTATCCCCATTTTTTATAATATCTGCGCATATGTATAAAATTGGTCCCTCAACATCTATAAAATCTTGATTACCTTTGCATCTTCCACAAGGCAGCAGTAGCTCTTGCTGCTACATTGGCAGGATCAACCATTGGTACTGCCTCTATGTTATACTTTATTATTTCAAGACAATTCGGCTGAATTTTAAAGATTAATTTCATAGTTCATTCATTTTGTATAGGCCTAATTTTTTTTGTAATGGTCCTTCATGGGTTGTTGGTAGGAGGAGTCAAATCAAAAAAAAGAAACAGATTGGTGAATCTTCAGTTGCTACAAGTAAGAAAAACATTTCAAGTGAGGAAGTCGAACAAATAAAAACAGAGGTCTACGAGGAAATGAGAAATGAAGTTTTAGAGAAGAAATGGAAAAGAACATGCAAGCTCATTTTGGAACTATTTTACAAATGTTGTGCCAAATGAACTCAACACTCAATTTAAATTTGGATGCGGTTGTTCCTACTTCCGACACCATCGACTCTCTTCCTTCAAATTCATGTTGATGAATGAAGAAGTGTTTGTTTATGTTTGTGATGCTTAGATATTAGGTGCTTTTGTTGAATTTTAATATTAGGTGCTTTTGTTGAATTCGAATATTAGGCGCTTTTGGCAAACAATTTTCTTTTGGTACTGTTTCCTTAATTATGTAAACAGATGTTATGTTGCGATTTATTTAAAAAATTGCCATTTCGATTATTAAGTGTTGCTATACAGATTTGCTTTTCAAATTAAATAATGTTGTTTTTACATTACAAAATGTTACTATCGTTAATAGAAAAGTGTTGCTCTTATTATAAATTTCGTTGCTTTTGTTAGCAGGTAAGTGTTGCTATTCGTAAAAAAATGTTGCCTTATTTCAAACAATCATTACTTTAGTATAAAAATATTGTGTTGCTTATGCTTAAAAAATGTTGCATTTACTTTAAAATAGTGTTGCATTTACTTTAAGAGTGTGTTGCAATTAACTACAAAGTGTTGTCATTACTTATTTAAGGCAACATGCTATTAATATTAAAATGTTGCTTTAACGATGAAACAATGTTGCTTTTAATTATTTTGTGATATAATGTTGCATTTGTTGTAAAATATAGCAACACGTTCCTTGGTGTTGTATTTGGTAACATAATGTTGTCTTTGACGGCAAAGGCAATGGCCAATATACCAACCCTTTACATATGGCCTAATATGTTGCCTTATCCCATTTTTTTTCCTATTGTTACATTTATAGGGTCTATTGTAACTCATTTACGATGTTGCAATAGACCATCTATGGTGTAGTGTCCTGTGGCGGATGTGGCAATCCCCTTCGGCCCTATGGGTCCAGCTTCTCTGTGGGAAGTATCGAAAGGATAAAGTTTTTGGGGGTCCAAAGGATAGAGTGCTTAATTGCTCCTTTCTTTGGAAAGGTATCAATGCTATTTTTGCTGAATTTTGTCAGGGTATTGGGTGGAATGTGGGTAATGGCAGGTCTATCAGTTTCTGGAAGGATATTTGGTTAGGGAAAAAACCTTTGTTGGAAGTTTGTACTTCCTTGCCTCCTTTGGACACCCATGACTGGAAGATTGCTGACGTTGTGAACTCTGAGGGAGAGTGGATGTTTGATAAATTTGAGTCTTTTCTCAATCTAGAAACGCTCCTATCTATTAGAGGGATTCAGATCAGTACTCATTTGGAGGACAAGGATAGTTACTGTTGGGCCCTGACAAACAATGGGACCTATTCGTGTAAATCTGCTTTTCAGTCGTTTTATCAGGGTTTGGAGTCTTCTTCCCCGGGAGTGTGGAAGACGATTTGGGCCTTAAAAGTGCCGTACCGCATGAGAAGTTTCATGTGGCTGGGGGCTAGGAATAGGTTGCTTACTAATATGGAGAGAAAAAGAAGACATCTGGTGGATTCTGGAGCCTGTGGGAGACGTAGAGGTTCTGAGGAAACCCTGTGCCATGCTCTCAGGGATTGTGAGGATAGTAAAGCGGTGTGGAGGAAAATTCTCCCGAGGGATGTGCTTTCTTCCTTTCTTACCCATTCTGAGAATGATTGGTTTGTGGATGGAGTAAAAGGGGTTCTCCTGCCTGGGAGAAGGGGGTTCTTCTGTTTGGTGGTTTGCCATCAGCTTTGGAAATGGCGGAATGAGAAGATCTTTGGAGGTGGAGTGTCCTTTCTGCCTAATGTCCTTGATTTCTTCTCTAAGAGACTTAATTCCATGGTTGATAGTTTTGCTGATGACCCTTTGGCTAGAGTTGTTCAGAGGAAGGAGGTTAGTCTTTTAGGCTAGCGTAGGCCAAGGGAAGGGGTGGTTAAGCTCAACATAGATGAGTCTTGTCTTAGTGATGGGAGAATTGCTACAGGAGGGATCCTTAGGGATGATGGCGGTAGATGGGTTTCTGGCTTCTCTCAGAACCTGGGCATTGGTTCTTCCTTTTCGGCAGAACTTTGGGGTATTTTTTCAGATCTTAAGCTTGCTAAGAATCTAGGGGTGAAAAAGATTCTTGTTGAATCGGACAACCAAGAAGCGGTTAGAATGATTTCAGAAGGCAACGCTGTTTGCCGAAATAATCTGAACATCATTAAAAGTATTATAAGGATCAGATCCTCTTTTGAGTTTATTGAGTTTGCTCATATCTTTTGGAGAGCAAAACCGCGTTGCGGATCGTCTGGCGCTGGAAGGGTACTCTGAGTTGTTGGGTCTTTCTACCTTTTCTGCGCCTCCGGGCTTCATTTCTTTTTTGATTTTGGAGGATATGGTGGGAGTCAGTTTTCTTAGACTGATCCCGGGTTGAGGTTTTTTGTTTTTTGTTCTTTCCTTTCCTTTCCTTTCCTTAAAAAAAAAGTACATGATTTTGTTTGATCTATTAAAATTTCAAATTGGAAATATAATATTTTGAAAATATTTATTTTATATATTATATTTGTACATTTTAGCATAGCTATATAATACAAACTAGGTTAATAATTTGAACTTGATTTTGTGTACAATTTATGAAGTAATAGATAGGCTGGAGGAGTTCATGATTAACCAACAAGTTACGAAAACTTATCAAGTAAATATTTCCTAATATGAATAATTACAAGTATTTGTTTTAAAGAACAATGGTATTTGTTTTCTCTATGCTTACAAAAGTCTCGGCCAAATAATATGTGAGCACAGTGCGATTAATTATTTACACAGATTAAAGTTTGTATCAAACTAATTTACCCAACTATATTAAATCATAATTTTGAATTATATCGAATTAATAAAATTACTATTTTTAAAGATTAAAGTTTATAAATTAGGGGTCTATAATATATTGTCAAGAATTTGAGATTTATGAATTGAGATCTAAACTTTTTAAAATAGGTGTAAAAGCATATTTTATTTGGTATATATAAAAAAAATGATATATTGAGAATTAAGTTTGATGATATGATTTAGTTGTAATTTTATAGTCAATTATGATATTCATGTGAAATTGTAATTAGTGTATATTTTGGGATTTCTTAAGTTGGATTTGTGAGACGGTTTGTAAAATTGCTGCAATAAAACCTTATAAATTCAGATTGTTGATTGTATATCATTAAATTTAGGGTAATTAATTTATTGGTCTCTATATTTTGACAAAACACACTGTTTAGTCCCTCTATTTTCAAAAACACACGGTAAAGTCCCTAACATTTTTTTTCGGTGAACTGTTAAGTCCCTAATGTTTTTCTCGGTGAACTGTTTAGTCCCTCTATTTTCAAAAACACACGGTAAAGTCCCTAACGTTTTTTTCGGTGAACTGTTAAGTCCCTAATGTTTTTCTCGGTGAACTGTTAAGTCCCTAATGTTTTTCTCGGTGAACTGTTAAGTCCCTAATGTTTTTCTCGGTGAACTGTTTAGTCCCTACCGTTAGACTCTCATAAAGATTCTGTTAGTCAATTTGGATTTGTGTTCTTCTTTTCCTTTATTTTCATTTCCTTTAAACTTTAATGCATTTGAAATCAACTTTGAGTGTTCTTCTTCTTGATTTTCTTCTTAATCGTTCAAATTCGTAAGCATTGAGTCTGTTTTTTTTCTTGTTCTCCATACAAATAGCTTTTTCTTCTAAATTGGATTTCCTCTTCTGAAATTTGAAGGTAAATAGTAAAGGGTAATTTAGTCATTTCCAAAGTCATAAACGGTAAAAAAATCTAACAAACAGTCGGAATGACTAAACAGTTCACTGAGAAAAAGATTAGGGACCTTACCATGTGTTTTTGAAAATACAAGGACTAAACAGTGTGTTTTGTCAAAATATAGAGACTAATAAATTAATTATCCTTAAATTTAAGACCTTAAAAAATATATAATGAGTAAAAGACATCATCAGTAAAAATGAAACGAGACATTATTATCAATTTAAGATGAAATAAATTGTTTTCTATTAGAGAATAAAAGCTGAAAATAGTAATTGATATAAAGGTAAATTTCAAATAAAACCCCTATGGTTTCACTAATTTTCAGATAAAGGACTGTGGTTTACTTTTTGTCAAAACGAGGATTGAGGTTTCACACTTGGATTAATACTATTAAAACCATCTTTAACGACCTGAAAATGAAAATTTTCAAGAATTAAAGTTGTTCAATATCATATTTTTTATGGAACTACATTTTCGATTTTCGAAAATCATCTTTTTTGGAACTTTATCTCTCTAAACATTAACTTTATCTCTCTTTACCAAACATCATCTAAACAATCTCAAAATAAAAAAGTTAAGAATTAAAGTTGCTTAGAATATTAGTAGTTCTTAAAATATGTAATTTTTGAAGTCGTCAATGGTGATTTTAATAGTATCAATCGAAAAAATCCTTATTTTGCTAAAGCTGAAAACCTCAATCCTCGATTTGATAAAAAGTAAACCACAATCCTTTATCTGAAAATTAGTTAAACCATAAGGGTTTTATTTGAAATTTACCCTTAATATAATGGTGTTGTCAATAGCAGGAGAGATGTAATTAAGTAGATAAAGTTTTCTAATTACCTAATCTTAATATAGTAAGTAACTATAACTCTCAAGGACAAATATGACTAATATGGCAGATAACAAAGTTCTTAACACAAGTAATGAACTCGTTACTAATATTGTTCCTGTAAATGTAAAATTTGCATAGATTGACATTGAGTTTGAAAAGTCAGATTGTTGATTTCGTATATCATTAGATTTAATTAAGCCCTTTAAAAAGGCATGCATAATGAGTAAAAAGCATCTGCAATAAAATTGAAACGAGACATATTTGTTAATTTAAGGTTGTTTTGTATTGAGGAATAAAAGCATAAAATAAAATAGTAATTGAGATAAATTAGAGAACTAAATGTTAATATAATATAGTAGGAGTATTCAAATTATCACTCTCTCTAGGAGAAATTTTCTAATTACTAAATTGTAACCGTTGCCATTGGGTTTAAAAGGTAAAAACGGATGCTTTTATGATGCCAACTTGAACATTAGGTGTCACAGCAAATAACGGATGGATTGCTAGACCTCAGGCACAAAGTGGATTTACAAATCAATAATCGACAGTCTGCACCTGCACCGCAACAGGCACCTGCACCGGCACCTGCACCTAATCCTTCAGGAAATTAAGTTATCTTAATCATGGTTCTTCATATATTTGTAATATTAAATAATTTTACATAACTTCAAGCACATATGATATGTCTCTTGTTGATCATTGTAAGCTTTTGTGAGATGTTTTTCTCTTTATGTTTATTTTTGATGTAATTTCAGTATGCAACAGTTTATGTTTAATTATATGAATTATTCAAATCCATGGCGTTGAGTGAAAATAAATGTTACTGATATAATACAGTTAAAAACTTCCAGTGATTTGGATTACTAAATGAGTGTTTTATGGAATTGAAATTACTATATAAATTAGTCCCATAAGATATTGGCAAATGCTTTTCCTTCTGTTAAATTTCTAATTTTTCATGCTAATATGACAACAATTTGGTTGTTTATATATAATTTTCTGTGCTTAAATGAAAGCTGGAAATTTGTAAAATTGTGCGTTATAGTTATCGATGAGCCTAAGGTTTCTTTCGAATTCATAGACTCTAATGTTCATTTTTACTTATAATCAGCCTTTATGCCATAATCATAATTTCCTAATTGTTGAATTTTGTCAATGAGATATTTGCATGATTTTCGCCAATTTTTGTGGTCTCTCGTTCTCTTATTTTTTGTCTTCCATGGAGTCTCTGTAGGAGTTTTATTTGCTCTATCTGGCTGAGGCAAGATGGTTGGAAGTTTGACATTTTGTGATATTCCACTATGTTTTTGTATGACAACTGTCGTAATGCCTTGAATCAGTATATCCCGTTTCCTATTCGGAGTAAGATTTGGGTTTCGGATTCCAAGTTGGATTAGGATCATGGGTTCCTAGTTGGATTGGGATTGGATGGGTTTCTAGTGGGATTAGGTTAGATTGAGTATTATAAATACCCCATTATGTAACCTAATCATTGTAATCTGATTTTTGCCTCCTAAATAATACCATTCTCCTTCTGCCCGTGGACTAGCCGACACAACGTTGGTGAACCACGTAAATCTGTGTTTTTCGATTGTTTATTATTTTATCTTTCATTAATTCCGCACAACAAACTGGTATCAGAGCTTTCGGTTTCCGATCGGGGTTTTGTTTTCTGGAGAGAAAGATGTCTGCGATGAACGTGAAAATCGAAAAGTTTACTGGGAGAAATAGTTTCAGTCTATGGCAAATCAAGATGCGAGCTTTGTTAAAACAACAAGGTTTGTGGACGCCGTTGAAGAAGGCAACGGGAGAAGTCACTGCTGAGATGACGATTCTGGAAGAAAAGGCACATTCAACAATTATGTTGTGCCTCGCAGATGATGTCATCACTGAGGTCTCAGACGAAGAGACTGCTGTCGGTCTGTAGATGAAGTTAGAGAGATTATACATGACGAAATCTCTAACGAACAAACTTCTTCCAAAGTCACAGAATCTTTACCAACAATAAATGATTGAACAAAATTCTCATATGAAAGCGGTAAAGACACCAACAGAATCAAAGCAACATCTTCATCTTCAATTTTCACATCAATATTACGTAATTCTAATAATAATGTGTTCAATTGATCTAAATGATCCCTGAGTTGCGTACCTTCCTGCATTCGCAGGCCAAACAGACGTTGTTTCAGAAGAAGTTGCGCCATAAGGCGAGCAATACAGGTGCAGATAATCAGGCATCTGGACTGTTTGCCAGCGGCAGTAAGGGAAAGGAAACGGTGGAAAGAAGAAGTCTAAGAAGCCGTTCTCAAAGGGTCCCAAGCCAGACGACACTTGTAATTACTGTAAGGAGAAAGGACATTGGAAAACTGATTGTCCAAAGAAGAAGAAGAAATCAGAAAATCAACCAGGTTCTGCTGCTGTAGCAGATGGCGACAGCAGCTCTGAAAATGATATTGCTCTAGTTGCTGACGGACACACTCATCACTCTGATGTGTGGGTTCTTGATTCTGGAGCATCTTACCATATTTGTCCAAGGAGAGAGTGGTTTTCAACTTATAAGCAGGTAGATGGAGGTAGCATTTCAATGGCTAATAGTCATGTCTGCAAAGCAGTTGGAATAGGTTCGATCAAGTTGAGGACATATGATGGTAAGTTCTGCACGTTGAACCAAGTCAGGCATGTTCCATTGATGACGAAGAATCTGATATCTCTGAGTCTGTTAGACAGCAGGGGTCTCAGCTGGTCAGGAAAAGATGGAGTTCTACATGTCTATAAAGGTTCTGATGTGATTCTGAAAGGTGTGAAGCATGGTACTTTGTATTTCTTGCAAGGTTCCACTGTTACAGGTTCAGCTAATGCTGCATCGTCAGAGATTGACCAAGAGGATATGACAAAGATATGGCATGTGAGACTTGGTCATATGGCGAAAGAGGGATGCAGATTCTATCAAAGGATGATCTTCTTGGTGGTCATAAGGTCAAGAGTTTGGAGCTTTGTGAGCACTGTGTCTTTGGGAAACTACATCGCAGCAAGTTTCCCAAAGCTATTCACATAACAAAAGACACACTTGATTACATCCACTCTGATTGTTGGGGTCCATCTCGAGTTGAGTCTTTGGGAGGTCATAGATATTTTATGTCTCTGATTGATGATTATTCAAGGATGACTTGGGTCATCATGATGAAGCATAAAAGTGAAGCTTTCAAGAATTTCAAGCAGTGGAAAGCATTGGTGGAAAACCAAACAGGAAAGAAGATAAAGAGGCTGTGAACTGATAATGGTTTGGTATTCTGTTCGTCTAAGTTTGATCAGTTCTATAAGGATGAAGGGGTTGCTCGACATCATACAGTCAGGAATACACCGCAACAGAATGGTGTAGCTGAACGAATGAACCAGACATTACTGGAGAGGGTGAGGTGCATGTTCTCTAATGCAGGGTTAGAAAGAAGATTCTGGGCTGAAGTGGTGAACAAAGCATGTTATCTGATTAACTGCGGACCACACACCGGCATACAACTCAAGACGCCTATAGAAATGTGGTCAGGAAAGGTTGCTGATTACTCAAATTTGAAAGCTTTTGGGTGCACAGTTTACTATCATGTTAATGAGGGTAAGCTAGAACCAAGAGCCAATAAGGGACTGTTCGTAGGCTATGGAGATGGAGTTAAAGGCTTCAGGATCTGGTCTCCATCAGAGAAAAGGGTCATTTTGAGCAGAAATGTCATTTTGAGCAGAAATGTAGTCTTTGACGAAAAATCTGTGCTTAGATCCATTGTGAAGCCTACAACTGCAACAGAAACTGATACCATTGATAAACAGGTGGAGTTTCAAGTCATACAGAGTGAGAGTGGCTTGAAGGAATAAGAGTTAGAAGCAGAAGTAGAGCTACCAGAGTCTACACCATCGGTTTCTCAACCATCTGAAGCTACACATCGTAGCTTAGCTCAAGATCGACCAAGGAGGGTTGGAGTTAGGCCACCTAAGAGGTATGAGGACATGGTGGGCTATGCACTACAGGTTGCTGAAGAGGTGGACACTCGTGAACCATCAACTTACCAGGAAGCTGTTTCAGGCGCCGATTATGAGAAATGGCTTGCTGCTATGGGAGATGAGATGGAGTCCCTTCATAAGAATCAAACATGGGATTTAGTCATACCACCTCCAGGGAGAAAGATTATTACTTGCAAGTGGGTTCTCAAGATAAAGGAAGGGATATCACCTACAAAGGGAGTCAAGTATAAGGCTAGAGTTATTGCTAGAGGTTTCAATCAAAGAGAGGGAGTGGATTATAATGAGATATTCTCACCAGTAGTCAGACACACCTCCATTAGAGTGTTGCTAGCTATAGTTACACATCAGGATTTGGAGCTTGAGCAACTTGATGTAAAGATAGCCTTTCTGCATGGAGATTTGGAGGATGAGATCTACATGACCCAACCAGATGGTTTCCAGATTCATGGGAAGGAGAATTATGTTTGCAAGTTGAAGAAGTCCTTGTATGGACTTAAGCAGTCCCCCAGGCATTGGTATAAGAGGTTTGATAGCTACATGATGCAACTGGGCTACACCATGAGCCCATATGATTGTTGTGTCTATTACAATAAACTAGAAGATGAGTCGTTTATCTATCTAGTGTTATATGTAGATGACATGTTGATAGCTACAAGGAAGAAGCACGACATTCAGAAGTTGAAGGGTCTTCTCAGCGCAGAGTTCGAGATGAAGGATTTGGGTCCAACTCGAATTTTTTTGGGAATAGAGATTTACAGGGACAGAAGCAAAAGGAAACTTTTTCTATCACAGAAGGGCTATATTCAGAAGATCTTGTCAAGATTTGGCATGTCTACCGCAAAGCCCATAAATACTCCTAGTGCTGCAAGTGCACATCTGTCTATTGCTTTTACACCTAAGTCCGCTGAAGAGAAGGAGTACATGTCTCGAGTTCCCTATGCTAGTGCAGTAGGAAGCTTGATGTATGCAATGGTCTGCACTAGACCTGATCTTGCACAGTCTGTTAGTGTTGTTAGCAGGTTTATGGGTGAACCTGGCAAGGAGCATTGGCAAGTTGTGAAGAGGATCTTTCGGTACCTAAAAGGTACATCTGACGTTGGTCACATTTATGGAGGTGATACAGAGTGTTTGGTGACAGGTTTTTCAGACTCTGATTATGCTGGAGATGTTGACACTAGAAGATCTATAACTGGTTATGTTTTCACTCTTGGCGATTCAATTGTCAGTTGGAAAGCTACTTTGCAGCCTACAGTGACTTTGTCTACTACAGAAGCAGAGTATATGTCACTGACTGAAGCTGCTAAGGAGGGGATTTGGCTTAAAGGACTGGTTAGTGATCTTGGTTTACATCATGATCAGGCTACAGTGTATTATGACAGCTTGAGTGCAATCTGTTTAGCCAAGGATCATGTTCATCATGAGAGGACCAAGCATATAGACGTGAGGTATCATTTTCTGAGAAGTGAGAAGAGGGTCAATGTGAAAAAGGTAGGCACTGCTGACAATCCGGCTGACATGTTTACCAAGCCTGTTTCACAGAGCAAGTTTTAACACTATTTGGACTTGCTAAACGTCAGAGATTACTAGTAGCCCTGTGGGGGAAACTCTGAGGCAGAGGGAGAAGTCTGTTCATCTGGCACTGTCATGGGTGCATCTGTTATGTTTTCAGGAGGATTCAAGTCAAGGTGGAGATTTGTCGTAATGCCTTGAATCAGTATATCCCGTTTCCTATTCGGAGTAGGATTTGGGTTTCGGATTCCTAGTTGGATTAGGATCATGGGTTCCTAGTTGGATTGGGATCATGAGTTCCTAGTTGGATTGGAATTGGGATCATGGGTTCCTAGTGGAATTAGGATCATGGGTTCCTAGTGGGATTAGGTTAGATTGGGTATTATAAATACCCCATTATGTAACCTAATCATTGTAATCTGATTTTTGCCTCCTAAATAATACTATTCTCCTTCTGCCCGTGGACTAGCCAACACAACGTTGGTGAACCACGTAAATCTGTGTTTTTCGATTGTTTATTATTTTATCTTTCATTAATTCCGCACAACAACAATGTTGTTCAGATCGTTGATAAAACTGGAAATGAAAAGCTAGACTTTTCGAAAAACAACACTCACAAGAAAATGGCTAAATGAGTTGAAATTTGTAACATATTCATGACTACACTATATCATTATTTGTTTTCATTTTATTCATTTATACACTATATCATTATTAATCTAAATTGACTAGGTATTGAGCTCGATTGTTTACGACACCTTGTATTAGGGTAGGTTGGATGGTAGCAACCAACTTCATATAGATGTCACTGAGATCAGTTGCTTTCATAACCGAACCTAAAAACCAAGTATTGGGGTTGGTTCTTTGTAACAATCGACCCAAATAATCAAAATTTAGGATAAGTTTTCTAAACCGAACAACCCCATAGAAATCGTTGGGGGTTAATTAGTTATTGTCACAACTGACCAAAGGCACGATCATTGGTGTTGGTTAAGAAACCGACCCCAAACTTTGGTGTCCGTTCACCAATTGACGCCAATTTTTGGCATCACTAATTATTAGCATCAATTGAAGAACCGACGCAAATAAGGAAAAATAATGTCACTAAAATAATCGTACACGTTAAATATATGAGACTTCCGACCAAGCTTCGGAATAATGTCGCGTTGACTCTATCTCCAGCTTCATCTTTTGTCAACTTGATTCCACATTCGACTGGCGTGTTGACAGAGTTACAATTTTCCATATTGAACTTCTTTAAGATCTCCTTTGCAAAACCACTTTGAGAAATAAAAATTATGTCGTCATTTTGCTTCATTTCAATGCCAAGATAATATGACATTGGACCGATGTCAGTCATCTCCGAGTCATAGTGTGCTTGAATTCTTCAAACATTTTTGGATTACTCCCTCTAAAAATGAGATCATCTACATACAAACAAACAAGTAACATATCTCCATTTTTCACCTTTGCATACATGGCATATTCATATTGGCATTTGACAAAACCATTTTCTTGAAATTATTTATCAATGCGGCTGTTCCAGGCTCGTGGTGCTTGCTTGAGACCGTAGAGTGCCTTGTTCAATTTTAGCACTCTATTTTCTTGACCTTTCACAACATACCCAGGTGGTTGCTGGATATAAATTTCATTCCCCAAGCATTCAATTAATTTGAGACCAAGTTTCCATCAAGCCACCATCATCATTCTATATTTCATTCAATTCTCCATTTGATCAATAAGCGAGCTGAGCCGCTCATGAGCAGCTCGGCGTTCGGCTCGATAAAAGCTCGGCTCGGCTCGGCTCGATTTGTAAACGAGCCGTTCGTGAGCATGATTTTCAAGCTCAGTTTGTAAACGAGCAGAGCTTGAGCAGACCAAAGCTCGGCTCGAAAGCTCGTGAGCAAACTCGATTAGAGGTTTATGAACAAGTTCATGAACAAGCTCGTGAAGAAGCTCGATAAAAGCTCGTAAATAATAAAAATTATATTTATATAAAATGTTATTTACACACAATAAAAATAATAACTTAAATTTAGTACGAATGTTGATATTAGGTTAGGCCGAAAACAATTAAAATCAAAGAGCAGCCCATGCCCATCATAAAAAATGAATCAGGGACCTAATTTACAAATGGTTTATTTTTAGATATCATTTAACAGGTTTACGATTTCATCTTTCTCATCCATACGAGTCGATCTAACCACGCTGCCTCCCTCTCTTTCTCTTCTAAGAATCTTATTTGATCGCCGCCTCCCTCTCCATGCCGTCGTCGCCTCTGCCTCCCTCTCCACGCAGTCGCCGCCTCCGCCTCTCTCTTCATCTTCTTCACGCCGTCTCCGTCGCTGTCGCTGAGTTCCATATAATTTCATCATCTCCTCCGTCCTTCCTCCATTTTCGTTCGTGAGCAAGCTTGTGAGCAAGATAAACGAGCTCGACTCGTGAGCAAGCTCGTGAGCTTGATAAACGAGCTTGGCTCGTGAACTCGCGAGCTGCTAAACGTGCCGAGCTCGAGTAGAAATTTGAGCTCGAACCGAGCTCGAAGCTCGGCTCGAGCTCGATAAGAAACTACCGAGCCGAGCTCGAGCAGGCCAAAGCTCGGCTCGGCTCGGCTCGTTTACAGCCCTACTCCTCAGTTATCATCTACAGTACGAGACTACACTACGCCAAAACCCCTTCAGATGACGATAAAAAACTGTCGTGCTGCGAGATATAAAATTGTCACGGGGCTCGCCGTTTGTTGCACCTTCAGACGACGGTTAGGTTCCGTCATGTTACAGCATGACACATGAAATCAGCCTATTTGCGTACCGTTATCTTACTCTTGTTACGATGCAGCTTATTTATTACTACCGTCACATTTAATGTCGTCACATGACATACTAATAATTAAAACCGTCAAGTTGACGTGTGGAAAATTGGCATATTGAATTTGTGATGATAGTTCGTATAATAATTTCTGCCGTTATAGCTTGTTTTAGATGACATAGGTCTTAATCAATCATGTCAAATGATTTATTTTCAGATGACAGATTCGTTTATTTTAATGTCTTTTTATTGTTGTTTAGATGACATTTTTTAAAATTAAAATGTCACTTTTTGCCTTCTTCTTCGTATGAATTTCTGGTTTTTACCTGAATAATGAAACATACTCAAATATGAACATGAAATTCTGTATATTAATGGTTTTAATTTAATTGGAGACCAATACTCATAATCTATTTACATTTGTACACATACATTTCTGAATTAAAACTAAAAAAAAAAAAACCAATACATATCCAAATTTTGAAACAAATTGATCTTGATGTATCTCCATATCTTGGAGTCATTATTAGGTCTATAATCCCAAAGTATTGATATCTGCAAAACTCAAAGCATGTCACTAATACACTAGCATCATTACCTAAAACCCTAAACCCACTAATTAAAGACCTTTCCCCTTTCACGACCTTCCATTTAGCCACCATTATCATATCACTATAAATAATAAGCATCACAATTGTTCAGTGTCCATACATTCAAACCAGAAAACTTACATTGTACAATGGATCACCTTGCGCTTGTTCAGCAACAGGTTATTGCTGAGATGGAGAAATTGTACATAGAGAGCGCATGGTGGCTTCTGGCCATCGATGGTATGTCAACGATATTTTGTTCTTTAACTCTTCCTGGTTTCTTCTATCTACTTGTAATGATTCTTATTATCTTAGATGATAACAGGTCCTCTGGATGATAACTTCTTCAAATGGTCAATCAGAATAAAAGGCCCCCAATACACCCCATATCAAAGGGGTGTATTTGAAATCAGAATCAGCTACCCTCCGAATTTCCCAAACAGAACTCCAACAGTAATATTAACTTATCTCATTAAGATATATGAACCTACATAACATTGTATACACATACACTAATCAATGTCTCCTCTTATTCTCAGTTTCTCTTCTGGAATAAGATCTATCATCTTAACGTGGATCCTCAGGGGATGATTTATCTTCTCCGCCTCCTTACTCACCCTCCATTTCCCACTTCCACGGTATAGATATGCCACCATTTATCTATTTCATTTGATAAACACTTAATCATGTTTGTGATCTAATTATTTTATGCATTTTGTAGCTGATGTGGCACATATATTATCTACTACTACAACCCCACATTGAGGCGCCATTTCCTGCACAAGAAGCAGTTGCTGAGCAATACCTCAGCAATAGGGAAAAGTATGATGTGCTCGCCTGGAGATGGACTGAGGAGTATGCAATGTGGATATGAGGGGCTCCAAATGTGATTCTCTTTTAAATTCCAAATTTCCTAAACTATCTTGACTAAGAGAAAGGAGATTTGGAAAGGAGAAACGAAAGGCAACACTCAAACCCCCCTTTGTAATATAACATAGAGCTTGATATTAAGTTCGTATGTATATGTATATTCAAGTCATATCAAGAGACATCTTATCGTTTGCAAGGCATATCAGAACATGCAAGTAGCCTAAATTAACCATTTTACAATGTTCCTCCCACTTGGATTGTACTCGTTGAACAATGAACTTCGTAATGAGGTTTATGATGTTGCCATCACAAGGGATTCTCTTTATGCTGAATGCATCATAAACCTATCACCATGCTGAATGCTTTTTTGTACGTTAACAAGCGAAGTGAAAAGGAACATTATAAGAGTATTCTCATATCACAATGAAAATTCATAGTGTTAGACTATACCTAATCAGCTACATGACCAATGAACATTCATACATAAACTCAATCAGTTCTAGTAGTATAACTCATAGGTATAAGAGTATTGCCAATCACAATGAACATTCAAAGCTTAAGAGTATGCCTAATCAGCCACATGCTCAATGATCATTCACACACAAACTCAATGAGTTCTAGCTTCCTAATCACTTCTATCTAACCAATCATTTCATAGCAATATAACTCACATACTAATCACTTCATGCATGGTTAAGGTATTCAACCAATTAGTTAATAGTAATGCACATACAAAACCCTTTACAATATACTTGCCACTTGGATTGTACTCGTTGAAAAGTGAGCATGGTGATGAAGTTTGCGATGCTCTAACCACAAGTTCATAACTTATACTGATAGCATAAAAAACCCATCACCATTCTGGATGGTTGCAATCAGATAACAAGCCAAGTGGAAGATATATTGTAAACTTATCTCAGCAGCATAACTCATGTTCAAATAAAAAGGAATCAGGTGAGTTCATAACTGATAGGGACGTTTTGCCCCATCTTTTAGCGTGATTTACGGTTTAATTTTGAGCTAATAATTAAGTCTAATTACAAAAATAAGTGTGTCTTCAATTAAATAATAAAATTAAATTAAAACTTGTACTTTTAAGAATTTCCTTTACTTTTGATTAATTTCAGAAAAATAAAACATCAAGCTAACTCAGTGCTCATAAGTCGTATTTTTCAAGTACAAGATAGAATGAATAAGGAATTGGTGATTCAGTAGTACGCGGGGCGTAAACCATCCCACGCGGGGTGTGCCATGCAACTGTGCAATTCCCACTAAGTCACGGTAGTCAACTCGTGCGTTCCCACACAGTCAACACCAACCACACGGAGCATACCCCATAGCACGCCACACGTGCCTAGTGTGAAACAGTGGACAAAAACTCAGGGACTCAACCATGCGGGGCGTCCCAGGATTTGCACAGAGCGTACAGGAGAAATTCTTCAATCCAAAGTTGCAGAGACTCACCCATGTGGGGCGTACCTTGGTCTATGTGGAGCGTGGATGAGTCAACTCTTCTGAAATAAGTCCACGTGTAAAAGAAATCTTCTATGGGATAGGTAATTACCAGCCACGCGGGGCGTGCTCCCATCCACGCGGGGCGTGCCATGTGAAACCTACATTTACAATGTGAATTCTTACTTATAACTTGTGTATTTATGATTTTGCCCCGAACTTGATGTGTGTAAATAAGAGTGATTAGCACTCATTTAATTCATTCAGATTTTATGTAACAAAACTCTACCACCTTGAGAGCTTGTTCACTTATTCTGTCACTCCGTCGAAGTTCCATTCCATCATCTTTCACCAAGCTCGAGTGATACAGATCGGTTTTATCTGAATCCATGACGTGTTAGTTTTAATCGTAAACTAACAAAGATGTTATTCTCTAGCTAAACTAGAAGGAGTGAATCCCAAATTTCATGGACTAAATCCATAGGAATAGTGAAATCCCCATTGTTGAAGGTGAAAACCTTAACAAACTCCACAAGGAAGAAGATATATTTTTGATTGATAAAAGTCTACCTATTACAATAGAAAGAGATGTATTTATACAATCTCAAAATCCTAAAACAAATTACATAAAAAAGGGTAAATCAAATAACTAATTAAAATGATAAAGGTAAGGGTAAAGTGGGTAAAGGGTAAAGGGGTGGCATGATTATAAATATAGGAGTGGTAGAGTTGTAATTAGGGAGTGGTCCCTATCATGAAGAACTTGGTGAGGAAGTTTACTCCAGATGGGACACGCCCCGCGTGGGCTTTGCTACGCCCCGCGTAATCGAGTTCCTGGACTTGACGCATCTCGTTGATGAGGTTCACGCATGGCGTCCCAGGTGTTCCGCGCCGCATAGTTGACCTTCTGGGTGTAACTGTTCCGGATGCCTGATCTGCGCCCCGCGTATGAAGAGGCACGCCCCGCGTGCATGAGCTCTTGAGCTATCCTCCGGAAGTAGTATCCTTCATTCTCCACGCACTGGCTAATACGCTCCGCGTGGAGTGCTAGTGACCTCCCTTCCGCGTGTCTTCCCCTTTTCCCGGTGGCCTCGGATTCATGCCCCGCGTGTTCTACTTTACGCTCCGCGTAGAGCAAGATGCCCTCATCATCGAGAGTTCCACCTCTAAGACCTACGAGACGGCCTTGAATCTGGTTAGCTAGTTCCAAGGGCCGCTTCTTCCCTTTCTACTTGGTAATTAGCTTGCACTCTTCTTATGTACTAGGCTTGGTTGTATTCCGCATTTACGCGTTCCATATTTATAATATATGATTTGCAATTTCCGTTTCTCTATACGTGTTCATATTTATTACTTGTTTTGAAATTCGTAATTGATTATTGTGTGGGGGGACACGATTTTCGATACTTTTTGGGAACCATATAGGTGCTACCCTACCGGAATTGACACACCGGAAACTGTAGGAATTAACAAGCCACGAAACTCTGGAACGGAGGAATCAACGACACAAGGACAATGATGGAGATCCTAGCTCCACATAGGCCGTAAAATCGCAACAGAATTGTCACCCCCACCATCCCGACCAACACATATGAAATCAAGACTAGCATGATCCAATTGATCCAACAAATCGGTCAATTCGGAGGAGAACTTCATGAGAACTGTAACGAACACCTTGATAAATTTCTTATGTGTGCCGATACTTCTTGGTAAAATGGTGTCCCGGTTGAGGCCGTACGTCTAAAACTTTTTCCTTTCTCTTTGACAGGCCAAATGTTGGAGTGGTTGCATTCATTGGAAGCCGGAATTATCACCTCATGACATCACCTCCTTTCAGAAACTCGAATATGAGGCCCTTGATATGGCTTGGGCGAGGTTCTGTAAGTTGCTCCGAAGTTGCCCACACCACGACATCCCAAAGCACGATCTTGTAAGTACTTTTTATCATGGGTTAACGCCTACTAATCGTGCAACTGTGGATTCCGCAGCAGATGGGGACCTGTTTAGGAAATCGGCAAGTGAAGCATACGAGCTCATCAACGAGCTCACAAGGAAAAGCGTCCAGTGGTAAGAAGATCGGCTTGCTGGACCACCGCGACATCAAGCGTTCTCCATGGAAAAAGAGGCTCCAAAAAGCTCCATGGTCGGGAGGAATAAGAAACTAGACACTTTGATAGTGCAATTGAGCCTCAATAAAGATGCACATGTCCTGATGTGCAACCACTGTGGTGGAGATCATGACGGACACAATTTCCATACCGGTAGCCCTTTTACCGGCGACACCGAAAATGTAAGTTACGTAGGAGGTAACCAAAGGTACAACTCTAACTCAAACTCCTACCCAAACACACACCACCACAATAATAATGATAACGGGTGGAGACCTCGATACCAACATCCTAACTTGTCGTACGGCAACAATAATAATGTATTGAGGCCCCCACCTAACTTTCATCAAGAATATAGGGAGCATAGGCTAGGCCAATCACAAAATGTTTCCAGAGGGAGAAACGCCCAACCTCCCAACAACGTGCAAGGTCAATCAGTCACTTCCTTGCTCAAGGACATTCTAACACGTCTTGCCGATAATGAGGTGTTTTGCAGGGATTTTACTCACCAAGTGGCTCATTTAAATCGTCAACAACAGGAGAGGCAGCTAGGAACTCTCTCGAAAAATACCAAGCAAAACCCGCGAGCCAAAAATAGAGAATTCAGACAAGCAATAACTCTCCTTAACGGTAAAGGTTCGGATCCGTCGGGTTCTAATTCGGACATCCTGCACTAGTCATACCCATTGATAAAGTCGAGCTACTCCGTCTATAAACGTAGCACCGGTTTGCATTCTCCAAACCTTTGTTTATATGTATCATACACGTTTTCAATTTGTTTTCAATATTGTTTTTACTTGTTTTCGTCTCTTTTCGATTTTTAAGATTTTTCACCTTCAGAGTTTTATTTTTCTTTCGTGATCGTTTCGCAATTTTAATTGAAACTTCAATCATAACCAACAAAAAAAAATTACAAAATCAACCAAAGAAAAACAAATCCCTTTTAAATCCAAAGTTCACGTGGGGCGTGCAAATAAGCAAGCCCCGCGTAAACGAGTTTCTGGCGAAAATAATGTGCTAAAAGCACTTCACGTGGAGCATGCCCTTAATTATGCTCCGCGTGTGTTTAGACATGTATGGGGGAAAGAAATCAATTCCGAAATAAATTGCTCACATACAGGTCACGCGGAGCATGCCCCCATACCACGCCCCGCGTGTCCTAGGGGAGTTGCGAACTATAACTCTCCATGGCAGTTATTTCCTCTCTTTTCACCAATTAAAATCCATTAAATTCAAAATTCAAACTCATTAATTTCCCTCTTAACCCCCTCATTAATTTCTTTCAATTAAGTAACATTTAAAATCCAAAAAATTTAAAAATATATTAAAACTCCAAAACTTTTCAATTTCCCACCGTTCTATGTGTCTGTGTTCTCAAGCACACGGGGCGTGCCCTCTAGCAAGCCCCGCGTGCCGCCCATTCGTTTTCCTATTTTTGGTCAGAGACACGAACACGCGAGGCGTGCCTTCTAGTAAGCTCAGCGTGCCATGATCTCATTCGGCCATGCCGTGGTCAAAGACACAAGCACGCAGGGCGTGGCCCAGCTAAGCCCCGCGTGCCTTCTGGGAATTCGAAAATCAATTGGATTCCCACCTCTCTCCCCTATATAAACTTCACTATTTCCCCTCTCCTTCTCCCTCACATCTACTCCATCTTCCTCACTTTCACCATTGTGACTCACCTCCTCTCACCATGACTCGTCGCAAGAGATCCACCGATGAATGTAACCCACATTCTTTCTGTACTCACTCTTCCCGCTCCGACCAAACACCACCACCTGACACCGATAAAATTCCCCCACTCACCATCCACTATCGAGCACCCTTCCACATCCTTACTGACATGGAAGGGCGACACTACCAAAATGTCGCCTCTTCCCCCGTCATGGCCCTTCTGTACCTCGACATCAACGCCTTCGACCACCACAACCTTGGTCGTGACTTCGAGGAATGTCTTCGTGCCCTTGGGTGGCACAACCATTTCCTTGCACGCCACTGCATGTACCCTTCCTTGGTGCATGAGTTCTTCACCACTCTCACCGCCACCGGGATCCTAGGCAACTACGTCCTCGCCTTCCGCCTCCAAAATCAACCCCACTCCATCAATATGGCCTGGATCCACAACCATTTCACTACCCAAACGGAGGTCGGTCTCACCAATTGGCCTTCCGAGGTTGCCCCCTGATTTTTGGAAATTCATTACGGGGTTGGACACATTTGACATCTCCAATCTCCACCCGGGTCGCATCCGCAACCCAATCCTCCAACTCCCCCACCGGTTCCTCAACTATTATTTCTTGGGGAAAGCCGAGGCAAACAAGGTCAATAAGCCTGAGCTTCTTGCCCTCTATTGCTGTGAGAAAGGACTCGATTTCGATTTGTCTCTACTTGTCAAGAAAACTCTCTAGAAAATGAACTCTAAGAGGCGTGCCGGGTTAGGTTTGGGGCACTTGGTCACTATCTACGCCTCCTCCGCTCTCGGTCAAGATGTTCTTGATCGCCTATCTTATTAAGACCCCCGACTTTTGGACAAAAATGCTTTCAAAACTCTACACCGCACCTCTTCCGGTCCGGGTGAGAGCTCGGGCGCCCGCCAACAACACAAGGCAGGCGATTGGGATTCGGAGTATGATTTTGACAACTTAGGTGATATCCCGGCTGGCCCTTCCTCTTCGACTTCTAATCGATTCATGGTCGGTTGGACATCTTAGAAGGCAACCAACGCCAAGATCGGGCTACCATAAATGCCCGGTTCGACACCTTGAGGCCCACCACCTCATGGACCAAGCCGCCTTCGCCACTCGCTTCGACACTTTCGAAGCTCAATGGCAATGGGACCGAGATAATTTCGACTCCTTCACCAACTCCTTTTGCAATCACTTCCACATCAATTGGCCTCCTCCCCCGCCTCAATCGTAGTTTCCTTTATTTTATGTTTTTGGTGTTCTTATTTTTATTTTTTTGTGTTCTTTTTGTTTTTAGACGCGGAGGGCCGTGCAACCCCGCACTTAGTTTGTTTTGTACGTTATCTTTGTTTTTATTTTTATCTTTTAATATATTTGCATTTTGAAGTTAACTATGTTTTTGTGCTTAGTGCATTTTCGTACCATTTTATACGTTTGATTTTCATGTAGCAAATAAGGTTCACGCGGAGCGTGCCTTTGGGCAAGCCCTGCGTAAACCAGTCTTTGAGTTAATACACTGCTAGAATAATGGTTCACGCGGAGCGCGCCCTTAGGCAAGCCCTGCATAACCATATCTCTGCAAGTTATGGCCATTTTTAATGCATACCATGCGGAGCGTAGCTAAAACCAAGCCCCACGTGGTATCACTTAAAAATGGATATGTTAAAAATCAGAGAAAAATAAAAATAAATTAAAAAATCACAAAAACATAAATAAAAATAAAAAATAAACAAAACGATTAAACTAAATTATTGGTTCAAATATTCTTCCGATACACCACCTCCCTCGGAAATAAATTAAAAGTTCCATTGTTTGTCCTTAAAAGGTAAAAAAAACGTTTAAATACAAAGGACCGGTCTAATTAAGAAATTTAAGTCTTGGTTTCGAAGCTAGGGAATTTATGCATAGTCAAGATTTGCACTTAACGAAAGCAACAAGTCATCTCTATAGTGAAATTTAACAAGGCAATAGAAACGAGATTTTTGAAAATTTTACGAGAACTTGAACGTACACAATTAAACCTGAAATTAATGTGAGGTATTTTTGAGCCTAAAAGAGTTCGTACGAGAACTTTATTTTTCTTCACAACATTTTGAGGGCTTTCGCTTCACTCAATTCATAGAGTTTGCATTGAATACCGGGTCAAGTACACTTGTTTTGGTAAAAATGGCAATAGATGATAAAACGAACCCACGTAGGCTAATTCTTTCTTAATTATTTTTTTCGTTTTCATAAACCTCTAGGAAGCTCCCTCAAGCCTATTAACCAACTTCTTGCTAACACCATTTTAACACGTAACCCTTTTTCCTATTGTTCGAATACTAAAATCAAATGCATCAAAAAGGCCCAAAACAGGCTAAGTATATAGCAAGAAAGCACAAGTAATCTTTAAAATCGTTTTTGTGCCACTCTTGGAAAAAAGAAAAATATAAATAAATAAAGCAAAAATAGAGAGCAAAATGGGCATTCTCAAGCTCCACTCAAGCAATTTCAAAATCTATCTTTCGTGCTTGCTAGGGCAATATGATTAAAAGATGATGCAATCACCAAAATCGGCATTCGGACTCGAGTTCCTAATATTATCCACTCACCACTAAAAATCCCACCTACATTACAACCCCATCCGGGTTCATTTTTAATATTGCCCGACCATAATATAGGTGGAAAAACTCGGATAAACATGCAAACTCGGGATGACTTTGAGTAAGTACAAAGAAAAGCGCACAAACACCAACCCACCAAAAATTGAGTGATAAGAGTGAAATACATTGGTGAGGTACAATTGAGTTCTCAAAGAATGATCAATCCCCGTTAATATTGCCTATTAAGTTTGATCATGGAGGTTTCGAATATGTTTGGCCACTCATCCACTTACGTAAGTGCTCATTGAAAACTTTTCTTAAAACCTTGGTTTTGAAATCACGCACTTGGTTAAACCAACCGGAAGTTTGTTTCTTAATTGTATCAATCCCTTGTCTTTCGACTTTCTTTATGTGAGGACAAGTAAAACTTTAAAGTCCGAGTAGGTTGATAGGGACGTTTTGTCCCTATCTTTTAGCATGATTTACGGTTTAATTTTGAGCTAATAATTAAGTTTAATTACAAAAATAAGTGTGTTTTCAATTAAATAATAAAATAAAATTAAAAGTTGTACTTTTAAGAATTTCCTTATTTTTGATTAATTTCAGAAAAATAAAACATTGATGACTAGTGGAGAAATTCTGATCAGCTTCCGTCCCTGTGGGGACGTCGTTGGGTTCGACGGGGGGAAGCTCCGATGCCAAAGTCAGTAAGATGGAACAAAAGAGCAAACTGAATTGACAAAGGGTAAATGAATGTGTACCTTGATAGCCTGAGATGTAGGCTATATATAGCTAGGGAGTCGTAACCTTCAGTAACTAGAAAGTCTTCATTAATGTTCCATTAATGGCGGTTACAAGTTACCTTTAAGCTGGCGGTTAGCTAACTGATAGCTCATTAAGGGCCTTTATGACCGGGTCGGCCCAGCCGTTCTATCGGAAAATCATGTGCTCGAGGAGATTCGCCGACGGGTCTCTTCTGGTGCTACCTTGATGATCCGCCATTCGGATCTCTTGGGATGATCAATACGCGGCGTTCTTCGGGTGAATATCTGTCGTGGTCCTTAGGATAATATCTCGATGTTATCAGAAGCCCCCTCTAAAGTTCCCTTAAAGTCCTTTAGGGCTTTTGAGCTTCGGCACGCCGTCATGATTACTTGTATTAATGAACACTCTGTTCGATGCTAATCGCAGAGTGACACGTGTTTACAGGCGCACTGTCCAATGGATGAGAAGACACCCTTCTTCTTCATTCTCTTTCTCTTTCCTACTCATTTCTTCTCCATTTTCCTTTGCTCGAAGCTTTTCCCTGGGATTTTCAGAGTTTCTTCGAAGCTTTCGTTTTTCACATGTAAGTTCATCTCTTCTTACTTTATTTTTCCCTGGATGTTTAGGAGTTCTTCGTCATCCTCTAGATCAACCTCTGAACTTTTTAATCTGCCCCCTTCCCCGGAAATCGAAGTTAATTTTAGTTGGACCACTTCTTCATCGGAAAACTCATCTTCTTCCGAGGACACAATTAGCACCGATTTAGCCGAGTTGTGTAACTCGGCGCGTAATCGCTTTCGAACCCGTTCTACTAGGAGCCAAATTCTGTCTACTCCGGCCACCGGTATAGCTCCAGCTGTTAATTCTAGGCGTTTTTCAGTGTCAATGGCCTCTTTTTCTGGGCAACCTAGGAAAAAGAACCCGAGAGCGGAGTCCACTCCGTCCCGTATGAGTGCCACGGATCTATCGGATCTGACGAGTCGTTTCCCCTGGATTAACAATTATGAGACTCAGTTAGCGGCGGCTCATCAACATCCTTCATGTCCGCCAAGTGGTTTTTTAACCGTGTATTGTAGTCATGTGGAGAGGGGGTTCCGACTTCCTCTTCCAAAGATGATGGCGGATATCCTTTCCTAATTCGACATCACAGTCAGCCAATTACATCCAAATGGCTGGCTGGACATTGCTTTAGACTGCTACCTCGCCTCAAATTTAGGAGTAATGTGCACACCCCGCATCTTTAGAGCCCTTCGTAAACACTCGAAGCGGAAGTCCGAGTCTTATCTCACTTTTGCTAAGTTTGGAGCCTATTCGCCATTCTGTGACAAGATGTCCAATGTCCATTGTTGGGATGAAATGTTCTTCTACCTAAATGTAAAGGAAGGCGAATCACTAAGTTTCCCAACGTTCTGGAATCCCAAGCCCTTACACATGGCGGGTGATTTGCGCATATTGACTGATAGTGATGAGGTAGTGGCGGAGCTCATGAAGGAGGTCAAGGCGGATGCCTGGACATACGCGGATGCTTTAGCCTTCATGATGAGCGACATTCCCCTGATCCGCCAAGAAGGGGACAAGTTCATTTATTCAAAGATTGCTCAATTTGAACAAGGTAACTTTTTATTTCTTCTTGAACCTTGAATCATGCTCTTGACAGAGAAGTGTAGGAAGCTATTGGAGGCTGAAGCTCGTAAGAAGGATCAAGCGGTGAATCCCCAGAAGGACGTGGGAAAACGTTTAGCTGATACAGTGGTTAATCCGCCACTAAAGAGGAGGAAGCCTCCGGCTATTGGAGGTTCTAAATTTATGTCGGATGCCATGAGGTCCGCCAGGCCTGCTATGGAGACGAAACAAGTAAGTTCTCTGTTATTTTTCATTGGTTCGCCATGTTGGGGTTTAGTGTCCTATAGACAATTGTTGCAGGATACAAACTTATTGTAAATGAATTGTTCTTTATATCATTTGTTTTAATAAGATATATGTTTTATAACTATATAAAGGCAATCCCTTTTAAAGCACTAAATAAAGTCTAATAAAAGGAAATCCGTAAGTTTGTTTAAAGTGATTATAAAGTGTTCATACAAGCAAGAAGTGAGACAAAACTTTATAATAAACTAATAAACTTAAAACCACCCCAAGTCAAGTGATATGTTTAGGATTGATATATCACTGTTGAGACTTGTATGTAACAATGTCTTCTGTTTGACAGAAAGCTGATCTCACAATCTTCACATATATAGATATCTGGACAGTTACATAGATCCGGTGAAACGTTGTTCATTAGGATTGGGGATCCGACTTGAGATAACAGGATAGGTAGATTCATCCTTGTCACATGTTCATCTCATTGGTATTAATAGGTATAACTAATCCTCAAACTCAAAGGAATGTTAATTGGTCATCCTGAATTACTGAATATGAGACTTTGATCGCGTGGTCCCACGATCCTTAACAGAGATGACTCTAGGGTGTGAACTGCAAAGGTTGGGTGTCACAGGAGGTAATGTCAGGGTAGTTATACATTGGATTGAGCATTTATCACTCCCGATGAATGGGAGATACATCCAAGGATCGCTTGTGGAAGACTCGACTCTAAACCCTTGCAAGGTGATAGCTTAAGATTAGAAATTCGGATTTCACTTAACCTATCTTTTGAGTTGACTCGGCCAATAACAAGTAAAATGAACGTCTCGCTATATGTGTATTGACATTACCCATAGTCATAAGATTCAGTTCAAGGATGTAGTTGATAAAGGATCGTATTATACCGTAACTAATACGGAAGGGTTAACGACAGAATCAACCTGTCTTCTTAACGGACTCTGGGGGAATGATTACGGACTTGCCAATAACATACTCTGTACATCATTCCGTTATGCAAGGGATTAAATATAATTCTTGAAGAAATTAATTTAATAGGTTGCATACGGCCAGAAGTAGTAAGGACCTAATGGATCACACATAAGACTTGGAACCAAAAAGAGAGATGAATATGATTAATAGATGGAAGCCCCATTAAGCCCAGTAAGGCCCAAATACTAGGAGGGGCCGAAATTTATATATATTAGGAAGGAATTAATTTTATTCCATTAATCCTAATTAGATTAGGATTGTGAATTAAATTAATTAAGAGATAATTTAATTAGGAGTTTTAATTAGATTAATATACTCCTATTATTATCCAATTAGGTTATTTATTATTATCCTAAATGTATTTGATATATTATAAGATAATAATTAGGAATCCTATTCCGAATGGAATTCCTATTAAGTAACCTATTCCTATCTAACTAGGGTTTAGATACAAGCTAATATATATACCCCCTATAGTGAATTTCGACCAAGCCCTATCCCTCACCTATAAGTGATTTTCGAAATTGCTATCTTAGAGAGAGAAAAAGAATTCTATTCCCAAGCTCGTGAACTAGAATTCATTCGGCATTCCATCGATTGATTAATCTTATTCATCCCTCTTTCTCTTTGATCTTGTGTTGGTTTGTTAGAGGCAATCTATTTTGGTTGCATCTCATAAGGGTTGATTCTAACTTAATCTCACCATGTTCACGAAAGAAGGAAAAACAATCAAAAGGGAGAAATTCGTTTTTCTTCGCTTACATCAGGTCAGTTCACTATTCCAAGGATTCCTGGAGATTGAACCGTCGGATCGTCGCGATTTTTGGACAGTAGCTTCTAGACATATTCTTCCACGTTTCCACTGAAGGGATTGTCGTTCGGAGGTCTGGAAGGTCAGTTTCGGATAGGGGCAGATTGGTAAACAGTTTACATCTCCTTTGAAGTTGTGGGCACTTCGTTTGCAACGGTAGATTGATCATCGAAAGGTATTTCTTCTTATCCATATTTATATGAAATAACGATTAACGGATCCTATGGTTAAAAGGAAGTAGGCTAAAATTTTTATATTTCCGCTGCTATACCTTAGCCCTATTTCCAACACGCCACGTTCAGGATCTGAGCCTTAATCCCTGATTCTTTGTGAAGATGGCAAAACCTGACCTGGGCGGGTACTGGTCCTCCAAGTACGATGCCCAGGGATCCCTGGAGAATGAATCCATCACAAATGACCTAGACGAGGCTCTGGGTCAGTTGGGCGAGGTTCAAAGGAATCAGAACCAGATTCCTGGATCAATTCACGCCCAAAGAGGAAAGACGGAGCTTCTCACGGTAAGACTCCTCGCTATAAATGATCCCTTTGTCAGAAGTTATACCTTTGTTCTTTTATTTTGACAAAACTGTTTGTCTTTGGACAGATGTATACTCGCATATGTGCTATGGAGTCTGAGCTCCTTCAAGGCGTGGCGGACAAGGCCACCATAGTAAGATTGGAGAAAGAGGTAGCGGATGCCAACGTAAACATCGCATCTGCCGTGTCCGCCATGGCCCTTAAGGATGCAGAGATCCAGAAGCTGAAGGATAAGATCGTGACAGATGTCAAGGATCATGAGAACGCCATAAGTGAAGCGGAGTACATGGCTGGGGAACAAGCCTTTTTCTATGGCGAACTGATCATGGCGTATATCTCCCTGGCGCATCCCGAGATCGATTTCACAGATCCGCAATTCACCGTTCTAGACCCAGATGACGTGCGCCAATATAACAAAATTCCAGACATCAACGATTACCTCCGGGACTACGTTCGAAAATGGATGAAGGGACCGATTGAAGAAAGCAAACCCGCCACTAATGTCAAGCTAGTGGACCTTGAGGAAGTGCCTCCCAAGGCGGGTGAGGAGCTGATCACTTATAACACCCTTCTTCCTGAGCCCACATCTTCCTTAGAGAAAGAGGTATCCTTGGTAGGCGTATCTGGAGCTGTGGAAAAAGAAGCTTCCAAGGCAAGTGCCTCAGGTGAAAAGAACACGAAGGAGGATGCTCCTATTGTTGTGTAATTTTTTTGTTTTGCTTCTTGATTGTAAAAACTGTTAAGTACAATTGGTTTAATCCGTATGGTAGCTATTTATTTTATCTTTACGTTTGCGTAAGTAGATATATAAGCGTCTAGGATTTATGTTAGAGTAGGTGGCCAGCCATACTTCCTTATGTGAACCTTTGTGAAGGTTAGAAGCTGTTTTATTCCTTTAGAGGAAGTAAAGCTGCCTTAGGGATCAACTTGCTACCTATCTTTAAGGTGAAGTGATCCGCCTTTAGGACTTGTGAATCCTTCTTTGGGAAGGGTGTAAGAGAGTGTAAAGACCTTGCATCCAAGGACTGTTTTAACTCTATCTCGAATGGGGATCTATCCTCTAGAGAGGGATCCGTCCATGAGATTTGTTCTCCTATGTTTGAGGAGAAAAAGTAGCTATGAGATAGCAGTACGTTTTAATGTGGAAAGTGTTGGATGCCCCCCTTCTTTTTAAGACTGGAATATTCATATTACTACAGTAAAAACTTTAAAAAGAACGAGAATAATAGAACAATTGCTCTTTATTAATAGGAGATACGCTTAACAAGCAGGTCTTACATGTGAGCCTCGTTAAAACCTTTAATAAGAAAAACCACATGGGAAAAAGCTTACTAAAGGAAAAGGAGTACTCAAGACCGTATGTACAAATTATTTTCTGACAAAATATTTGCGGAGATTTTGGAGGTTCCATGTGCGCGGCAATGTGTTTCCCTCCATGTCTTGAATTTTAAATGTGGCGAACCCAATCTTGTCCACTATCTGATATGGACCTATCCAGGTGAGCCCTAGCTTGCCCTTCCCTTCTTGAGACTGGATTTTGTCAGCCTTGCAGAGCACAAGATCTCCCACATTTAGGTCTACAAGTTCGGCATTTTTGTCATGATAAGCGGCGATCTGCTGCTTGTATGCCACCATACGTACGTAGGCTTGGTCTCTTCGATCTTCTACTTGAGCAAGACTCTCCTTTAATTTGTCGCTGTTGTCTTCCTCGCAATAGAAGGTAACTCTATCACTTGGGACCTGTATTTCAACCGGTATCACAGCTTCTACACCATGAGAGAGGGCGAATGGTGTTTCTCCTGTGGCCATTCTAGGAGTGGTGCGATAGGCCCATAAGACGCTTGTCAGCTGATCCGCCCACTTCTTATCATGCTCCCCCAATCTCTTCTTTATTCCTTTTACGATCGTTCGATTCGTAACTTCAGTCATACCGTTGGATTGTGGATAGTAAACGGAGGCGAATCTGTTCAAAGTGCCCAATTTCTCACAGAAAGTCTTGAATTCACCACAGTTAAACTATGTTCCATTATCAGTGATGATGGTGTGGGGGATGCCGTATCTTCCCACGATGTTGTCTTTAACAAATTCCACCATTCGCTCAGCAGTGATGGAGGATACAGCTTCGGCCTCTACCCACTAGGTGAAGTGATCAATTGCCACTACTACGTAATTCCTTTGCCTGCGAGTAGGAGGAAATGGTCCAACGATGTCAATTCCCCAGATGGCGAATGGTTGTCCTTCTATGATGGGCCTCTAGAGGTGTTTGGCAGCATGTGATTCATTCGCATGAATCTGACAATTATGGCAAGATTCCACCAATTTTTGTGCATCAAGTTCGGCTGTTGGCCAGTAAAATCCCGCTAACCTGGATTTCTTCAAGATGGAGGCGGATGCCTCATGGGCCCCACATGATCCCTCGTGCAGCTCCTTGAGGACATGTTGTCCCTCTTCTGGCAAAATGCATTTTAACCAAGGATGGCTAAAAAATTTTCTATAGAGGCCATCGTTGATCATGGAGAAATAAGCCGATTTTCTAACGATCCATCGAGCTTCCTCCTTATCCTCAGGTAGAGCTCCATCTAGCAGATACTGGCGAATGGCCGATCTCCAATCACCTTCCACTGTCGTGAGGAGGTATACTTCCTCTGAGGAGAAGGTTGGAGTTATTTTAACTTCGAATGGACATTGTGGATCCGTCCAGTTCTCCTCACTAAAAGCCATTTTGGCTAGATGATCTGCCTCAGTGTTTGATCCTCGGGGCACATGAACCAGCTCCCATTTAGTTTCTTTAGCCTCGAGGTGGTCTAGCAATTTTTTGACTTCTGCTACGTATTTGGCCAAAACATCATATTTTCCCTCGTAGTTCTTGATCACTTGATTGACCATGAGCTTGGAGTCGCTATAAATCACGATCCACTCGGGAGTGATTTCTTTGAGCAGACATAACCCCAATATTAGAGCTTCATACTCTGCGGCATTGTTAGTTGCATGAAAATTCAATTTTGCTGCGTACCTATAGACACCGGGGTCGGAGGACCGATGAAGAAAAATTATAAAAAGGAATCCAAATCAGTCGATTAAAATAAATGACGAGTTAATAAAAATAATAAATATAAAAAAAAATGTTGTTCAAAGGAACCGTAGAGAGACCGGTTTGATGGAATTCGGAAATCGAATCGAGATGACGGGCGAATCGGTTCCAAGAATGAAATCTTAAATCGTCTTGCTGAGTTTGGGGTGTTTCATTATGAATGAAATCTCGGATCGATAGGAGTTTTGGTTGTAGAATTTGAACAATAAAAAAATAGTTTTGTAAAAAGATCGATTTTATAAAAGCTAATTTTATAAAATCGGTTTTGACAAAAATCCTTTTTTGATTTCGGTTAATTTTAGGTAGATTTTATTTGTTTAAATATTTTTTACTTTTATTTTTTTATTACAAATATAAACTCGGCCCCGTCGGGGGCCGCTATTTTCATCACGGGCCGTTGGACGGCCCGTGACTGGGTTGGGCCGCCCAAGCCCAACCCAATTGCACTTGGCTTTGGCCAAGTGCTTTAATTTGTTTTTAAAGAAAATAAAAAATAAATAAAATAACAAATAATAATAATGATGATTAATGATGAAAAGAAAATTGCTATGTAATTTCCTAAGCTAATTTAGCTTGTCTTTGGCTCCAAGTTGGCTTGGAGCCAAAATTAAATTAAGTTTGGGGCTCCATATGCCTATAAATAGGATGAAATCCCAACACAAAGAGGAGAAAGAAAATTGGACCCGAACCCCTGGAAAAATTCAACGAGACCCGAATTCTCCCAAAAACACAAAAAATCGACTCAAAACACAATCAATCGACTTGATTTGGGATTCCCATTACCGATTGAGAGGTAATAATCCGAGGAACTAGACCCCTTTAATTCTTTGTTTATTTTGTTTATCATCCGGATTTATTTATTTCATTTTTGTTTTGTCCTTGAATAAGTATTTGGTTTTGGATTTGAAAATAAAAACTTCGTTTTGGATCCCAATACGAACCGTGACCCGATTTAAGGGTAGTTCGGGATCCAAACGTCGTAGATCCGTTCTTTATAAATGTTTTTAAACCTTTTTTTTGGAATAAAACTTCGTTTTGGGATTCTCCGTTACAAACCTTGACCCGATTTGGGTAGTTCGGGGATCAAAACGATGAAATAGAGTAGATCTAATAAGTTTTGACAAATTTGAAAAAGGGAGGGACTGAGCTTGAATTTTGGTATTTTGGTTATATTATATATATTCTAAAAACCAATAAATAGAAAAAACAAAGATAATAATGGGAATATGAAAACAAAACAGGAAAAGACAAAAATGATGATGAGAATATTGAAATGAAATATAAATATAGATATATATGTATATGTATATATATAATATATAATATATAATATATAGATAATATGTATATAATATATATATATATATGTAATATAATATATGTATATATATTTAATATAATACTAATAGATAAATATATATATATATATATATATATATAGGTAAGAAAATGAAATAAACAAAATAGTAACTTTCAAACTTGAACGTGTCTCGTATCAGAGCCTGGGGTGTATATTTATAGAAAATTCGTGTTTATTTTGGAAAGATCTTTTGTAAGAATAATTTATTTTCCTGAGTGTTTTTGCCTAAGCTTGTGTCTGGGTAGTAAGCCAGTGGAAAGGCTGTGAAACTTAGAAAGTGCTTTGGATTGTAAGGAAAATAATTTATTATTGCAAACAATCTTTTTAAAATGGATGCATTTTTCTGTAGAACTACCTCTACAAATTCTGTATCAACCACTTCTTCTGATTCCAAGAAAATAATAAACAGTGAAGAAATAGTAATAGAAGATTTTCAAAAATCAATAGATAATTGGCAAATTCCAAAGAAAGAAAATGATGAAATTTATGAAACTTCTAAATTTCATTTTTTCAAAACAAATTTTACAATTAAGACTGAAGAAAGAGACCTTCAGTTAACAAAACCTTTTGAAACAATAAATCTACTTTCTCAACAGTCTTTGAAAAAACATCGGGATAAAATTTTTAAATATATCCATATAGGTTTAATCCAAGTCGGAATTAAACCTTTGACCAAAGAAGGACTAGATACCTCCATCCTTGCCATCCTAAGAGATGCTAGATTCACGAACTTTGGCGATTCCCTATTAAGTTCCGTAGAGTCTAGTCTCTGTACAGGTCCAATATCTTTTGAATGTTATCCCAATTTTACTATCTCCTTAAATGATAAAAATATTTTGAAGTCTTTGGTTTTACAAATCAAAACTCACAATTATAGAATGCTTGAAGGGTCAATTCCAGTTGCTTTAATCTATAGAATTCACTATAAGGCCATGATGTCCGCCTTTGCCACTAAGGTAAAATTCCATAGTAAGAAGGGTGAAACCATCCTTCTACAAACAGACTTAACCAAGTCAAACACTGTGATACCCAGATCTATACTTTGGAAGGAAGTTACGCTTCCTGAAGAATGGATATTGGAAGGGGTAAATGAACCTCGACCAGTTAGACCATTAGAGACTCCCAAACCAAACTCTGAGTTGAAACATATAACTCAGTACCAAGATGGGAAAGTTAAACTTTCATTCCATCGACATTCTACCAGTAGTAGATATTCAGATAATTCCTCGGTCTCAGATACCATAGACCTAGGAAGAGTTACTAATTTGCCATCTGTTATAAATTTTCCATACTCAAATATGGCAAGACATTCAACTTCTGAGATTCCCGATTCTATTTTAAGAGGTGTAAATTTCACCTCAGTGATACCCAGGGTAGTTTATGACAATCCTAATAGAGCAGAGAGTTCTGGAACTCAAGCTTGTATTGAGGAGACCCATAATACCCAAAACCAACATGATCAATCTCACATTCCTGAAACGGACTTGCCTACAAGCCCAACGTTTTCAGCCGTCACAGAAAATGTTTTTAATGAATTGAATGTGATTTCAAGAGAATTTAATATCAACAAACAACTTCTTCATGATGACTTTTATTCAGAAAATAACATTGAAAAAAGGTCATGGTTTTTTAAAAATTTTATGGATTCCAGAAAAGCAATTCAAAATGAATTTTATGAATTTGTAAATCAAAATCAAGTTCATATTTTGTTTTTTGATTGGTTTGAAATTTATGCTTCAAAAAATTCCATTGATTATCCTTTTAGAAATTGTGTTAGCCCAATTACCCTTAGAAATAAGGCACCTGAGTGGGAAATGTTAGATAATAGGAAAGTTCAATCGACTCATCCACCACTTAGGGGTATAAGGCTAGATCACAATAACCAAAAGGTAGAAGCGATTCCTTATAAGACACCCAGTAATGATGACAAAACCAATGTTAAAAATATAATTCTCCAAAATAACTATACCAATACAAATTTGAATACAATAGGAAGACAACTAGATAGGATAGAAAAACACCTTGATAAACAACCTATAGTTTTTGATTCCTCCAAACCCATTACCAAACCTAAGATCCAAAATCCCATTTTTAAACCATATCAAATGACAAATCAAAGTTCAAAAAATATCCAAGATAGCAAATTTGAATACATTAAAGCCATTCGTGATCAATTAAGTAGGATGACTCCTACGAGTACCAACTCCAACCAAGATTCCGCTCAAATTATCCCTGATACTCCTCCCCATTCGGCCAGTAAAGTTAATGTCATAACTCAAGACTCTGAAACTGAAAGTCTCATTGAACAATTCCAAGAAGTCACTCCTGAAATTAATAAACTTCATTGGTCTAGGATTCCACAAGACCGTTTGCAAATCATCCCTGCCCCTGATATCAATACAGCTAAACCTTTATCTCAATCTCGTTTCAATGCCACCTCTGTCTATGATTGGAACATAGATGGACTCTCTGAGTATGAAATTCTTGGTCTTCTACAACAGATGACCATGGCTGCCAATGCTTATAAGACTCAACCTGGTACCCAGGATAGGACAGTTGCTGAACTCCTCATAGCAGGATTTTCAGGGCAACTGAAAGGTTGGTGGGATTACTATCTCACACAACAACAGCAAGAAGAAATTTTAGATGCCATTAAGATAGATGAAAATGATGAACCAATCTTTGATGATGATGGTGACCCGATTCAAGATGCCGTAGCCACTCTAATTCTTACAATTTCTCTTCATTTCATAGGAGATCCCTCCCATTTAAAAGATAAAAATGCTGAACTTTTTTATCAAATTTGAAGTGTAAAAAACTTAGCGATTTCCAATGGTACAAAAATACGTTTTTAACTAGAGTAATGCTTAGAGAAGACTCAAATCAACCCTTTTGGAAAGAAAAGTTTTTGGCTGGCTTACCAACCCAATTAGGTGAGAAAGTTAGAAACAAAATTAGAGAAACACATGGACACCAAATTCCTTATAACAAATTCACTTACGGTGAGTTGATTAGTCTAACCCAACAGGAAGGATTAAAAATTTGGCAAGAAATGAAATTACAAAAACATCTAAAATGGGAACTTAAGAAAACTAGGTCCGAATTAGGAACTTTTTGTAATCAGTTTGACATCAACATAAATAAACCCTCAACATCAACTTGCCCAGGAAATTGTAGCAAAAATTCTAGGAGAAATGCTTATAGGAAACCCAAGAAATCCATGAAAAAATATCAAAAGTCCCAAGATGATTATTATAGAAAATCTCACTATAGGAAACCGAGAAAATACAAACAAAAGAAAACTGAAATTAAGAACAAAGAAAATAAATTTAGAGATATTACATGTTATAGATGCCATAGAAAGGGACATACATCGAAATTCTGTAAATTCAATAAAAAATTACATGAACTACAACTAGATGATGAAATAACCAACAAAATCTCCAATCTACTTCTTGATTCCTCTTCCGATACCTCTAGTTCTGATTCTGAAAACCTTTCTTCAATATCCTCTGAAAACAACCAAGACCTTCAATTAGATGAAATCGTTGCAACTAGCTCTACGAGCTCTTTTGAAATTAATGTTTTAACTAGGGAACAAAGTACGACTTTAGATATCATTAACAACATAGGAGACCCAGAACTCAAAAGAGAATTTTTAAATAAACTTTTAAGATCCTTAGACAACCAAGAAGAGAGAAAAGAAGATAAAAAGGTAGAGAAAACTTCCATTTTACCCAATACCAGTAAAGGAGCCTACGATCTCACCAAAATTCTAAATAAAAGGAAAAAACCCATCTTAAATGAAAAAACAAGCATTCAAGAACTACAAAAGGAAATCAAGGAAATAAAATCTGAGCTTAGAGAACTTAAAGAAAAGTAAAGAAAGGATTCTGAATTAATTTCGAAACTTCTTCAAGATACCTCTGATTCTTCTGATTTTCCTGAAGAAACTGAGATTGGTCAAACCTCTTCCCATGAAATTCAAAATGTTCAAAATGTTGAAAAGATTCCAACTGATTTTCTCTTTGTTTTACGGGAAATCACTACCCGAAAATATGTTATCAAAATAACTCTTGTTTTTTCAAAAGATTTCCAAATCGATACCATCGCACTTTTTGACACTGGTGCTGATTTAAATTGTATAAAATCAGGAATTGTTCCAAAAGAGTTTTTAGAGAAAACAAATGAAAGGCTTTCTGCTGCAAATAATTCCAAATTGATTGTTGATTCAAAAACGGAAGCCTCGATTTTAAATAATGATATTCTCCTAAAAACTTGGTTCGTTTCTGTCAGTGCTATTCAACACAGTGTCATTTTGGGAACTCCTTTGATGAATCTGATTACTCCTTATAAGGTGAAAGCAGATTCAATTTCCTCAAGAACAGAAAATGGAAAATTAAATTTTGAATTTATCGAAAAACCTCAAACAAGGAATCTCGATTTAATCAAAGCTTGTTCGATTCATGAAAATTCCTTAAATGTTTTAATCAAAGGGAAAACTTACCATCTTCAATCTCTCCAAAAAGATGTTGTTTTCAAACGGTTTGAAGAACAGATAAATAATCCTTCAATCCAACAGAAAATTTCTGAATTTCAAAACTTGATTGAAAAAGAAATTTGTTCTGATCTTCCAACTGCCTTTTGGGACAGAAAACAATATATTGTTGACTTGCCTTACGAAATTGATTTTGATGAGAAACAAATTCCAACCAAGGCTAGGCCAATTCAAATGAACCAAGAACTTGAGCAATACTGTAGAAAAGAAATTCAGGAATTAGAACAAAAGGGTCTAATTTCAAAATCAAGGTCCCCTTGGAGTTGTGCTGCATTTTATGTCAATAAAAATTCTGAAATAGAGAGAGGAACGCCTAGGTTAGTAATAAATTACAAACCTTTGAATAAGGCGTTGAGATGGATTAGGTGCCCTATTCCAAATAAAAAAGATCTTTTGCAAAAACTTCATTCTGCTTATGTTTTTTCGAAATTTGACATGAAATCAGGATTTTGGCAAATTCAAATTTCAAAATCTCATAGGTACAAAACTGCTTTTACTGTTCCTTTTGGTCAGTATGAGTGGAATGTAATGCCTTTTGGTTTGAAAAATGCCCCTTCTGAATTCCAAAGAATTATGAATGACATTTTCAATGATTATTCAAAATTTTGTATTGTGTACATCGATGATGTTCTTATCTTTTCAAATTCTATTCAAGAACATTTCAAACACCTTAAAACCTTTTTCTATGTTGTTAAGAAAAATGGTTTGGTTGTGTCGAAATCGAAAATTTCCTTGTTCCAAACTCGCATCAGGTTCTTAGGACACTACATATCCAAAGGAACTATCACACCAATTGAAAGATCCCTTTAATTTGCACAAAAATTTCCCGATAGGATTCTTGATAAAAATCAATTACAGAGGTTTTTAGGAAGCCTTAATTATGTTCTTGATTTTTGTCCCAATATCAACAGAATGGCTAAGCCATTACATGATAGACTCAAGAAGAATCATGTCCCATGGACTGAAGAGCATACTGCTCTTGTTAGAAAAATCAAACAACAGGTCTTAGAGATTCCTTGTCTTCATCTAGCTGATCCTTCCCTACCTAAGGTTGTAGAAACAGATGCCTCAGACCTAGGTTATGGTGGAATTCTTAAACAAGTTTCCGAGGGTAAAGAACACATAGTTCAATACACCTCTGGACATTGGAATGAATGCCAAAGAAATTACTCAACAATTAAAAAAGAAATTTTGAGTATTGTTTTATGTATAAACAAATTTCAAAGTGATTTACTAAATCAAAAATTTCTTTTAAGAATTGATTGCAAAAGTGCAAAAGAAGTTTTACAAAAGGATGTTAAAAACCTTGCATCAAAACAGATTTTTGCACGATGGCAAGCAATTTTAAGCATTTATGATTTTGATATTGAGTTTATAAAAGGAGATACAAATTCCATTCCTGACTTCCTAACCCGTGAATTCCTTCAAAATTCCAGCCATGCCGAAGAAAAATAAAGGAAAAGAAATCACTGGGAGAGATTCCACAATCACTGGGAGAGATTCCAACAAAAATTATGATGAAGATTCAAAAATAAAAACATGGAGAGATGCCGCTCTAAAGAAAGAATCAACTCTTGAAGATACCAACCAATCAGGTTTGGACCCTAAAATCCAAAAATGGTTGGCAGAAACATTTGCAAAATCCCCGGAGTTTCAACAAGCTCTAGTCAAGTATCAGACTCCAAAAGAAGAGATTTCAATTGTTCAAAAACCTGAGAAAGGAGAATCTTCTTCAACAAAAGCCCTTTCTCATGAAATTTCTAAAAATGTTTTAAGTTCCCAAATCTCAACTTCCCAAAAATATTTTCATGATACCCAAAAAACAATCTCCAATTCCAATTTTCAAAATTCCCAAGTGGCTTTCACACATGTCGTCCCTTCTCCAATTCCTTCAACTTTTCCAAGTGATTTTATTGTCAAGAATTCATTTCAAAATGTTCTTTCTGTAGAAAAAGGCTTTTATCATGAAGATCCTCAAGTTTCAATTGAAAAAGCTTTTGGTAAAAATTGGTTTTTCAAATCATGGGACTTAAACAAGACTTCACGATATTATGAAATGATTCTTACTGTCACAAATTCTGCTTCTTTCAAACACTTTTACTGGAAATCTGAACACTCAGACCCAGCATATTCCACAGTAAAAATTCACAAGGTTATTTTTCCGATAGACTGGAAACACCCACTGTCTGAACCTGTGTATTTTCCTGTGGAATACAAAGAAGAAGAATTTTATGAGACTCCTTTTAATTACTGGGAATACCAACAGGCCTGGTGGAATGCCCTCCTGATTAATAATGTTGGGAGAAAACATTCTTGGCTTATCTTTTTTAATACCGCTTGTAATCCAGAAAAATTTCCTCTTTGGTTCCAACAATGGTGGGAACATTGGGGTTGCGTTGAGCAAATCCTCCAAGACAGAATTCTTACTTGTTACAAAAAATTTAAGGCGGGTTACAAACCCAGTGAGGAGGAAAAAAGATTCTCTCCCTTGGCTTTATTTTGCATGAAATTTTACTTTGCTTGGGTAGGTGCTTCGAAGGTACAATATGCAGAAAATTATAGAAATTCACTGATTCAAAGGAGATTTCTAGTAAGATGGTGGGACAAATTCAAGATTCCTCCTAGTCTCACTGTTGAGAAAATGGATATATGGTTGAAAAATCCTACTAGAAAATCTGGAGAAATACAGTTCACTGAGAATCGATTCCTTCCACTTTCCAAACAAATACCTGAAAAAACCATTTCTTTGGGACAAGCACAATTTTTGGCCGAGAAATCCCACTTAGCCTTAAAATTAGCTGCAGCAAAAACCCCTGAAGAGATGACTGCTTTGTTCAGAAAATACCTTCCCCAATCCCAGTCAGACTCGGACCAGGATGAACCAACAATTAACTTGAGTGATAATGATTCCGACTATGATCACTTTAGCATGTTTGGTAATTCTGGTTTCTAAAAAAAAAAAAAAGATCTCGCTAAGTTACCTTAAATGGTACTTAGGCAAAACTTAAGGGACAATTACTCCCCAAAATCCAAATTTTGAAGATTGCAGATTTTGAAGATTCCAAAGATTGAAGATTTTTGAAGATTTCTGAAGATTTATGAAGATTCCAGAAAACTGTGTTCCAATGAAATTATTTGAAGATTCCAACACGTGACCACTGACAATTTTGCAGACAGACATTGCAGCTGGCATGTGGATATACTGTACCAGTACTATTCACAAAGACAAAATTGCCCTTGGTTACTATTCATGATTCCAAAAATACCCATGGTTACTATTTATGATTCCAAAAATGCCCTTTGGTTTGCCTATATAAGGAGGTACCCTCCAACACTACATCCATCCATTTCATACATCCATTTTCAAGCATTCATTCTACTCTCCATACACATTCTCTCTCCTTCCAACACTCTCTCTCTTCTCTCCATCATCTCTTCCACTTCCATCCCTACCTTCTACCTTCATCCATATACACCACCTTCCTCCTTCATCCATATACACCACCTTCCTCTTTCATCCATATACACCACATTTTCCACCCTAAACCTTAAATTTCTCTCTTGTAATCAATTTCAAGAATAATTTGTAATTCCTTTTACGAAGGAAGTTGTATCTCCAGTTTTTGATTCCAAATTTGTAAGTTTTTGATGGTTGGCTACGCCACCTACTTTTAATAAATTTCATATTTCAAGTTTATTTATCTAGATCCTTTCAAATTTTGTGGGATCCCTTACAAAAGTATGCAAGTAAGTAGACAGAAACTGGGGGACGCTCAAGTTTGAAAGTTACTATTTTGTTTATTTCATTTTCTTACCTATATATATATATATATTTATCTATTAGTATTATATTAAATATATATACATATATTATATTATATATATATATTATATATATATATATATATATATATATTACATATATATATATATATATATATATATATATATATATATATATTATATACATATTATCTATATATTATATTATATATTATATATTATATATATACATATACATATATATCTATATTTATATTTCATTTCAATATTCTCATCATCATTTTTGTCTTTTCCTGTTTTTTTTCATATTCCCATTATTATCTTTGTTTTTTCTATTTATTGGTTTTTAGAATATAGTCTATTAATATTTCCGTGTTGTTTATTAGACCCCTTGGATCCGTGGGCGTGTCTGGTATATATATATATATATATATATATATATATATATAGGCGTATAGGGGGATTTAATGGAAAATTTTTATAACGGGTGGATTTAGTTGTAAATAGTATAGTTTAGTTCCATTTTTTTAGTTTTTAAAAAAACGAAATCAGGGACTGATCCTGACATTTTCCACTTTTTCAATTCACATTTATGTGTATGTCCGTGTATGTAGAGATGTGGGGTGGGTTGTATTATTCTGTTTCATTTTTTTTATACATTAATGTGTATTGGTGTATATTTGTATATAGTGTTATATTAGATGGGTATTTGGGAGTTTATTTTTCATTATTTCATAAATTAGGGACGTGTTTGGTTATTTTTCATTTTGTTCTGTTTGTATATATATATACACGTAGGCGTAGGGTAGAGTTAGATTATAGAATTTTGGGTTTTATTTTTGTTGAGATATATTAGTATATATTGTTTATGTGTTATTAAGGTTTTAGTTAGGTTGGGTATTTTGGGTCTTTTTTCTGACTTGTTGTGAGAGGAGGGACTGTTTTGAACATTTTATACTTGAGTTTTTCTTTTATTTAATTTGTAGGATGTATTTTAAGGATAAATTTATAGATAATGGTATATTATAGTATTATTTTGTGGCTTAATCTTCTTTTGGGGGCTATACATATATACATACATATTTAATAGTGTGGATAGTATTGTTTTTGGGCTTTTTTTTCATTCTAATCACTTTTGGGGTTTGTTAATATTTAAGGAGTATTTAGTTGATTATTTTTAGCATATTTAATAGGCAAAAATATTTTTGGGGTTATTTTGAGGATAAATGGTAATATTTCTACTTATTAAGATCACCTATTATTTTGAAACTATCTTTCCTTAAGTTATAGTATATATATATATATATATATATATATATATATATATATATATATATATATATATATATATATATATATATATATATATATATATAGTAGATATTTTCATTCCCCTTATATCTAGTAGATATTTTCATTTACCTTAATATATGTATATTATTTTTGGTTATGATAGATTAGGTGTTTTCTTTTTCGGGTCAAATGTGTATTTATGGTGGTTATAATTGGTTTTAGTGAGAAAAAGGGGATAATTGTAAGGAGGAGAATTAAGGGGTTAAACAAAGAGGTTTTAATTTGGTTTCTAACTTAAAGGTATTCAAATGCTTTCAAAGTGTAAATAAAACGTTTCGGTTTCGTTTTCTACTTCAAATGTTTTCTAAAATCCCACGTTTTAAAACCTTGATCCGTTCCAACGACTGATTTGAGCGAACATGTAAATTAAAAGCGTTTGGTGAATAAAGCTTTTTGAATATTTATAAAGTGTAAATAAAAGAGTTTTAAGTTGATCTTCTTTCAAAAACGATTTTGTACAAAAATAAATGGACTTGTATGCTTAATCACGTTTTCTTGTTAAAGCTTTTTATCTCACACTTTCAAACACTCGAATCGTTCCAACGGCGATTCGAGTCGATATCATGTAAATTAACAGGGTTTTGAAACGTACCTGAATCGTTCCAACGGTGATTATGGTACGAACCATGTAAATAAACTCGTTTTGTAGAATGAGCTTAGTTTAGAGTTAGTGTATAATATGAATTATAAATCACACCGTGAATAAATCAATTCTTTCTTCTCCCCCTCTCTCTCCTATGTACTTTAAATTTATGCAAAATGGGTGATTCTTTACTAAGATGGCTTTTAATGACATGCTCAAAACAGTTTTCAAAGCGAGAAAGAAAAGATTTCAAATGAATTTTAAACTTAAAGAAATATGCGATTAGTCCGTTATCGCCTAACACGCTGAGTAGGAGGCCGGTGGTTCATAACCGGGCGATGTCGGGGTGCCTAGTAGCCTTTCTTCGAAAGGGAGCTAGCCTTCTCGGCTCGTACCTAAGTTTCCCGAACCCTCACCGGTCTCCCGCAAGGGATCGGTGTTCATTTTCCCATTCGTGGGTGGCGACTCTTCCATACTCCGAGCTCCGGTCCTGCCGAGCAGCTTGATTCCACGATTGGTTGCTTTCGGCGCCAATCACCGCTTACATCGCCATGAGGTGTCCACCCCCCGGCCCGGGAGATTAGGCCGCGGCACCTCGTCTAACAAGTGGCGACTCTGCTGGGGAAGCGAGAAATTTGATTCCGGAAGGCGTGTATTAAGCCCTTAACGGGGACGGATCGTATTATTTCTTTTCGTATGCATTCATGTGCATTATTGCAAAACTTTTGGGTAATTTCCGAAACCTCTAGCGAGAGTCCATTCGTCGCTCGAAAGAGGCTAGTGTAAGTTCCCCCTTACAGTAAGGCGCTAAAGGGTCCCCATCCATTCGTTAGGGGCAAATTTATGCGGTCCTGTGAGGTCCCGCGATCAGCCGTGTCAGCATATAGTAGCCTTAGAAGTTGCCATAGGATTACCCGTTACCATTTTTGATGTGATAAATGAATCAGTTCGTGTTTTCAAATTGCCATGATACGTGTCTAATCCTAAAATATGTAAAGAAAATGAAACGATACGTTAATATATACTCTTAAACCGATATACAAACTACCCCAAAACATCGAAACGATTCGAACTAAAGACGACTTAGTCATCTCGTATGAATGAACTTGTGCGACCCGTCTGGTCCCTTTCCGTGTCCCGAAGAAGGCACATGTTCAGAAAATGCGTTATGACGTAAGCACGTATTGGTATGAATCGGTTTGGTATTAAGGATATTTATATCTCGATTCAAAAGACTATATTAACAATGGCCGTTATTCACATTCTTTAAATAGGTTGGGATAAAACGAGATTATGACAAAACGAAAACAAAGAACATTTCTGTTTCGAATGACCCCGCTATAACGTAAAGAGTTTCCAAACGTGGCCCGTCCCTTCCGAATAAAAGACGAGCTTTTACGTTATGCCTGGTGTCGTTCTTAAGAGAAATGGACGTGTCCGCAAAAGTGACTAAGAAAATAAAAGAAAAGCAATAAACAAACGACCAAAGCCATTCTGTATCTACGATGTATATCCATCCCGAGGGTAGTTAAAGAAAATGAACCAATACCGTTGAATACGTGCCTCGAATGAGTGCATACGCCGTTTAAAATCATAAAGTTGAATTAAGCTAAACCGCATAATGGCGCCATATGGACGAGACTGTGGGTTTGACTAATGACTCGATCATTTCGACCGTTACCAAAACTACAAGAAATATGGCCCGATATGCGTATTTGCTTAACTCGTGCCTAACTGAAAAAGAACGGTGATATCCCTGCTTCGAATAAGCATGCGATTCAATGAAACGTTGATTTTCTATAACCACGCTAAGGTGATATATCCCGTAGATTAGAAGGAATAAAGAACTGTTGCTAGCCGAAAGATTACCGTTGTTAGACGAGGTGCCGCGGCCTAATCTCCCGGGCGGACCGGTGGGTGGACAACCTCATGGCGACATAAGCGGTGATTGGCGCCAAAAGCAACCAATCGTGGAATCAAGCTGCTCGGCAGGACCGGAGCTCGGAGATATGGAAGAGTCGCCACCCACGAATGGGAAAATGAACACCGATCCCTTGCGGGAGACCGGTGTGGGTTCGGGAAACTTAGGTACGAGCCGAGAAGGCTAGCTCCTTTCCGGAGAAAGGCTACTAGGCACCCCGACATCGCCCGGTTATGAACCACCGGCCTCCTACTCAGCATGTTAGGCGATAACGGACTAATCGTATACTTCTTTAAGTTTAAAATTCATTTGAAACCCTTTTCTTTCTCTTTTTAGAAACCATTTTGAGCATATATTATTGAAAAGCCACATCAGTAAAGAATCACCCATTTATGTTTATACATACACAGAGAGGGGGAAGAAAGAAGTGATTTATTTACACCCGTATTAAATGTGATGTTGTGTGTTTATTCTACACTAACTTATTTCCCCAAAACGAGTTCATTTACATGGTTCGCACCTTAATCGCCGTTGGAACGATTTAGGTGCGTTTTAAAATCCCGTTTGATGAAATTTACCCGAATCGCCGTTGGAACGACTCGAGTATTTGAAAACGTTTGAGATAAAAATCTTTTAATGAGAAAACGTGGTTAAACATACAAGTCAATTTTATTTTGTACAAATCCTTTAAGAAAATGATTCAAAAATTCTATTATTCACAAAGAAAATGATTTTATTTACAATGTTCGCTTAATCCGTCGTTGGAGCGGACTAAGGTTTTAAAACGTGATATTTTGACAAACGATTTGAAATGTTAACAAAAATGACTCTATTTATTTACATTAGAAACCTCTTAAAAACTCAATAGTTTAAATAATTCAATTGAAATCTCTCTTTTTGTGATTTATTTTCCCCACTTATTTAATGGACTCTCTACCTATTATAATTACATTAATAAACTCATTTAAACTAATATTCACACTAAAATAATACTCATTTGGAACATGGACCCATGAATGTGCCAAAAGAATAAAGAAAATAATTTAGACATATATATATATACATTTAAATCAAAAAAGAAGATATGAAAATAAGAGTTAACACAAAAGAAACTATATGTATATGAAAATAATAAGTACAATACATTTATACAAAAAAATGTGAAAATAATAAGTAAATCTTAAGAATAAGAAAATAACATTTACCCAAAAATAATTTCATTCAATAATCAACAAACCTACCCAAATATCCCAAAACTATATATATATACATTATAGTTTTAAATACCAAAAATAACATATACGAATATCTATCAATTATTTCTCAAAATATCCAATAACTAACATTTAAAACATAGCCTAAGTTAATAAAAAGGAAATACATATACATAATTATACTTATGTTGTAAAATAGTATAAAAAATGGTATACAAATATTATCAAATAATTATATATGCTAAAGGTCCAAAATAATTTGAAAAACATATATTACATAATTATACATATATATATTAAGGATTAAAAGCTTAAAAGTTAAGAAAAAGGTACTGAAATGGCATTTTTTACGTTTTGGCAGATTTACCGACGGAAAATCCGTCGGTAAACAGCATTTAGTGACAGAAATGGCAAATTACAGCAGCACTCCAATATTTTCCAGATTTATTTGAAAGCTTTAAATTAAATCTAATTCAATCGTTTTGGATTTTCGAACTACCAAAAATGGATCATAGTCGAAAACGGAAGTTCCTAAAACGATGTTTTTATTTTAAAACATTATTTGAAAATTTCTTTAAGAAACTATAATTACAACGTTTTCGATACTCGAACTACATTTTATCGGATCATGGTTCGTATTGGGATATCAAAACGAGGTTTTTTATTTTAAAACAAAGCCGAATTTTTATTCAACACGAAATGAAAATTAAATAAATACGCTAATTAAATAAAATGTGACAAAATAAATAAATAACTAAATGAATAAAAACTATAGCATAAAAAATAAATAGAAGAAGAGAATAAATAAAATAAAGAGTCTAGTCCTCGGATAATACCTTGAATTCGGTATCTGACAGTCGAAGCCGATTGATTCCACGAACCGTGATTTTCCGTTTTTTTTTGTGTTTTTTTAGTAAAAATTAAATTTTGGAAAATTAGGATTTTTTTGGGAAAAAAAATATTTTCTCCAAAAAATTGACTTTCTCTCTCTAAAAATGTTTAGAGTGAGAAAGCTCCCAAAATTCCTCCTCCCTCCAAATGCATGGGGATCCGTGCCTTTTATAGGCAAACGGGTCCCCGGATCAATGGGCGACGCCCAAAGGAAATTGGGCGTCGCCCATTGGGGTTTGGGCGGCCGCCCAACATTTGTTGGGCGATCGCCCAACCTTCGTCGGGCGTTCGCCCAACGGTCGTTGGGCGTTCGCCCGACGTGGTTGGGCGCCCGCCCGACGACCCTCGGGGCGTGCCTCGCGCCGTCGGGCGTGCGCACCCCGCGGCCGCCGAGCACGCGTTCTGCGTCGTCGGATGCTCACACGTCGCGGCCTCCGAACGCGCGCTTCGCGCTACTGGGCGCGTGCGATTAGCGGCCCACGAGAGCGCGCACCGTGCCACCGAACTCGGGCATTGCTCGGACGTCGAGAGCGTGCCACTCGCGGTGCGTCCGACGGACGCCGAGCGCACGTCCCGTGCCGCCGATTTTCCTTCGCTTATTATTCTTTATATATTTTTTCAAAACTTCCGGAATCAATCGCTTCAACCGTCTTGTTTTCGGGTTTTTGTCACAGGTCCTCCGACTCTGTGTCTACAGTTGCCCCTACTTTTCTATTTTGACAGTGATGTATGTGTTTTGAAAACGTTTTTTGCTAACGTAACACATGCAATGTAAAACATATAAAAGTAAAAGACACGTAAAGAGTAGGAGGGAGCATACCTGACCTTCACGCTGCGCGTTCCGGTGTCGTTCTTCGATTCTTTCCATCCTCGCCTCTGAATCGGCCGTCGATGGATGTTTTTCTCTCGAAATCTAGCGTACGTTGACTATGGGTAAGAATGGCTCGAAAGCAACCTCGGTCGTGGATCGTAGGTAAGATGGCTAAAAAGCTACCTCGGTCGTGAACCGTAGGTAAGATGGCTAAAAAGCTACCTCGGTCGTGAACCGTAGGTAAGATGGCTAAAAAGCTACCTCGGTCGTGAACCGTAGGTAAGATGGCTAAAAAGCTACCTCGGTCGTGAACTGTAGGTAAGATGGCTAAAAAGCTACCTCGGTCGTGAACCGTAGGTAAGATGGCTAAAAAGCTACCTCGGTCGTGAACCGTAGGTAAGATGGCTGAAGAGCTACCTCGGTCGTGAACCGTAGGTAAGATGGCTCCAGGGCAAAAAGGTTCTTTCTAACGATTCTGAATTCTTTTTAAAACACTGTTGTCTGTATTTTCTCACTGGAGCTAGTGTTCTGAAGGTTTAATGGGAACGTGTTTTGGTCTGGAATGATATAGACTAATGATTATTTTTCTGTTGACTGTTGTTTGTATTTTGACTGGTGTCACTGTTCTGTAAAAATTGACTGTTGTATGGAGTTCATATCTTGACAGTATTGGTTGCTGTCTGGGAGAAATGCAGGCTGAAACGGACTGCAAATCGGAGGTCTGTGCACCCGGTAATTAATTATTTACTTTTTACCTTTATGTCACATCGTACTTTTTTCACTATTTATGGGAATGCCATTCCCTCTCACTATATAAGGTGGTGGGGTTTCATTTCAACCCCACACCTTCTCTCTCCTTTTTCTCTCACTAGACTTCAATTTGGATTATTCTCGGGATGGATTTAGATGAATGGGATGGCACTAGAGGCATGGACGAGGTTTACGTAAATCTGGATAGAGTGGATACCTTTCACGACCCTACGACACATTTGAGCAGGACGCGCTGCAACGAGGTAAGTAATCTCACTTTTATTTGATTCGAACTCTAGGCTTTAGCATTCCTATCCGAACATGATTTGCATGCTAACCCTTAGACTGCCTTAGAGGACTTTAGCTAGAAAACGTGAATTTCTTTATTTACAAGTAACACCTGTTTATTTCTGCGTAAGAATGCGCGCTATATGCATGTAAATAGTAAAACTACAACTTTATGCATAGGAGACCGCCTCAGCTTGCGTTGTGCCGACCACCTGGTATGTACCCTTGCCTTATTTTAGTGTAGTGGAATGCATGCATGTATGTATGATTTCGGTTCTTGCCTATGCTGTTTTTTTCTTTTTCTTTTTTTTCTTCTTTTTTTTTCACATCTGTTTTTCTTCTTTTTTTTTGTTCCTTTTTAGAGCGACCTTCACGCCCATGAGCGAAGACGGAGTGAGTCGGTGCGAGAGACCGATGCCAGGGTTGGCCAGATGTACCAAGAGCGGAACGACCACTGGTTGGAGGTGATGCGGAGGGAGACAGAGGGTTGCCTTGCCGTCGAGGAGAGGGCGCGCGATGAGTTGATCGGACGCCTTGTTGCCGAGGAGAGAGCACGGGTCGTCGATGAGAGAGCACGAGTTGCTGATGAGCGAGCGCGAGCTGCCGAGGAGGCACTATCTGCGGAGCGGGCATCACACTTGAGAGATTTTGAGGACTATTAAGACTTCCCTCCGTATTAGGCTCGTTATGTATTGCTTTGTAACTTTCATTATTGCTTTGTAGCTTTTATTGGAGTTTCCCCGCTGTATAGCTGATGTATAGGGAGTGGGGTGGATAGTAGGTAGGCTTTTTGTGAAAAATAGGATAGGAGATGTATAACTCGTGATTCATATTACCATGCATTTAGTAGATTATGATGATTCCAATCATTCTCGTCAAATATATTCATGCCTTTATTTATTTACAAACAACAGAAATACTTAGTCTCTTATACATTGTTTTTGTAATTGCTCAAGTCATAACTATTGTTACCAGGACCCGCCTTTCGGTTTTCGGATCCCGGCGATTTTTCTCCTCTCCTTTTACCATCCCGGAATTTTTAAATGAGTGCCCTTTCGGGTTTTCACCCATTGGGATTTCCCTTATTGTTGCATAGGTCGCCCTTTGCGGGTTTTCAACCTATCGGGAATTTTTCTTTCTTTTTCTTCTTTTTTTTTTTTTTTTTTACGAAAAGTATTTCTTAAGCCTATCTAGGTTGGTAGGTTCGGAGAACTCCATGCCGTCCATTGTAGTTAACTTCACCGCTCCTTTGCTTAGTATCTTCTTCACGATGAATGGCCCTTCCCAGTTAGGCCTAAACTTCCCCCTCGGGTCGGTGTGCGTCACACGGATCTGTTTCAGCACCAAATCTCCTTCATTGATAGGGTTGGTCTTGACTTTTTTATTGAAAGCCCGAGCCATTCTTCTCTGGTATAACTGTACATGGTAAAGTGCTTCCATCCTTTTCTCGTCAACTAGAGCCAGCTGCTCACATCGCCTCTTCACCCATTCCACCTCGGGAATTTCTGCTTCTACTGCGATTCTCAATGACCGCTTTTCAATCTCAATCGGCAGGACTGCTTCTGTTCCGTATACCAAGGAGAATGGCGTTGCCCCAGTCGAGGTTCTGACTGTCGTGCGATAAGCACATAATGCGAGTGGGAGCTGCTCATGCCAATTCCGATGTGATTCCACCGTTCTTACGAGAATCCTTTTAAGATTCTTATTAGCTGCTTCTACTGCTCCATTAGCTTGTGGACGGTACGGAGAAGATCTGTGATGTTCAATGCCATATTCTCGAAAAAGATTCCTTACTTCCCCTTGAAACTGGACCCCATTATCCGTAATCATATGATGAGGCACTCCGAACCTGGTGATCAAGTGTTTTTCAATGAACTTTCTCATCTGTTTAGACCCCAACTTGCCAAACGACTCTGCCTCTACCCACTTGCTAAAGTAATCAATGGCGACTGCAATAAATTTGTGCCCATTCGAAGCATTAGGCCTCACCTCCCCGATGATATCAATGCCCCAAGCCGCAAATGGCCAAATAGGTGCCAACACATGCAATTCCATGGCCGGTAGATGACTATAATCCCCGTGGATTTGACAATCGTGACATTTCTTCGCATATTCATGACAATCTCTTTTCATGGTGAGCCAGTAGAAGCCTCGCCTTATGATTTTCTTTGCTAAAACCGCTCCTCCCATATGGGCCCCACAAATTCCCGAGTGTACCGATTCCATTGCCTCGCGGGCTTCTCCCGCATCCAAGCATCTCAGTTGTAACCCATCGATATGCCTTTTGTAAAGCAAGTTGTTGTGGATGACGAACTGCCGAGCTAACCTTCTAATCACAGCTTGATCCCTCGGTTCTGACTCTGCCGGATATGTTCCATGCTTCATGAAGTTCACGATATCGAAATACCACGGTTTTTCATCTGCCCCTAACAGCATTACGTCCTCGTAGCATGGTTTGTGAGATCTCCTCAATACCAACGGTTTCGAGGTAAGGTTCCGGGGATTGTCCCAAACTGACACCAAAGTGACCAAGGCATCCGCCGCCTGGTTCTGTGCTCGAGGAATGTGATAGAAACGACACTCCTTGAATCTTTGTACCAACCCTTCTAGCTGATCGAGGTACGGACGTAGTCTTTCTTCTCTTACCTCCCAGTTTCCTTGTGCCTGTTCGATGATCAACTTTGAGTCACCCCAAATTTCGACATATGACGCTCCCAGTGCCGCTAATGACTCTAAACCATAAATGCACGCTTCATACTCGGCCATATTATTGGTGAGAGGGAAGGATAACTTCTTGGCCCTCGGGATCCTTTCTCCTTCCGGTGAGGTAAGTAGTACTCCTACTCCAGCTCCATTCGAATTAACTGCTCCGTCGAAGAACATTTTCCACGGTATAACTTCGATTACGTTCAAGTGCTTATCGGGGAAATCATAGCTTATCTCTTCTTCCTCTGCATTCAGGGGTTGGTTGGCCAGAAATTCTGCCATGGCCCTCCCTTTGATAACCTTCTTCGTCACATATTCAATGTCAAACTCGGATAAAAGCAACAACCATCTGGCTAACTTCCCCGTCCAGGATGGAGTTCGGTATAGATACTTCACGGGGTCCATCCGAGAAATAATGATCACTTTATACGATTGGAAATAGTGCCGCAGTTTCTTTGTCAACCATACTACTGCCACACATGTCTTTTCGACCATGTTGTACTTGAGCTCGTACTCCAGGAATTTCTTACTCAAATAATACACCGCGTGCTCCACACCGGTGTCTCCCTCTTGAGCCAACATTGCCCCAATAGATCGCTCCTCAATTGCTACGTAGAGGACAAGCGGCTTTCCCAGTTTAGGCGGTCTCAGCACTGGCGGATTAGACAAATAGTTCCGGACGCTCTCCAAAGCTTGCTGACACTTATCATTCCAAATAGCGGGTTGGTCTTTCCTTAGCAACTTAAAGATTGGCTCGCAGATTGCGGTGAGTCTCGCTATGAACCGACTGATATACTGAACCTGCCCCAGAAACCCTCTCACTTCCTTCTCATTTCTCGGCGCCGGCATCTCCTGTATAGCCTTCACTTTATCAGGATCCACCTCGATTCCCTTATTTCCGATTACATAGCCTAAGATTTTCCCCGACGAAACGCCGAAAAAGCACTTCTTCGGGTTTAACCTTAGCTTGAATTCTGCAATTCGGGCCAAAAACTTCTCGAGTGCGGTAAAATGCCCTTCTCTTGTCTCTGATTTGACCATCATATCGTCCACGTAGACTTCTACCTCCTTGTGTATCATATCATGGAACAGTGCTGTGGCCATTCGCTGGTAAGTTGCCCCGGCATTTTTCAAACCAAACGGCATTACTCTGTAACAGTATGTCCCCCACTCAGTCGTGAACGAGGTTTTTGCTTTGTGCTTTTCGGCCATCTGAACTTGCATGTAGCCCATGAAACCATCCACATTCGTGTGTAATACACTTGACGCTGCACTGTCGATCAATACGTCGATATGAGGCAATGCGAACTCATCCTTGGGGCATGCCTTGTTAAGATCTCTGTAATCAACGCACATTCTCACTTTGCCGTCCTTCTTTGCGATGGGCACCACATTTGCGACCCAAGGGGGATAGTCGATTACTTCGATGAATCCTGCTTCTAACTGCTTCTTCACCTCCTCTCTAATCTTATCTGCCCATTCTGGTCTCATACGTCGGAGCTTCTGCTTTACGGGTTTTGCTTCGGGGTAAGTTGGAATGCGGTGAGTTACGATAGATTGATCAATTCCCGGCATGTCTTCGTATGTCCAAGCGAATACAATTTCGTATTTTTTAATTATTCTCTCGAATTCTTTTCTCTCTTCAATAGTTAATTCTTGAGCAATTTGTATAAGTTTAGGATTTTCATCCATACCAAGATTGAAAGTTGACATTTCTATTGTATTGATTTCAAATGTAGGCATGTTATATGAATGAGAATGCATGGAATGATCATGATCAACATCAAGCAAGTAAGCAAAATCAGAATTCATTGATTTGATAGCATGGGTGATTACATCATCTGATTCAAACAAAGCAGTAATACAATTTTCATCATCAGGGCCTTCGGACTTCTCATGAATTTTGGAGGTACTAGGCTCATCTCTCGCTCCTGCAGTTGCTTCAATGGTGATGACCTGCTCCTCGGCATTTAAATCCAGCATCATAATCTCCTCGACAAAGCAGCTCGCCTTTCCTTTGCCCCAGTCGGCAGGACATTCGGATTTATGTAGGAAGGGTCCGACGATCCATACCGAGCCCAGCCTATCAGTTCTTCATAGTCCTTGAGGAACACTCCATTCATTCTTCTAGCCACGAGTGGAATAGCACCCTTCCGGATGCACATGAGTTGCTCCTGATCACTCAAGGTGACCCGACACGAGGCATACTTGAACCTCCATCTTCTAGCATAATCCACAAATGGTTCCTCGGGGAATTGCCTGATTCTTTCTAAATCTTCCAACGACCCTGTCCATGGAATGTACCTCTCATACCTCTGCACAAAGGCCTCCATGAGGGATCCCCAGTCCCCTTTTGTCTTTGCCGCGAGCATTCGGTGCCACACCAAAGCTTCTCCTATGAGTGTCTTTGGAAAATGCTGGACTAACTCACTTCGGTAGAGTCCCGCGTCAAACATGTAGGCACGGAAACGGTTTATGTGATCAATGGGGTTCTCATCTCCCTTATACTTAGACATGGCTGTTACTGCTTCAGGTGTCTCCTCTTCGGGTAATGCAGGCATTTCCTCTGGACATTCCCGTGCGGCGTATTTCTTGATGAATCTCTTAGTCATTTTTGCCCAATCTGCTTTAACGTGCATTGGAAGAGACATGTACCACACTAGTGAATCTCCTGCCAATGAGTTGCAAAACAAGCTCGTGATCTCCTCCTCTTTGAAACCTAGAGGAATCATAGCTGATAGATAAAAATGCAAGTGCTCCATGGGGTCCTTCCCTTCATTATACTTGTTGACAGTCGGAAACGGACGTTTGATAGGCCCAATTTGCATTGCGCTATATTCCCCTGCCCGTATTTTTGACTCTTCGATACTTCATCAAAAACCAGCTTGACATCAGTGACCAATCATGCTTAGTCGCGTCAGGTAGCGATTGAAACCACTTCAAAGGTTCGCCCACCAGCGAAAGATGGAACCATGGAGCGACTTCTTCCACTTTGTATGGCTCTCCAAACATAGCACACACGTATCCGAGATGAGACTTCCTCGGTCTCCTCAGTTTCAGTTCTATCATCCATCACTCCTTCCGTTGTCTCCTCTTCCAAAGCCGACACATACAAACCATTTCCCACATTATTCTTCTCATCGGAGTCCAACAACTCCTCCTTGTCCTCCCCGAAGGGTTCCATCACTACACTTTTTGTCAGACCAATTCCGATCATACTTACCCTATGATTAGGCAATGGATTACGCCTAGTGGAAGGGTTCGCTGACGAAGGATCAGCTATCTTTTTCTCCTCGATTAAATCCTGGATTTCGTGTTTCAGCCTCTCACAATTCTCAATTGTATGCCCATAATTGCTGTGGAACTCGCAATATCCCCTAGCTTGTATCTGCGAAGGAGGCGGTGTCTTGTTATAATGAGTAAGAGCTTTCAACAGCCCCTTTTTCTGCAATCGTTCGAAAACTTTTGCGTAGGTTTGATCAAATTTGGCGAACTGCCTCTTTTCGATAGCATTAAGATCAAGCACTTTCACTGCAGCGGACTCTGTATTCACACTTGGCCCTCCGGCACTATACCCAGACTTCGTCCATTTCGTATAAGCTTTCTTCGGCTCTCCATCCCCCTCAACGGTCAAGGCACAACTATACATCTGATTGAAATCGGTAAAAGGCATATACCGCAACTCATTCTTAATATACGGCAATGTGTTACCGACTACCATTCGGATCTGATCCTGCTCAAGCGGCTTCTGCTTCATAACCGCGGCCTTGGCCCTCCATCTTTTCACAAAATCGGAAAAAGATTCTCCAGCCTGTTGCTTAGTGCTCTCTAACTCCTTCAAAGTGACCTCAAGCATGGTGTTGAAGCTATACTGAGCGATGAATGACTTTGCTAATTCCTTCCAATCCCTCTTTGTCACCATCGGCAATGCATGGAACCATGTGAGGGCAGCCCCCTCTAGGTAGGTGTTAAACAGCCCTAGGACTTGATCCTCAGTCAGGATCATGTGCTTCATCACAGCAACATACTGATTCATGTGAGCGGTGGGATCTCCCGTTCCATCGAACTTTTTCATGTCAGGGAGCCGAAATTTCAAAGGCAAAGCTGTTGCTGACAAACAATTCTTCAAGTTATAGAAGTCATGACTTCCGGAACTTCCTCCATGCAAGTCCTGCACTTCCTGTGTGATGTGTTGCTTCCACTCCTCTTCCTTAGCTTTCTCTTTCTCTAACTGTTTTCGGATATAATCCTGATAATCCTCCTCATTCCCAAAGCGAGGGCCATCGTTCACCTCATTCTCATCATGCTTGCTGCCACTCTTATCATCTTTCATCGCCAGCTTAGCTATCTGGGCCGCTATTATTGCTAACTGCTCGTTGATGTTGTTCACAGAGTTTTCCAATCCGGCCACTTTTTCATCGGTCGCAGACATACTGGCTGAAGACTGAGTATACTCGGACGAAGATGATTCCGAAGCCACAATTGCCGATTCAGAACTGTAACTGGTCAAACTGCCTAACTAGCCGACTGCTCTCTCGGTACCACAATCGTTTAATGATGACGTCTGCGCGAACGGTATCCATTAGTATGTATGCATGATTTTATATGCATGATTCGTGGTGTGTGCGTTTATTTATTTACGGATATATAAGATAAGAAGAACAAACGTTAGTCTAATTACACGTATCACAACATCTCTCTTCCACCCTTATTCCTCCACACACTCGTTGGCCCAGGTCTCTTTCCTAGGATTTTGGTTTGGGGCTCACATTGCGGTCTAGGGGACGCGTGATGCCGTCGATTATTGCGGGAAAATAAATCATTCACTATACAACACAATTCGTTTTTGACACATCAGCGTTCAGTGACTAAGAAATCGACCAAGTTGGATTGTCCTTTCGGAATAACTCATCTTTCATCCTTTCGTGAGATTCATTAGTTCGGGTTTTGACTCCCTTTGAGCACATCTCAGTTTTTAGACGTGGTACGAGTTATTCTTCTAGTCCAATCGTTCGTTATTGTCAATGACTCGTTCCCTTTTGTTCGCGCGGGTTCGTGTCTCGATTTTTGGATTACAACGGGATCTTTTGGATCTATCGAGAGACGTAACCACGTGTTTATTTAGTGATGGGATCACTTTTGGATTTTATTTTAGGGAACGGACTCACCGAGTAACGCGTTTGTTCTTAGCGTTGAGGATTCGTTTGCTCATTTTAGCTACGTGAAAAGACGGCGAGTCTTATTTTGAGCGCACGGTAATCTTTCGGCTAACAACAAATCGTTGTTCTTCCCAATCCACGGGATATATCATCTTAGTGTGGTTATAGAAAATCAACGTTTCGTTGAATCGCATGCTTATTCAAAGCGAGGATATCACCGTCATCCTTCCTTTAGGCACGAATTAAGCAAATATGTACATCAGGCCATATTTCTTGCAATTTTGGTAACGGTCGAAATGATCGAGTCGTTAGTCAAAACCCGCAGTCTCGTCCATATGGCGCAATTATATGGTTTGGCTTAATTCGGCTTTGATATTTTAAACGGGGTATACACTCGTTCGAGGCACGTATTCAACGGCATTGGTTTATTTTCTTTAACTACTCTTGAGATTGACATATATCGTAGACTCGGAATGATTTTGGTCGTTTAGTTCATTCTTCTTTTCTTTATTTTCTTAGTCATCTGTACGGACACATCCATTTCTCTTAAGAACGACATGAGGCATAACGTAAAAGCTCGTCTTTTATTCGGAAGAGACGGGCTACTTGTGCGAAACTTTTCACGTTACGACAGGGTCGTTCAGGACAGAAATATTCTTCGTTTTCGTTTCGTCGTGATGTCGTTTTATCCCAATTTATTTAAAGAATGTGAATAACGGCTACTGTTAATATAGTCTTTTGAATCGAAGTATAACTATCCTCAACACCAAACCGATTCATACTAATACGTGCTTACGTCGTAACGCATTTCCTGAACATGTGCCTTCGTCGGGACACAGAAAGGGACAAGGCGGGCCGCACATGTTCATTCATACGAGATGACTAAGTCGTCTTTAGTTTAAATCGTTTCGATGTTTTAGGATAATTAGTATGTCGACTCAAGAGTATATATTAACACATCGTCCCATTTTCTTTACATACTTTAGGATTAGACACGTATCATGGCGGTTTGAAAACACGAACTGATTCATTTATCACATCAAAAATAGTAACGGGTAATCCTATGGAAACTTCTAAGGCTACTATATGCTGACACGGCTGACCGCGGGACCTCACAGGACCGCACAGATTCGCCCCTAACGAATGGATGGGGACCCTCTGGCGCCTTACTGTAAGGGGGAACTTACGCTAGCCTCTTTCGAGCGACGAATGGACTCTCGCTAGAGGTTTCACGGAAATTACCCAAAGGGTTTGCAATAATGCACATGAATGCATACGAAAAGAAGTAAAACGATCCGTCCCCGTTAAGGGCTTAATACACGCCTTCCGGAATCAAATTTCTCGCTTCCCCAGCAGAGTCGCCACTTATTAGACGAGGTGCCGCGACCTAATCTCCCGGGCGGACCGGGGGTTGGACAACCTCATGGCGACGTAAGCGGTGATTGGCGCCGAAAGCAACCAATCGTGGAATCAAGCTGCTCGGCAGGACCGGAGCTCGGAGATATGGAAGAGTCGCCACCCACGAATGGGAAAATGAACACTGATCCCTTGTGGGAGACCGGTGTGGGTTCGGGAAACTTAGGTACGAGCCGAGAAGGCTAGCTCCTTTCCGGAGAAAGGCTACTAGGCACCCCGACATCGCCCGGTTATGAACCACCGGCCTCCTACTCAGCATGTTAGGCGATAACGGACTAATCGTATACTTCTTTAAGTTTAAAATTCATTTGAAACCCTTTTCTTTCTCTTTTTAGAAACCATTTTGAGCATATATTATTGAAAAGCCACATCAGTAAAGAATCACCCATTTATGTTTATACATACACAGAGAGGGGGAAGAAAGAAGTGATTTATTTACACCCGTATTAAATGTGATGTTGTGTGTTTATTCTACACTAACTTATTTCCCCAAAACGAGTTCATTTACATGGTTCGCACCTTAATCGCCGTTGGAACGATTTAGGTGCGTTTTAAAATCCCGTTTGATGAAATTTACCCGAATCGCCGTTGGAACGACTCGAGTATTTGAAAACGTTTGAGATAAAAAAAATTTAATGAGAAAACGTGGTTAAACATACAAGTCAATTTTATTTTGTACAAATCCTTTAAGAAAATGATTCAAAAATTCTATTATTCACAAAGAAAATGATTTTATTTACAATGTTCGCTTAATCTGTCGTTGGAGCGGACTAAGGTTTTAAAACGTGATATTTTGACAAACGATTTGAAATGTTAACAAAAATGACTCTATTTATTTACATTAGAAACCTCTTAAAAACTCAATAGTTTAAATAATTCAATTGAAATCCCTCTTTTTGTGATTTATTTTCCCCACTTATTTAATGGACTCTCTACCTATTATAATTACATTAATAAACCCATTTAAACTAATATTCACACTCAAATAATACTCATTTGGAACATGGACCCATGAATGGGCCAAAAGAATAAAGAAAATAATTTAGACATATATATATACATTTAAATCAAAAAAGAAGATATGAAAATAAGAGTTAACACAAAAGAAACTATATGTATATGAAAATAATAAGTACAATACATTTATACAAAAAAAAATGTGAAAATAATAAGTAAATCTTAAGAATAAGAAAATAACATTTACCCAAAAATAATTTCATTCAATAATCAACAAACCTACCCAAATATCCCAAAACTATATATATATATACATTATAGTTTTAAATACCAAAAATAATATATACTAATATCTATCAATTATTTCTCAAAATATCCAATAACTAACATTTAAAACATAGCCTAAGTTAATAAAAAGGAAATACATATACATAATTATACTTATGTTGTAAAATAGTATAAAAAATGGTATACAAATATTATCAAATAATTATATATGCTTAAGGTCCAAAATAATTTGAAAAACATATATTACATAATTATACATATATATATATTAAGGATTAAAAGCTTAAAAGTTAAGAAAAAGGGACTGAAATGGCATTTTTTACGTTTTGGCAGATTTACCGACGGAAAATCCGTCCGTAAACAGCATTTAGTGACAGAAATGGCAAATTACAGCAGCACTCCAATATTTTCCAGATTTATTCGAAAGCTTTAAATTAAATCTAATTCAATCGTTTTGGATTTCCGAATTACCAAAAATGGATCATAGTCGAAAACGGAAGTTCCTAAAACGATGTTTTTATTTTAAAACATTATTTGAAAATTTCTTTAAGAAACTATAATTACAACGTTTTCGATACTCGAACTACCTTTTTATCGGATCATGGTTCGTATTGGGATATCAAAACGAGGTTTTTTATTTTAAAACAAAGCCGAATTTTTATTCAACACGAAATGAAAATTAAATAAATACGCTAATTAAATAAAATGTGACAAAATAAATAAATAACTAAATGAATAAAAACTATAGCATAAAAAATAAATAGAAGAAGAGAATAAATAAAATAAAGAGTCTAGTCCTCGGATAATACCTTGAATTCGGTATCTGACAGTCGAAGCCGATTGATTCCACGAACCGTGATTTTCCGTTTTTTTTTTGTGTTTTTTTAGTAAAAAATTAACTTTGGAAAATTAGGATTTTTTGGGAAAAAAAATATTTTCTCCAAAAAATTGACTTTCTCTCTCTAAAAATGTTTAGAGTGAGAAAGCTCCCAAAATTCCTCCTCCCTCCAAATGCATGGGGATCCGTGCCTTTTATAGGCAAACGGGTCCCTAGAGCAATGGGCGACGCCCAAAGGAAATTGGGCGTCGCCCATTGGGGTTGGGCGGCCGCCCAACCTTGTGTTGGGCTACCGCCCAACCTTGGGCGGCCGCCCAACATTTGTTGGGCGATCGCCCAACAATCGTTGGGCGATCGCCCAACGGCGATCGCACCGTCGGGCGTGCGCACTCCGCGGCCGCCGAGCGCGCGTTCCGCGCCGTCGGATGCTCACACGTCGCGGCCTCCGAACGGGCGCTTCGCGCTACCGGGCGCGTGCGCTCAGCGGCCCATGAGAGCGTGCACCGTGCCACCGGACCCGGGCATTGTTCGGACGTCGAGAGCGTGCCACTCGCGGTGCGTCCGACGGACGCCGAGCGCACGTCCCGTGCCGCCGATTTTCCTTCGCTTATTATTCTTTATATATTTTTTCAAAATTCCGGAATCAATCGCTTCAACCGTCTTGTTTTCAGATTTTCGTCACAGGTCCTCCGACTCGGTGTCTACAACCGTGCGCTCAAATAAGACTCGCCGTCTTTTTACATAGCCAAAACGAGCAAACAGATTCTTAACGCTAAAAACAAACACATTACGCGATGAGTCCGTTCCTTAAAATAAAAAGTGCTTTTATCACTGAATGAACACGTGGTTACGTCTCTCGATAGATCCAAAAGATCCCGTCGTAATCCAAAAATCGAGACACGAACCCACGCGGATAAAGGGGAACGAGTCATTGTCAATAACGAATGATTGGACTGAAAGAATAGCTCGTATCACGTCAAAAAACCGAGATGCGCTCAAAGGGGGTCAAAACCCTAACTAATGCGTCTCGCGAAAGGACAAAAGACGAGTTATTCTGAAGGAACAATCTCACTTGGTCGATATCTTAGTCACTGAACGTTGATACGTCAAAACGAAATGTATTGTCTGATGAATGATTTATTTTTCCGCAATAATCGACGGCATCACGCGTCCTCTGGACCACGATGTGAGCCCATACCAAAATCCTAGGAAAGAGACTTGGACCAACGAGTGTGTGGAGAAATAAGGATGGAAGAGAGATGATGTGATGATTGTGATTGTTATTTAACGTTTTCTTTCTCTTATTGCGATTTACTTACGCATTATGTACGATTTTCGCTAACTAGTTTGTTTGTATAGATTTATATCTTGTTGTACATCAGTCGAGTCAAATTTAAGTTATAATGCATTCTATGCTTAACGAATCATTGCAGTCATACCATATAGAGCGTTGCATGCTAACCAAATTGCGTGCAGCCATTCTAGGTTTCGTAGACTTAGGACGTGTTTATTAGGAATGTGAGAAAGAGTCGGCCCCAGTGTCGCGTGTCATTCAGGAGGTATACCGGTTATGTTGTGACGTATCCCATACAGTTTTGCCTAGTCGTACCTATGTGTTGGGACGCATCCTATGCATCCTTGGCATGTCTCGTGCGTCTTCACCGTGTCGTTTGTATGCTAGTTAGGAGGCATGTCCATTATGTCGTGACGTATCCTATGCGTCTTCGCCTTAGCGTACTGTGCGCATGATAACGTACCTCGTACATTTTTCCAGTATCGTAGGCACTAGTTAGAAGGTACAACCCTTATATCATGGCGTATCCCCTACGCCTTAGTTTTGGCATACTCCGTATGTCGTGGCATCTCCAATATGTCCTTACCCTGTCAAGAGGCATAGTGTTCTCTCGTGACGTATCCCTATGTCCTTGCTGCGTCGTGTCATCATGACGTACCTGTTATGTCGTAACGTATCCCATATGCCTTTCCATGTTGTGCCTCGTATATGGTTACCCATTCCTTGTGTCTCTACCATATCGTTACACGTCGGTCAGAAGGTGTACTATGTGGGTCATGACGCATCCTGTACATCTTCGCCTTGTCCCTTACGCCAAGCGAAGGGCATGAGCTTCATACCCCGTATATCATGTTGTATCATGTGCTTTTTCACCATGTTATATACGTTAGACAAGAGGCATACCATTTGGGTTGCGACGTATCCCATACGTCCTTGCCTCGTCCCGCCTTCCATATCGTGAAGTGTCCCATGCGTCCTCATCACATCAACTATACACTAGTCAGGACGTGTACTTGATATGCCCCCACGTATTTTGTACATCCGGGAATTGTCAAGGTCATACATTGTGGTAGGTCGTATATGCGCCTTCCATATCAAGTACACTAGTCTAGAGCCATACCCCGTATGTCATAACCAGAGTTCTCGACTTGCTAGGTTCCTAATAGAAGACATACCCCATATATCACAATGCAGCTCGCACGTCTTTACCATGTCTCGCATACCCGTCAAGTGGCGTACCCTTAGACCCTGAGGTGTTCCTTACGTCTTCGCCATGTTACACTTTGTGTGGGATACGTCGCACATATCTTTATCGTCCTGTTTATACCATTAGAGAGTGTACCTCATGCATCGTGACGTGTCACATGCGCCTTCACCATTGTGTTTAAGTCATCCGAATACATATCCCATGTGTCATGATGTATCCCATATCCCTCTATTATGGTTAGGCTTGTTTAGTGGTCATACCTCGCTTATCCTGACATTCGCATCGCGGGGCAGGTCCCATATACTATCCGCACGGTCAACTCAAGACATACTAGGTCTGTCGCCACGTCACTGACAATGTATCAGTGGTTCAAAAAGACATTGTCATGGCATCGGTTCCCCCGAGACTCGAATTAACCCTTCGTCACATGTCTCATACACGTCATACTTATGCCGCAAGACCTACCATGTATGCCGCTACGCCTTAGCCAACACATCTCAAAGTTGTGACTGGTACCTTGAACTCAAATAGAACCATATCTCACGGGTCGTCGTCACCTCCCTTTCGTATCTCAAGACATACCCACTTATGTCACCATGCTATACACCATGCCGATGTGATTCCAAGTTACGTCGTTATATTATCCGTGCCTCTCATCTCGTAAATTGTCATCATGACCTTCGTACGCTAAGACATGCCACGTATGTCAGTGCGTCGTGCACCTATACTCCAAAGTTACATTGTTGTACGTTCGGTACATTAAGGTCGAGTCAAATATTTCACACAAATCTCGCTTGCCTGTCGTCATTCACATCTCGGGGAGGTAGTCCATACATGGCACATCCGTATTTCAGAGTTGTGGGCAATACCTTGAGCCCCGAAACGAACCCTTAAATCGGGTGTTGTCCACACCTTCCCTTGGTACTTTTAGGTATGCCACGTGGGTCGTCATGGTGCCCCCTCATATTTACATCGTCTCACTGTCTGGACCCCAGGTTCGCATTGACCCTCTGACGCACGCTTCACACGAAGTCATGGTGTCACATCCGCGTTTTAACTGGCACCTTATATGTCACCTCGTCACATCTAATAAATCCATGCATCATTGCACTAACCTCTTAGCTAGTAGGTCATCCTCATGCCCCATTGGTACTCTTGGTCGTACCTTGTATATCGACACGTCATTGTACTAAGGTAACCCGCGCATCCTTGGCCTTCTTGAGACACCCTGTCGCATCTTCAAAAATGGGCAAATCGATATGAGACATACCAGGTGTGTCATCATATATCGTAACACATCAGTATTCCAAAAATGTGACACTAGTCCTTCGAACACGTATCAGCTTTCGGTGCATATCCCGTATGTCACCGCTTGCACTTTAGTCATACGTTGGGCCTTATCAAAATGTGCCCCACATGTCACCTTGTCATCGACAATATTTGTAGCCCACGAATATGTCATTAGGCTATCCAATTCTGGACTGACCTTTGACGCGCGTTCCGTATGTCATCCCTCGCACCTTACTCACATATCAAAGACTGAGTCGTTTATACCATCCAGTCAGGGTTAAGCTTGTGGCACACACCCACATACGCGGTTCGGTACGTCCTGTTTGCATGTAAAATGTTGAGTCACTCATGTCATTGAGTTCCAGTCGAATCTGGGGCAAGTTCATATATGTCATCACGTGCATCTTGCTTACACCCCCAATGTCGAGTCATTTGTATCGACAAGTTCAAGTTGAACTTTTGGCTTATACCAGTCATATAGAGTGATTCATGTCATCGAGTCCAAGTCATAACCTTAGGCACGTACCCTATGGGCCGTCTTGAGCATCTCGCTCATACCTTGACACACTGAGTCGTTCATGTCGTGAGGTTCCTATCAAACTCTTGACATACGCCCTGTAAATTGTCACTCATATCTTGAGTACGCCTCAAACAGTGGTTTGTTTATGTTGTCAAATCCTCGACACGCTCCTCTTACACCCTTGGTATTATTGTCTATACGCCCAAACTCCGAATTGCCTTATTTACGAGTCTGAGACATATGCCCTATGTGTCGTTATTTGGGTCTCGCTCGTATCAGTAGTATCAAGTTGTTTATATCGCGGCTAAGTCCAACATTTGGCACTTACCTCGAAGGTCTTGGTTTGCATCCTCGTTGCTCCTCGAGTTGTTCATATCAATAGGTTCTAGTCAAACTATGGATGTCCACCCTGTGTGTCATTGTTGGTATCTCAAATATCGGTGATGGACCCAATACGTCGTAAATATCCACATAAGATCTTTAGGGATTCTCATAAAACATATCGTCGTCGGGTTTGCGCTATGAAACAAATTGACCTTCGACACGTACCAGGTAATAGGTCGTTTCCGTCTCGTTGATACCTCGATCGGATTAGGACACCTCTCATTCTACCAAACGCACCGATGTCCGCAAATTCATCGAGGTATTTGGGGTCATCTATACCCAAAGTTGGTCAGATAATACGTGTGTCGTATGCGTACCCTATTCGTGTCTCGTACCTAGCATGTTGGATTTCCCCCACGATGGTTGAAATCCCAAAATCAAGCCATCACATCGTTCGTGAGTTACGTATAAGTCAATCGTGGGGGCACATCAAGTGGGACTCCCATCATACCGTTTGGCTACCTCTAAGGCATACCACGTACGTCACCGTATTTCCTAAATGCACCATGTTTCAAACCACTCTGCCTAGGCACTAGTGAGCCAAGTAGGAGTTAATAATTGGCACATACCTCGTATGTTGACATATGCATCCTATTCGAACCTCGAGTATCAGGTATTCGGTGTGCATTATCTCGTCAAATAATACCCATCATCGTAATAGTTGCTTTCCAGGAGAAGCTGACAATTGGCGCACATCACGTATGTCACTCGAGTCTCCCCTATGCCTTAACCTATTTAGGGCATGTCCCGTGCTTCACCACTTTCTGCATAACACGCCAAGGTTCCGTTGGTACGTCTACATATTCGTGTCTTAGGTTTAAACTAACCATTGACCCACACCCCATATGTGGTGGTCTCGTCCCGCTTGCTTCTAGTTTAGGACACACCCTCTATGTTGGCCTGTTTCAGGAAACTTGTGTTTCCCAGAAAGACGGTTCCCTGCTATTAGTATCGATACCAAGTAAACTATGGACAAGTGCCCCGCATGTCTCCGTCACGGTCTGTTTGAGTCTCAGACGTACCGTGAGCGTCACATTAGTCCATGTAACACCGCGCATCTTCGAAGTACGTCATTACTACCAAGAATGGCAATCCCTCACATACACCTCATGCATAGTCGCTTAGGTTGTTGATTTTGGATCGTGAGTCATGTCGATGTACCAAGTATGTCATTCCCCCCACTCATGTCGCTACCCCTCGAATGTATCTACATATCACGGATATCATCGGGGTACACTCTCATCTACCTAGCGTCCTAGGGAATTTTACTCATCAGGAGGGTCGTCTCAATATCACAAGTCTCAGTCATGTCGAGCGTCATTTAACATTATACAGCTCGTGAAACATTACGAGGTAAACTCGTAGGGTTCATACTAATGTGTGCATAATAGTTGAAATAGTTTCAGGCATTCGCACTTCCAAACAGGTAAGTTAGCACAGACGACCGAAGTGCTACTGACGACTCTGGTAAAAAAAGAAAAAGAAAAAAGAAGGGGTTTAGCTCCAGTCAAATCGTGTTTATGTTGTAAGAAATAAAGCGCATACCACGAATCATGCATAAATCATACATCCATCTATAGGAGGCACAAGTAGATAGCTTTAGCATTCGCATCGCACGTGCATCATCAAAATTCATAATGCCTAAAAAGCTCCACTCACCGATCCTTTATCTTTCCTTGTTAGAAACCCAACTCATGGCCCAGTCCAGCAATTCAAACCACAATCTTGAGAGCCGTGTGCAAGGGGCTTTAGCCAAATACATCTTTTCTGATGAGTTCAAACGTGCTCTTAATGATCCGGAGAATACTAAGCATGAGGGGGTTGAAAATTCCCAAGAGATGATAGGAGATTTCAATCTCAGAGCAGGAATCGAGCGAGTTCTTCCCGATATCCTTGCTTCAGATGAATTCAAGATAGAGCTGAAAAGGTTGGTCAGGGAGGTCCTGAGCGAGTCACTGGTTGCGGAGATCCCGAAAGCTGCTGTGGAGAAACCTATATTCCAACTCGCGTCACAAGTTAATCCACAAACATTCACTCCACCAAGGGTAGTCTCACACCATATTTCACGAACACAACAAGATCCACACCATCGGGGACATAAGATTACCAGGGTTGTTCGCCCTCCATCGCCCACTCAGTATAGAAAGGAGGGAAGGGAATTCTCCACTTTCACTCAACCCCTGTTTGAAGTGTTGGAGAGCCTACAAATGCATGACATACTTCACCCTCTACCAGCCACGGGAGGTCAAACCACTGAATTAGTCAAACGCAGGGGCTACTGCCACTTCCACCAGAAATATGGTCACGAAACAAGCACTTGCATGAGGTTGAAACATGAAATCCAAGATCTCATCGAAGTTGGAAAGATAAGTGATCCAGATCCTTCTCAACAGATGAAGCCTTCGACTTGTTCCTTGAATGGTGAAGTCTACAATGGATCAGGATAATCTAAAGAAGAAGTGCTCGAGATTGAGGACACTTATGAAGTGGGAGAATCTGAAGCTTCTTGAAGTAGCATGAGAGAGAGGAGTGCACTTGTAGTCTTTATCCTTGTCTTTTATTTTATCTTCTATTCGACAAGATGTTATTAACATCCTTTTGAATTCAATGAAATTCCGTTTCCGCAAATTTATCCTAAACATACGTACTTACATTTGATATCTACTCAATTGAGATATTCCCGCTTCTATCATGGCACGGACGTAAGCTCTAGAATATACTTATTACTCAGTACCTAACCACTGAAGAGAGAAAATTAAGAGAGTAAAAAAAATCATGAGAAACGATTCCCTGGCTCTACAATGATAAGTCGGGCATAGACCCATCAAATGAGGGTTCCTCACCGGCTTGTACCAAAAAGAAGACTCAGCGACAATCAACAAAGTCCGAAAAGAGAGAAAAAAGAAGAGGAAAGAATGAGCAAGCAACGAGCCCTCAGAGCCATACTTACACTGAGGCGCCGACAAAGATTTCTCCCCTCCAAAGGGGGACACAAGTACAGGAGTGCGCAATTCAGAATGAGGCAGGGGCAACTAACCTATCAGCGATAAAGTATTTTGTTCCAGGATCAACAAAAGGGTTTAGACCTATGATGACTCAAAGTTAAACAAGGGAAGAAGAAAAAAAAAGAAAAAAAATGATGCTAAAAAGGCCCAGGGGAAAAGTTAAGTCAATCGGAAGTAAAAGAAAATAAATCAAAAGCTGACGTGATCAGCCAAGAGGCGTCAAGGTGGCAAGAGCGGTTGACATTGTCCAACAAATGTGTAATCAAATATACGAGAGAAGCTCACTGTAACGAAAAAAGATCAAATGCGTAGTCAAGTGAAGCCGAAGGCGGCGAAAAAGTTCAGAACTTTAATCAATCTCGAAGGAACCGAGGAATCCTTCTCATGAAAATTAAAAAAAAAAAAGAAAGAAAGAAAATCCCGATAGGTTGAAAATCCGCAAAGGGAGGCCTATGCAACAATAAGGGACACCCCAATAAGTGAAAACCCCACGGGGTGCTTATTTGAAAATTCCGGGGTAAAAGGAGAGAGTTAAAATAACTGAAGTGTGAAAACCCGAAAGGGCATGCTTTGGTGACAGTGGTTAATAAACTGAGCAGTAAACAATTCAATGTATCTTTGCCAGGTGCTTTATTTAAGCTACACAGTTGCATTTCTAATGACAACACCCGCATTAATAGACACCCCAACACCCATAAACCGATCCAAAATCTATAAAAAAGAAAAACTGAAAAAAAAAGACTATTCCTCTCTCTCATGCTCCATGAAGTCTGGTTCCTCTGCTCCTATGTTGTCCTCTCAAGGGTCAAATTTCGACCAAAGCGTCTCTCTTCCATAGCTACTCCCAACAGCAGTATCCCTAGTTTGGCGCACATGAAATATCACCTCGAGTTGGCAGGGGCATACGCCCGCATCAACTTCTAACCTACACTAAGACGGTAACTTTAATCGGGGGCATGGCCCTACAATCAGATCAACGTCCATCTCACTCCGGAAGCTTCTCCATTAACGAAGGCATCGGGCATGAACTCATCATCAAATGATTAGCATAGAAATGGCCCGTGGATATAAACCCCCTGTGCTATCCGGTATCATTCACAATCAAGAAAGAAAGAAAAGGAGAAGAAAAATTGAACAAAAAGGTTGGATTGAAAACCTCAAAAGAGGCGATCCAAGCAAAAGGAGAGATAGAGAAAATCAGTGAGATATAGAAAAGATGAATTGAAAACCCCTAGGGGCAGTTCATGCAAAAGGAGAGATAGATAATATCGGAGAGATCTCGTTGAGTTGAAAACCCGAAAAAGGCAGCTCAGGCAAAAATTAGGCAAAAAATGAATACGTCAAACTCTGGTTAAAAGCGAGAGCCCCTTTGACATGAGCTCATCAAGACCAAATCCTCATCCTTACAACCCTTGGTTTCAAACTTAACCTTGCCCTCATCCTCGCACTCCTTGGGGATGGCCCGAAACATCATTTCTCGATCTGAAGCTACAAAAATCCTCCAAGCCTATGAAAAGGGAATCCATCCGAGCATCTCGTCCACATGTACATAGTTTGCATTCCCACATGTCCATACATCCATATAAAGCAAAACACATAGGCCACACGTATGCACATCCAAACACACGCACGGTCACCTGCATACGCACATATAAGTGTTTACATGCATCCATAGATTAGGCTACATCCGCCCATCTATAGGCATCACTACATACCTCCCCTTGACACAAGATCATCAAAACCAAATCCTCATCCTTACAACCCTTGGTTTCAAACTTATCCTCACCCTCATCCTTGCACACTTTGGGGATGGCCTGAAGCATCATATATCGATCTAAAGCTACCAAAATCCTCCAGCCTATGAAAAGGGAATCCATTCGACCATCTCATCCACACATACATAGTTTGCATACACACATGTCCATACATCCGCATAAAGCGAAACGCACAGGCCTCACTTATGCACATTCAAACACATGCACGGTCATCTGCACACACACACATAGGTGGTTACACGCATCCATAAACTAGGCTACATTCACCCATCCATATGCATCATTACACACCTGCGGTCGATTTAGAGGCCAGGGTTGCTATTGAGCCTTTTTACCCACGGTCGATTTAGAGACCAGGGTTGCTTTTGAGCCATTTTACCCGCAGTCGTGGATCAGGGTTGCTATTGAGCCATTTTGCCTGCGGTCGATTTAGAGACCAGGGTTGCTTTTGAGCCATTTTGCCTGCGGTCGATTTAGAGACCAGGGTTGCTTTTGAGCCATTTTGCATGCGGTCGATTTAGAGACCAGGGTTGCTTTTGAGCCATTTTACCCGCGGTCGTGGACCAGGGTTGCTTTTGAGCCATTTTGCCTGCGGTCGATTTAGAGACCATGGTTGCTTTTGAGCCATTTTACCCGCGGTCGTGGACCAGGGTTGCTTTTGAGCCATTTTGCCTACGGTCGATTTAGAGACCAGGGTTGCTTTTGAGCCATTTTACACGCGGTCGTGGACCGGGGTTGCTATTGAGCCATTTTGCCTGCAGTCAATTTAGAGACCAGGATTGCTTTTGAGCCATTTTGCCTGCGGTCGATTTAGAGACCAGGGTTGCTTTTGAGCCATTTTACCCACGGTCGTGGACCAGGGTTGCTATTGAGCCATTTTACATGCAGTCGATTTAGAGACTAGGGTCCCTAGAAGGAGCGTTCGTCGATAGCTGATTCAGAGGCAAGGACGGGACAGCCAAAGTGAAGATTGAAGACAAGATAGGAACTTGCGACATGGAGATCAGGTATTTCTCCTCCCACTCTATAGGTGTCTTTTACTTTAATATATTTCGCATTGCATGTGTTGAATTCACGAAAAGAGGTTTTCAAAAAAGCACACACGTCACTGCCAAAAATAGAAAGTAGGGGCAACTGTAGACACCGGGGTCGGAGGACCGATGAAGAAAAATTATAAAAAGGAATCCAAATCAGTCGATTAAAATAAATGATGAGTCAATAAAAATAATAAATATAAAAAAATGTTGTTCAAAGGAACCGTGGAGACCGGTTTGATCGAATTCGGAAATCGAATCGAGATGACGGGCGAATCGGTTCCAAGAATGAAATCTTAAATCGTCTCGCCGAGTTTGGGGTGTTTCATTATTAATGAAATCTCGGATCGATAGGGGTTTTGGTTGTAGAATTTGAACAATAAAAAAATAGTTTTGTAAAAAGATCGATTTTATAAAAGCTAATTTTATAAAATCGGTTTTGACAAAAATCCTTTTTTGATTTCGGTTAATTTTAGGTAGATTTTATTTGTTTAAATATTTTTTACTTTTATTTTTTTTATTACAAATATAAACTCGGCCCCGTCGGGGGCCGCTATTGTCGGGGTTGGGCCGCCCAAGCCCAACCCAATTGCACTTGGCTTTGGCCAAGTGCTTTAATTTGTTTTTAAAGAAAATAAAAAATAAATAAAATAACAAATAATAATAATGATGATTAATGATGAAAAGGGAATTGCTATGTAATTTCCTAAGCTAATTTAGCTTGTCTTTGGCTCCAAGTTGGCTTGGAGCCAAAATTAAATTAAGTTTGAGGCTCCATATGCCTATAAATAGGATGGAATCCCAACACAAAGAGGAGAAAGAAAATTGGACCCGAACCCCTGGAAAAATTCAACGAGACCCGAATTCTCCCAAAAACACAAAAAACCGACTCAAAACACAATCAATCGACTTGATTTGGGATTCCCATTACCGAATGAGAGGTAATAATCCGAGGAACTAGACCCCTTTAATTCTTTGTTTATTTTGTTTATCATCCGGATTTATTTATCTCATTTTTGTTTTGTCCTTGAATAAGTATTTGGTTTTGGATTTGAAAATAAAAACTTCGTTTTGGATCCCAATACGAACCGTGACCCGATTTAAGGGTAGTTCGGGATCCAAACGTCGTAGATCCGTTCTTTATAAATGTTTTTAAACCTTTTTTTTGGAATAAAACTTCGTTTTGGGATTCTCCGTTACAAACCTTGACCCGATTTGGGTAGTTCGGGGATCAAAACGATGAAATAGAGTAGATCTAATAAGTTTTGACAAATTTGAAAAAGGGAGGGACTGAGCTTGAATTTTGGTATTTTGGTTATATTATATATATATATATATATATGTATATAGGCGTATAGAGGGATTTAATGGAAAAATTTTATAACGGGTGGATTTAGTTGTAAATAGTATGTTTAGTTCCATTTTTTTAGTTTTTAAAAAAACGAAATCAGGGACTCATCCTGACATTTTCCACTTTTTCAATTCACATTTATGTGTATGTCCGTGTATGTAGAGATGTGGGGTGGGTTGTATTATTCTGTTTCATTTTTTTATACATTAATGTGTATTTGTGTATATTTGTATATAGTGTTATATTAGATGGGTATTTGGGAGTTTATTTTTCATTATTTCATAAATTAGGGACGTGTTTGGTTATTTTCCATTTTGTTCTGTTTGTATATATATATACACGTAGGCGTAGGGTAGAGTTAGATTATAGAATTTTGGGTTTTATTTTTGAGATATATTAGTATATATTGTTTATGTGTTATTAAGGTTTTAGTTAGGTTGGGTATTTTGGGTCTTTTTTCTGACTTGTTGTGAAAGGAGGGACTGTTTTGGACATTTTATACTTGAGTTTTTCTTTTATTTAATTTGTAGGATGTGTTTTAAGGATAAATTTATAGATAAGGGTATATTATAGTATTATTTTGTGGCTTAATCTTCTTTTGGGGCCTATACATATATACATACATATTTAATAGTGTGGATAGTATTGTTTTTGGGCTTTTTTTTCATTCTAATCACTTTTGGGGTTTGTTAATATTTAAGGAGTATTTAGTTGATTATTTTTAGCATATTTAATAGGCAAAAATATTTTTGGGGTTATTTTGAGGATAAATGGTAATATTTCTACTTATTAAGATCACTTATTATTTTCAAACTATCTTTCCTTAAGTTATAGTGTATATATATATATATATATAGTTATATTTTTACTTTTATTTATATGCATATATGAACAAAAGTACTTTCATTCCCCTTATATCTAGTAGATATTTTCATTTACCTTAATATATGTATATTATTTTTGGTTATGATAGATTAGGTTTTTTCTTTTTCGGGTCAAATGTGTATTTATGGTGGTTATAATTGGTTTTAGTGAGAAAAAAGGGATAATTGTAAGGAGGAGAATTAAGGGGTTAAACAAAGAGGTTTTAATTTGGTTTCTAACTTAAAGGTATTCAAATGCTTTCAAAGTGTAAATAAAACGTTTCGGTTTCGTTTTCTACTTCAAATG